>NC_140112.1:898084-1535953 GCF_964237585.1 Gallinula chloropus | reverse complement strand
ATAGCCATGTCTGTTCTCTCACCTGCCTGACGGCTGGTCATGGTGCTTTACTCAGCTGCCAGTGGTCACCACAAGCAGATTATAGGTCCTCCTGTGAAAAAGACAAATAATCTCATTATTTACAGTTCAGGAGTGAAACTATAAACCTTAATACTGCTCACTTTTATGATGCATTTTTCCCTTCCTCCCTTGCCACATCCTAGCAGACAAGTTGAGAAAAGCCAGCCAACCAACACATCATGCCAGGTCTTTCCAAGACACATCCCGACACAGTCTGAAGCACCACAGACCAGGTATGGAAACGACTAGCAGGGCCAAATGGAAAATGTACCCATCTAACAGCATCCCTCTGCCACCTCTTCCATCTCCATGTCATCTGGCTTTCCCCCAAAGACCTCCTCTCGTGTTTCAGGCAAGTGTTACACCACATGGCACTCACGCGGTGAGTTCTGATGGATGGCAAGAGCAGTTGCTGAGAAGAAAGCCACAGAGATGGATGTCTAAACTGGGGCATGAAGCTGAAGCTCATCCTGATCCAAATTCGCTCGTCTAAATTAGCAACAGGCCTGAGAACTATAAGCTACTACTTAATTTAGAAGGAAATGGTGAAGAGTGAACTTGGCATTAACGAGTTATTGTTGTAGATCACCCAGGTGACCTTGACTCTTGCCCTGTATTTATAAATTGGACAACGTGTAATGTAACACATCACTGTCTTGCAAGCAAACTGTGAAGGCAGATTCCTTGCCATATGAGAGATGCTAAGAAACTATAGAGTTACTGAAGCTCTGAAAGAGCAATTAGATTAGATTCCCATGTGGGATTAATGCCGTGTCTCTGTTTACCCTCTGCACTCCTTTAGTCAACACAGAGTCACACAAGAAGGTGCAACATGTAAGTTTTAAAAGGCAGATGGATTTAGCCAGCACACCTATGACTTTATTTCTGTTCTGACACTCATCCAACCACGTACTGCCACACTACACCTGATGAAAACTCTGGGTAGGACCCCAACATTTCCTTTTTATACATTGAGATCCGAGTTGCATTATCTGTGTGATATTTGGGTTCAGCTAAGGGTAAAAGACAACCAAGGATTTGGATTTTTGCTGTATATCCTATGGATAGGCTGAAGAAAGTCCTAATTCACAGGATTTCTGGGTCAAATTCTGAACCAAAAGAAACCCTACTTTGTCTTTTCATTAATCAGCAGTTGCAAATAGGAAAACAGACATCTCCACACAACACATCACTGGCCCCACTGTTGACCTGAACACAGGGACATGGGGCTCTGCACACTATACGTCTTATAAATGATTGGTTACTTAGAAAATCATGCTGCTATCCTCACTGCCTGCAGTGGAAATGCATGTGAAACAACTGGAATGGGAAGCAGTACATGGGACTGGAACAACAGCCAAGTCCTCCTTTCTATCACCTGCCCGGTCTGGGGTCGGAGACATTTGTTGCTGTCCACCAAAACAAGAGGTTTCATTTCAGTGTTCCAGATTTTGTGTGTTGATATTCTGGCATATCCCAGAGTTACATCTGCAAACAACTGGTAGATGTGTTAAAAATGGCAAATTAAGGGAGTGAACAGCTTGTGGGAGGGAAAAGACACAAATCTGTAAGGAAAATAAGATGATTCCAGGCATTATGCCCTACACCAAGCAGGACATTGCACAGCAAATGGCAGAGGTTTTCAGAGACTCTTGATCACCCTCCTGTGATGGATTAAATTCATCCTCCAAATCACTGACCTGCATTAACAGCAAACATCATAATCCCCTATTGCCATTTGCGTTCTTGCATCTTCTTAAACACGTCACCACTTCTGGAGCTAAAATGCCTCATGCTTACAACTTTCAACAAGCACTAATCCTTGGCATGAGCTTGCAATAGCATTCCTGGGAGATCTTTTGATGTTACACTCACAGTTATCCTGCATTACTCCAGACTTCTCACCCCCACACTAAGCAATACTGACGAGCATCCGCGCTGACAAGGGAACATGCTCCAAACTGGCAGCTCTGAAGCCATCAAGAACTGGGTTGGTTTCTTATGTCACCAAATGCATCACGACCAGGAGCTGTCCCCAGCCAGTGGGACTGTGGATATAATTTAACATAATTATCTCTTCTGTGGAGAAGGACCTGGGGGTCCTGGTGGGTGACAGGGTGGCCATGAGCCAGCAGTGTGCCCTGGGGCTGAGAGAGACAATGGGATCCTGGGGGCATCAGAGGAGTGTGGGCAGCAGGTGACAGGAGGGGATCCTCCCCCTCTGCTCTGCCCTGCTCAGGCCACACCTGGAGTGTTGTGTCCAGTTCTGGGCTCCCTGGGATCAAACAGACAGGGATCTCCTGGAGAGAGTCCAGAGGAGGCTACAAAGATGATTAAGGGCCTGGAGTATCTCCCCTGTGAGGAAAGGCTGAGGGAGCTGGGGCTGTTCAGCCTGGAGAGAAGAAGACTAAGGGGGAACTTATTAATGGTTATCAATATCTTCAGTATGGGATGCAGGGGGAATGGGCAGCCCCTTTTCAGTGTCTGTGGGGACAGCACAAGGGGCAATGGCTGCAAGTTGGAGCACAGGGAGTTCCACACCAACCTGGGGAAGAACTTTTCCCCAGTGAGGGTGAGGGAGCCCTGGGACAGGCTGCCCAGGGTTGTGGAGTCTCCATCTCTGGAGAGATTCCAGCCCCGTCTGGACGCCGCCCTGTGCAATATGAGCTGGGGAGCTGCTTTGGCAGGGGGGTTGGACCCCAGGAGCTCTCCAGGTCCCTTCCAACCCCTCTGGTTCTGTGATAATTGTAACCTGAGTTCAAATCTAGTTGAAAACAACACAAATACTGACAATATTTGTACAGGCAGTGCCAGGCACCATGTATGCATCCTCTCAATGTACAATACACACTATGCACACTATGTGTAAACTGCTGAGTTTACAGGACCTGAAATATTTCAGAAATTCCCCTGGATTAGAGATAAGCTGCTGTGAGTCCTTAAACTCCCAGGGATTCTTGCCTTCTGGTGAGTGAGACAGAAGCATGTTAATGCCACACATTGATTGCACAGTTAAAATAATAGTACCAGGACATGCAAGAGAACAGTCCTTTAGCATAATTAATCCCATCACATTGCATCTCTGTGTTAAATAAGGACCAGAAAATGACACATCAGCTGGCAGAGAGTCATTCAGACCCTAAAATTTCTCTCCTTTGTTACGTGTTTTTGCTTTGGATTCAGTTCAATCCTAGAAAAAGAAATCACAGAACTTTTAAGAAATTAAAGACAACAAAAGCCTTTTAAAAATTGTCAGAGTGTAATTCATATCTTCTCTTACAGGTGGTTGATGCATAGGTGTCCACACTAAGCTGACCTCTGAGGCTGCTATTTATTCAAGGGAGGCAGACAAGTACTTCCAAAGGGCAATCTACCTGTCCCTAGCACCAACATCCCCAGGGCAACAGGGGCTAACACTGGAAGAAGCTCAACACACCCTCACTCTGAAAAGAAAACATCATCACAATGCATTAACCCTGTTCAGGCAATTCCTCATCCCAGGCAGAAGTGTTTCTGCTTTGCAGCTGTGGAGACATTCCCTTTGGAGCCAGCAGCAAAGCTTCCACAGCTTTGAATGCAGAGCAGGAGCAAGCCCTTGACTACTGACATTTTTAATCTAGCAAAATAAAGCAGATAGCTTGATGAGATGGGAAGTCTGCCCTTCATCTTGTTTATCCATCCATCTGTCTGGATAAGGCAGAGCAAGAGCCCATTCCCTTTTGCAGCCTGACTGGCCACTAGTGACAGGGACATACATCAGGGAAGGGAATAAGCAAAACATTTGGGAGTCACAGGGTTTGGAGGGTTGAGCGGTGTCACAAGTGGTTATTTATGAGGTTCAGACAGTGGAATGCACAGACAAGACGTGACATGATTGTTGGCAGGGAGTGGTGAGCAAAAGTAGCCAAACCTGTAGAGAAGTGACAGGCAACGAGTGGTTCACATAGGGGTGGTGGGTCCAGAGGCACGGGATGTACCACAGGCATTGGCATAAGCGCGGTAGACGTGGAGTACAAAGCCATCAGCAGAGACCAGAGCAGAAGGCTGGACTCATCCTTACAATAAATTAATCAGCAACAGATGCAGCATTCTATTTCTCTTTGCAATTCAGAAAAATCAGGACAGTCCTGACACAGTGAATGCTCTAAACACAACAGCAAATTGTTGTGTTCAGTGCTAGTCTCAGATTCTAGCTGTGCTCTGTACCAGAGAGCCAGGCACTCACTGAGAAGAAGGGAAAAGTCCCTTTTAGCTTTGGGTCAGCTGCCTTTGCTTATTTTTCAAACTTTAAGTAATATTTTGAGCTTGAGTCTTTCCCATTTGAGATGATTTTTAAAGGAAAATCTCAACCCCTTTGGTTAGAACACCCAGGCCTGAAGGCCAGCAACTGCAGAAGTCCAACTCTGTGAAAACTTCTGAGCAGGTCACAGAGGGGGAACGTCACAAGCACTCCAGTGATGAATGAAGGTCTTGTGTAGAGTGGGGAGGAATGCCCACAGATCAGGTTTTGTGTGACTTATCCCTTCTGTAAATCTATACTTGACTTGATCTTCTCTTCTGCCTCAGGGATTATGACTATAACACAAGCTCCTGCTGTCCATACCCCAGATACTCTATAGCTATTTATTTATCAAAGTGGCATTGCTACAAAATGCCACAGGGAGACACACACATCTATACTTTCTGAGTGAAGGAAAGCAATTAAGCCCTAACAGCAGTGAACAGGACAGTAAATTCCCATCAGTTAGATGGACAGGTATGGGATGGGCTGTCCATTTCCATATCCACAACATGCCCATTCATTCTTTCATAACAGACACACATTTTTATACTGTTACTAAACATAAAGCAAGTATGGCAGAGCAAACACAACAGAGCTTTACTAAAGAGGGAAAAAAGGACATATCCCTACTTACTGTCCCAAGAAACATGCATCCAAGATAAAATAAGGGTAGAAGCTGTAGTGCACCCGTGACACGAGTCCTGTGTTAGTTCCACAGGGCAGTTACAGGGGATCTTCAGCAGCCTGCCATCTCATCACAGAAATTAGCATGTGCTGTAGGACACCACTCCTCCAATTTTCCAATCTTCAGGCCTACAGGAACGTGGAGCAGTGTCTACCATGACAGTGAGGGCGACACATCGCACTCCCGGCTCGGTGTCACCCCCACACAACAGTGACATAGAATCAGAGAATGTACTGAGTTGGAAGGGACCTGTGAGGATCATCACCAGGTCCAACTCCTGACCAATCTCACTACCTTACAGGTGGAGCCTCTGAGATGATCCTGCTTGAAGTCAATACTGCATCTCCTGGAACCACAGTGGCTTTGTCCATTCACTTAGGCCACAGAGCTGTTCAACATGTCTCTGGTCACAGATACCAAGGACTGCTATGAAAGAAGCTGTGCCCCTCTATTAGTCTGTTGTAAATGTCACCAAGTAGCAAAAGAAATGACAAATTCTTGTCCCTCTCACACCACTTTCCTAAAAGCAAAGTCTGTGCTGAGTAAGTGTAGCCATAGTAGGGGCTCATTACACAGCCATGCTCCCCACAGCTCCTGGGGAGGTGCAGTTGAACCCCGAGCTTTGGCCAGCCTCAGACCAGGCAGTGGGCCAACTTGGTCAGATGTGACCATCAGTCAAGGCAAAACTGGGTTTCCAAGTGCCAGTTGGGTCAAGGCTTTGTGCCTCAAAGGAGGACAAACATTTGTGCCAAAGATGGCTTGTCCAAGGAAGGGACAAGCTGTACATCCAAGTTTTGTGGGGCACACCAGTTCTGAGAGGCCACGAGTCCCTAGGAGATCTCATGATTCCCTAGCAGAGAAGTAAAACCAGTGGATCACTGGACCATGGCCAGGCTTGGCCTTCACAAGTAGTCTTTCCACCTGTGCTATTCTGAGAGGTCTGAAAGAAACCCAGGTCCTCCTAAAGCACTGTTTCACTGCTCCAGCCACAGCAGACACCTCACTTTGCAGTCTTTTCTTCCAGCACAGCCACAGACTGATCCCTGTTCCCACGAGCAGCAACAAGGGCACTTATTTTTCTGGACAGGTTTACCCTAGAATTACAAGTGCAACATACTGTTCCCCAAAATATTTTGCTTCCAGCCTGCCCTTGTAAGTTTTAAACCTTCCTTCCTCTACTCAGAAAACTTACTTAGAAGCAAAGGTTCCTGATGTCAAGTCTGGGACCAAATACCATCTTATCTCAGCAGCACTACACACAGGCAACAAAACCTACTTTGAGTCTCCTTCCACTCCCTTCTAGCTGAGAGCATTCAATCTTTTTTCCTTTGAATTGCACACTGGATATTCATTTTGAATCCCCATCTTCAACTCTGCTGTGAAGGCCTGACTCCAGGAGTTCACAATGGAAGTATTTATATCATGGTGACCATGGTTCTCATGCTGTCTGGGTTGACAGAAACAGAACAAGGTTTTCCTCTGTTTTCCTATCAGGAGATTAGAGTTCTAAAATCTGTGGTTAATGGGGAAGGGAACATACAGCAAAAATCTGGTCCTGGGGCTAAGACTCAAGTAAGTTAGGATGAAGACAGGAGAACCTAGTGTTGGAAAGATGATCTTTGAGTAGAAAAGACACTGGTGTTAAGCAGAATGAACCATCAGCTGTTCTGATCTAGATGTCAAAGACATTTCCTTTCAAGGCTGGAGATCCCCACTTTAATCAGGAATTGAGAAGATAAATGTGAAAATGAAATTCTGGAGTAAATGTCTTCATTCCTTCTCTCTGTTTGACAGTTATTGCTGGTGATGGTACTTCTACCTTCCCAAGTGAGAAGAAAACATCATCAATAGAGGAAAAGGCAATTGTTCAAACTTGGGCTAAGATGATTCAGTTTGATATCCCTTGTTATGTTTGTGGTGATATAAAAGTAGAAGCCATTCCAAAGTCAAATATAAATAATTTGAAAGTTACCAAGAAGAGAAAATAAGATAAGAAGGGTTTTCCATCTGCTGCTAGAAAATCCTCTCAGTAGCAGGCACTCTTTTCTACCATTATCCTCATGGGTTTCCACAGCCCTTTCCTCCACCTGTTTTGGCCAGTGATGGTCCTGAGGATGCTTCCTTGAACATAAGTCTTACTGTTCCAGGACAGCAGTTATGTTACTTTGTTGATCAGATGCTGTAGCCTTAAGTACCTTTAATAAAACTCTCTAAAGACAGTAACACTTCATTACACCATGGGAACACTCCCAGAGGAAGCCTTTATTGGCTTCTACTGAAACCTGAATTCAGCTCTCACCAACTGCAGCTAGAGCCTTCCACTCAGCTGAGTTAGCCAGGCAAAGGACCTGAGCTAGCCTGAGCCCCGAGGCTGGCTGCTGATGCCCTGTCCGCGTACGCTCCCTTCCCAGTGCTTTGCTCTCCACTGAAAAGTGCACTGCTGATGACATTTAGTCTCAAATAGCATTTAGCTTTGGGATCTGATTGGATGACTGAGGAATTCCTAGCTGGACAGACTATTTGGTCTAGCGAGAATTTGCTCTAGGAAGTACCAGGAGAGGTACAAAACTCTGCCCTGGCCGGGCTTTGCCCTGTTTCCAGCCCCAGTTTTACTGTTTCCTGGGCAGGAGGGGGTGGGGAGGAATGGAGACCTCTCCTACAGAAGGACTGATAACTTAAAACCATCTGCAACAGAGCAAACTCCTCCAAGAGACTGACCTTCTTCCATTTCACAGCTTGGTTTCCATCCGCCCACCCCAAAGTCCTGTTAACCCCTGCACGCCAGTGGGTAAGCTGCTGCACAGCACTGAACACCTGCAGAATGTCATGATGAAGCCTGGTGTGTTCAGCAGCAGTCACTGGTCAGAGCCTTCACTGCAACAGGGGTGTGTTCTTCCCTGGAAGTAAGTTCAGCCTGGAGAAAAGAAGACTAAGGGGGAACCTTATTAATATCTATAAATATCTTAAGGATGGGGTGCAGGGGGAAATGGGCAGCCCCTTTTCCTGTCTGTGGGGACAGGACAAGGGGCAATGGCTGCAAGTTGGAGCACAGGGAGTTCCACACCAAGATGAGGAAGAACTTTTCCCCAGTGAGGGTGAGAGAGCCCTGGGACAGGCTGCCCAGGGGGTGTGGAGTCTCCATCTCTGGAGAGATTCCAGCCCCATCTGGACACTGACCTGTGTGCCCTGTCCTAGGGAGCTGCTTTGGCAGGGGGGTTGGACCCCATGAGCTCTCCAGGTCCCTCCCAACCCCTGTGACTCTGTGATTCATTCCCCTAACAAAGGGCAGTGAGGAAATGTCAAGAGGCATCAATGTCAGGACAGTTATTTCAGGACTGAATTTAAATTTATCTAGAAATGAGACTCTTCCAATCATCTGTTCTCCCTGTGATTCCCTGCTTCCTCAGCATTACCAGTATGAAACCCACCCACTCTGACTGGTGACTGTTGGCACACCTCTTCCTATAGACTGTCGGTGTCCACTGCAGGGCTCAGAGCAAGAAGAGAGGAAACAAGACTTGGTAGGGCCACAAAGCTGACTGAATCTTCCAGTGCATGAAGAGATGAGAAAGGTTGAAAGCTAGTCTCATACTTGAGTTACATGGCCAAGCATTCCCCTGCAGCATGGGTCAGTCCCTGTGCTGAAGGTCCAAGTGATGTCAGGGAGGCTTTTGGGCAGAAATATTCAGAGATATGGAATGGGTCAAGATATGCAAAGCTCAGTAGTCAGGTTCAAAGCAGAGAGCCCATAAACACTGAACAAACAGAAAGAGTTGTGTTCATTTAAGGACAGGCAAAGGCATGGAAAATGGAATAAAGGTCCAAATTCAGTGAATTCTACTAGTTACCTGCAGACCTACAACCACCCAACATGCTACAACAAATACAGTGACTCTGACAGTACTGATCTTGCTGGTCATGTATAAGTAAAGGGACATTCCCTGGTACAGATCAGGCCATGCACCTGGTGGGTCAAACAACTGTATTTTGTATTTACCAGCTGCTTGTCCTGCACCAGGATGAGGAAGAGTCACACTATGCATGTGGGTGCTTCAGATTAGTCCTCTGGACTCATAATAATATTACTAATATATAAATATTAGTAATATATATACATTAATAATATAAAGATATATTAATAAATTTAAATAAATGTGATGATGCACCAAATATTGAGCACTTGCAGCTCCATCTGATTTCAGGGGAAGATGCCCATGCTCAGCCCAGTCCCTCAACACAAGATCATCCATCCATGTTGTGTACTCTCCAGATGAAATCTAAGGGACTATTTTGAGGCTTGAAGCCATGGTTAATTTACCTCCCACACCTAGGATGCCAGTCTGCTCCTTTGTCACCAGCAAGCTGACATCTGTCATCACTGTTCACACAGAGCCAGGATTAGACCCACTGCAGTTACCTGGACTTTGACACACTGAGATGTAACTCAACATAAGGAAAATATTAGAATCAGGGTGATGAATTTGAGAGGCAGCAGTGCTCTGCTTTCACACTGCAGGGTAGTTCCCTCCTTCCCATGCTGCACAAAACTCCTTCTATTCCCTTGTTCAGGATTGATTTACTCTGTTTGCATCTCTGACCAGAGAGGTTTGCTAGCATGGTCCCTGATTTAGATGGAGCCTGGTTGCCTACAAACAGGACATTCCTACCTTCCCCTTGTGACAGCTGTTCTCCTGACTACCTTTCTTGCATGCTCCAATGCCTGGCTTGGCTAGTGTTGGAATTTACTTACCCTTTTCCATTCAGAAAAACAAATAATGGGCAACAGATGTTTAAGACAGACATTAAAAACATCAACATCACCATCCTACCAGACAGAGGGACATACAGAGTAAGGCATTCCTGCACCACTTTCATCTGACCCTATATGGCCATGGCACTTTGCCACATCTCTTCTGCTCCAGCTAAATTAACTAGGTATGTGTCAGCCACTTTGCATATGCCACTTTGCATGCCCTTGGACATGCAGGGGGTTAATCAAACTCCCTGCATGCAGTAAAATATTTGTGCTCTTTGGATGCCTCAAGGGATTCAAGTTATAAGGTTTCTTCTCATTTCTCTTGGCCCCTTCAAACTGGAGCACATAACAAATCCCCCAGTTTATTTATTGATTTGTTTTCCCATCCTGCCAGTAGCAACAGATGAAAAAAGCCCAGTCCTTGCCTGATGAGCTGTTTTACTGTTTCATGCCCTAATGTGCCAGGAAGTTTGACACTGAAACAAATAGTAAGAAAATGCATCTGAAACTCTAAGAGGCTGCAGCATGTGGCACCTTCCAACTTTCTTTTTGTGAGATGCCTGAATGTTATTTTCAACATTGTTCTAGTGCCTCCTGGCCTGGCCTGTGCCTGCACAAGTTAATGCCTGGCACCTCTCACCGCTGGGAATGTCACTCTGTTCCTTCAGAAGGTTGTCCTCTGTCAAGCTCTCATCTTACACAGCACTGAAATATCAGAATAAAATAAGGGAATAAAATAAATGTCACCTAGAGATGGAAAATTATGCCAGCATCCAATGGAGAATGACCAAACCAGAAATAATCAGGATGGGAAGAGAGGGCATCTCTCCCCTTTCACCCTACTTGCTCCTGGAATCCCACAGACTCACAAAAGTGTCTCAGTGTTCCCCTCTGTGCAGGGTCTGTCACTCCCCATCGGTCACCTTGTCTGCCTTGGGAAGGTGACCACAAAGAGCTCAAACACACCTTTAGCTCACAGCAAACACAGCTACTTATCTGAAACAGGTACACAGCACTCACCTGCCTCTGCTACCCCAAGTGCTGTCAAAGCTGCAGGTCACCCAAGTCCTTTCTGCAGTGGGTGCTCAGCCGTGGGATCAGCGCTGGGTCCCTGGGATCCTCTTCAGCTCCTCCCTCTGTCTTGCCTGCTGCCTCCCCTTCTCTCACTTCAACTCTCTCTCGCCCTCTCCCTCTGGTAGGTGAAGCCTGTCAGAGGGCTGTTAGCCTGTCAGACATCCAGATGATCTCTTTTATGGGAACCTGATGCACCTGCCTCCTATTCGTTAGTATTTTGGTCCATACCAGTAATGGTGCTGGACAAACTTGAGATTAACATAATTCTCCAACATTTCACAGGTCAGCTGGAGTGGTGCTTTTTCTGCAGATTGTGTTTCCCCTTCACAGTGACTCATTAAAAACGTGGATCCAAAGGAATGGCTCTACATGTTTTAAAGGACACTGCAGCTGAAGTGGTTTGAAACCTGTCTCAAGAATAATTAGGGTTACTAACGGATCAGATAAATTGAACTATGGTTAAAGGTGAGTGGCAAAGAACGTTTAAATATAAGGCTACTTCAAACACACTCTTATTTTAAATATCTCTTCAAAGAGTTTGTATGAATCTAAGGGATGAACAGGACTCTTCACAGAGTGCTTCAACCCAAAGCACAGGCTCCATACCGAACCAGGATGCAGCGTGGTGGCAGAGCATCTCCCTGAGAGGCCAGAGGTCTATTTTCATCAAGTCTGCCATCTCTAGCCTGGAAAAGAGAAGGCTGGGGGGGGACCTCACTGCAGCCTTCCTGTCCCTGAAGGGAGCAGAGGAACAGGAGGGGAATCAATGTTTTAAAAGGGTAGACAGTGTCAAGAAAAGGGGGATGGAGTGAAGCTGGAGGAGGGAAGAGTTGGATGAGATATTAGGGGGAAGTTCTTTGCAGAGAGAGTGGTGAGGGGCTGGAACAGGCTGCCCAGAGAGGGGGTGGGTGCCCCATCCCTGGGGGTGTTCAAGGCCAGGTTGGCTGGGGCCCTGGGCAACCTTGTGTAGCTCCAGGCCTGGAGGTTGGTGTCCCTGCCTGTGGCAGGGGGTTGGAGCTCTGTGATCCTTGGGGTCCCTTCCAACCCAGACCAGTCTGGGATTCTATGATTCTCTCAAGCATCCAGCCAGAACGATACATCACAGACCCTTTAGGCATCAGAGCCTGTACAGTTCATTATTGCCTCCAAAGGCCACACCACCTCAGGACTCACTGGAAGTCCTGCCTCTGGTGAGGCTGATCTCATGTAGATGGATTCCATGGAGAACCAACCCATTAGCTGAACGACCTAAGCAACAGCCAGGAGGTCGGCGTAGGTACCTGGACAGGAGGTGGAGGGTATGTGCCAAGACAGAAACTCTACCAGGGGAAATGCTGGGCACTGGGTTGAGAGTAAAGGGAATCCCCCCCTTTAGCTGTCCTGCAGCCTTCTGCCAAAGCAGAGCGCACCAGTGAGGGAGAGAAGACAAGGTACTGAAGCACTTAGAGCCTCCTAGAGGGTTCAGCTACAAGACAAATAAGGGCCATTGTCACCAGAGCTTCTTTTTCTACATGTCCCTTTGCCCCATCCCTCAGCCACACATGCCCATCTGATCAATAATTGTACCTTCAGAGTAGCAGCAGGACACAAGAATGCCCCAGGTATTGCCACGTAAGAGATGGGCCAAAACCTGAGCAGCAGTGATAACCAAACTGGGTTCCAGATTCCAGCCTCCTTCAGATGGAATCAGTAAGTGCCAAGGGAGATTCAACAGAACTCACCTGACCCAGTGGCCCTAGCAGAGAGGAGCCTGCCCTTGTAAGCTCTGACTGCTCTCTGAGTAACCTGACCTCCTGCCTGGGAGCACAAAACAGGCCAGATGACCCTAAGTGAGACAGTAAGTGCCTGGCCTTCTTGGGTCCAGGCCCAAAGCAGGTCTGATGTCAGTGTCACCCTGTCTTGGCTGCCAGTGGCAGGGTTCTTGATGGTCTTGTGAGGGCCTTTACCACATCATGAAGGCAGCTGAGCTTTTTTACCCCAAACACCCCATGGCAGCCAGTTTCCTCATTAGTTTTTCCATGTGACAGTGACCCAATGTGTGCCAGACACAGGCTGTTACTGCTCATTACCCATCACAAGACTGCTACCTGATGGAAAGGGCAGCCTCAGAAGAGGCAGGGCAAGGACCTGATATCTAATTTAAACCTCCCCTCCTTTAGCCATGGCCAGACCAGGAGCAAAGAGGAAAAGAGGAGTGGGTGTCAGAGGCAGATCCTGTGTCAGAACTGGTGATGGATGAGGGAGGACAGTCTTCAGCTGGGGCAGACAACACCAGTGCCAGGAGGAAACAAGACCCACACAAGTGGGTGATATTACTCAGTCTCACTCCAAACTGGCAGCAGAAGCAGAGTGGGATGTGACTGATGCAGGAGGGTCAATCCAGCACAGAAAACAAGATTCCTAGCAGCCCAGGGAGAGGAAAAAAAGAGAAAAGAGCTTTAAAAAGCAAGGGGCAATCAAATAAACCATTAACTGTTGCTGCTCCTCTTCTGCAAGACTATAAAGAGCAAATTTCTGGGCTTATTAACTCTTCATGCCCACTCTTGTACACGAAAATTTCAGCTTTTCCTTCCTGGTGTAGTATTTTCTTATCTATCCCTCACCTTCCAAGTGGCTGTCTGCTATTAGAGGTGCATTGCTTTCCCCTGGCCTCTCTCTTTATTTATCCTGTTGGACAATTTGTATCTTCCCTGTAGCTTCTGAACTGAACATCTCATTGATAAGAACATTGAGATCTGAGGTTTGTCTTCTCTGGAAGTGCTTTGGCCTCCTTCCTGACTCTCTAGGTATGCCTGCAAAAATAGAACATGTGCATTGTTGACTTATGACCATATCCTTGAGAAATAAACTTCCTTCAACAACAAGCCACAGCAGTCTGAGGCAGAAGCCAAGACACTCTGGCCTTGCCACATGCCACAAAGGTCAACAGACCCAAATTGCCAGAGCAGACAGGAGGACAGCATGCCAGCAGTAAAGAGCATGTAAATCTAATGACTGTCAGCTTAACTATGTCAGCTGACTTCTGAGCTCAACCAGAGGGTGAAAGGAGAAGGATGGTCCCACTTTACCTTTACAAGTCTCAATTAATTGAGACCTCTTTCAAACACAGGTAGTTAGAGCTGTTTAAACATTTTAACCAGGATTTGTTCTTTAATGCTCAGTTTTGTGGTGTATCAGGCAAACCATCCACAGTTCCCAGGCAGGTGGTCACACTGACCTGGTCAGGAGGTGGCAGGAAAGCTTTGAGACTCTACAGAGCAGCTGAGCCCTGGAGTGCTCTCTGATGTATGTGTTAAAAAGGACTTTTTCTTTGCCACATCACACTGTCCTAAGCATTGTTTCCAGAGGTACAAGGTCACAGCACTCAGACAAAACTCAGTGGAAAGAGACCTGCAGCTGGGTTGCTGATGGTTATTGAATCACAGAGGTGTCAGTCAAAGGGCATCTGGCTGTCCCCAGTCCAACCCCCCAATTCAGGGCAGGATTATCTTGAACACCAGACTGGAGCATGGCTTTTCCACTGAGTTTCAACAACCAACCTGTACTCTCCCCAAGAAGAGAGGTTGTCCCCTCTCTGATGGCCTGTCCCAGCTTCCCTGAGAAGAGTTTTCCTAGTGCTCAACCTAAACCTCCCAAGCTGCACCTTCTGGCCATTGTCAGTTATAATTTGGCACCACCAAGAAGCGTTTGGCCCGGTCACCTTTGTGATCAGCCCTTGCTCTGCTGGCCACACACCTTCCAATTTAGCCCAGGATACAGTTAGCTTTATGATGAGCAAACATAACCAGTTCATATTCAACTTGGCATCTACCATAACATCTGTGTCCTTTCCTTAAACACCTCCAGGTCCTTTTGCAGGCTGGTTGTTGTAGCAGCCCTGGTCTCTGCAGACCCTGAAATCATAGAATCCCAGACTGGTCTGGGTTGGGAGGGACCCCAAGGATCACAGAGCTCCAACCCCCTGCCACAGGCAGGGACACCAACCTCCAGGCCTGGAGCTACACAAGGTTGCCCAGGGCCCCAGCCAACCTGGCTTACATAATTCAAAACAAATCTGAGGAATGGGAAATTGGCTACTGGGGAGAGAAGCCTCTGAAGACATTGCCTCAGCCCTTTCCCCTTGGAGACATGAGTCTGCCTTGCAGAACCACCCTACAGGACACAGGATCCAGTGTATTTGGGATGGGAGCAGAGGCTGGGAGCTCCACTCATAAACCCCCATTGGAAGGGAACTGAGATGGTACTACCAAGTGTCAGCTGAGACAGGAAGGAGTAATACAACACTGCAAAGGCTGTGAAAACTCTAAGAGGTCTCAGGAAAGGTCCCCCACAGAAAGTCTCATAGTTCTCCTTGGGACAGAGCCTTTGGGATCCAAAAGCCATGAAAAGAAAGGCACAGCAAAGGATGAAGCTTTCTAATCAAACACAGATGGCAACTTGGGACCCTGAGCTCAGACCCTGAGAACAGCAGTGGAAAGGTGAGTTGCAGGTAGTGACACCTCATATCCTAAACTCCAAATCCAGGAGGAAAAACAAACCTGAAGTTAATGAATGTGTCAAAACAGTAATTATAGCAAGCAGAATGATTCTGCTAATTCCAATCAGTAATCAGGAGATGGTCAAACAATGTTTCTGTGTACAAGTACTAGGGAAAAACTACAGGAACTTTATTTGGGGTTTGGACTCAATGATCTCTTGAGGTCCCTTCCAACCCCTACAATTCTGTGATCTGTTAAAAAATGCAGAGATGGAGAAAGGGCTAACAGGAGGTAGCAATCATGAATGCAAAAGAGATCAAGATGAAGGCAGAGGGACAGTGCCTACCAGCACAGGCATGCCCATGAAGAAAAACAAAAGGGCAAGCATTGCAGAAAAGAGAAATTCTAACACTCAAAAGCCATCCTGACAAACCATCCCCCAGAAGGGGTGCTGCAGTGGGAGCTTCCAACCCCCAGCATGCCAGAGGCAAGGCTTTAAGATTCCTGGCAATGTTTCCCTCCTAATGGTTTTGCTTGCCATAAAGTCTGTCATTAAGGCTCTATGAGTAATTGCTGACATGCTGCAGGCTGATAGCAGTTATTATTAATAACTGGGAAGTCCTAGCTTATTAAAGGAGTCAATCTGTGCGTGCTCAGAGAGGATACAAGCTGCTTTCATCTGCCTTCAGTCAGGAAGAGACCTTGAATGATCAGGTTCCTTTGACCTTGCATAAGTGGTATGAAAACACAGCTCCTGCCAGGGCTGTTCCAGGCTCTTACTATGCTCAGGGCCCTGAGTAAACCCCAAATCTTGACCATAGGACAAAGCACATTTTAAGTGTGAGACAGCTATTCCATCCCTACATCAGGGCAGATTTTTATCTGTCTGGTCTTTGAAATCTGTTGGTTTCATTTCACACATTATGTTCCATAACTTTGAGACAGGTTCCAGTGGAAACACTCACAAATGAGACCCCCCAAGTGCAGGGACCTCCATGCTGAACACAGATGTAAACAAAATATTGGGGTTCTCTCTGCTATGACCTTAACTTCCCAGTGTACTCCCTTCACAGCTCCCATACCTGTGGATTCTGTCAGACTTTTTGTCCTGATGAGTTGGAGAAAGGGGGTTTGATTAGGTTTGTCTGACCTGGTATGTTTTCAAAATCAGCTGAGAACTGCCAAATATCAACCTAGATTGTACAAATTCTTTAGAACAGTGAAAAAATCCAGGAGGGAATATGGGGGAGATGAAAAGGGTTCACTCCACAGCATTGAGAAGGTGAGAATGTGGTGAAGCCTCAGTTTTAAGTAACAATGATGATCATAGAATCACAGAATCCCAGACTGGTCTGGGTTGGGAGGGACCCCAAGGGTCACAGAGCTCCAACCCCCTGCCACAGGCAGGGACATCAACCTCCAGCCCTGGAGCTACACAAGGTTGCCCAGGGCCCCATCCAACCTGGCCTTGAACACCCCCAGGGATGGGGCACCCACCCCCTCTCTGGGCAGCCTGTTCCAGCCCCTCAACACTCTCTCTGTACAAAACTTCCCCCTAATATCTAATTTAAACCTTCCATGATGATGGTGATGAAGACAAAGCTGACTTGAGAACAGGAGATACAGAAATGGGAGTTACTGAGAGCAGTGGAAGAAAAACTCCCAGTGCAATCCCAGTACAAGCTGATGAAGTATCTCTGTCAGAAAAACACCAGTGCCAGCTGGTTTTGATCTCAGCTTTTGAGGTCTCCACTGGAATGCAGTGAACACTGATCTTTGTATTCAAAAATTATTTGCTCAAGTACAAAGATGTATGGAGATGCTATCATGGGCTGCTCAAGTTAGAGTAAGTTGTATTAAAAGAGCCAGTAAGGTTAGTTTGTTCAGCACCCCCCCAAAAAAAAAGAAGAGATGGGGCAAAATAGCCTATTAAATGCCTTACAAAGGTAAATATCAAAAGGGAGGTACAAGGTGACAGAAAGGCAAATGGAAATAACTGGTCAGAAAGAGGAATATCAGGAGTTCTTTAGCTATCAGATCTGGCTAACACAGCCTCCTAGTTGGAATAATACAGTGGAATGTCTCAGAGAGTTAACACAGTTCTTTATCTTCTAATGGAAACTCTGAGGCACAGCTTTCTGCCACTCAAACCCAGAGGTCTTTTCTAAGGTCAGGAACGATGTCTGGGAGGACAAATGGCCAGGAGACACTGAACTCAGAAACTCTTGGCTGCAGTAAATGCCATTTGGGAGTGACTTGCTGTACAGTTATTTTGGCAATTTGTTGTCCCTACCCTTGGGCATTCTCAGTAGCCAAACTATAGTGAACTTTGTGCACTGCATGATAGGGCACCCATGTATCTGGCCAGCAGTAGGGCAATGGAGAAAGCTTTAAGTAAGTCAATGCACTCATGTAAACTCTTGAGGTAGCATTACACAAGACTGAAGAACTACCAACAGCCCTTCCAGTGAAGCCCTAAGAACAGGAGGTCCCATTTCTTACCTGCTAGCAAGACCTCCATGTCTGTTACACAGAAATCAGAGGTCAGTATTTCAACCAGAGAAAAACCACTTTAGTGTGTCTGTCTTCTCCTCTGCCAGTCATAGTGATGATCCTTCCATCACTTGGTGGGTACATGTCTATGTGAGAGCATTTTACCAGGCCCTGCTGAGTGCTTCAGAGCCTAAGAATCATCACAGTTGTCTTAGGGATAACGACCCTGCTGACTGGTGATCAAGAATGTGGGAAGCTGCATCCCAAAGGATATGTACCCACTCCACCTCCTTTGGCACCCAGCTGACAATTGAGCTCTCAGCAGAGCTAATGCTCCAGTGTGCTGTGTCTAGCAGGCTGAGTCCCTTGTTGCAGACTATAAATTACACCCAACCCATTTTAACACCTCTTCATATAGTTATGCATAAAGGCTTTCAGTCCCAGTGGCTCCTTAAGTGGTCAGAGCATTTCCCTGTCCAAATAGGTGTCAATAATAAGGAAATAGCCACCCCTGGTGAGAGGAATTTTAGAAGCTGTGAGGAGAGGTGGCAGTTGCAGGAAGGACAGTGTCAATGTGGCTGTATGCACCCACTGACACCCCTGGGCACTTGGCTCCAGGGGCAGGAGCTCTCTGCAAATAGATCTCCCTGGCAGAGGCCTGTGCCAAACACAACTGCTACAGCAACACCAGTACTTGTACTGTGACTGTTGGTTTGGAACATTTTGCTGGACCACAAACCCTCAGATTATCTCCCCAGGAGGTGGGAAATGCAGAGCTACTGTGAGCCTTCCCAAGGGAGCTACTAGAAAAAACTTTCTCCAGACTTTGGGACAAGACACTCAACACTTGACAGAACCATTCTACAGCCCACAGTCCCTTCCAGAGCTACAGGGGCTCTCTGATTCATTTCTCATGGTTGCTGTGAGGCACTGATCTGGTTGTGGATCAAAGGAATTGCTGTGCCACCCTCCAGAAAGGAGACAGGAGCCAGAGCACAAGAGTCTCTTCCTATCCATAAATCAGCTTTCCCTCCCACGCCAACATCCCCCAGAGGTGAAGAACTGCCTTGCTTTGACTAACCTGGATGGAGAGGGAGCAGCAGACACAAGGTGGGGTGGAGAAACCAGTGCCCTGCTATGCTGAGGGCTCTGGCAGCAGCCCCACTGCCAGCATCCCGCTGGAGCCCAGCCACGTGCCGCTGGCTCCCAGCGAGCAGGGGCTGGGCCAACCCCACGTTACCCCCCCAGTTCCCAGCACACACGTTCCTAATGAAATGTCCCAGCAGAGCATCTACCCCAGGCAGTGCCAGACCCAGCTCTCCCTGTCCCCCTGAGCCCTGTGTACCGTACACAGCAGGAAGGTGAACTGGCTCCTGACCAGGGCTGCTGGGCAGCACACGGCGTTCAGCTGGAGCACGAGCAGTCCTGAGGAGATGACACTCCTGCTCTGGGCTTTTTTGTCCCACTGACCCAGCCCTAGCATACTTCCCAGATCACCCAGCACAACCCCAGAAGATGGTGCAACTCCATGTTAAAGCTATTTCTGTGGCCCTGTAGAGGAAGAACCAGAGCTGGGAAGTTGTGATCCAGCTTTTCAGAACGTGCCACCAAAAACAGGTCCCTCTCTTACTCTGCCCTGCAGTCCATGTGGAGAACAGCTCCCTTGAACCATCAATTACAGCTCACAATCAGCTCCACTAAGCCAAAGTGTCACAGCACAGTCCTGGCAAACTGCCCTTCCTCCCACTTCTCCCTCATTAGGCTACTCCTTTCTTGCTAGGTCTTTAATTAGCTTGTCATCAGCAACTTGGCCTGGATTGAACACCCTGTGTTCTCCCAGATGAAACCATATTAAGACAGATGGGACACCAAAGGCAGCAGAAGAGGACGGTGAGAAGACATACAGAGCAATCAATATGTGTCCCTGCCAGGCTGGCCAGGGGCAGCAGTGAGGTTTCAGCTGGCTCAGACAAACTGGGGGTGTTCAGAATGCAGGTTGGCTGAGATATAGCAACCTCATATCAGCAAACCCACCACAGGGCCAGCAGAAGAGAGACACAAACCCCACCAAACTCAGCAGCCTTGAGCAATAACGCTCTTCATTGTGTCATTCAAATGAAGAGCCCAGACATGGGGTCAACTCACCAATTCAGCTTGGGACAAGTTCACAAGAAAGCTTTGTTTCCACCACACCTGGCTCCTTTGCTTTCAACTAATTCAGAAACCAAAACTTGGCCTCAAATCACCTCTTCCCTGAAATCTGTGGCAGGGCTGCATTGCCTCTGTGTGTCACCCACTGAGCTCAGCAGATGTTCCATGCTGCAAACCACTGAGCCAGGCCATGGTAGGAGGGGAGGACAGCCCATAACACACACACCTGTTGTCCAGCAGAAGCCAAGGCTTATGTCAGCCTCCTGCAGATAGTTTCCCTCCCACCTCGGTGACCTTTCCCCATCATACTTCATGAGGGAGAGTGCTCCCATTAAGTGCTACTTGATCCTCTGCTAATGCAGCAGTTATGAAAGGCCCACAGCACTTGTCATTAGGATAAACACCTCTGCAGTGGGAGAAGGCTGTGGAGAAGGGGAGCACACACCCACTCTCCCCTCTGCTTCCTCAGGTCCCTCTCCCTGCCCATCACCACTGCTACAGCCCCACGTTTGGATGAGGAACACTGAGCCTGGCTGAAGCACTAACCACACACAAAGAAAAGGGTCTGATTTTCCTATCAGTGCAACATTGATCTACAAGAGACCCAGTCCTGGGGTGCATCAGGAGGAGTGTGGGCAACAGGTCACAGGAGGGGATCCTCTCCCTCTGCTCTGCCCTGCTCAGGCCCCACCTGGAGTGTTGTGTCCAGTGCTGGGCTCCCTGGGATCAAACAGACAGGGATCTCCTGGAGAGAGTCCAGAGGAGGGACATGGAGATGCTGAAGGGCCTGGAGCATCTCCCCTGTGAGGAAAGGCTGAGGGAGCTGGGGCTGTTCAGCCTGGAGAGAAGAAGACTAAGGGGGGACCTTATTAATGGTTATAAATATCTTCAGTGTGGGATGCAGGGGGAAATGGGCAGCCCCTTTTCAGTGTCTGTGGGGACAGGACAAGGGGCAATGGCTGCAAGTTGGAGCACAGGGAGTTCCACACCAAGCTGGGGAAGAACTTTTCCCCAGTGAGGGTGAGGGAGCCCTGGGACAGGCTGCCCAGGGGGTGTGGAGTCTCCATCTCTGGAGAGATTCCAGCCCCGTCTGGACGCCGCCCTGTGCAATATGAGCTGGGGAGCTGCTTTGGCAGGGGGGTTGGACCCCAGGAGCTCTCCAGGTCCCTTCCAACCCCTGGGATTCTGTGATTCAGGATAAAACTCCAGGCCTACACTACACAGTGGTTTTACAGGACCACAGCATCAGTACGTGCTGGTTACTGTGGACACAACAGTCATGCTTCCCACCAGCACACCCTGCAGACCTGCCCACCTCTCCTATGGACTATCTGGCCATCCCCATCTTACTAAGCATGAATATTCCCCAACAAGGGAGGAGTCACCAAGACTGGGAAGGGACTGTGAAATCTGCCCATCACAGCAAGACTCCCTTCCAGGAGAACTCTCCCTGTTTCTGTTGTACTTGAGGTAGAAAACCTACAGAATCCCAGGGGGTCTCACAGCCCACCCAGGGGCTTCCTCCAAGGGTGTGAAGGGACCAAACACTGAACAGGAAGCAGAGAAGGTTCCTGCTGCTCAGCAGCTGCACATCACCAGCAGTAATTTTCTGTAGATAAAAGAAGGAATGGAGGCAACCATGAAACACTCCCCACTGGCTTTAGATCACCAGGAGAGAGAGCAACCCACCTCACATGCAGCTGAGTGCACAGAAATGACAAACACCACTGCTCTGGGAGACCAGACTGTTGAAGAACAACGAGAGTTGTTATCTCAGCCCTCAGGAGGGATTTCCTGGTGTGTGGCTGACAGAGGATTTGATAACTGGGTAGAATTTATTCAGGTAGAAATCCCTCTTCCCACTCTAACAATGTTTTGTTTGCTCTGTCCTAAAGACCAAGCCCACCCATGCCCTGGAAATGGTGACCCACAACACATGTGCAGAGTTCTTAATACTGTGCAGTGACAAGAAGTTTCATCAAGTCAGATAAATATCCCTGCCTGCCTGGTGACAGCCCCTCATACTTCAGCTGTCTCACTTCCCCTGTGTGCCAACATTTGAAATCTATAAATAGGGCCAACTGGGAGAGGAACAGGGGATGTATAATGCCACCCACCCAATACCTGTTTGGCATGGGCATGCCTTTGGAGGGAGCTAGTGGTAGTTAAACAACGTGGCAGTAGGCTGTAGAGCCCTGACCCTGCAAGGCTGGGGCAGTGTAGCAGTCTAGCCCACCCAGAGCTCCCTCCAAAGCAGACTCAATCCAAGAGTCTGCAGCTCTCCTGCCACCTCAGGAGCACAGATCTGCCCTGCTCCAACGGCGATGGCAAGGCTCCAGCCCAGACCTCACCTCCCTGCAGAGGGCTGTGCTGAGCCTGGGCTCAGCAGAGGACTGGGATGTGTGGTGCAGGACTCACTGACCTGGGTGTCAGCCTTTACCTCCCTGCCAGCGCATTCTAAAGCGTCACATCACCACCACCTTCCTACCAGCACCTTCCAGTAACCTACCAGCACCTTCCAGTGTTGCACCAAACACCTTCTGGCACAGCAGTCCCCACCCTACACCCTCTGCACAAAGGATGCTCTCAGTGGTTTGCCAGTCCCAGCAGTGAAGATTACCCATGTTTCAACAGAAAGGGCAAGTAGCTCCCTCCACAAGATGTTCTTTACAGCCAGCAGCTGAATCCTGCTCTGCATTACACAGCCCAATGGAGGGAAACAACTTTTGGCTCACTTCTACTGCTCACAGGACCATTTGTTCCACAGAAGCTCAGAACAATCCAGCACAGGTCTTAGATGTGGGAGTGTTTGATGGTGGCCACTCCTGTCAAAACATATCACTAGGAACCTACCCTTGAAAGAAGTCCTGACCAAGCAGAGAGCCACTGCAGCAGCAGTGCAGAGCAGGTTCTCTGCCCAGGCTCTCCCTTGTCTTCCCTTCCGAGCAGAAGACTCTTTGACAAGTACAGAACAAGCTGCTTTCCAGTCAGTGTCTACTTGCTGGTAAAAGCTGTTAATTGCCTTGTATACTCTTCTGTCAGCAACATTATCTCCTCTCCTCCTGCTGAGGGATTGTGCAGTTCTGTGGCTGCAGTGGTACGTGGAGAGGGGGAAGGTGAAATATAATATGAGACATAATACCCACGGCAGCAAGCAAGGCTAACCAAAAAGGCATGAGGGAAGCAGGATTCCAAGGAGAGAGGAATGCTGGGGGAGGAAAAGCAAGGAGTTCTCTTGACAAAGGTCCAGGATCATTTAAACAGGGTCAAGAAATCAGGTTTTTTTCAGTCTATTTTTAATAGAACCTACATGTGTGATGAGAGCACCCCCAGCCACACCACTGCCTTCCTACCTCCAAGATTAGCAACACAAAGATCAATTTAGACAGGATGGAATAGTTCCTAACAAAAGTGTCTGTGACTCATGAGGAATAAGTCTGACCCAAAAAGCTCACATCCAGGGAAATCCCACCCATCCAAAGGCAATCCCTCAGGGGTAGGAGTCCCCCAGCTGGAAATACAGCGGTTTAGGTTCATCTCAGCACAGGGTGACTGCTGCTGGCATCAGGCAACTGTCATCTGTCACTATCATTGATGGGAAATAGATGTACTGGGCAACAAAAGCTGCAGAGGCAACAGGGGCTCAGGCCTACTGTCCTCTGAGGAAAGCTCATCAGGCAGCTATTAAAAATGAGCCCCTGGTCTTTGGGTCAGGAAGTTGACAGTTGGACTCGTGGTGTTCAACACTGCCCAGCACCACAGCCTTGTCTCTAGATTTGAGAGATGGACCACTCTGGACAGATGGACCAGGGCTGGATGGTCACACTCAGAGTCGTGGTCAATGGCTCAGTGTCCATGTGGAGGCCTGTGACAGGTGGTGTCCCTCAGGGGTCAGTGCTGGGACTGGCACTGGTGAGCAGCTTGGTTGGTGACATGGACAGTGGGATCAACTGCACCCTCAGCAAGTTTGCTGATGACACCAGGCTGTGTGGTGTGCTGGAGGGAAGGAATGGCATCCAGAGGGACCTGGACAGGCTAGAGAGATGGGCCCATGTGAACTGCATGAAGTTCTACAAGGCCAAGTGCAAGGTCCTATGTGTGGGTCAGCACAATCCCAAGCACAGCTACAGGATGGGAGGAGAATGGATGGAGAGCAGCCCTGAGGAGAAGGTCTTGGGGGTGCTGATCGATGACAAGCTCAGCATGAGCCAGCAGCATGCACTGGCACTTCAGAAAGCCAACCATGTCCTGGGCTGCATCAAGAACAGCGTGGCCAAGGGAGGGGGTTGTGCCCCTCAGCTCTGCTCTGGTGAGATCCCACCAGGAGCACTGTGTCCAGCTCTGGGATCTCCAGTACAGGAAAGACATGGAGCTGTTGGAGTGAGTCCAGAGGAGGCCATGAAGATGATAAGGGGCTGGAGCACCTCTCCTGTGAAGACAGGCTAAGAGAGTTTGGCTTGCTCGGCCTGGAGAAGAGAAGGGTCCATGGACATCTGATTGCAGCCTACCAGTTAGAGGGGTTCTACAGGAAAGCAGGAGAGGGATTGTTCACCGGGGAGTGCAGTGATACAACAAGGGGAATGACTTCAAGCTGGAAGAGGGCAGGGTTAGGTTAGATGTTAGGAAGAAGCTCTTCACCACAAGGGTGCCCAGAGAGGTCAATCAAAATTCTTGGAAAAAACTTGGTTTTGGCTGAACCAGCTGTCACAGGAAATACCAATCTAGAGGCAGAATCAGCCCATGAAACAGTTAAATGGTGAAGGTGGTGAAGCTTGAGTCAAGCTCTTTGAGACATGTCTGGGTTGATTCCTGCTCACTACCCCAGAGACACCCTGCTGCCAGTGCTATGAGTCTCCTCACCATCCCACTTGAAGGTGCAAGTGAGAAACTCTGTGAGCCATGAGACCCAACACCTACTTCCACAGCCCAGATTCACCCTTCTATTGCAGCCTTCCAGTCCCTGAAGGGAGCTTATAAGCAGGAGGGGATTCAACTTTTTAAAAGAGCAGATAATGGCAGGACAAGGGGGAATGGACTAAAGCTGAAGGAGGGAAGGTTTAGATTAGATATTAGGGGGAAGTTCTTTACAGAAAGAGTGGTGAGGGGCTGGAACAGGCTGCCCAGAGAGGGGGTGGGTGCCCCATCCTTGGGGGTGTTCAAGGCCAGGTTGGATGGGGTCCTGGGCAACCTTGTGTAGCTCCAGGCCTGGAGGTTGGTGGCCCTGCCTGTGGCAGGGGGTTGGAGCTCTGTGACCCTTGGGGTCCCTTCCAACCCAGACCAGTCTATGATTCTATGATTCTGTTAATGGTTGTTCCCCACCCCGTTCAGCCCATGGGAGGTGACACCTGACAGAGGGTCCTGCACAACACCAGCCTGCCTGTGCACAACCAAAGGACATACTGACATTGTATCTCCCAGAGTCCCACATGCTGGGAAAGCCACCTCTGTCAACCCCCACGTGCACCCCAGCTGCTCCTGCCTGTGACTGACAATGGGTCTCTCTGAGACTTCTACATGTCTTCTGAAGATCCTGGGGTCCTGCACGTTGGGATCTCAACACCCTCTCACAAGCTGTCCTTGTGATCATCACGAGTTCTTCCTTCACCCACCCAGGAACCCTCTGTACCACTTGACTGAGAAACCCAGGCAGTCACCAGAGCCTGGGTTTCACTGTCATGTGACCTGACAGTGAAAGAGAGAAGAATTGCTATTCCTTTGTCTAAGCAACACCCAGCACAAGGAGGAGAGCTCACTGCCCAACACCCAAGCACCCCTCCATCCTCTCGTCCATTTGCCATTATTAAAGCATTTGGTGAGAAAACTTCTCCCCCTGCTTCATACAAACACCAGATCAATGAAGAGTCTCCTCCCTGAATGGCAGGACCCCTGTGTGGCAGGATGTATCTCCAGGCTATTTCCAAGTCAATGTGTTTGTTTACATTGAAACTGAATTGCCCTTCAAAGTGCCCTGCCAGCTGCTGTGACCCCATGGCTGGGCCAGAAGGTGGTTTATGGTGTGGCTGCTAACACCATTTTCCAGAGAGACCAAGGACAAGCTGGTCTTGTGTGTCCACTGGTTAAGAAAAATGCCACCTGTCCTTCAAAAGCTGACACCACAAATACCAGGAAGCACTAATTCATAGGTAAGGGGAGAATTCAGGACTTTCACTGCAACACCAGAGGCATTTCCCCTCTTTTACACATTGGTGTTTCTTTGTTTCCTATGCTGATCTCCAACTCCCTCTCCCTCCTTGCCAGATGATCTGCATTTCACTTTATTCCCAGGACACTGCCTGTGCAAAGCTCTTCTGAGGTGTCCCTCTCACCTGCCTGCTGCCAATGATGGGATCAGGAATGAACAGCCCCACCAAGTCACTGCTAATCCTGCAGTCTCCAGAGTAGGATGAAACCTTTGCCAGGCCTCTGGAAGCCACTTTCAGTGGCAACATCAACCCAAACTACTTTGAACCCAGGGCAAGATCTCTAAGCATTCAGGACCCACTACTGGAACTGCACTTTTGAAGGGACCTGCATTTAGCACACTGATACACTCAGGAAACAGGACCACATCTCTTGGACCTGCATAGTGATGCATTTATGAATGAGGACAAGGCTGAGAAACCAGCAGGGAGAAATAAAGCAGCAAAACCCTGCTCCCTCCAGCCAATCTCTCTCTTTTTCCACTGCTGCTGGGTTTTAAGCACAGGGACAAAGATGACATCCAAAAGATAACTGAGCCTGCTATGCCCAAGTTATCTGGGAGAGATAAAAAGGCTGATGGGCAGGGGGAAAGCCAGCAAGAAAGGGGGCAGAAAAGTCTCCTGGAAGTGTTGTGTATGAGACCCCTCCCATCCCTACAAAGGAAATGCACACAGAGTTAACCCTCCTTCCCAAGGAATCAGGAACCAATCTCCTAAAAAAGGGACTCAAAACTGAAATGCAACTTTGAAGCTCATCTTATATTTGGTGGGTCTGTCTTTGAGGCACTCACCTACAAGCCCTGATCCCTGCATTCAGTGTCTCAGCTGCCTGGGCTGTTCCTTGCTTTACTCCAGGATTGCTCAGCATCTTCTCACCAGTTCAGGCTGCTTCCTCCAGGTGTCTATCCAGCTTACTCCAGCCCCACAAGAAAGCAATGATGTGTACATTCAGGCTGCAAAAGAACACAGCAAATCAGATTGCTGTGACAACAAAATAGCTCCTCACCAGCTGTGCTGGGAAAAGTTGGTAACATAAAATCCCCACAGTCACTTGGCTTTTAAACCTGTAAAAACTCAGTCATTTCACACCACTGACAGGGTCCCCCAGCAAGGCCCAAGGTATCTGCTAGGAAGTGAGAGAGGCAGGTGAACACCACAGAGGTTCTTCCCCTCAGCAAACACAGGAGGAAGGAACTAGAAGTCTCTTGTGCATCTAATACCCAGAGTATCTCCTGGCATCAGTCCAGCTGACACAGTCCACGGTCCCACAACAGATTCCTGTTAAGAGTGGGGGGAACACAGCCATGGCAGAATCAGGATTTTACACATTGCAGCAATGGAGTGAGAAAATGCTTTTACATGGGTAATCCCCATCCCTGGGTGCACAGAGCAGCATGGGACATTTAATGGGCTAGCAGTCTCCAGTCAATACATTCTCCAAACCCTAAACCAAGCAGTCTCAATCAATTTATACCTTCTGAAATAGGAAAACTATGTTGGACAGACATCCCCTCCAATTTACAGATATTCCTGGCTGAATATACCTTACCTTAGTCCTCTCATTTTTATTTCCCTCTAAGAAGCAAACTCTGTCAGGACTGGAAACAACCTTCCCACGCTGGGCTGAGGCTGTGCACAGCATCTGTGGTTCCAAGAAGTTAAAACAAAGGGTTGAGGCTTCTCTTTTTCCTCCATCAATTGACTTTTTCTCCATCAACTGACCTTTTTTTACATGAAAGAGAATGAAATGAGTGAGCTGGGACTGGTCAACCTGGAGAAGACTAAGGGGGGACCTTGTTAATGTTTATCAATATCTTCAGTATGGGATGCAGGGGGAATGGGCAGCCCCTTTTCAGTGTCTGTGGGGACAGGACAAGGGGCAATGGCTGCAAGTTGGAGCACAGGGAGTTCCACACCAAGCTGGGGAAGAACTTTTCCCCAGTGAGGGTGAGGGAGCCCTGGGACAGGCTGCCCAGGGGGTGTGGAGTCTCCATCTCTGGAGAGATTCCAGCCCCGTCTGGACGCCGCCCTGTGCAATATGAGCTGGGGAGCTGCTTTGGCAGGGGGGTTGGACCCCAGGAGCTCTCCAGGTCCCTTCCAACCCCTGTTATCCTATGAAACCTTGACTTTCTCTGCCCCACAGAGCTCAGGCAAATCCTCCCAACGCCCGGAGGGGTTCAACCCACCTGGCTGCAGCGCGAGGCTCCTCCGGGAGCTGCCCCCGGCGCAGGCCCAAGGCCCGCGGTACCGCTGTGCTGAAGGCTGGGCCGCAGCTACACGGAGTGGGGCAGAAGGCGCCTCCAGAGCCAGCCCTCGGGAACAAACCCGAGACCCCACGGCCTCGCGCAGGGACAAGGCCCAGCTCGGCACAGCAACGGGGCGGAGACGGGCCGCGGTGCCCAAGCGACCGGGTCGCCTCAGGGCAGCCCCGGTGTAACCGCACACGGGGAAGCCGCGGGCAGCGCTGGGCTGCCCCTCCGGCCCAGCTCCTCGCCAGGGGAGTGGGGCGGGCAGGCAGAGCCGGCTGCTCCGAGGGAGAACGCGGCTCCCGCGGGGCTCTGACCCGCCCGACAAGGCGGCACTTGCTGCCCTAACACCGGCCGGGGCCTCGAACCGCCCCCGACCACCACCCGCCCCGCTCTGAGGGGCGCAGGAGACGCGTGCCCGCGCCTCAGGTGGAGACGAAGAAACCTGCCTCCCGATTGGCCGCGAGCAGTGCTTATCACTAGGCGTCACCCTCTGCAGCCAATAGGCGAGCAGAGAGCGGGGCGGGGGCGGGGCTTGCAGGGGCTGGGGGCGGTGAGCGTCTCTTGCCGGCGTCGCGCCTCAGGTAGGGCCGGGGGGGGGGGGGGGGGGGGGGGCGCGGGAGCCGGGCCCGGGCGGTCTGTCCCATCCCATCCCATCCCATCCCATCCCGTCCCTCCCCCGGGCTGTGAGGGGGTCTCGCCGGGGCGGGGGGAGCTCAGCGGCCGGCTGCTCGCTGGGTGGGGATGCTGCGGTGCCGGCGGTGGCCTGGATTGCTTGAGGCATCCCGGGGCCCGGCGGGGCGGGGCTGCGGCAGCCGCTGGAGGGACGGAGCCTCCCCGGCGGCACTCGGGGCGTCACGGCGGGGGGGTAGGGGAGCGGGTCGGGCCCGTGTCCGGGAGATTAGAGCCGGGGGCGGGGTGGGGAGCGCGGAGGCGGCGGGTTGGAGCTGTGGCCGCGGAGGGACCCCGGGTGATGCTGAGGGAGGGGAGCGGGATGGGGCTGTGGCTGTGCCCGCCGTGCTGCGGCCTCCTCTGGGGGCCACGGCCCTTTGCCGGGCCCCGTGTTCCACCTGAATGGGCTGGGCTCTGCTGAGGAGCTTTGGTTTTGTTGCTGGTGAATGTTGCTGAGGAGCTGGGCTGGGTCAGCCTGGAGAAGAGAAGAGAAGGCTGTGGGGGGACCTCATTGCAGCCTTCCAGTCCCTGAAGGGAGCAGAGGAACAGGAGGGGAATCAGCTTGTTAAAGGGCAGAGACTGGCAGGACAAGGGGGATGGAGTGAAGCTGGAGGAGGGAAGGGTGAGATGAGAGATTGGGGGGAAGTTCTTTCCAGGGAGAGTGGTGAGGGGCTGGAACAGGCTGCCCAGAGAGGGGGTGGGTGCCTCATCTCTGGGGGTGTTCAAGGCCAGGTTGGCTGGGGCCCTGGGCAACCTTGTGTAGCTCCAGGCCTGGAGGTTGGTGTCCCTGCCTGTGGCAGGGGGTTGGAGCTCTGTGACCCTTGGGGTCCCTTCCAACCCAGACCAGTCTGGGATTGAGCATTGTGTGGCTCAGACAGGTCATGTGAACCAGCCCTTCTGATGAAGAGAACCCTGATGTGCAAAGAAACAGCCACTGTTTGAGGTTGCTGCTGGCAGGGGGTGCAGAGGTTTAAGAAATCCTGATAGGACCAGACTGCACTTGAATGGGTTTTGGCAGGTTAGCTTGTTAGAAATGGCTGGTATTTTGTTTAGATAAGAGAGGAATTTAGTGTTGTGAATCTGTTAATTTTTTCAGTATTGACATAAGTTAAAGCAAAGGGTGACAGAATATTCCAGTGTCGTAAATACTAACAGCATTAGGCTGGGTAATAGAGTGTGAGTACCTGGAGTCAGCTGTGGGATTACATGTGCTGATTAATAAAGGTCTAATTACCTGCCCTGAATAAAACTGAGCTCAAGTGGCTTTGCCAAGCTCTGCTTGCCCTGCCTTCTGTCTCCAAGCACTCTGCCTTGGGAAGAAAACCCTTTGCTTTTGGCAGAGAAAGAAAGTGACCTCCTTTGGATCCTTTGGATTTGTGCTGCCAGCATCTCCAGAACATTGATCAGTGCTTACATGTCAGGAGGAATATGATGAATTTGCCAAGCCAGCAAGTTGAAATAATGTAAAGAATCAGGTCTCTGGCTGAGCAGATGCCTTGGAGTAAAGGACATTTGGAAATGGGTAAATATTCCAACCCCTTCGTGGCTCAGGAGAGAGGGAAAGGTGCTGCCCCCTTCAGAAGCAAAACTTTGAGTATCAGAACATGAATGAGTCAACATTTATTCTGCAGGACAGCAGGGAGGCCCCAGTGTCCTTCTGTAGGTCGCTCTTGGTCTGTGGCTTCCCTGGTTCTGTATCTTGTGCTGGGCAAAAGTGTCAGGAGCAGAACACCTGCTGCAGAGCTCTGCAGGGAGTAACAGGTTGTGTGGAGCTGCAGGAGTCCCTTTGTGAGGAACTGGGCAGTATTTCTGCAGGGCTGTGGCAGTTTGGCTGTGTGGCTTTCCATGGTAGAAGCTTCTTTTGAAAGGAGTTTTTCTTAGGGTCTGTGTAAAGTGTTTCAGGAGTTCCTGCCTGGCATCAGTCTTGATTCAGAGAGAAATTTCTATTCCCTGAGCAAAATAGAGGCAAGTGAGCCAAAGCTCAGGCTTAACCCATTCTGCTTGTGTTCAGGTGAGATCCTCTGGCCTGGATGTGAATCTTTGTCTCCTCAGGCTTCCACGATGTTTGCCCAGTGCACCCAGAGGGGTGCAAGCTCTGTGCTGCTGATCACACTGCTGTGCTGCATCCTTCCCCCTCCAGCACAAGCCAGCAAGGTGAGTGAACAGCTTCAGGCACCAGCACTGAACCATGTGTGGTGCAGCAGGAAAAAAAGGGCAGAGGAGGAGCTGGTTTTCTGTGGGAGTTTGCAGAGATACAGAGTGCTGTAGATGTGTGTTTATCATACACAGAGCTGTGATGGTGAGTGGCAGTGGCCTCTGCCCTGCCTTCTGCTGAGGTTGGGGTTTAGAATATGTTGAAGAGTACCTGATGGCTGGAGCAGAGGTGCTCAAGGCATTTTAAAACTGAAGCCATTGATGAGAAAGCAGCAGTGCAGGAATGGTGGATGAGAAACTTCCCCTGAGCCAGCAGTGGCTCTGGCAGCTGGGAAGGACGATGGGATCCTGGGCTCCATCAGCAGAGGGGTGGCAGCAGGGACAGGGAGGGGATTGTCCCTCTCTGCTCTGCCCCAGCTGGAGTCCTGTGTCCAGAGCTGGGGCCCCAGTACAAGAGAGATGTGGGGCTGGTGGAGAGGGGTCAGAGGAGCCACAAGGATGCTCAGAGGGCTGGAGCAGCTCCCCTATGGAGAGAGGCTGAGGGAGCTGGGCTGGGTCAGCCTGGAGAAGAGAAGGCTGTGGGGGGACCTCATTGCAGCCTTCCAGTCCCTGAAGGGAGCTTATAAGCAGGAGGGGATTCAACTTTTTAAAGGGATAGACAATGGCAGGACAAGGGGGATGGAGTGAAGCTTAGATGAGATATCAGGGGTAAGTTCTTTGCAGAGAGAGTGGTGAGGGGCTGGAAGGGGCTGCCCAGAGAGGGGGTGGGTGCCCCATCCCTGGAGGTGTTCAAGGCCAGGTTGGATGGGGCCCTGGGCAACCTTGTGTAGCTCCAGGCCTGGAGGTTGGTGGCCCTGCCTGTGGCAGGGGGTTGGAGCTCTGTGATCCTTGGGGTCCCTTCCAGCCCAGCCCAGTCTGGGATTCTATGAAGAGGAGACCTGGTGTGAATCCCTCTCCCTCTTAGTGAACGTTTTGCCTTGTCCCACACCCTGGGTGCTGAGGGCAGCAGAACTGCCCCCTCACCAGTGCCATCTCCTCTGGCTTCTGCAGAGCTCAGAGGACATCCGCTGCAAGTGCATCTGCCCCCCCTACCGGAACATCAGCGGGCACATCTACAACAAGAATGTGTCTCAGAAGGACTGGTGAGTGCTGGGCTGAGGCCTGGGGGATCAGGCCCTGAAAGCTCTGGGGTTTGAGAAAGTAATTCCCTGCCTGTGTGTTTGCAGAGGAAGCTGGTTTGGTAGGTGATGCTCCACCCAAGTGATGGGTGTTCTTTGAGCAGAGGTTTGAGGAATCTGGGAGGCATGATTTCTTAAGCCATGGCTCTCAGCAGCTGTGGGGTGACTGTCCAAGTCCCTTTCACCCACACCAGATCCCTGCCCTTGGACAGTCTATTGCAGGAGCTTTGGGCTAGTGGAGCTGTGAGGGGGATTCTTAAAACCACATCAGTGTTACTGGCCTGACAGGAAAGCTGGAGCAAAGAAAAAATCACCCCAGCATCCTTCCAGAGAGCATTGCTTTCACCCTGTCCTCTTGCTGATTGTGGTTTCTTTGTGTCCTAGCAACTGCCTGCATGTTGTGGAGCCCATGCCAGTGCCAGGGAACGACGTGGAGGCCTACTGCCTGCTGTGTGAGTGCAAGTACGAGGAGCGCAGCACCACGACCATCAAGGTAACTGTGGGTCTGCTCCCTGGGGCTGGCTCCTGCTCCCTGCCAGGCCATCCCAGGCATGACTGGTGGGGAAGAACCCTGAAAAGGAAGCTAAAACTGTCACAGGTACTGCTCAGTGGTAGTGTCAGGGGCACTGTGACGGAGCCAGCAGTGAGGAGCAGGCTGTGGAGGAGCCCAGGCTCCTTGCTGAGGATGTGTGACAGTGCCAGGCACCTCTGATGGGTCCCATCTTGTTGATCTCTTTACACATGCAGTACACACCCAGTGCAGAGAAGGTCAGCACAGTTTATGCAGTGATGGCACTTAGGTGTCACCTGCCTTTCTGGTAGTGCAAGAGACTTTCTAGTGAGCAAAATCAGAAGAAAGGAAGAGATCAAACATCAGAGGCAGCTGTGAAAGGAGCTTCCTGGCCTCTTACCTGCACCACTGATGCTTTTCCACTGCACTGTCCTTAACTGCAGGTGATCATCATCATTTACTTGTCCGTGGTGGGGGCACTGCTGCTCTACATGGCTTTCCTCGTGCTGGTGGACCCTCTGATCCGGAAGCCAGATGCTTACACCCAGCCCTTGCACAATGAGGAGGAGAATGAGGTGAGGCTGTGCTGCTGGGTGCACGGGCTGGCTGTGCTCACGGTGGACACAGGGTGGTGGGATGACAGGAGAATGGCTGACAGGGACAGGGTGACTTTGTGCGTGTCCCCTCTCATCCAGTGTGGGACTGGTGCTGTTCCTTTTTGGGCACTTCCCACAGGTAAACAAACATTCAGGCTCAAGTCTGGGTGGGTCATGCTGAAGCACAAGGAGATACTCCAAGTGTGAGTTCCATGTGATGAGCCCAAGATGAGACCTGTCTGCAGCAGGTGGCTTTTACTGAACTCAGTGTGCCACCCTGGATGGAAAGCCAAATGGTTCCTGTTTGTGCAGTGTCCTAGGTGGAGCTGCCAGGGAAGGATGGGTTTAATTATTTGCTGCAATATGGGGCTGGCTTCTCTTTTCTTGAGGCTTAAAAGAGCAGTCTCTGAGGTGCTGTGGCTGTTGCTTGGCTCTGTGCTGGGGCTGGGCCTTCTTGCATCCAGGTCCTTTTCACTCAGATCCCACCTTTTTGGGTGACATTGGCATATGACATTGGACAAGAAGATTAGGACCCAGCAACCAAAGAGAGAGCCTCTCTCTGTGTGTCCCTCAGATTTCAGGGGTGGACAAACTTCTTGCTGTCTACTTCAGCATCCAGTGTACAACATCCTTCCCCTTGGGAGAGAGGCGGCGCTTGAGGGGGAACGATGGGACCTGATGCCAAGGGGCATTTCAGAGCAAGAGCACCCTGACTTGAACATCTTTTCTTCTTCCCCTGAGGCTTCCCTTCTCTTGTAAGGGAATCCAGGAGGGGATGGCATCTCAGAGAGGAAGTGCTGGAGGCAGAGCTGATGGATAGGACACAGAGGTGGTGGAGTGGGGATACTGCACCTGTAGCTCCTGCTCTCTGTGAGAGCTGCCCAGGGGTTGGGGCTTGGTAGGGAAGCACGTGGCTCTGTGACACAGCTTTCCCTGTGGCCTGCTGAGGTTCAGCAGGGGGTAGCACTAGGCAGAGCTCACCCCTGCAGCAGAGTTCCTGGCCTTGGTGTAGTCCCAGGGTTGTGCTTGAGCATCGCCCCAGCTGCTGCTCCAGGCCCCAGGGGAGGGGAGAAGCATTCCCTAGGGAATGTCATGCTTTGGGAAGGGAGGCTGCCATGCTGGAACACGCTCTCCTTTCTCACTGAGAACACCACTAGATTGGACTCTCTGGTTTATTCTTTGTTCTAAGTCCTGTGGTGTGATTCTGAGTTCCCCTGGTCTGATTTTTTGGCACACTGATGCACTGGAGGAGTAGCTGCTCGGAAGTGCACACTCTATCCACTGCCTCCCTCTGGTGAGGAAAGGAGGTTCTGCAGCAGGAGTTGACCTCAGAGTGCACGTTGGCTGCTCCACAGGACTAATTCAGATTCAGATCTAGGTGAGAAAAGGAGGTTCTGCAGCAGGGGTTGACCTCAGAGTGCACATTGGCTGCTCCACAGGACTAATTCAGATTCAGATCTAGGTGAGAAAAGGAGGTCCTGCAGCAGGGGTTGACCTCAGAGTGCACATTGGCTGCTCCACAGGACTAATTCAGATTCAGATCTAGGTGCATGCTGTAGATGCCTGACACTAGGTGAGGTGTGCTGGACTGGAAACTATTTGGGAGTTTGTGCAAGTTCCTCTCCTGGGGACGTTTTCTTTGGGGCCTCTGGCTTTACCACAGGTGGTCCCTGAGGGCAAGCTTTCCATCTGGAGCTGGGGGGCTGGTGTTGAGGAGCTCTGCAAACCAGGTGGTTCATCAGGACAGCTGAAGCCTTGAATTGCTCTTTCAGTTAAAATTCCTCCCAGAGATCAAGCTGTTCCCAAGGCTGGAGGTGCCTTGACCTCACTCACCCTTTCTCTCCCATCGCAGGACACTCGCTCCTTGGCCGCAGCCCCCACCCCATCTGGAGCCAGAGCCAACACAGTGCTGGAGAGGGTGGAGGGGGCCCAGCAGCGCTGGAAGCGCCAGGTGCAGGAACAGAGGAAGACGGTTTTCGACCGCCACAAGATGCTGAGCTAGGGCTGTGCTGAGCTGCACACCGCTCCACACCACCCCAACCACTCCCCACGAGACAGGGCAGCGGCGCTGGGCGAGACGAGCAGCGAGTCACCCTTCAGGGCACCCTGGTGTTTGACTGGACCTCTCTGATTCACCGTCGTCTTCATAGAGAGCAGCAGACCAAAGCGCTTGCCTCTGGTTTTGTCCCCTTTCCCTTTCCCTCTCCAGCCCAGAGGCTCCTTATCCCCTGCCTGGCTGAGACCTGTGCTGATCATTAGCCCCCTGGCTGCATGTAAATGGTCGGACGGACAGACGGACGCTGCTGCCCTGGTTCCTGGGCCAGCTGGAGCAGGGGCTGCAGCTCCAGTGCACTGTGCTTGGCTGGACCCTGCAGGCATCGCTGGGGACTGAAGTCTCCACCAGCCCACCCCCCCATCAGAGACAGGGGACTCTGTACAGAGTGCTGGCAGCTGGCTGAGCCTTCCTGAGATAAAAATAGTGGCATTGTTTTTATGTAGGATAAATGATGTGGGACTACTCCAGGACAAAGAAACTTCCTCCTCCTCCTCCTCTGGTTTGCACCAATGTTAATTGGGTGGCAGGATGTTGCTACAAGAGGATGGGGATCCCCACCCAGCTGCTGCCTGCACCCCCCATGGTGTAAGCTGAGCGGGGTTCCGCTTTACTCAGCGGAGTCTGGCCAGGGCTACACCAGCATAACTCAAACTGGGGCTCGTTTCCATGTAGGTGAATATCCCAGAACAGGCACAAGTAAGAGACCAACAGCCAAAAGGTGATTTACATTTATATCTCTTCCTGCTCCATCAGCAGATAAAAACATACTGGGGAGAAACCTGTCTGTCTGTACCTGTGCTAGTAACCCTTGACACTCTCACAGTGCGTTTGTGTCCAGGAGAACTGGGGCAACAGCTTTACCAGAGCACTGTGAGCACTTGTCCAGGTGTTGGGGCCTTGGAAAGGGGACACTCGTGCTACTCAGAATGCTGCAAGAGCCCTGACAGTACTCAGGCCACATGGAGGAAACCAAAGTGATCCCACAGTGTGTATATTGATCCCACTGAGAACATTGATAATGTCAGGAAGGTGCTGGAGTTTATCATGTAGCATCTCTGTATTAAATGCAGACAAAGATCTCTTATGTGGCTGCTTTTTTCTCAGGGAGGAGTCCCATCACACCAGGCCTGGGGCTCCCAGCAGCTCTCAGGTTATCTTCCAGTGTCCAGCACACGAGCTGACTCAGGACCTCGAGACCAGGCTGTGGCACTTGGGTGTCTGGGCACTGCAGGTGGGTTCCCTGGAACTCTTTTATGACTGTCCTGGTCCAGAAGAGCTGGGATTAGAACCCCAGCAAGCCAGAGCAAGTCTGTGCCATGCTGCTGAGCTGCCACACAGGAGGGCCCAGCAGATCAGAATTCTTCCTTGTTTGTTGGAAGCTGAGCAATCCTTGGTGGAAGCCCAAGTGGGAGAGGGGCCGGTCACTGCCTCGCAGGCTGGTGCCAGCAGCTGTGGGTGGAGCTGCTCTGCAGCCCTCCAACTGACCCAGCCAGAGAAACCCAAACAGCTTCTTGGAGGCTCTGTGCCCGCAGCAAGCATGTGCCCGTTACCAGTCAGCACCTCACTGTGCTCATCTGTTGGACCTTCCTTCTCCTAGAATTCCTGTCTTCCCCATCCTTTGGGAATTGCAGCCCCGGAGAGGGGGCAGATGAGCTGAAGGATCGGAGCTGACAGCCACGCAGGGTCTGAGCTGGTGCGATGGGTCCATCTGCTGGCCAGTGTCCCTCTGCTCAGCACCCAGCCATCAGTGGTGAGGGTGCAGCACCCAGCAGTGGTGGGGGTCCTCCAGCAACCAGCCCCCTGGGCCCCGGCCCTGGAGGATGAGTGGTGGGGTGAAGAGGTGTGTTTCTTCCCCTGGACCAGCTGGAAAAGGGGACAGGAGATGTGAAAACCTGCAGGGTAGAAATTAGGAGCCAGAGGGTTCCAAAGCTTGGATGGGGAAGAAGGGTGGTGTGAGGAGAGTGTGGAAGATGCCACTGCCTGATGAATTCCCAACTGGAAAGCTGTGCCACTGCCTGATGAATTCCCAACTGGAAAGCTGTGCCCATCCTCCTGTGGAGGAAGGTTTTGTGCTGCCCAGCCTGCAATGCTTGAGCTGCTGCTTTTCCCCACACTCCCTGTATTCTTCACTGGGGTGTCCCCCAAGCTGGCCTGGCGTGTCCTGCTCCTGCCCCATCCACACCCCACAGCAGCACCCACCGTGCCCCTCGTGGCAGCGCCAACAGGACTCAATAATTTAATTCCTTACCAAGAGGGAGTGAGGAAAGTGCAGGGATTCCAAGTACAAAACCCACCATCCCGACCTGCTCAGGTGCCTGACAGCGTCCAGACATCAATGCTCTGGATGATGAGCCACTCGCTCTGGTCCCGCGTCACCCGGATCCTCACGCACTCCACGGGGCCCCCCATGACCTTCTCCAGCCCCCGCTGCTCGAAGGTCCCCTTCTCAAAGCTGCCCACGGTGACGTAGCCAGAGCAGTCCCGGCCGTCAGCGCGGCGCCGCCGGCCCAGCTCCAGCACCCCAGCGTGCAGGAAGTCGCCCCGGCGCTCCTCAGAGCCTGTGCGCACCCGGACGCGGGTGATGTGGGCTGGGTGCTGGAAGACAATGGAGAAGATGCTGCCAGCTGCTGGGTCCTTCCCCCAGAAGTACCCCTTGGCTGCGCTGTAAGCCTTGAGGGGCTCGTAGTGCTCAAAGACAGACATGCTGGTGAATAAGGCTGCTGGGGGGTTATCTGGAAGGCCAAGGGCATCGGCCTCAAACTCATCATCCTCCAGCCGGTTGACGGTGCCCTGGAAGGAGGAGTAGAGGCCCATGTGCTGGAAGAGGGAGGGCTTGAAGCGGATGACGTCCTTCTGGGTGAGCAGGAGGCGGAAGTGGACCAGCAGCCAGTCGCAGGGCATCTCCTGGTAGAAGAGGAGGAGGAAGCGAGCGAGGCGAGGGAGCTCACTGGAGCGGTAGAGCTTACCAATGTAGCCCAGCTTGGAGAACTCCAGGGTGGCCCAGTTGGAGCCTTCCTGGGAAACCAGTGCCTTGCGGATGGACGTCAGGAAGGACTTGGCGCACCACACGTCATCCTCAATCATCAAGTAGTAGGAGGAGAGGTTGGCAGCGAAGGCGAGCAGGAAGGCGTAGTCCACGTTCTGCTTGGACCTGAACTTCACCCGCTCCTCTGGGTCATTGTAGTTCCTCTTGAGGCCTTCCAGGCTGGGGTAGAACTCGCGGGGAGCGTGGATGAGCAGGAGCCGGCCCAGCAGGATGTGGTGAGCGAACTTGCGGGCGATGTCGGCAGCCACGCGCGCGTTCCACCCGGGATCCGTGTCGGCCAGGTGCACCACCACCACCATCTCCTCCAGCTCCTTCTCCGTCGACTGGTCGAAGACCGACTGGAGGGTGGCAGGGAGGTAGTAGCCACGCGGCCGCCGCACCGACGCCAACCCCACCGCCAAGAACTCTGTAAGGCAAAGGAGAAGCCTCAGCAGGCTGGGGGGTGACCCCGGATGCAGCATGGTGAGGGATTTTTCCCCTGCAAGCCCCAAGGATGGGGCTCTAGAAAGCTCTCTGCGTGGCCCCAGTGTCTCAGGAGGTGCCCAAAACTGGTCAAAGGGCAAGGAGAGGCCAAGTGAGAAGTTGAGGGCTGCTCTGAAGAACATTTGGGGAAATCACCTTTAAAACAAAGCATTACATTTGGGGAAGGAACAGCACAGACGTGGCTTTATGGCATGACCACACATCCTGGAGACGTGTCTTCACCCTACTGTGAACCTTGTGGAGATGCAACCACGCTGGGGTGAGAGGTTCCTCTGCCCTCCCCACAGGCCAGCTGTTCCTTGCTGCAGCTCCTCTTAGCACTGGTGTGTGGACCTGTGTGTTCAGCATGGGCTTGTGTGGAGCTGCCCCGAGCTCCTTCCTGTGCTGTCTGAACGTGTTGCTCTTTAGACACCCATGCAGGAGCCTGATTCCCATCTCCCACTCTGTCCCAGTGATCCAGCCCCACCTTCTCTTCCTGGAGAGCAGGAAACTCAGCCCCAGGGAGGTGGGATCTCAGCCACCCTCCCCACAGAGATCTGGGAAACCCAAAATGTCTACAGTCACCCCATTCCCAAAGTACAGGAGCATGAACCACACTTGGAGCACACTGAGCCTCCTCCACCCTCCCTCCAACCCAGAGCCCTGCCCAGTCCATGATCCCAGAGCCACTCACTTTTGTGGGGTGATGGGGTGCCAGCAAGGAGGTGGTAGGACACATTGAGGAGTGCAGAGAGGTCATCCATGTCCCTGAGGGTGTGCAGGGCTCTTTCTGGCTGCATCATCTTCAGGACCATGTCTGGGGCTAAGCCCCGAAGCTCCACCTGTATGAGAGCCACAGGCAGCCTGGTCAGACCCCAGAGGACCAGGGACACGTGTGAGCAAGGGGGAAACCCAGAACTGGGAGCGGGTGGGGGCTGTTCTGCCCTCCCAGCTCCTGGACTGGGGAGAGATAACGCAGAGCTGGGCCCTGGGGGTGATATGGGGCAGGGAAGGAAGCAGAGCTGGGGGCTATGTGGGGTGGGCAGGGATGGAGGATGCTCCAGTGGCCCCTCCAGCAGGACATCATTGCCAGCAAGGAACTCACCTCAGGGGGCTCCTGTTCCTGCTGGCTACCCCCATGGAGGAGGAGGAGGAGGAGGAGGAGGAGGAAGGCAGCTGCAAGCACAGTGGTAAGGGAGCGCTTCAGGGAGCATCGCATAGCAGGGGCCTGTGGGAGGAAGGGACACATCAGGGCACAGCCTGGGGACCACCTCCATCCCCTGGACAGGAGGGCACCTGAGCACCCAGGGGTGTGTACCCAGGGCTGCTGCAGGGCAGCACAAGGCACCAGCCCCCCATCTCCTTTGGGCAGGGGCAGCACACCCCAACCTGGGCAGGGAAAAATAAAAGCCCAGCAGCAGTGCCACCCCCACCTCGGGCTGCCCCCCAACCCCCTGTGCAGCACCCTGGGGCTGGAAGCAGAACAAACGTGGGTGACACACCATGAGGAAAGCTTTCAGGTTGGGGTGGCACCCCAGGAGCACCCACCAAGACCTCAGGACTTGGCACCAAGCTCTGGGAAATAAAGGTCTTACCAAAGCCCAGGTGGCTCTTCCAGCATCTCAAGGACGAAGCTGCTTCCCCCACCCCTCCTGCCCCCCAAACTGCCTCCAGGCAGCCACCAGCAGCCACACGTGCCCCGTAGGACGGTAAAGCCATCCCTGAAGGAGGAGAGTGTCACCTTCAAGGAATCCAAACTGCCCTTGAGATACTGGGCCTTGCAGCAGAGGCGTGGCAGGAGGCTCAAAGGCTCCTGTGTTCTCCTGGGGTTTTTCCATTATAAATACAGCCGGGTCTGCCCTGGGAGAGGAGAAACTGGAGAGCGAGCGAGTGCCCGGCCTGGCAGGACACACAGAGTCAGCCCCATCCCAGCCACTCACAGCTGCTTCTGGCCAAAGCGCCTTTGAATGTGAACAGGGAGGAAAAGGCCTCCTGAGCTGTGCAGTGGAACTCCAAGAAAACTCCTGGAAGGCTGGGTTTCACCCAGTACTTCCCCTCAAACACATCACTGCATCAGCTGCCGCTGTGCAGCGGATGCTCCCAGAGCACCCAGGGTCCCCAAAGGGCAGAGGCTGGTGCAGCACCGACCTCTGCTGCCCCAGAGCACAGGCTGGGTTATTTTAAGGAGAAACCCCCCCGTTTTCCTGCCCAAAAAGTCCCATCTCAAGGTGCCAGTGCAGCAGGCAGTGCCGTCCCTGCCACGCTGACCTCACCCAGGAATAATGCTCGTTACTCAGAGATAAGCAATTAAAACAGATCGAGCTGCTCTCTCCCAGGAGGGCTGGGCTGAGCCCTGGCACTGCCAGGACCCGTCTCTGCCAAGGAGCAGAGGAGCCACCCCCCCCCAGCAGCTGAGCTCTGCAGGTCACTCTCTTCAAAGAGAGAGGGACAACCAGCCTTGGAGTGACTGAAGATCCCTGTCCAGGTCACAGCAGAGAGTGGAGAGAATTGGGGGTGCCCCCCTTGAGGGCTGGCCCTACAGCCAGCTCCCACCAGCCTCTCCTTGCCCCGCAGCGATGGGGGCACAGGCAGCTTGTTGGCTTGGGTGGGGAGCAGCTGTAGGGACCTGTCACAGCCCGTGGGGATGTCACATCCTGCAGCCACTCTGGAGGTGGATTTCCAAGCCTGGAGCTCCAGGATTGTGCAACACTGAGGCCACAGGGCGAGCTGGGCGGGGACAAGAGCGGGTGGGATGGGTTGGCCCTATTTATAGGCCAGGTGGGCAAAGGTTTTCCTGGTTGCTAGCAGCATGTCCTGGATGGACAACAAGGTGCCACCCAGCTCCCACAGCAGCAGTTTTATCCATGGAGCTGGTGAGGAACAGGTCACACACACCTCCCCCTCCGGCTGCATCCCAGGCTTAACGGAACAGGAGGTAATGAACACTGCCCCGTAATTAGTTCCCTAATTGGGCTCTGGATTTTTGCCTCCATGTTGAAACAAAGCAGCCCAAGGTAGGTGGGCACAGCCAGGGGCCACATCGCAGTGGGCACATCCCTGGGATGCAGCATCCTCCCAGCTCCTGGTGCCCCCATGGAGCATCCCTGTCCCTGCGCCTTCCCCACAGCTCAGCACCTTGCTGGGCTTCTCCACAAAAGCCACCCCCCTCTGAGGCTGTTGGTCCAGTGGCCAGGAGCAGCCGAGAGCCACTCGGCTGGAGCCAGGCAAATTTCTCCCCTTCGTTAGGAGGCTCCCGGACAAACGGCAGCCGTGAGTCATCCCAGCAGCAGAGGGGAAGGGGAACAAGTAAATACCCGGCCTTGGTCCCACAGGGAAGGGGCCGGATGCTCCCCAGGCACAGGCAGCTCCAGCTGCTTCCTCCAGCACTGGGGAGAGTTTGCTGTTTGCAGGGGGGGGAACAGTCAGGGCTCATGGGGGAAACAATCAGCTCCCATGCTGAGGGAAACTGAGGCACAGGAAAAGGTTGTGGATCACACGGGGGGGGGGGGGGGGAGCACCCGGCCTCCTGCATCATAGGTCAGCGTCTGTCACTTCCCTGTGGGTGTCCCTTGGGTGGAGAGAGGAAGGGTGGAACCCAGCACCCAAACCCGCTGCTCGCTGGAGCGGAGGACACGGCCCATCCTGGCAGCACCGGGGCCCCACCAGGCAGCTCGGGGCTGCTGGGAGCTGTATGGGGTGAGGTGCTCCTGGGCCCCTGGGAGCAGCGCAGGGTCTGGCCCCACACTCCACAGGTCTCCCAGCTCCAGGGGTTACCCCACAGCGCCGAGGAAGGGAAAAGCCATTTCCCAGAGCGCAGGACTCAGAGCCAAAGCTTCAGGCCAGCCCAGGTGTCCTACAGCCCACAGCACAGGGGGCTCCACAGGCAAGGGGATGCTGACAGCACGGGGACCCCCAAACCACCACCCCCCACTCACCCCCATCCCCCTGGTCACCCCCTTCCCGTGCAGCCCTGACACCAGCGAGATGGCCCATGCCCAGCACCACTCCCCATGCGCCCAGCGAGGCGGCCAGAGACTTACAGGGTGCGCTGGGGCGGCAGCAGCCGGGCTGAGTCTCCGTCTCACCTTCCCCAGAGCTCGCTGGACTCTGGTTTCGCACTTGGCAAAGCCCCACCCCGAATCCTCGCCTGCCTCCCACAGAGGAGGAGCGTTGGCCAACGGCCTCTGCCCCACAGCAGGAGCGCTCAGCAAACCCGCCGGGCTGGTGGGGAGCCTGGGTGGGCTGGGGGAAAGGGCCCCCCCAGCCCCGCTGCGAGGGTTAGGGCAGCCTTAGCCTGTCCCTGGACAATTGCACTGGCTGCCTCCCACCCACCCCTTCCCCTGGCAGCCCCAGGCCCCTGAGCAGGATCAGACCCCCGGGGGGTCTCACCAGGCCCCAGCACTCTGAACTCCCCTGGAAACTCGCTGCTTGGGTGGCACCGGGGTGAATCTGTGCTGGGTGCTGAGCCAGAGCCCAGAGCTGTGGAGCCTTTGGGTCTCTTCACTTCTGTTTCTTTTTCAGCCCTGGTGCTGGGACAGCAAAACCCTCCGGAGCTGCTGAGCCCAACCTGAGCCCCCAGCACCCCCCAGCACCCCGGGCCAGAGCAGAGCTGGCTGCCCCAATCCCACCCAGGACGTGCCCCACGGGGCCACCACGGTTCCCCTCACTGCAGCGTTGGGCATCCTGGCTGGGGACAAAGCCCCTTCCAGACCCACGAGCCAACGTGGGTCATGTGGGGCCCTTCCCGTAGCAGGTCTGTCCCCGGCTCCTCCACCCTCCAAGCTTCATTTCTCTCCCCACTTTCCTCCTCCAGTCCCACAGTGGGAAGGCAGCCCTGGAGCACCCACAACAAATCACCCAACAGCATCACCCCCAGCTCAGAGCCAGATGCTCCTCACTTCCTCCCAACACGGAACTTGCCTGCAGCATCCAAACTGAGGGAGACCCTCCCCTTCCCCTCCATCCCAGCCCCCCAGTTATCCCCACAGAAGCACAGATCCCATTTCCCTCCTCTCCTCACTGGCTCAGACCTCTCCTACCTTCAGAAAGGCCCCAATGTCCCTTCCCAGGCTGTGTCTTCTACAAGCTCATGGTGATGCCTTCCAGCACCTTCCAGCTGCTGCTGTGGGGTCAGATGGAGCTGCAGCCCACGAGGACAGAGGTGGCTGAGCAGGGGATGGTGCTGGAGAGACGCTCACAGGCTTTTGCTTTTCCTTAAATTCCCATCATGGAATGCTGGTGGCTTTGTCCTGGGGGGTCCTGAGGTGCTCAGAGGGTTCACCCTGCCTGCATCTGAGTGGGATCAGCTTGTTTACAGCCAGGCAGCAGCTGGAAGGTGCCGGAAGGACCAAAGGAACAAGGATGGTGCAACCCAGCAGACACTTCTGTTGGGTGAGGATGTGGGGCCCAGTGCCTCACGTGGGATGTCAAAGCAGCCAGCAGCAGCTGCAGGGGGGAGGGCTTTTCTTGCTGAGACACCCCACAACCCACAGGAAGGAATTGGGGCTCGGTCCTTCCTGCCCTTAGAGAAAGGAAGGGGAGGGTGAGGGGCCGCAGTGCCTGGCGCAGCCCTGGGGTTCTGCACGCCACCCACAGACCTCCTTCAGCCCTGAAACCGGGTACTCTGCACCCACTGAACCATTCCTTTGCCAGGGGAATGGAGAGGTCGCTGAAATGGGGATGAAAGGGGCGTTTCTGCTTGTTTGGGAACAAACCAGAGGAGAGGGAGAAGCCCCTGAGGCACTGGCTGTTGGAGCGGGCACAGGCCTGGCCAAGGAAGACCAGTGTTCCCAGCTTGTGCTGGAGCCGAGCACTGGGGTGGGACTGGCACAAGGGCACACACCACTGGTACTGCCCCGGTCCCCCAGCACCCTGCCAGGGCTCAGTTCCCATCCAACACCTGATCAGTGGAGGAGAAGGGCAGGGTGAGGCCAGGGGGGTGGCCCAGCCTCCACATCTTCCCTGGGGAAACTGGAGAGCGGGGCTGGATCCCCTTACAGCCCATCCATTATTCAGGAGCAGAGGCCAAAGGGCCCCACACAGCAGGGAGAACATCAGGGCTCCAGCCATTGTGATCCCAGTCTGGGGCTCCACTTCCACACCACTGGGCTCTTTTTTGGCATGGAACCTTCAAGAGAGGCTGGGCTTGGGGGATGGGGGATGGGAAACCCCCCTGCTTGGGACTGGGGTCTGGCCAGGGGTGGCTGGTGTCACTGAGCAAACCTCAGCGTGGGGTTTCTGTGCTCTGGGTAAGGGAGGGAGGGAGAGACATGGTGCCCCACAGCTCTACACACAGGCAAGCTGAGTCCAACCTTGGCAGCATCACCTCTGCCTCCCCCCTGTCCCCACACAGACCACAGCAGGTGCCCCCCATCCCTGCTGGCACTGCCACATGGCTCAGCTCCATCACTGGAGCCAACAGAACCTTCACTCCTTGCAAAGGAAAAGACCTAATAATCCTTCTTCTGCATTTGACAGGTGTCAGCCTTGAGAAGGGGTGGCCCAGGAGAGGCACCTCTCTGGGTGAGGAGCATCCCTGCAGATTTAACATCCTTCTTCTGGGGATAGGAAGCATCCCAGCGCCTGCTTCTTGCCCTGACAGCCTGTTCCACCCCCCCTGCTCGAGCCCCAGGGAGTTACAGGGCTGGAAGCCACTGGCAGTGCTGCTGGAGGACCTCTGCCCCAGAGCTTTAAGAGCATCCCAGACATGCCACACGCCTGCTTGGAGCCTGTTCCTGCTCTCCCAGGAGTCAGAAAGACACAGGCCAAAGGTTGGTCCTGTGTTTCTTCACAGAGGCCAAAGCAAGGTGCAGGGTGCTGCTCCCGTCACCGCCCAGCCAGAGCCGCTCTGGGCAGGGAAGGGCAGAGCTTTAGGCAGGGCTCAGCTTTAGGCAGGGCTCAGCTTCAGGCAGGGCTCAGCCCACTGCTTCCTCCTGACCCCCAGCCTGAGCTGGGAACTGAACACCTCTGCCCCCACCCTCCCTATCCTGTGCAGGGCACAAGCAGCAGTCACCCTGGCACCACCGTGCCAAGCTGTTTTCAGGGCAGGTAAGAGGGGGGAGCACAGGCTGCCAAGCACCTCAGCTCACACACACACCATGCTCTAACTGAGCAGACACTTCCCCATGGGAGTGGGTGCCAGCCAAGGAGCCCTGGCCTGGAGTCAGCATCCCACTGCCAGGCCACCAGCCAGCCCACAGGACTTGTCTCCCAGTGCAGCCATAGGTCACCCCAGCCCAAGGAGAGGGTTTAGTCACCCAGCACCCCAGAGCAGCTTCCTCCTGAGTGGGCACAACACCCAGAAAGGTGTGCTGCCCTTTGCCACACCACAGGTCCAACCACAACACAGACCAGGCTCCACAGGAACCAGCTTCCTTGTTGAGGTTGCAGCACATGTTCCTTGCCCTGTTATCTCCCAATTTCCACTAATCCAGCTTCACAGTTTGGCCAGTGGCATCACCACATGTTGGGCTGCAGTGAGGAAGGGGAGCTGTGCAGCAGGATTCCCAAACACCTTTGTTTGAAGCCAACATCAGAGAGCCTCTACTGCAGATCCAGGGTGGGGGTAGGTGTCCTCAGTGGTGATTTAGAGTGGCAGAGGCACACAGGAGAAACTCCTTGCAGGCTCCTGGGGTATTTGCATATCAAATTCAAACTGGCCCAGCTCCTTCTCCTCCCAGGAGCTCCACTCAACACTATACAAGGAGAAGTGCTCAGCTACTCCTGCCTGAGACAAGATCTGATGGGAAACAGGAGTGAGGAGCTCATCCACAGGCAGCAAATCTCAGCCCAAGGTTGCTATCTCACAGAATGATGGGCTTTGGCAGGGACCTCTGGAGATCACCCAGTCCCAGCCTCCAGGGCAGGATCCCCTCAATCAGGCTGCACAGGGCAGCACCCAGGATCACAGGGTTGGGATGTCTCCAGAGATGGAGACTCCCCAGCCTCTCTGGGCAGCCTGGCCCAGGGCTCTGCCACCCTCCCAGGAGAGAAGTTCCTCCTCAGGGTCAGGTGGAAATTCCTGTGCTCCAGTTTGTGCCCATGGCCCCTTGTCCTGTCCCTGGGCACCCTAAACACAGACTGACCCATCCTCCTGAGCCCACCCCTCAAGGATTTATCACCATTGATGCGCTCCTCCCTCAGCCTTCTCCAGGCCTAACAGTCCCAAGTCCCTCAGCATCTCTCTGCAAGAGGGATGTTCTGGTCCCCTCAGCACCTCCCTGGCCTTTGCTGTCCCCTCTCCAGCAGCTCCCTGTCCTTCTTGCCCAGCCCCACACACACTATTCCCAATGAGGCCTCCCCAGGGCTGAGCAGAGGGGCAGGAGAACCTCCCTGACCTGCTGCCAACACTTCCCTTGATAGATCCCAGGATGCTGTTGGCTTCCTTGGCCATGAGGACACATCACTAGCCCATGGTTAACCAGGGTTGATCCCACTGCCCTACCAGGCCCCAGCTGCCAGCAGGACGCTGCCCACTCACCTACTGACCAAGGCTCCAGCCCATTCCTCCTGGAGGTGACACACAGCCCAGCCCCATGTCCCTCTCCAACCCAGAGCCACAGAAAATTTCAGGGCTGCTTCTTCCTTGCAGAAACCAGTCTGTTGAACCAAGAACTGCATCACCAGCTGCTTCTGGGCCTTCCACTGTCAAGAGGCCAGCACTGCTCCCCTGCTCTCAGAACAGACACAGACTTGAGCTCTCCACCACTGCTTCAGTTATTTCCATTTCTCCCCTCCATCTCCTCTCCCTCATTTTACCTCCTCTGACAAGCACCTTCTGGTTTTAAAGCTTCAGATCTTCTTTTCAAAGAGGAAACATCCATGTGAGAACGTGAAGGATCGTTACATTAAGAGAGGCTTTTCCCTTACAAATCCTCCCTGAAGGATTCCTTTGATCCTTCCTGCTTTTGTCTTTCTTTAAACTCTGACCTGGGTGATTCTGCATGGCTGGTGCTGCTGCTCTGCTTACTGTTCCTCAGACACCCATGTCCCATGCTCTGCTCCAGTGCTGTCGTGCTGCAGTACAACAAACAGGAGTTATTTTGGTTTTCTCTGTGTAAAGGGTCATTTTCCCAGCTGGAAAGCAAAACCTCCTGCTTTTTGCCCAACAGAAAACAGGACCACTCATTAGCACCAAAAGGTTTTTTAAATGAACAGTTCCAGGGAGCTCCTTTCAAATCATAAAAGGTGAATTTTTACATAAAAGTTGTGTTTTTACAAATAGTTTCTGCTTTACACTCAGCTCTGCCCATCCCTGACCAGAAGCTATATACATACAGACCAGCTCAGCAGCTTCAGCCACCTGTGCAAGGAGACTGTGGGGTTTATTTCAGAAATAAAAACTGGATTTTCCTGGTTGCTGGGAATTCTCTTCAGCTTGATTCAGTCACCTGCCAGCTCCCACAGACTAGGGGAGAGGGCTAAGCCTTTGGAGAGAAGGGGTACTGTGGGTGCCACCAGTCCAGGAGGCGCACGCTGTGCACGGGGTCCAGCACAACCTGCACCCCTTGGTCCAGCCGGGGCTTCTTCCCGTTGCCAACTGGGGTGTCCTGGAAGACCAGGCGCACGCGGTGGTGCCTCATGTCTGTGCTCACGTTGATGGTGAACTGCAAGGAGAGACAAGGAGCCACCTCAGAAACACCAGAGCCGTGGAGAGAGACAGCAGAAAGGCTTTTAGATGGGTTTCTGGTTTAATTCTTCTAAAGCAGGCTGGGGAAGGGGCTGGAGGGTAAATCCTCTGAGGAGCGGCTGAGGGAGCTGGGGGTGTTGAGCCTGGAGAAGAGGAGGCTGAGGGGAGACCTTCTCACCCCTCCCCTGCCCTGCCAGGAGGGTGCAGAGAGGTGGGCGATGGTCTCTTCAGCCAGGGGACAGGAGCTGGGACAAGGGGCAATGGGCTCAAGCTGCCCCAGGGCAGGGTCAGAGCAGATGGGAGGGAAAAGTTCTTCCCTGGCAGAGTTGTCAGGGCCTGGCACAGGCTGCCCAGGGAGGGGGCTGAGTCCCCACCCCTGGGGGTGTTTAACAGGTGGGTAGATGAGGTGCTGAGGGATCTTAGGACGGGAATGGTTGGACTTGATGATCTTAAAGGGCTTTTCCAACCTGGGGATTCTGTACACTGACAAGTCTAAGGCGTTTCAGGTGCTGGCAGGTACACCCTGGCTATTCAGCCCTGGATTCAAACCCGTTCTCTCTCTGGCTGGCAACCCCAAGGAGTAACAACAGAAGTGTCTTCCATCAGCAGAGGGGTGGCCAGAAGGGACAGGGAGAGGATTGTCCCTCTCTGCTCTGCCCTCATGAAGCCCCATCTAGAGTCTTGTGTCCAGAGCTGGGGCCCCAGGACAAGAAAGGTGTGGGACTGGTGGAGAGGGTTCAAAAGAGGCCACAGAAATAATCAGAGGGCTGGAGCAGCTCCCCTATGGAGAGAGGCTGAGGGAGCTGGGGTGGTTCAGCCTGGAGAAGAGAAGGCTGTGGGGGGACCTCATTGCAGCCTTCCAGTCCCTGAAGGGAGCAGAGGAACAGGAGGGGAATGGGCTTGTTAAAGGGCAGAGACTGGCAGGACAAGGGGGATGGAGTGAAGCTGAAGGAGGGAAGGGTGAGAGGAGATATTAGGGGGAAGTTCTTTGCAGAGAGAGTGGTGAGGGGCTGGAACAGGCTGCCCAGAGAGGGAGTGGGTGCCCCATCCCTGGGGGTGTCCAAGGCCAGGTTGGCTGGGGCCCTGGGCAACCTTGTGTAGCTCCAGGCCTGGAGGTTGGTGTCCCTGCCTGTGGCAGGGGGTTGGAGCTTTGTGATCCTTGGGGTCCCTTCCAACCCAGACCAGTCTGGGATTCTATCATTCTATGAAGTGAACCAAATAGCCACAAGCTGATGGAAACGCAGAAGCTAAACTGAGATGCTCAGCATTTCCTCTCATGGTTAACTTTAGGACTCAGAACAGGTTTGCTGATGCAGCAGTGTGGTTCAGACACCACCAAAGAGCTGTCCTCTTCACCTCCTTACAGACACCACACAGGCAAAGTCTGTCTGGCACGTTTCCTACCCACTTACCAAGGTAAACGTCATGCCCATGACGATTGGCACGAAGATGAAGTTGAAGGTGGTGATCTGCAGCAGACAGCAATCCTGATCCGGATTTGTATGGACTTCTTCATACTGAATCGGTGGCTGAAGACCTTTGCAACACTTGCTCTTAAATCTGGGAGACTTGAAAGAAAGAGAGACTTATTTAGCTAAGGAAGAACCCACAGGGACTGGTGCTGCCTGGCCAGTTCTCCTCACATTCCTACACAGGTGGGTAGAGTGTTACACACACAACATGCAGGCACCTCTCAGGACAGGGATTGTGCAGGACCATTTCCTTGGAGGGGAAGGCCACAGAATTCCCAAGGTTGCCTGAAACCCCTTGCTCCTCCTGAGACCCATTACTGGAGGTGTTCACTGGCAGTGGTGGCTTTCCTCACTCCTCTGGGAAATCTTCCCAATGGTGAAACAAGAAGTTTCAAAATTTTGGCCACTTTGACCACTGAAGGCCAATAGTCTGTTTTTTGGGGAGTAATCAGAGAATCCCCAGGTTGGAAAAGACCTTTAAGATCATGGAGTCCAACTGTCCCTGTCCTGTGCTGACCCAGATCCCTCAGTACCTCATCTCCCCGCCTGTTAAACACCCCCAGGGGTGGGGACTCAGCCCCCTCCCTGGGCAGCCTGTGCCAGGCCCTGACAACTCTGCCAGGGAAGAACTTTTCCTTCCCATCTGCTCTGACCCTGCCCTGGGGCAGCTTGAGCCCATTGCCCCTTGTCCCAGCTCCTGTCCCCTGGCTGAAGAGACCATCGCCCACCTCTCTGCACCCTCCTGGCAGGGCAGGGGAGGGCTGAGAAGGTCTCCCCTCAGCCTCCTCTTCTCCAGGCTCAACACCCCCAGCTCCCTCAGCTGCTCCTCTGAGGATTTGCCCTCCAGCCCCTTCCCCAGCCTGGTTGCCCTTCTCTGGACTCGCTCCAGGACCTCCATGTCCTTCTGATGGTGAGGAGCCCAGAACTGGACCCAGCACTCGAGGTGCAGCCTCCCCAGTGCCCAGTACAGGGGCACAATCCCCTTCCCAGACTTACTGGCCACACTATTCCTGACACAAGCCAGGATGCTGTTGGCCTCCCTGGACAACCTGGGCACACTGCTGGCTCATATTCAGTGTACATATAATCCATAGTGATGACCCAAGGACTGGATTATCTGGGGTACCAGATAAGCCAAATCTTACAGTGGAGAAAGGTTATCAAATGAGGAAATAGTAAAGTAGGACTTGGGAATACAAACCAAAACCTGGCTGTAGTTTCAGAATGTGCTTTAGCTTATTAGGGGAGGCAAGAGTTTCTATTCATTGTCTGAATGCTTAATAAAAAAAGAAAACTAAAAAAAGATACAACCACTCTGGTTATTCTTTCACATCTGTTCTCTCTCATACCTGTTCTCTCTCATACCTGTTTTTTGAACTTGAAGTTGAATTCCCACATTGCTTCTTGTCTGTTCCCTTCAATCTTTTTGCACCAGAACAGCAGACACTGAGGTGGAAGAAAAGAAAACCACACACAAGTTTACGAAACCCTCAGAGGCACCACTTTAAATAAGTTTTAGCAGAGCAAAAAGGCTTCCAATTATACAATTACATAGAGGCAGTTAGGAGCCATTTATTCAAATTAATTATGTTGGAAGAACACACTCAGCAGTTCAGGTCTCCTGGTTTCAGGCTGCCCGGAGTCACCGCCGTGCTGAGCAGAGAGTCCTGGTGTGCAGTTTGTCCTGTCCATAAGGCAGGGCCCAGCAGTGCAGATTCACCCACTTCCCCCAGCCAAAAACCCCCATTAAACTGGGCTCAAAAGACTAAAGTGAGGAACAACTGGAAGCAGAGGAAGGATCAAGTAGGAGAGAATCCTGAGGGAAACGCAAAGACCAAATGTGAGCTGTGAGGTGAAGGATAAAGGAGCTTCTAAGCCACTGTGGTGCAAAGGAAGTCTTGACATCACTAGACACTGCCTGCCATGCTTCAGAGTATAAAAACCACTGTCAGGGGAGCAGAGTCTGGTCAACCTGCTGTCCCTTTCTGAAAGAAAGTGAGAAAAGGGCCTCAGCCAGGCTCAGAGGTAACCAGCACTGCCCTCCCACGCAGACAGACACCAGGAGTCCTCCAACTTAACCCTGTTATCACTGTGTGGTCCAAAGGATCTAGCCCAGCATGCAGCACTTGCTCTAGAGCAGGAGTTTCAGCAGAACTCCTGTATTAAACAGAGTAGGAGGCAATCCCCTGCCTGCCAGAATAAAAGCAACAAGCCTTCAACAGCCAAGAAGGAAATGTGGCAAGTCAGTCCAGCCATCACTCCAAGTGTTTCCACACCGCAGATGCCAACCTACCTATCACAGCTGGTCTTATCTGTAACAGTGTCAGCAGGGAAAGAAAGAGTAATTTGGGTAAAGACAGCTGCCCTACAGAGTCTCTCCCATGCCAAGAGGAGGCCTGGGTTGCAAGAGAAGACCTGGGTTGCAGGGCCAAGTACACATGTAAATTCATTCCAGGAGAGCGTGACCCCAAATGAAACAAAGCCAGAGGCAGCCACCACCATGGGGGCTCTGTAATGGGAAACTTCAGGTGATACAAGACCCTCTACTTCAACTCTGAGTCATGTCCACAGACAACAGTCCTTAAAGGACCTTAACCTCAACAATGTTCACGAGGTGAACAACAAAGCTGTGTGGAGTCAAGCTCAGAAACATGTGGCAAGTAACCTCCCCCTGGGAGGAGGTGGCCCTCAGGTTTTTTTCCCCCCCCAAGAGAAATGTTCTCCAGATCTTTAACTCAGGTGAGTTGAACTCCACTGTCAGTGCCATTTGTAGTTCACCTGCAGAGACAGTCTGGTCTAGCAACTGGTTTGGTCATGGCAAGTAGTGAAGCACAAAATGGTCAGTACCTCCTAAGGGGCAGAGGATGTTGTCCACGGGTCAGCCGTCCTGCCCTTCAGACGCGCCGTATGGCCTGCTGCTCCACCAAAAATAATGGGGGTGTCTTTAAAGGGCAAACACTTCTGCTGACACCATAACGGCTCCAGTGTCCCACACAAGCTAGGCTAGGGAAAGAAAAAAGGAAATTAAAGAGGAAAAGCTAAATTGGATAACACCCGGGTCTGGGGTCTCCTCGTGCCACATGCAGTTTAAGTAGGCTACTTTCAACGACCCATAAAGGTATAACCAAAGCCCAGGAAAGCAAGAACGTGGGGAGGCAACAGCAGATCCTCCTCTGTTCCCACTGTGCAGAGGCTACAGCAGCAGAGGTGGAGCTCTGAGTCTTGCAATGCAGTAGTAAAGCAAGACCAGACTCAGGCTGGCTCCTGCGCCCCCGGGGGTTAGGTGACACCTCCACTGTCCTAACAAAGCCTCCTCACCATTTAATTTCCTTTTTTAAAAAGCTGGGTGATAAAGGACTGCACCTCAAACCATTAGTACAGCAGAAGCACTAGCAGTGGGCACCAAAGCCGTTATGATGTCAACATGAATGCTTCCAAAACACTGACCCCACCAGCATCACCTGAGGGGTTCTGGCTGTCCAACAGCCAGGCTACCAGACGCGAGCGGCGGTGGGAAGTCAAGACTCAGAATGACTCAGGTTAAGGTGGGATTTCCTGGAAATGTTTTGCTTTTTATGTTTTTTAAAAAAAAAGATGATACCCAGACTGGGGATTTGGGGAGCAAAGGAAGACGTCTGGATGCAGAGATAAGGCTACAGACAGTGTGTGCTTTCCTCCTGCTCGGCAGCACCACCTGCCTGTGGTACTGCTGGATGCTCCCTAAGTGGTTCAGAAAGTTTTTCCCAGCATCCACACAGGAAGAGGAAGGAAGAAAGGAGGGATGTCACATACAGATAGATGAGGTTGCTCTATTTTTGCCTGGAAAAGTACAACTGCTGAACCAAAACCACCTCAGTTTGGCTCCAAAAACATCATTCAACAGGTTTTTGACTTTGGATCTGGAGGGTGGATAATTCACGTTGGTGCTTAAGCTGCTCACAGAGTATCAGCCAGTTGCAGGTTAAAACCAAACAAGAGACACATTGAGAGTTAATGGTCAACAGCAATTAAAGAGGAAGGGATATGCAAGTGCTCCAAGCTGGGACAGCAAAGGGAACTGCCTGCCAACACCAGAGACAACCCCAGCTGCAACCCCAGGCCCAAAGCAGACACGTGCTCTGCGTGTTTGCCATGCTGACAACCTCACTCCCCTCCCTCACCTCGACACCAAAGTCAATGGATGACCTACAGGGACGTGGTATGAAGTGACTCCCTCTCAATGTCACTTCTGATACCTCTCCAGATGCCTGCTATGGAGAAAGAGATGTGTTCTGGCAGGCAGTGTCAGAGTCAAGGAGAAGATACAAAAGCTGATCCTACTGCAGCCTCCTTTCAGCAGCAAAGGAGGGGAGAGCTGCAAACACCCCAGCAGTACTGCCATCCAGGGAAGCAAGTGCCTTTTGGCTGAATACAGATGTGTCATGATAGGACTTCAGTAAAGTTACCCAGAAGAGTAACTAGAATTCTCTGTAGCAGCAACTATACAGACACAATTGACCAACATATTTTGTTTAAATCACTATTTAGAGTTAGCAACCCTCCTACACCCCAGCTTCACTGCTGATCATCTACATGAGAACGACTTTTCTTCCAGAAAGAAGAAAGAAAACCAGAAAGAAAAACCAGAAAGAGCAATGTCTCAGACACATCCAACTTCCTTAGTGATCCACTTACTCTGGAATTTTTTAAAGTGCTGGGAGTACTGTCTGGAATAGCTGGATTCCTGGAGACTCGGGAGGCGAAAGGTTCATACATGTGGTACAGGGACCGGATGACACAGGCACGGAGACAGTGCAGCTTCTCCATGGACTCCGGCCGCAAGCGGAGGGGCAGGTAGGCGTCCAGACTGTAGTGCCTGAAAAGCCAACGACAAACCCAACACCTGCTGGAGGGTGAGAAGGCCAGAGACGTGCACAAGAGAGCTATATGAAGAGATCAACATTGAGAGGAAACAGAACATCTGACTGACCAGAGGAGCTCTAGTCAAGTCTGAGTGCTTCAAGGGTGTTGTACTCCTCCACAGGAGTCTCACAGCCTTGACCTGCATCAGGCAGATCTCCAGCACACACGTTAAGGTGTCCATGCTACAGCTCCCCAGTGAGTCACTGCAGACAGGCTGCCCAGGGAGACCAGCTGGGGCTGCAGGGTGCACAAAGGCACACAGAGCCCTGCAGCTTCACCAGGACTCACTCTAGCTCGATTCAACTCCACGTTTGCAGGCAACTGCCTGAGCTCAGGAGCCATTTCTTCATCAGATGCCAAAGGACCTGATGTGAGCTGGGACTGTTCAGCCTGGAGAAAAGAAGACTAAGGGGGAACCTTATTAATGTCTATAAATATCTTAAGGATGGGGTGCAGGGGGAAATGGGCAGCCTCTTCTCAGTGTCTGTGGGGACAGGACAAGGGGCAATGGCTGCAAGTTGGAGCACAGGGAGTTCCACACCAAGATGGGGAAGAACTTTTCCCCAGTGAGGGTGAGGGAGCCCTGGGACAGGCTGCCCAGGGGGTGTGGAGTCTCCTTCTCTGGAGATTCCAGCTCCATCTGGACACTGACCTGTGTAACCTGTCCTAGGGACCCTGCTTTGGCAGGGGGTTGGACCCCATGAGCTCTGGGGGTCCCTTCCAACCCCTGTGATTCTGTGAATATACCACAGCCCCTTGCCAAACAAGGTCCACACCACTGCGTCACATACAAACACTTCAGGTCTCTGGCCTACAGAGAAATATTCCCTCATTTGCAGCTCTCCGGAGAGCTGGTCACTGCTGAAGCCCCCTAGAAGCAGTTTAAACAATCCCCTTGAGTCTCACCTCCTGTAGAGCCTGGTCCAAAAGGCAGCAGTGCAGGTAACTGTCCAGGCTTTCTTGCAAATCAGAGAAAACCGGACAATGTCTTCAGGGCGAATGTAGGAAGCCAACAACAGCCAGATATCAATGGGGTACTCTTCTCCACCACCCCCATCGGGGTTTTCTAGGTGCAATGAAGGTATGTTAGTGTAGGCAATAACCTTGTCACCAGAGAGGTGTGTGCTTTACTACTGGCAGCACAGGGTAAGAAGCTGAAATCTGTACAGACACCATATGCAATGAAATAAGTATGTCAGCCAAGCAAGCCCAAGTCATACAACTTCATCAGTGTGCACTTGCCTGTCCACACAGCCATCACTTATGTTAAGTATGGGCTCCAGGGGGAAATGGGCAGCCCCTTTTCAGTGTCTGTGGGGACAGGACAAGGGGCAATGGCTGCAAGTTGGAGCACAGGGAGTTCCACACCAACATGGGGAAGAACTTTTCCCCAGTGAGGGTGAGGGAGCCCTGGGACAGGCTGCCCAGGGGGTGTGGAGTCTCCTTCTCTGGAGAGATTCCAGCCCCGTCTGGACGCCGCCCTGTGCAATATGAGCTGGGGAGCTGCTTTGGCAGGGGGGTTGGACCCCATGAGCTATGGGGGGTCCTTTCCAACCCCTGTGATTCTGTGATCACACTTTCCCTCTGCAGGATATACATCACTGATTGTCCCTGCTGCTGTGCTGTTTGGACACGGGTACAAAGCAGCCAGTCCAGAGACGTGGGCTGAAAGGGTCTCTGGAGGCCTCTGGTCCAAACAGCCCAGCTCAAAGCAGGCTGGATTAGATTGCTTTGTTAAAGGTCCAGCCCAGTTCTGACTGTACCCAAAGATGGAAACCTCACAGCCTTTCTGGACATTTTTTTCAACCCTTTCACAGTTAAAATACACCATGTAAGCAGAGAAACACAGATTGGATGGACAGAGAGGGAGCTTTACATAAAGGCAGGCCAAGCTCATGCATTTTTGTCCAAACTGTTCATTTAACAAGTCATCCAAACACAGTTTACACTGGAGGTTCCTGAACATTTAAGACATTGTCAAGCTTGCCAGTTCTTTGTTCAAGTGGTCACAACGGGAGCTTTTCTAGGGAAAGCAGGCATTTCTCTTCTGCAGCTCCTCTAATGGCTAATCAGCTGCTTTCCTTAAATCAGCAATTTAATCATAGACTCATAGACTGGTCTGGGTTGGGAGAGACCCCAAGGATCACAGAGCTCCAACCCCCTGCCACAGGCAGGGACACCAACCTCCAGGCCTGGAACTACACAAGGTTGCCCAGGGCCCCATCCAATTCCCAGATGAACAGAATGGTCTGTTCTTCCTCACAGGTGTCAGAGCTGTTCAACCAGAACTGAAGATTGAGAAGCTCCTTCCACTCCTGCAGTGTTAACTCCACATGTTTTTCCATAGCTGTTGCTCCAAGGAGTAAGAGAAGGTTGTGGAAGAACAGAATACTGCCTTTCCAAACTCATCACACTCCCATAACTCTAGCTGCTCATATATATTCTTCTTTTCCCCTGATTCCAAAGGATGTCTTAATAAATGAGATTAAACTCCTGCCCCAGGGGAGCGCTGTGGAGCTGCAGTCAGTGGAGATGCTGAGGTGTTACATACACTCCTATCCACATTAGTAAAGTTTTCCTTAAGCTCAGAAAATGTTCTAACTTGCTTTTGTTTCTCAACCTAAAAGCCACCTGCGATTAAAAGGACATGGAGGTCCTGGAGTGAGTCCAGAGAAGGGCAACCAGGCTGGGGAAGGGGCTGGAGGGCAAATCCTCTGAGGAGCAGCTGAGGGAGCTGGGAGTGTTCAGCCTGGAGAAGAGGAGGCTGAGGGGAGACCTTCTCACCCCTCCCCTGCCCTGCCAGGAGGGTGCAGAGAGGTGGGCGATGGTCTCTTCAGCCAGGGGACAGGAGATGGGACAAGGGGCAATGGGCTCAAGCTGCCCCAGGGCAGGGTCAGAGCAGATGGGAGGGAAAAGTTCTTCCCTGGCAGAGTTGTCAGGGCCTGGCACAGGCTGCCCTGGGTGTGTTTAACAGGTGGGTAGATGAGGTGCTGAGGGATATGAGTCAGCACAGGACAGGGACTATTGGACTGCAGGATCTCAAAGGTCTTTTCCAACCCTGTGACTCCACAGTTCAGCAGCACAGTTGGTTGCAGGCTGCACTGCCCATCGCTCTCCCGAGTTACACGAAGGGCTGATGCTGAAGCCCACATCTCCTCAGGATTAACTAATTATGACACTAATTAAAGCCAAATTCACTCACTTGCTGGAAATAGAGCCCTTTACACCATCTGTAACAAGCCACAGCCTTGGAAACATCCTGAAAACAGAGCTGGATTTTGAAAACAAACTCATCACAGGCAGCAGCACTGGGTTTCCCCCCCACACTCTGCTTTCACCACCATGTGCTCAGTGAAGTAACCTGCTTGGGGCAGGGTGGCTGGGAAGTTGTACAGAGGAAAAGGACCTGCAGGTGCTGGTTGACACTCACCTGAACGTGAGCCAGCAGTGTACCCAGGTGGCCAAGAAGGCCAACAGTATCCTGGCTTGTGTCAGACACAGTGTGGCCAGCAGAAGCAGGGAGGTGACTTTCCCCCTGTACTCCGCTCTGGTGAGGCTGCAGCTTGAATACCGGGCTCAGTTTTGGGCCCCTCACTACAAGACAGACATCAGAGTCCTGGAGCGAGTCCAGAAAAGGGCAACCAGGCTGGGGAAGGGGCTGGAGGGCAAATCCTCTGAGGAGCAGCTGAGGTAACTGGGATGGTTTAGCCTGGAGAGGCTCAGGGGAGACCTTACTGCTCTCTCCAACTCCCTGGAAGGAGGTTGTGGGGAGCTGTGGAGCCTCTTCTCGCAGATAACCAGGGACAGGACCAGAGGGGATGGCTGCCAGTTGTACCAGGGGACGTTCAGGTTAGAAACGAGTAGACATTTCTTCTCAGGAAGAGCAGTTGGGCATCAGAAGGGGCTGCCCAGGGAGATGGTGGGGTCACCGTCCCTCGGGGTGTGCAAGGAGAGGTGGATGTGGTACTCAGGGACACAGGTTAGTGAGTAATACAGGTGGTAAGGGGATGGTTGGACTAGATGATGTTGGAGGTCTTCTCAAACCTTAATGATTCTGTGATTCTATGTCCAGTGGCAAAGATTCTTTCAAAAAACAGCACTGAAAGAAGTTTACTGAAAGCCACCAGCTCTCAGGCCTTGATTTCATGCCCAAGGCTCTGCCTTTGTGCACAGACACCACCTCTGACAATAGTCCCAGCAGGTTTAAGAGCGATTTAACCCACAGCATCTCTCTGTGCACATACAAGTGAAGAGCTGCACAGTCAGTACCATCAGAGACAGGGAAGCAGCAGCACACAGAGCCCCCAGGAGAGGCTGGTGGCCATACCTTTGTGCCTTTTGCTCTTCTTTTTCCTAGAGGCAGCTCGCCCGGTGGCGCTTTCCTTTGTATCCATCTCATCGCTGCTGTCGCAGGACTCTCCCGATACGGAGAGAACTTCCTCAGCAGGAACACAAGAAGCTTCCAAGCCACAGAGGGACTTCACTAGAAGGACAAGAGCAACAGTAAGGACAGCAGCAGAGCTCAGAAGGTGACACAAGTTCAGGACTTACTTCAGTGGAACCACTGCTGGAGCCACTTCTAAGGGACACAGGCACTACAGCTGGTGAGCGCCAGGCACCAGTAACCCCTGAGCCTGAGGATTAACTTGTCAGAGAAAGGTCACAGCAGGGGTGAGTGAACTGGAAATGTCATTATACAACCTCTGGTTTTAAAGACTGAACAATGAGGATGATTACCAGCACATTATGCAGATGATCCCACTGGTTTAGCTGAAGCTGTTTACAACTGTGAGTAAAACAACAAGGCTCTTTCTGTGGTGCTAACTGGTTCCCCTGCATACCAGAGCTTCCTTGCATGACCACTGCTCAGCCTGCCAGAGCCAGCACCTACTCTGCAATTGTTCTGTGAACACAGAGAAGATAATATTCCCTCCTCAGCAGGATAGAGAGATCCTGTGGCTGATGACACACAATCCATGAGGATGTAAGTCAGTGCCAAGCACACAGGAGCTCCACTTACCCTAGAATTTAGGGGAGTGGAAGACGCTGGCCCAGTGAGGAAGAGAGTGAGTCTGGTCAGATGGGTTTAAGGGGTTTTTTGCTGCCTCTGGGTAGATGTTTAGACACATCCTAGTTAGGAAATATTATTTTTAAACTTCATGTGTAAACTGAGGGTTTGTGAGGGCAGAACGTGAGGTAGAAATGAGTCTTGGAAAAGGTGTGATCCTGTGTTAGAGCTGTGTGAGGCACTGTCACTGTCAGCACTGCTACAGTGGCACAGACACTCTGCAACCAGTCTGTGTCCACAGCTGGGGTCCCCAGTACAAGAAAGGTGTGGGACTGGTGGAGAGGGGTCAGAGGAGCCACAAGGATGCTCAGAGGGCTGGAGCAGCTTCCCTATGGAGAGAGGCTGAGGGAGCTGGGCTGGTTCAGCCTGGAGAAGAGAAGGCTGTGGGGGGACCTCATTGCAGCCTCCCAGTCCCTGAAGGGAGCAGAGGAACAGGAGGGGAATGGGCTTGTTAAAGGGCAGAGACTGGCAGGACAAGGGGGATGGAGTGAAGCTGAAGGGAGGAAGGGTGAGATGAGATATTAGGGGGAAGTTCTTTGCAGAGAGAGTGGTGAGGGGCTGGAACAGGCTGCCCAGAGAGGGGGTGGGTGCCCCATCCCTGGGGGTGTTCAAGGCCAGGTTGGCTGGGGCCCTGGGCAACCTTGTGTAGCTCCAGGCCTGGAGGTTGGTGGCCCTGCCTGTGGCAGAGGGTTGGAGCTCTGTGTCCTTTCCAACCCAGCCCAGTCTGGGATCCTGTGATTCAGTCTGTGCAGTTCACTCAAGAAAGCTGAATTTAGAATCAGAAAACAGAATCATAGAATGTAGCAGGTTTGAAGGGACCTTTAAAGCTCATCTAGCACAACACCACCCCCCTGCAAAATTTCTACCTAATGTGCTTGGATGAAAAAAGGACTTCTACCAAGAGACACCTGAGCACACCAGAGGATGCCTGCACTGCTCAAGCTGTTCTAAACTAGCACAAAGTGAACCCCAGGAAAGTTCTGTTCATCAGTTAAAGTCACCAGAGCCACCAGAGAGCAAGAGGTGCTGTGTGACAAAGGGACAGAGCGGCAGAGGGGAAATAATAATAAAACCATCAATAAATCCAGGCAAGATGTTCTCAGTGCTAACCACAGAACAAGGCTCTGAAATGGTAATACAGCAGATGGAAAGACAGCCCTGGGACAGAGCCTGACTGTACCTGCTGCCTCTCAGTCACTACAACGTTTCTGCCTTGCTGTGTGAGTTCCCCCTGCAAGCTGCAGCATCCACCACAGCAGGGTCCTGTGCTGTAATCCTGCTGCCCTCTCGACAGGAGAGAGAGATGGGAGTGTTAATGGCAGGGAGTTATGATACCAAACACAGCCAGGAAGAGAAGCCAACAACTGCTGGAGCCCCATCACACTCTGCAAAGGGCAGATCAAGTCCACTCACACACCAAATCACACTGCACTGCAATCCTGCAGAGAGGCACCCACTGTTCAGCTCCCAGCAGCGACCCCCACCCCAGCCCTGGGCTTAGGACAGGGTGGAAAAAAGCCCAGGATAATTCCACCTGGCCTTTGCTCCCCTCTCCATGCTGCTCCCTGCTTGCTGGCAGCCACCCCAGCCTGAGGTTTACTTGGAGCCAGGAGGTGAGTGAGGCCAAAGTGCCCTGGCCAGAGACTGCTGACTCCTCCCAGCTCCTGCTGTCCCCACGTGTGGCACACTGCACCAGATAAGGCTGTCCCAGGTCATGAACACACCAGATAAGGCTGTGGCACAGCCCTGGGGCTGCAGAGGAGTGATCCTGAAGATCCCTGACTGAAGCAGGAAAGCCTCAGTGACTCTGCACTGCCCAGACCAGAGAAAGGGGTGGGCAGGGAACTGCTGTGACCTGGAGTCATGTAGACAAGAGTGGAGGTGAGCCAGAGCAGGGCTCTGGGAGAGGGGTGAAGCTGGACAAAGCAGGAGATGCTGGATGCAAGGACTTGGGGTGGGGCAGGGAGAAAGACAACAGTTTGGCAGGCATGGTGCTGAACTGCAAAAGACAGGGAATATAGAAGGGTGAACAGGAGAGGAAAATCCCCAGCATATTACAAAAGAGGAGCTGCCCTGATCTTAAAACCTGGAGGAGTTTTTCACCAGCTATACACCAGCATCCCCAGCAGCCTCCCATGCAAAGGGCATACTTTTAACCATGTACAACCTCAGCAACATAAACCTTTATATATAAAGGGTTCAGTCATCACTGTCAACAGAATGACATTCACCTCCAACCCCTGGGCAGCAATATTTAAGAGTCAGGGCCTCAACATTGACATTTCTCAAGCAAACAGGGTGTGTTAATCCAGCAGCTGAAAACCAAGGAGGAAGTAGAGAACAAAATCTTGCAACACCCTTCCAGGAAACTGCTCATTTATGCAGCTGACCAAGGAAACAGCAACACCCCAAAAATACCTCTTTGCAGCTCGCAGCGCAGAGGGGGATGCATCTGCCCCAACTATCATAACCTCACACCCACTGCAAAGAATTCTACCTGCTAATAAAGTTGTCTACAGTTTTATATGAGATAATAAAGCAATAAATATCCCTATCATGTTATTTCCTGATCCAAGCAGGAGGTAACGCCCAACAGTCACAGAACTTCAGACATTAACAAAGACTCAGCAATTCTTACTGGACTTCCAAGAGGCTTTCTGCAAAACCTCTCACCTAAAACCCTCCACAGCTGACTCTGCAGAGGAACACAGGCTCATTCTGAGGCATTACCAGGCAGATTTTTCTCAGGCCTTGGGAAGGGGAGTCTCTACATCATGCAGAAGCCAGCAAAACACGGAGGAAGCCTGGGGAAGCCAGGCTCCCCAGGGCAGACTCACCTTCCTGCTGGACTGCATTGGCCACAGCTTTCTTCACCCGTCCAGATTTGACCACAGCTGGGTCTGAGTTAGCATAATCTGCCACTGTCACTGCAGAGGAGTGGGGAGACAGAGTGTCAGGGGGATTATGGATTACAGGGGAGGGGAGAGAAGCTCCAGGAGGCACCATCCCTCAAGGGAACACTCCCCACAGGCACAGAGGCCGAGCAGAACGTACACAAGCAGGAAAAGGAGCCCCAGCATAGAGGTGCAGGCCAGAACCCCCCAGCAGGCCGCTAGCCCAGCCCATGAGGACACCACCAGGCCCAGGGGACCCAGCCCGCTTCCCCCTCCGCCCCCAGACCCCACACCCCGCTCACACACAGGCAAACTGGCTCCCGGCTGACCCCGAGGCCCAGGCGCCTCCTCCACGTCCCCACTCCCCCCCCCCCCCAGGCCGCATCCCTCCGGCTCCACCGGCGGGCAGCGCTCTCCCTCCACAAGCCCCCGTGCGCCCGGCTCCGCCCCCCTGCCCAGCTCCCCTCCCCGCAGCCCGGGGCCCTCAGCGAGGCCACTTCATCCCTCAGGCCCGGCCCGTCCCCACAGGCCGCCTTCCCCCGGGTTGAGTCGGGCCGAGCCCGGGCGCGGCCCCGCTGCCCTCGACCCCCCCCCCCCATCCCCCGCCCCGCTCCCCTCAGGCCGCCGCCCCCCATCCCGGCGCTCACCGCGCTCGGAGCACACGTCGTCCGCGCGGAACTTGAGGCGCTTGCGGGCGCCTCTCTTGGGCATGGCGGCGGCGCCGGGGCGGCCGCGCGGGGCCATGTCCCGCCCGGGCCGCAGCGGGGCCGCGGGGACAGCGCCGGCCCCGCCCGCCCCGCGCGAGACCATGACGTCACCCGCCCGCGACCCGCCCGGCGCGCCGCTTTCTGGCGTAACGGCAGCAGGGGCGGGGGGAGCCGCTCGCTGACGTCATGGCGGCCGGCGCGGAGGGGCCGCCCACGGGGGCTGGGGGGCTGCGGGCGTTGTGCCCGCCCCGCGCTGGTGGCTGGGGGCGCCCCCTGCTGGCGGGGAGCTCTGCAGAGAAGGACCTGGGGGTCCTGGTGGGTGACAGGGTGGCCATGAGCCAGCAGTGTGCCCTGGGGCTGAGAGAGACAATGGGATCCTGGGGGCATCAGGAGGAGTGTGGGCAGCAGGTGACAGGAGGGGATCCTCCCCCTCTGCTCTGCCCTGCTCAGGCCCCAGCTGGAGTGTTGTGTCCAGTTCTGGGCTCCCTGGGATCAAACAGACAGGGATCTCCTGGAGAGAGTCCAGAGGAGGGACAGAGATGCTGAAGGGCCTGGAGCATCTCCCCTGTGAGGAAAGGCTGAGGGAGCTGGGGCTGTTCAGCCTGGAGAGAAGAAGACTAAGGGGGGACCTTATTAATGGTTATAAATATCTTCAGTATGGGATGCAGGGGGAATGGGCAGCCCCTTTTCAGTGTCTGTGGGGACAGGACAAGGGGCAATGGCTGCAAGTTGGAGCACAGGGAGTTCCACACCAACCTGGGGAAGAACTTTTCCCCAGTGAGGGTGAGGGAGCCCTGGGACAGGCTGCCCAGGGGGTGTGGAGTCTCCATCTCTGGAGAGATTCCAGCCCCATCTGGACGCCAACCTGTGTGACCTGTCCTAGGGACCCTGCTTTGGCAGGGGGGTTGGACCCGATGAGCTCTGGGGCTCCCTTCCAACCCCTAAAGATTCTGTGATTTCCCCCTCCAGCTCTTCCAGTAAGAGGGGCTCTGAGCTCGCTGCCCCCCAGGCCTCCCACCATTAAGTGCCTCTGAGCCAGTTTCTGCCCTGACCAGCCTCCCAGTAACAAGGGCCTCTGAAAGAACAAGCTTCCATACATGAAGGGTTCAGTTGTACCTTCCTAACCCCACCAGTAACAGTGGCCTCTGAGGTAGCTACATGCCCCCAGTACTCTCAGTGAGGGGAACTTTGGTGGTGCTGGCAGCACCTCCCAGTGAGCAGGGGCTCCGGGACAAGTGTCCCTCCCAGTAATGAGTCTCTTGCCCCCTCAGCCCCCAGCCCATAGCACTTCCCAGGCGCTTGTGGCTGTGTGATCCCCCTCCTGCCACCCCTGAGCCCCCAGCTCCAGCCACACCCTGACCCTGGGTGTCTGTCCCACCACCACCACCCTACAGACAACCACTGGCCAGTGACTGGGAGCACAGCCCACACCACAGACCCCCAAAGCCACCTTGCACCTCCATGGTGGGGGACACCTCACCTGAGGGTGCAGTGGTGGGTGGCTGCAAGCTGTTTGCTGGACTTACTGATTTTCTAAGGGCTAAATTGGGTGCTTGGTGCTTGTTCAAAAAGGGATGCCAGCTCCCAGGGGAGGAATCACTCCAAGAGGATCCACAAAGGGAGAAGGGGGGTGGTAAGCCCAGAATCTGATGACAATTTTGAGGTGTGAGCCCCCCTGAACCCTTTTGCCACACTGAAATAGGGAGCTGGGTGCTGCCAGGAGTGGTTGGGATGCCCAGAAAGTCCTGGGGATGAGCAAACTGTGAGGCTGGTGGGGTCCTGCTCCCCTCCTGTGGGATCTACACAACAGCAGAAGGGCACAAGGCCTGTCCCGCCCTCCCTCCCTCCCCAGGCCTGGGGCCTGCTGCACTTCCCGCCTCTGCTCCTTCACTACAGGACCACAGGAGACGATGTGGCTCTCAGGAGCTTTCAGAGCTGTGGGTTCCACACTGGCCACCTCAGAGTGAGGTGATGTGGGGTGCAGAGAAACCCACGTTTCTTCTGCTTTCCAGGCATGGGCCAGAGCCGTTGGTGCATGTGACACACCCCTGACCATACTCCTGTCTCTGGACGTTTCTTAAAATGCATTAAGAGCATTTCATCAGCAAAGAACATACCTGGCCATTGAGTTTTGATCATCCCAGCCAGGAAAGGCCATTCCTGAGCAGAACCTGGTGCTTTACCCACATCTTTGCTACATGAAAATGGTTTCCTTGGACTATTCTATTCATCACCGTGGACTGAGAACTGCATCACAGTATTAGTGACTTCAGATTGGAGGAGGGCAGGGTTAGATTAGATGTTAGGAAGAAATTCTTCACTCTGAGGGTGGGGAGGCCCTGGCACAGGGTGCCCAGAGAGGGTGTGGAAGCCCCATCCCTGGAAGTGTTCAAGGCCAAGTTGGATGGGGCTTTGGGCAACTGGATCTAGTGAGGGTGTCCCTGCCCATGGCAGGGAGGTTGGGCCTAAATGATCTTCGAGGTCCCTTCCAACCCAAAATGTTCTGTGATTCTATGATTCATTTTTTAAAAGTAGAGGTCGTCTTGGCTTGGAAAAGTCTGACACATGGAAAACAGATGAAATTTTACCAGGACAGGACAAAAGCCATGTGAAGGTGGTTGCTGGCAAGTCCAGATGGCATCTGGATCTGACAGGCTGCCTTCTCCAGTGGGTTGGAGGGATTTACCTCAGACCTCCCCAAAGTCCTCCAGCAGAAATACTGAGGAGTGAACTCCACGTCCTCCATAAAACCTGGTGAGATGAAGGAACCGGTGTTGCTCTTTGATGTCACCGTGGTCCTGCTCATCCTCTGCTGTGTTACTGAAGTCCTCCATGGCCTGGTTGTGAGCTGTCCAAGGGATGCTACTGGCTGTGCGAGGGTGGGAACAGCCTCTTGTGGGTTCAGGGACCCCAAATTAATCGCTTATCTGGTAATGACACCTCCCTGTGCTGGACAGGATGCTGGGGCAGGTTGGCTGCCTGCGCTGGTCCATGGACAATCCCAAACCCTATTTTAGTGTGGGGCAGAGAGGCAATCCCTAGGGAGGGAGCCAGGGGTGATGGTTTTGCCCACATCAGGAGGGGCAATGCACCCCCTCTCCCCAGGGAGGGAGCCAGGGGTGATGGTTTTGCCCACATCAGGAGGGGCAATGCACCCCCTCTCCCCAGCTCGGAGCCAGGCCTCGGTTGGGCGAGGAGGGGGGTCGTGGCAGGGTGTGGGGCTCACCGCCTCCCCCCAGCTTTGCTCCCCGCAGGGCAGAGCAGGGGCAAAGGGGCACCTTTTGGCTGCCCCACAGCCGGCTCTGCTCCTGCTGCCTCCCTCCGGGGCTGCGCAGAGCCCTGGAGGGGGGGGGGGGGGTGTCCTGCGCCCCCGCCATGGGGGTTCCCGCCTCCCCCAAGGGGGGATTCTTGCCCCTTCCTCGGAGTTCTGCGGGGAGTTTCGTACCCCCCAGGAGGGCTCCTGCCCCCCATCCAGCCGTGTGTCCCCCCATAGCCCCCCCCAGCCCCGCGGGGCGTGGCCAGGGGAGGGCGTGGCCGCGGGGCGTGGCCAGGCGGGGACGGTGACGCAGTGGGCGGGGCGGGGCGGCAGCGGGAGGCGGCGGCGGCGGCGGCTTCCAGCGACTTCGGCGCTCGGTGAGTGCGGGCGGGGCCGGGTGGCCCCACGCTGCCCACGGGGGATGCTTCGCCCCCCGCGGGGCCGGAGGGAGGATGCGCTGCCCCCGGGCCCACCCCCACTCCCCCCCCCCCACCCCCGGTGGGGCCGGGCAGGGGATGCTCAGCCCCCATCTGCTCCCTTGGTGGGGCTGGAGTCGGGGGGGACTCTGCCCCTTTCGCCCCCCGGGGATGCTCTGCCCACCCACCCCCCCCCCCACCACCGTGGGCAGGGCCCGTGGGGCTTCGCTCCCCGTTGCTCCCCGGGTGGGGCTGGGCTGGGGATGCTCTGTGCTGCCGTGCTCTACGGGGATGCTCTGCCCGCCGGGAGGGGGGGGGGGGGGCTCGGTCCGGGGGTGCTTTGTCTCCCAGCGCGTTACCCCTTGGAGGGGGTGTCTGAGTCAGGGGGTGTGCAGAGCTCCGCGGTTCCCCTTGGGTGAAGTCTGAACTAGGGGGGTGGCATCCTCACCCCCGAGCTGGGTCGTGGGGGGACCTGCTGTCTCTGTCGTTACCCCCAGGCCAGGGGGTGGTCTGTCCTTCGAACCACTGGCCCCACTCTGGGGCACTGAGCCAGGCAGATGTGCTGCCCCATACACGCTGGACGTGCAGGCAGCAGGGGTGAATGGGCACATCCACTGCCCTGGAGACTGCATGATGTAGGGGAGCAGTGATTCCTGTAACCCAGGTGCAAGGAGGGGGGGGTTTCCTTGATTTTCAGATCCTCTCTCACCCTGGAAGCCCCCCCCCCCCCCAGTATGGTTCCAGGTTGTCCCTTTGCACACACCCCCCAGGTTATGCTGAGGTGGAGGACAGGCATCCTGGTGAGACTGGTTCTGCCCTGGTCTTCTCCTCCTCCTCTGGTTTCCCAGCGATCTCCCCTCCTGCCTCCCCCAGTGCTGTTTCCAGCCCACAAGCATCCGAGCTACAAGCACCCACCCGGTGCCAAGCTGAGGGCTGGAGCATCCGCCCTGCGAGCGCCCACCCGATACCGAGCTCTGGGCTGTACCAGCCCCAGGGAGCATCTGCCTGGCACCAAGCTCCAGGCTGGATGAACTCATGGGGATGCTCACTAGGGAGATGCTCATGGGGCTGGTTCAGCCCAGAGCTCAGCACCAGGTAAATGTCCACCAAGCTGGTCTAGCCCAGAGCTTGGCTCTAGCCAGCTGCTCCCCAAGCTGATCCGGTCTGGATGTTGGCACTGGCCGGATGCACACCATGCTTGGGGCTGGAGCAGCCCAGCCAGCATCCAGCCAGCTTGGCTGGCTCCAGCTGTGCTCACACTGGTTCCCATTCTCTCTTGGCTGGTGCTGTCTCGTCACAGCCATGGCAAGCTGCCTCCAGACACCGTGATTTTCTCCTGAATGACACCAGCCCTTTAAGGGCTTGTTTATCCCCTAAATTGCATCATTATAACAGCAATTGGCTTAGGAAGCTGGGTTTTGTTAAAGCTGTGCAAAACCTTCTAGGGACGCCCTGGTTTTGGCCAAGTCAGGCTTGGCAAAGTGTTCATTTAAGCTCGTTTACCACCATCTGCTCCTACGCTGGAATGAGGTTGTCTCAGTGGGTTTGACACCTCTGTGTCACCCCACAAGCATGAGCTGGTACAGAGACAAGGGGTGAGCTGCAGTTTGGTACCTGGCTGAACGTGCCTGTGTGGTTTGGGAGCTGCTTGGTTGTGGTGCTACCCGGGCTTTAAGAGGAGATGGAAGGTTGCTGGCTGTTCTTTGCAGCTCTGATGGTCTGGGAGCCTCTGGTGTCTGTGCTGGTGAAGATGTGCTGCTCCCTGCGTGGTGTCTCAGGATGCTGCTGGTTGGGAAACAGGACTGATCTCTGGGGACTTCCCTGGAGATTCATCAAGCTGCTGGTGCCGTTCCCCAGGTACCCAGAGATGCTCAGATGCCCAGCTGACTTCCCAGCTTCAGGGCAGGCTCCCTCCTGCACCTCTTTTCAGGCAGGTTCCTGAGACACTGCTGGTGGAACTGATGGACAGATCTGGCTTTCTGGGGTGGCCAGCACAGCCATGGCTTAGCAGATGTGGGATTAAATAACTTTCCTGTCTCTGTGCAGCTTTCTGGCTTCGTGGCAAGGGCAAGCAGGGCTTTCTCTGCACTGGTGGCTTGGTCCAGCTGTGCCCTGGCACTTGCCAGCAGTGCTGTAGTGCTACAGCAGCTGCTGTAGGATTGGATCTGCTGGAGACTTGTGTTCCTGCCTGTCTCAGTTGTCTCAGGAGTTGCTGGGAGTAAAAACCACCCTGAAAACCTCCTTGTCTGCACCTTTTGAGGGCACTTTTGGCAAGCTCTGCCCTTTCAGGCAGCTCCTGCTGGGGTGCAGGGGGATGGGGACAGGGAAGAGGACGGTGGTGTGAGGAGGAGGAGGATGATGGGGCTGAGTGAGCACGAGCCAGGTGGGTGATGGTGTGTTGGGTGGGGAGATCGTGGCCATGAGTCAGTGCTGGGAAAGAGCCTCACACCGTGCTGGAGGTGGGAGTTCACACTGGAGCTGGGGGAGGCAGCCCTGGAGCTTCAGAGGGTGCTGAACCCAAACTGGGGCGAAACTGGAAATGCTTCTGGAGCTCTCCACTCTGGGGACAGGGAGCAGCTTTGCCATGAGTGTCTGTCTGCTGCCTGGACAATCCTATTTCATCTTTTCCAGCAAAGCAGAAAGATGCTATTTAGGAAACCTTGAAACCTTATTTTACAATTAATTTCCTCCTGAAGAATGCTTTGGTGAGTCTGAGGTTTCCCAGACAGCTCCCAAAAGGGAGCTGGGAGATCTCCAGGCTGGAGGGGAAGGGTGTTGGATCCATTGCTTGGCTTTTCTTCCCAGAGAGGTGTTAAACACAGTAACACACCCCCACTTCAGAGATGCTTTCTGTGACATGCCAAGCACTGAACTGGGGGAGGTGACAGCCCTGACCATGGGTGGGGGTTCTGCTCTGTGGTCTGCAGGTGACTCTGAGGCCTGGTCAAGCCATTCTGGGATGTACTTGGGAATTTTCAATCCTTAAGGGGCTCTTGTGTGATCAGAGGGAGGTGGGTGCCCGTGTGGGTGTGCTCACACGAGCTGGCATTTGGGAGGGAGGAAAGGAAAATATCACATGAAACAACTGCAGCGTTGGGGGGCCTGGTCTGCATCCCAGCCCATCTGGAGCAGAAGTGGTGACAAATGATTCAAGGCTCTCTGCTGAAAAGAAGTTGCAGTGATATCATGGGATTTTTAGCCCTGTTTGTGTGCCCAAGCAGGTTACAGTCCTTGTGGGGACATGGGAAAGCCCTCTGCTTCATTTCCAGGGTGTTATTCCCTAAGGAATGCCAGGGGTATTCGTTTCTTTGCTTTTTGGCCATGGATGGAGAGGCCCTGCCTTTCCTGATGCAGCCATTTCCATCCCATGGAGGGATCTTGCTGGAGCTGGGTGCCAAACCTCCAAAAACCAGGGCCAGAAGTCACTGGCAAGCAGAGGGACTGACCCCCTGTCCTCCTTTACATCACCCTTCCTGTCCTGAACCTCCACCTTGGTGTTTAAGCCTCGGGTTGCTGTCTCCAGCACTGTAACCCTGCAGGACTGACAGAGCTGGAATTGATCTGAAATGCAGATTTCTTTCCTTTTTTCCCCCTATTTCAGCTCCCATTTTCCATTTCTGCCACGCTTCCCTTAGCAAGCACGAGGAGGTACCAGCTGGGTGCTGCCTTTAATTGCATCCAACCCCCCCCAAAAAAAAAGAAAACCCTAAAAAGGAAGAAAACAAGTGGCAGATGAGAGCTCATTTCCCTCACCCTCCTGTCCCTTGCCACCGATTTCCAGGAGAGGGCAGTTCCCAGGGGGGTTTTTTTTGATGCCTCTCTTCCCTGCAGCTTCTGAGCCAGCATCAGCTCCTGTGGCTGGGTCAGGGAGGCAGTGTCACACCGGGGAACGCCGGGACAGGGGCACAGCTCCTCTGCTGGGAGGTGACATGATGCCAACGTGCAGCAAATGGCTTTAAATAGCCAGCGCTGCGCCGCGGGGATGTGCAGCAGGGGAAGGATGCTCTGCCTGCCTGGCTCTCTCCATCCAGCCTCCCAGAGGAGAGAGGATCCATTTGGCAGGACAGGAAGACGCAGGAGGGGAAGGGGACCCCTTCCCAAAATTGCTATTCATCACTCAAGCTCTTGTTTTCACCCTTTCTTGGTAGCAATTAATTCTCCTCATAACTACAAGTGGGTTTTCCCTCCCTGGGTGGCATCACTGGGGATGCAGGTGATGTGCTGGGACAGGAGGAACCTGCTCTATGGGGCTGGAAGGTTTGATGGCCAAGAGGTAGGAGCTGGGCCTCATGTTGGGTGGCTGGAGCCTGGGGAGAGGGAGATGTTTGGCCAGTTTACCTTTCCTGGAGTCTTGTTAGTTCAAGACTCTCCTGCCAAAGCCTGGCCTTTCTGGCTTCCAAAGCCAGGCAGGGTGTTTATAGCCTTGCTGGGGTATGAACACAGGTGTCATAAACCTGATCTCAGGCTCTTCCTCATGCATTAAATAGGCTCAATGGTGGTGCCACCGCTGCAGAAATTCATGGTGCCAGAGGCTGCAGGCAGTGAGGGGAAAGATGGGCTTGTACAAAGTTTACAGCCTCAATATTCCAGTTAATCTGCCCTGTAATTCAGTGCCTGGCAGCTGCACTAACTAGATCTTGGCCTTTTTCTAGCATCCTCTCCAAACCGTGTTGCAGGAAGGAGTCAGAAAAGGTCCAGAGGTTATTTTTGGCTGTGGCTGATTTATTCACACGCTGATCAGCCAGGAGAGGAAGTTATTCTGGTCCTAAACTGTCCCACATAACACACAAGTACCTTGTGTGAGTGTGATTGCTGCGGTGAGGCTGGGAGGTGACATTCATGTTTGGGGGAGGGAGGTCTCCTAAAGCACCTTGATGGCTCATTGTCCTGTGAGCCCTCCTGGGGAGCTCAAACCAAGCCAGAGCCAAGGAAAATGGGCTCTGTGCCCTCCTGTCCTCACTTCTCAGGGGGTCAGACCTGAGCCCTGTGTCCCTGGGGCGGTGGAAGGCATTGTGTCCCATCCAACGGAGCAGCCAGCTCTATTGTGAGTGTCCCAGGGTGAGACCTGGAGCACAGGGCAGCATTTCACAGCTCGTTTGGGTATCATTTCAGGGGTTGGGAAGCACCTTGGTGTCTGGGCCAGTTTCTCTGTATGATGGGGTGGCTGTGGTGCTGCTGAGTATCTTCCCCTGTGTTTGCTTTCCCTGGCAGGCTGCAGCACTGAGCTCCCTGCTGTCTGGAAGGGGTGATGGGGATGAAGCATGAAGGTGCCATGGCCAGATCCTGCTTTTCTCCTGCTTCTGCAGGAGAGGGTGTTTCCATGCAGCTTCCTGGTGGTGCTGCAGCTGGTTTCCAGCCTGGGCTAGTTGGGGGTGAGCTGGGGTGGACATCACTGGGACAGGGTGCTGCTGGTCTTGTTGTGCTGGTAATGTGTTTCCCATCCTGACTGAAGATGGTGTCACTGTCAGCTGCATCCCCCTGCAGAGGTGCTGGTTGCAATGGGGATACCATCCCTGTCCCACCCTCAGGGTTGATGGTGGGCTGGGGATGGCAGTGGTGGGAACGTCTGACCATGGCTGCAGTGCTGGGATGAGGGAAGAGGGACCCTATCCCTGCATCTTCTGCAGCAGGGCTGAGCCTGCGTGGGGAAAGCAAGCTGGGGCATGGCACACCAGGGAGGACTGCAAGAGGCTTTGCAGGGGCAGAGGGGCTGCAAACCCAAGCCCCTGAAAGACCCCTGGAAGTGCTGAGCAAACCAAATAGCAGCTGCTGCTTTGTCACTTGGAAAACCTGGCTATGCTAGAGAGTGGATGGGTGGAAGTCCTGGAGATTCCCATCTGCCTGCTCAGAGTTCCTCTCCTCACTCCTCACCAGCATCCCAGCATCCAGTCACCTTCCCTGGATGTGTTTAAAAAAGGGTAGGTGAGGTATTGAGGGATCTGGTTTAGCTTAGGATGGGAATGGTTGGATTTGATGATCTTAAAGGGCTTTTCCAACCTGGTGATTCTGTGATTCTGTGTGTGCTCTGCTGGGATACAGAGCTAGGTCTCTAAGCTCACTGCCAGCATCCCTTGAAGAGATGCTTCCCTGAACCATTCCAAGGACTTGGGCTCTCCAGTCCCCACATGCAGAATAACATGACTTAACTCATTTTAACCCATTAAGTGTTTAATTTGAGCCAGAAGACTCATGTCTCCTGACCTGAGCTGTCTTTCCTTTGAGCTCAGAGCCAGAAAGGGTTTGCTTTGCTGCAGTTACCTTTCTGGTATCCAGATGTGCCACCCAGAGAGCAGCTAGTGTTTGATAGAAAGAGAGGACTTCTCTTTCCTCCTCCCTGGCATCAAAACCTGGATGTTAATCATTCCATTATTGCTGCCATATCACCAAAAAAAAGGGCATTTCCCCCCTTTTGATCATCTACGAAGATCTACGAAGATGCTGAAGGGCCTGGAGCATCTCCCCTGTGAGGAAAGGCTGAGGGAGCTGGGGCTGTTCAGCCTGGAGAGAAGAAGACTAAGGGGGGACCTTATTCATGTTTATCAATATCTTCAGTATGGGATGCAGGGGGAAATGGGCAGCCCCTTTTCAGTGTCTGTGGGGACAGGACAAGGGGCAATGGCTGCAAGTTGGAGCACAGGGAGTTCCACACCAACACGGGGAAGAAGTTTTCCCCAGTGAGGGTGAGGGAGCCCTGGGACAGGCTGCCCAGGGGGTGTGGAGTCTCCATCTCTGGAGAGATTCCAGCCCCGTCTGGACGCCGCCCTGTGCAATATGAGCTGGGGAGCTGCTTTGGCAGGGGGGTTGGACCCCAGGAGCTCTCCAGGTCCCTTCCAACCCCTGGGATTCTGTGTTCTGCTGCTTGTTAATTTAGTTCCGAGACTTTTGCAGTTCCCATTTTTGGAGATGGTGGTCAGAGCATCTCTGCAAGCAGAAATGGCTTTGGTTTGGGTGTCCTTTGTGTTTACACCTATAGAAAGACATTTTGTCCCTTAAAATGAAGCTGAAAATAAGCCCCAGCCCTGCTGATCGTGGATCTTCACCAGCACCAGTGTCGCTTTCAAATCACACGGCGTCAATAAATCTAATTCTAAGTGCCCTGCAGCAAACAGCATCAGCCTGCACTTTGAGATCTCTCCCACACGTACTCCTGCTGCCTAAAAATACCAGTGCTTTAATTCTCAAATGACTTGGCTATTGTACAGCCACCAGTTCTTTATTTAAATCTTGCTGCACGGCTCGGTGCAGGACATCTGTTACCCCACCAAGGGTGAAGCTCTGGTCTCAAGAGCTGATCTTTAAGTTAATTCAGTGGCCGTGTTGAGCTTTGGGAAGGTGAATGGTTATTGCTTGTACTCAGTGCTGTGAGGTGGGTTACTCAGGGGTGCAGCCACGTTCAGGAAAGCAGGGTCCAGGAGAGGAAGCACCGCCTTGATGTGGCATCAAGCAAAATACCCCCCAAAAGTCATCCTTTCACCAAAGCCATGGACCCTCAGTGACCACCAAAGAAAATGCCATCGTTGCCTCATTGGCAGGGTGCAGAGAGGTGGGTGATGGTCTCTTCAGCCAGGGGACAGGAGATGGGACAAGGGGCAATGGGCTCAAGCTGCCCCAGGGCAGGGTCAGAGCAGATGGGAGGGAAAAGTTCTTCCCTGGCAGAGTTGTCAGGGCCTGGCACAGGCTGCCCAGGGAAGGGGCTGAGTCCCCACCCCGGGGGTGTGTAACAGGCGGGGAGATGAGGTACTGAGGGATCTGGGTTAGCTTAGGATGGGATTGGTTGGACTTGATGATCTTAAAGGTCTTTTCCAACCTTGTGATTCTGTGCTGGTGACCTTCCTGGGGAAGGGCTGGCCAGCCGTGCCTGTGGTGGCCAGCGAAAGTCCGTTCCCATCTCAGGACAGGGTATGGGAAAGACACTTCCCAAATCCCTTCCAGCCCGAGCTGTCCCTGCAGTGAGGAGAGCCAAGGTGAACAGCCCATCCCATGTTACCCATGAGGATGCTTTTGTGTCCGAAGAGCTGCGTGCTGACGAGCTGAGGAAGACACAGTGTGCTGTGCTTCATCCCAGTTAACCCTCCATGTGTCCTGGGTGTTTACTCCACCCTCTTTGCAGTTAATATATAATTTACATCTACATGTCTGGCTTTGGAGATGGGAATAGAGGGAAGGAGACTGGCTGCCTTGGTTGGAGCAGAATGGTCTCTTCAGCCTCTTACTGCCTTCTTGGCAGGGCAGGGAGAGCTCATCAGCTGATCTGCAAACGAAGTCAAGGGCTAATGTTACATGCTGTGACTGTGGGGTGAACTGGCAAACTGGTTTCCTGGCTTTGTGGGGTTGTCTGGGGGGGTTTAGAGCAGGGCTGGCTGGCTGGCTGGCTGGCTGGCTGGCTGGCTGGCTGGCTGGCTGGATGGATGGATGGATGGATGGATGGGGAAACTGAAGTTCAGCGTAGCTGGGAGGTGCTGAGGCTGTAAAACATGAGCCGTGCTCTGAAGCGCTGTGTTTCTTTAGGAGGCTGGAGTGGAGGGGATTGGATTTTCCTCTCTCCATCTCCAGGTGATGAATGAACCCTTTCACTGCTGGGGGGTGTGTTTTGGAACCTGGAGCAGTGGGTGAGCACAGGCACGTGCAGCCAAGGGGCTGGCTGGGGGGTGTGAGTCCTGTGCCCTGCGGCAGCCTGAGGGTACAAGCGGTGACAATCCCCCAGGTCTTGAAAAACAGAGAAGTATATTTTGGAGGCTGAAAAGATGGTGAACCAGCCACCAACCCCCTGAGGATGGCAGACACTGGTGCTGCTTGGTTTCCTCCTCTCTCTGCTGCAAGTAGGAGGAAATCCAGGCACTGGAGGTGTCAGGGAAGTGCTGCTGCTGCCCCAGGGAGGGGACATGTGTGGTGACCCATCACAAAGAGTCACCCTGGTCTCTCAGGCTAAGATGTAGCAGGTCTTACTCAGTGCCTGGACTTTCTCCTTCAAGGACTCAGCTCCACATGGGCTGACCTAAAGTGCCTTGAAATGCCATAAAACTTGTTGTAGACAAGGAAGCAGAAGGATCTTCTCATGCTGCTGCCTTCACCCTGAGCCTTCTCCCCTCTCTCCTTCAGTGCAGACGTGTACACAGAGTGACCATGGGTCAGCTCCCATGGTGAGCTGGAGGTTTGCCTGAGCCTGTTCTCCCAAAAGTGTGAAATTTACTGGGACTTATCCCCAAAGGATCAGGAGCTGCTTGTAAGCACCCAGATTAACCTATCCCTGGGGTAGCTGGGACATTCCTGGTCTCCTCTGCCCCTCTCCAAACCCATCGTTGGATTGACTGAAGCTGATCTGCTCAGATCCACAGTTGGTGGTACCCAAAACTTTTCATAAATCAGGGAGGACTCAAGGGCACAGGATGGGTGCTGGTACCACCAGCTATTAGAGAGCAGATGGCTGGGGAGAGCTGGTCTGGACTGGTGGTGGTAGCAGGATGCTGCTAAGGAAAAGGCCGTGGTGGCTGCTGTGACAGCTTTATTGCTGCCACATCTTCCTTCCAGATGATGGTCTGGGTTCAAAAGAGTCCAACCTCTGCACAGCTGCAGCTCCTGGCTCCCTGCCTGCCCCAACCTTGCTCTGGCAGAGGGACACGTGTGGTTTGGCTCTTCTTGTTCCTTCCAAAAGGCGACTATGGACAGATTCAGAGCAGCTCTGGCCGTGCTGTGTGCATATTAATGCGGAGCCAAAGCAAGGGCTGGCACGCCTGCGCCTGCCTCCGCGGAGAGCTGGGGGTGTGCACCTCGGGGTCTCTGCTGGGGGATGCTGTCTGCAGATGCAGCTCATGGGAGAGCTGGGGAAGCAGTGGGGATTGATGCCAAGAGGGGAGGGAGGCTGCTGCAGGGAATCGGAGTCGCTCCTGCCTGCAAAAGTCCTCACGCTGCTGCTGCTGCTGCTGCTTGTGAGATGCTGGGGACAGAACGACTGGGGAGGGACAGAACATCTGGGGAGGGACAGATCGATTGGGAGGGACAGATCTGCTGGGGAGGGACAGATCTGCTGGGGAGGGACAGATCAATTGGGAGGGACAGATCTCCTGGGGAGGGACAGAACGGCTGGGGAGGGACAGATCTCCTGGGGAGGGACAGAAAGGCTGGGGAGGGACAGTTCTGCTGGGGAGGGACAGTTCTGCTGGGGAGGGACAGATCGGCTGGGGAGGGACAGAACGATTGGGAGGGACAGATCTGCTGGGGAGGGACAGATCTGCTGGGGAGAGACAGATTTGCTGGGGAGGGACAGGATGGCTGGGGAGGGACAGATCGATTGGGAGGGACAGATCGATTGGGAGGGACAGCGCATCTCCCCACCGGGAGTGAGATAGGGGTTTTGTGTCAGCCAGGGCCCCATCCAACCTGGCCTTGAACACCCCCAGGGATGTGGCACCCACCCCCTCTCTGGGCAGCCTGTTCCAGCCCCTCACCACTCTCCTCAGGCAGGGACCCTGCGACACGGTACAGCAGGAGCATGGCCCAGGGGTGGCAGGAGAGCAGGATGAGGGGCTGGGTGAAGGATGCTTCAAAATATGTTGGCATTTCACCACAGCTCCAGGCAACCTTGTGCAGCTCCAGGCCTGGATGTTGGTGGCCCTGCCTGTGGCAGGGGGTTGGAGCTCTGTGATCCTTGGGGTCCCTTCCAACCCAGACCAGTCTGGGATTCTATGACTTGCTGGTCTGTGGTGGGGTGAGGCTAGTCCAGGGCTGTTGTCTCCTGCAGCTGATGTCACCCTCCTCACTGACACAGCCTCTCCATACCCCAGATTTCTCACAGGTTGCCCCAGGTGCCTCCAGAAGTCAGCCCACCACTGTAGTCATCAGGGTGGCTTTTGGGGGCAAGCAGAGCTGTTCTCAGGTGCTTGCTCCCCATCCTGCTTGCTCTCCAGCTGTTTGGCTTCCTCCACCATATCCCTGTTCCCATCAGTCATTATTTCTCTCTGGGTGAAAGCTTTTTAATAACATCTGACATTTCAGCCAGTTTTGAGTCATTTCCTTTCTTCCACTCCAATTTTTCCCCTCTTCCTCAGAACTGGGAAGCCTTTCTTTGTCCTCGGCCAGAGGGGAGGTGGCTGTTATTGCCTCTGTTATCATATTCTGGGATGTTTGATCAGGTTAATGAAAAGCTTTCTCTCTTTCTCTTGTGTGTCATTTTCACTCCCATCATCTTTAGCCCGGTTTCTTAAGGAAATGAAACTCAAGGGCTTGTGTCATCACAGCTGTTCCTGCCCCCCACTCGCTCCCAAACACATTGGTCCCTCTTAGTAAATCTGATGGGGTGGAGAGCTCCAAACACTCGGGGTCTTGCGATGGTTGGCAGGAAGGACAGAGCCAGGAGGGACACAGTGTGAGGGGACAGGGCGATGCAGCGGGCTGGGGGTCATCACCCAGAGATCAGAGCTGCAGATCCCAGTGGGAGCACAGAATCACAGAATCACAGGGGTTGGAAGGGACCTGGAGAGCTCCTGGGGTCCAACCCCCCTGCCAAAGCAGCTCCCCAGCTCATATTGCACAGGGCGGCGTCCAGACGGGGCTGGAATCTCTCCAGAGATGGAGACTCCACACCCCCTGGGCAGCCTGTCCCAGGGCTCCCTCACCCTCACTGGGGAAAACTTCTTCCCCGTGTTGGTGTGGAACTCCCTGTGCTCCAACTTGCAGCCACTGCCCCTTGTCCTGTCCCCACAGACACTGAAAAGGGGCTGCCCATTTCCCCTGCATCCCATACTGAAGATATTTATAACCATTCATAAGGTCCCCCCTTAGTCTTCTCTCCAGGCTGAACAGCCCCAGCTCCCTCAGCCTTTCCTCCCAGGGGAGATGCTCCAGGCCCTTCAGCATCTCCGTAGCCTCCTCTGGGCTCTCTCCAGGAGATCCCTGTCTGTTTTATCCCAGGGAGCCCAGAGCAGGACCAGATCTGGATCTCCCAGCCCATTTGCTGGGATCACAGGCTGCATTGCCTCTTGTCTTGCTGCCTTTCTTGTGTTCAGGAAAGGAACCAGAGGATGAGGGTCCCTCAAGCCTCACGGATGGGGTGTCAGTCTGAGTTTTGAGAGACCTGGGCTGTGTTTTCAGGTGCAGACCACATGTGGCTGTGCTTGAGGGCTCTTCCTGCAGTGGCAGGAGCTGCAGCTGCTTTGAGCTGATCTGGTGGAGTGTGACCTGCAGTGACAGAGGAGCCAGCCAAGGTTTGCCAGTGCTGTCTGTGCCCCAGAGCTTTGCCAGTGGCTGCTGCAAAATCTGTTTCCTTGGTAGGAACGTGGGGATTGTCCCAGTGCTTCTGGTTGTGGACATCTTGGTGGTCCTGGGAGAAGCACAATGTGCAGCTGGTAGTTCAGGTGCTTCTGTGGGAAAGGACCAAAGCGCTCCTTGGCCTGGCTTTAGAGCCTTGTGCTCTTTGCAACAAGGGATGGGGTACCTCCTGAGCATGTCCCCTCTTTTCCCAGCCTAGCTTAGGGAGAGGGATTGTCCCAGGCTGGGAGGAGGGTTTGCTGAGGCCCCGCAGCATGGAGATGCCCTGCCCAGGTCTCACAGTGGGGAAGCAATTTGTCTGCTTGGCAGTTAATCCAGGCACTTAGATGTTCTGTGGGTGAGTTACTGCTGTTGTAGAGCTGTGCTCTGAGGGTTTCACTCGTACTACACCATGTCCTTCCCTTTGCACACACATCTGAGGTGTCTTTTGGGCAACCTGTTCTGCTGTTCTCTCTTCAGCCTCCCTCCCTCAGGCCTGGAGCTTCGCTGGACCTTGGCATGGTCCCTGCCTTGTCCCACTGATGGAGGAGATCATGCTTGCCTCATCCTCTGCCTGGTCCCACCAGGCACCTGCCTTCCCCTCTCCCTTGTGGCCCTTCCCAATGTGGAGGGCTTTCCAGGGGACACCAACAATGCAGAGAGCACATGGGTACTTGTTGCAATGAGCAGGGTCCTCACTGGGTCCTATTGGGCTCCCTTCTTCTAGGGGTTCCCAAAAAATGGGGTTCCCATTCAGGGGTGATGCACAGCAGTGACACTGTTTATCCCTTTCACCTTGCTCGGTCTCTCCACCTACTTGTGGTCTGCTAGGCTAAGCAGGCTCACTGGTGAGAAGACCAGACCAGCCTTGATGCCACCATGGTCCTGCCTGATGCAGATGTTTGGGGGGTGTTTTGGAGCTCGGGTTCTTAACCAGCTGGGAGACATGGATACAGGTAGAAGGGCTTGGCAGTGGTGCCTGCTCAGGAGCTGGGTGCTTGCATGGCTTCTCTTTCCAGGAAGACTTCTGGTTTTCCTTTGTTCCCTCCAGGCTCTCTTTTGAAGGAGGTGAGATGGGCTCTGTAATTGAGGAGATCCCAGCTGAATAATCCACCGAGGAAGCTGCTAATTTGAAGACATGTCTGTAATAATTAAATCATTGTCTGGAGGGAAGTAGAGAACAGATACCAAAACGGGGCTAATTAAAATCCAAACCCAGGATGACTTGGGCTCTGGGCCAGAGCACAGCATAGTCTGTTGGGGATGTCTTCATGTGTAATTGCTTTTCAGAACATCAGTCCCACCAGAAAACCCATCTGTTTCCCCTCATGAGACCAAGATTGACCCAGAAACCCTCTTGTCCTGTCCCATGTTCCTCAGACCAGACATGGCTAGAGGGTGGCCATGTGCTCCACCAAGGGCAGAGGAGATGGTGAGACCCAGTCTGGGAAGGTATTCAGTTCTTGGGCCTCAGGAACTAGATTCCTCCATATCTGTGGATGATTTGGTCCTTATCATCTTTCAGCCCTCAGGCTTGGCCAGTGCTCTTTGAAAATCCATTGAGATCTAGGAGCAAGGTGGGCTTGTGTCTGTGCATGCTCCATGCTTGGAAGGATTTGGACCTACAGAGGTGCCATGGGGACCCTTTGCCTGGGAGGAAGGTGGCTTTGGCTGCAAGGGAGAGATGAATCTTGTTCAGGTTGACTCTTCGTCTGGGGTGGGAGCACCTTGGGAGAGGTTTTGTGTGCTCATCACCTGTAAGGATTCAGTGCACAGCTGGATATGAGCCCAGCCCTTGAGCTATCCTGGGGTGTCAGCACTGAGCAGGTCCAAGTCCTCATTGGGGGACCTCATTGCAGCCTCCCAGTCCCTGAAGGGAGCAGAGAAACAGGATGGGAATCAGCTTGTTAAAGGGCAGAGACTGGCAGGACAAGGGGGATGGAGTGAAGCTGAAGGAAGGAAGGTTTTTAAAGAGAGGGTGGTGAGGGGCTGGAACAGGCTGCCCAGAGAGGGGGTGGGTACCCCATCCCTGGGGATGTTCAAGGCCAGGTTGGATGGGGTGCTGGCACTTCAAGGCATCCCAGGGATAAGTGAGCATGCTCCAGCCCATGCTATCACCACCCCCATTTGGTGATCCTGGCATCCATCCTGCTTGCCATGGTCCCAGTGGTGTGCTCCCAGCCCTGCCCTCATCCTTATTCCTTGGCACCAGCACCTGATGTAGGGATGCTCAGCACCACACTGGGTGAGCAGAGTGACCAGCCACAGCTCCCAGTGCCCAGCACTGTCCCTCTGGTTCAGGGGATTTCAGGAAGGAGCAGTGAGGAGTATCATGGTCTGCAGTGGGGTGGCAGCTCTCCTCTGTGTTGGCAGAGCTCTCATCTGAGGATTTATCGTCACAAAAAGCAGCGCTGGGCATTAGTTCAGCTCAATTTCCAACTCGTTCCCTCTTCAAATGTCAGCTCTGTGGAGCTAAGCTCCTGCAGTGAGCTCTGCCTCCCTGCCAGCAGCACCCAGCGCTCCCCAGGCAGATCCCCATGCCCAGCACAACAGCCCCAGGAGCTTGTCCCCTTCTCTCCACTGTGCTTCCCACAAGGTCCCACAGCCATGCTCAGCTCAGCCAAGACAGGGTCACTTATCCCTGGATGCCCTGAAGTGCCAGCACCTTGGCTGGCCTCTTTGGGGACATCTCGAGGGGGTGTTTGCCCTGTGGCACCCTCATTGCTCCCCACTGATACACCCAGGCTCCCAGTCGGGATGTGAACTCCATCCCCAGTGGCTCAGCCACCAGAGCTCTGGGACCACACAGGGTAAGGAGCTGGCTGGTGTCCACAGCTGCTCTGCCCTTCATGCCACCTGGTCTTGCTCTGCTTGCCTTGGCTGCGGGAGGTGGTCTTCCTGCCCCATAAGCCATGGGGGTCGTTAGCTGGGGTACATGGGTGCTATTTAAGGAAGAGAGAAGAGAAGGAAGGGGCTGGTGGAGCTGGGTAAAGCCCTCGGGGGCTCTGCTCAAAGCTGGGTCTTACACAGCTCGTGACATTCACAAAAAGCCTCACTTGTTCTTTCCAGTTCTTCCCAGTTCTTCCCAGGGAACTGGACTTCTCACTCTTCTGTCTTCCTCCTGGACTCTGGCCAGGAGCACTGAGCTCCAGCTGGAGCATTTTCCATGGCTGGATATTTTGGGGGGGGCTCTCTGTGGCTTCTCTGATGGGTGAGACGGGTTGAGCTGATTCCACTTTCTCCTAAAGGGGAAGAATTTGGATGTCTCTTGGCGACTGGGTTCTCTGAGGGGTCCTGTCCCATGGTGTCTGGGTATGTACAGGGGCAGAGGCACTTCTTGCAGGAGACTTGGTTCTCCAACCATGGGTGAAGCCTTCCCAGCTGGGGCCGGGCCTGGCCCTTTCCTGCCGCTCGGCCTAGAGGCCCTGTGTGCCAGGAGCGTGCCTGTGGGCTAACGCTGCGTGAAGAGGCTGTGGGCTGAAGCTGTGACGCTTCCTGGATGGGGGTTAGACAGCAGCAGCCACAGCTCTGGTGTCTGTGCCGTGCCCCCGGCCGCCTTTTACATGTCACTGTCCTCAGATGACCCCGCACAGCGGCCTGTGATGTGCCAGGGTCTGTCCGTGTCCATGAGCCGCAGGGAGGAGATGCCGGGAGCTGACACCGGCTGCCTGGGCCCTCCCTGCCCCACAGGCACCGCGGGGTGGGGGCAGCAGCAGGGTAACTCCAGCCTGTGGGGGGGGGTGGGGGTGGGTAGGGACCCTGCCCCACTTTGTCTCCATCTCTGCAGTTGGAGCAGCGCTGCCTTCTGCAGCCCTCTGCCAGCTTCATCCACCTCTTCCAAACCACGTGGAGGGGACAGCCAAGATGCCAGAGGACCACAGCTTGGCCTGGGAAGGCTGTTAGAGGGGCAGCCAGGCTGGGGAAGGGGCTGGAGGGCAAATCCTTTGAGGAGCAGCTGAGGGAGCTGGGGGTGTTGAGCCTGGAGAAGAGGAGGCTGAGGGGAGACCTTCTCACCCCTCCCCTGCCCTGCCAGGAGGGTGCAGAGAGATGGGCGATGGTCTCTTCAGCCAGGGGACAGGAGATGGGACAAGGGGCAATGGGCTCAAGCTGCCCCAGGGCAGGGTCAGAGCAGATGGGAGGGAAAAGTTCTTCCCTGGCAGAGTTGTCAGGGCCTGGCACAGGCTGCCCAGGGAGGGGGCTGAGTCCCCACCCCTGGGGGTGTTTAACAGGCGGGTAGATGAGGTACTGAGGGATCTGGGTCAGCACAGGACAGGGACAATTGGACTCCATGATCTTAAAGGGCTTTTCCAACCTGGGGATTCTGTGCTTCCATTGTTACCCTTGTCATGAGGATTTTAGGGTGGTTTCCACCAGGCAGGGCTTGAACTCCATGATATTGCCTTGTCCTACACAGAGCTGAGCACCCACAGCTCTGAGATCCACCAACATGGATGGGCTCAGAGACATCTGGTTTTCTAACCCATGGATGTTGCAGAGCTGACCTGGTTCTGCATCTGGCCTGATTGTCCTTGGAGCCTAATGGCACAGAACCGAGCATCGTGCTGGTATCCTGCTCCCCACCAAGGCGTGTCTGCAGCTGGGGAAAGCTGTTTAGTAATTAGCTGTGCCATCAGCAACGAGATTAAATAATTTGCTAAAGTTCCTTAGCACAAGAAAGGGAAGGCAGAAGGGATGAATACAAAGGGAAACCCCCCTATCTTGCCCAAGCCAAGTGCTCTTCTTAAATAGGAAGGACTGAAACCTCATATAGTGGGGGGCTGAGGGGGCAGCTGAAAGTGATGTGCTTAAAGTCTGAGTGAGCTGGGGCTGTTCTGCCTTGAGAAAAGAAGCCTTAGAGGGGATCTGATCAATGGTTATCAATATCTGATGGGTGGGACACAGGGGACATGGGCAGCCTCTTCTCAGTGTCTGTGGGGACAGGACAAGGGGCAATGGCTGCAAGTTGGAGCACAGGGAGTTCCACACCAAGCTGGGGAAGAACTTTTCCCCAGTGAGGGTGAGGGAGCCCTGGGACAGGCTGCCCAGAGGGTGTGGAGTCTCCATCTCTGGAGAGATTCCAGACCCATCTGGACAGTCAGCAGTCTGCCCAGTTCAAACTGGAGTCTGACCAGACCCTCTGTGGTCTGCAAACACTTAATATTTCCCAAATTTCACACTGTATGTCCAGGCCACCTTTTCTCTGGCTCTTCAAATTACCTCCACAGGCTCTTCCTCAAAACTACCCAAAATCTGTGAGCTGGTAAAGGATGGTGGCAAAGTGCTGCCTGAGCAGGGTAGGGAGCAGGGTGCTGCTCTGGACCCTGGGGAACTCACTGACCTGCTTTTCCTTTCCATTCTTCACAGAATATGAGTGGGAAATGGGCAGATGTGCAGCAGATGTGGGGGAGCAGTTGTTCTGGCTGAGCCTCATCACACAGAGGGCTGTGCTTGGGGTCCAGGTGATGCTCTTGGGTGTGGAAGAGAAGCCAGGGAGCTGGGTGATGCAGAGAAAGCCCTGGGTTTTGGGGAGGTGAACTGCTTAGGGTGAGCGGCCACGGCATCAGGATCCTCATTGTGCTTCCTCACAGAATCCCCAGGTTGGAAAAGCCCTTGAAGATCATCAAGTCCAACCATTCCCATCCCATGGTAAACCAGATCCCTCAGTACCTCATCTACCCTTTTTTTAAGCACTCTCAGGGAAAGTGACTCAGCCCCTCCCTGGGCAGCCTGTGCCAGGCCCTGACAGCTCTGCCAGGGAAGAACTTTTCCCTCCCATCTGCTCTGACCCTGCCCTGGGGCAGCTTGAGCCCATTGCCCCTTGTCCCATCTCCTGTCCCCTGGCTGAAGAGACCATCGCCCACCTCTCTGCACCCTCCTGGCAGGGCAGGGGAGGGGTGAGAAGGTCTCCCCTCAGCCTCCTCTTCTCCAGGCTGAACACCCCCAGCTCCCTCAGCCACTCCTCAGAGGATTTGCCCTCCAGCCCCTTCTCCAGCCCCTTCCCCAGCCTGTTTGCCTTGGACTCGCTCCAGGACCTCCATGTCCTTCTGATGGTGAGGAGCCCAGAACTGGACCCAGCACTCGAGGTGCAGCCTCACCAGTGCCCAGTCCAGGGGCACAATCTCTTGTGGGGTTTCTTTACAAGCAGCACCCTTCTGTGCCCCCATGTCTGGGTGCAGAAGCCCGAGCTGCCTGCTGTACATGGGTGTTGGGGTCCAGGTGTGTAAAGAGGCACCTCTGCATCTTTTTATGGGACTTGGGTGCACCCACTGCACAGATTTTGGCAGCCCCCCCGTGCCCCCCTCCTTTGTGCTGGTGACTCTTCCCCCGTCACTGAATAAATTAGCACCAGCAAGTCCTCACAGTGTGTGACTAAAGCAGGGCAGGGGCTGGTTTGGCAGTGAGGAGGAGGAGGCCCCCCAGCTCTGGGGGTGGGAGGGATGTTCCCCTAGCAAAGCCTCAAGTGAAATCATGGAAAATCACCAGCCATCCCTGGGAGGCTTGGAGATGACTGGAGTGATGCCCTGCTAGTGGGGAAACTGAGGCACGAAGCCTCACTCTCCCAAAGGTAAAGGGACTTTTGCAGTGCTGTGGCCTCTGTGGCAAGCACACAGTCCTCTCCCCGTGGTTGTAGGCTGCTCCTCCCCCATGCCTCATTCCCCTTTGGAGGAATCCACATTCACCTTGGCTGGAAACCATCCGATTGCTGGGATCCCAGTGCTCAGCTTCACTTGTGGATTCATTCAGGGCCTGGTTCACCTTGACGTGCTGCTTCCAGAAGAGCCATGGCAGTTGTATTTCCATCTGTTGCTTGTTCAAACTAACCCTGACTGTTGCAGAAGTCAATGGCTTTGTCCTGACAGAGTAAAGGACGTAGGGCTTGAAGGACAAACCACGTTGGACCAGCTCCATGTGCACAGGGGTGGCCAGTGGAGCCATTGCCTTGGAAACTAAACTGACTGTAACCAGCATTGAGGCTTTTCTGTCGGGTGGGTTGCTGGTAATACCCCTCCTTGTCCCTGTGGATGGGTCTGAGTGCAGACCGCATCTTGGAAGAGGGATGTGAGCTTGGGGTCATGCAGCAGGCACATCATAGAATCATCCCAGACTGGTGTGGGTTGGAAGGGACCCCAAGGGTCACAGAGCTCCAACCCCCTGCCACAGGCAGGGACACCAACCTCCAGACCTGGAGCTACACAAGGCTGCCCAGGGCCACATCCAACCTGGCCTTGGACACCTCCAGGGATGGAGCACCCACCCGCTCTCTGGGCAGCCTGTTCCAGCCCCTCACTACTCTCTCTGCAAAGAACTTCCCCCTAATCTCTCATCTCACCCTTCCCTCCTTCAGCTTCACTCCATTCCCCTTGTCCTGCCAGTCTCTGCCCTTTAACAAGCTGATTCCCCTCCTGTTCCTCTGCTCCCTTCAGGGACTGGGAGGCTGCAATGAGGTCCCCCCACAGCCTTCTCTTCTCCAGGCTGAACCAGCCCAGCTCCCTCAGCCTCTCTCCATAGGGGAGCTGCTCCAGCCCTCTGAGCATCTCCGTGGCTCCTCTGACCCCTCTCCACCAGTCCCACATCTTTCTTGTACTGGGGCCCCAGATCTGGACACAGGACTCCAGCTGGGGCCTCACAAGGGAATGAGGCCCCATCCTTCTCCTCCCTTCCAGGGAATCCAGCTCATGGCACAATGTGTTTTCCCAGCAGCTCACCCATGAAGGAATGGGTGTTTCTCCAGCATTGCCACAGCCCTGTCCTTTCGGGGACACTGCTGGGTTTTTGTGGAAACCCACTGCAGAATGTTCCTGGTGCAAGTGGCTGGAGCGGGATGGTGGGGATGGGATCTGGAGGGGTTTGGTTTGTGTATTTAATGGTTTGGAGCAACCCCTTCTGCCTGCTGGGGCAGGTCTGCAGCAGGGGACACCCAGCTCATCGGCTTGTTATGGTGACCATATTCCCATGCTTCACTTGCTGGGCTCCCACATGAGCTCCTGGGATTGTCATGGGTCCAGCAGCATCCTCAGCCCAGTCATCCCCTCCCCCTCTGTCATGTTTTTGGCTGTTGCAAATCCAGAGATGAGGTTTGAAGGTGAGCTTGGGATTGCTGAGTCTCTTGGCCAGGCTTTGGGATCCTACTTGTCAGAGGGATCATCCTGCTTGGAGCCCCTCCAAGGCTCATTCCCGGCTGTCAGCTCACCCCAAAATGCAAAGGCATGAGGTCTGCATGTCTGTGTGTCTGTAGCCCAGCAGCCCCTTCCCATGGCAGATTCCCTCTTGCAATAAACAGAGATGATGCCTGTCTCTGGGGTCAGCTGAGGACACGTCACCCGTTTTGGAACTGGGGAAACTGAGTCAGGAACCCGAACACCACTGATGACACACCCTCCAAGGGGTGACACGGTCCTGTAGATCGGTGGCTGTGACTGAGTGTAGGTACCAGCCCCTGCTAGTGGTGAAACTGAGGCATAGTTTAGGGGTGTTCACTGTCCTCTGCACCGTGCACCCCCGGAGGACCCACAGAGATTTCGGCTCATCGTCTGACGAGCTTTTTGTTGCGGAACAATTGTGTCTCTGCACAATGGTGAGGAGCAGGTGGCTTTCTGAAAATACCCACTGGAAGTTGTATGTAATGCCTCCCCTCCCACTGGGAACTATAAATACCAGTGGAATACTAACACTTTCTTCTCCTTGCAAAGAAACAACCAGAACTGGACATTTTTCTTCCTGGTTTCTCCTCTGGCTTAACAGCTCAGAGCGAGCAAGGGCTGAGGATGGGAATCACTCTTTGGTTTTGGAGGAAGCCCTCAGGGCAGAGGCATTCCCCTTAAGGTAAGACACTGGGAGTAGCTGTCTCTTATTGCTTGCAGTGTCTTCTGCCCCCATGCTTTAGGGGTACCCACTGCTTCCCTGAGACAGGGTCCAAGACCTGGAAATGCTGCCCAAACCTTCTGTCCTGCCAGGGCTGCATCTCTAGCAAGGGACACCTTGGGCTTTGTCCCCTGGAGAACAAAGGACATCTTGCTGCTGGTGTGGGGAGTCCAGGTGACTTCCCAAGCATGGATGGGAGAGGAGGCACCGCTACATCTTTTCCCAGGACTCAGTCACATCCACAGTGCAGATCTCCACAGCAGAGTCTCAGTGACTCTTCCCCCTCCGACTCCATCTCACCCTTCAGGATGTGAATCTAACCCTTTGCTGCTAAAAATTGGCACCTTATTTCGAGCCAGAATGCCTCATTTCCCTTATTATCCCTGGGTGTCCTGGCCACGGGCTGTCCCTGGCATCAGCCGGGTACCATCTGTGCGGTACCCTGCCGTCGGCAGGGCTGCGTTAGGGAATGTGGAGGTACCATCACCATATGGGCCCCGTGGTAAATTGGGGCTTCCTTGTCCTTCTGCTCCCCAGAGGCTTCAGTGTATCCTGGGAGTAAATAGAGGGACTTGGGAGAGATGCTGGGATGAGGCTGTCACAGATTTTACCCTGTGGATCGCCCAGGATGGAGAAGCCAGGGTCCTGGAGCTTGCAGACAGGACTGCTCAGGTCCAGGCTTGTGGAGCATACAGGCAGGGTCTGTGACCATACATGGGGGTGGGGTGAGGATAGGAAGGATGAGGAGGGACCCTCTGGGTCTGTGGGGTTGTAGAGGACGTGAGAAGCTCCTGGAGCATGTGGAGCTCAGCTGGCTGTCTCCAGTGCAGAGCAGCCCCATCTGGACCCCATGGCATAAGCAGCAGCTCTCCTGTGATCTCAGGGCAGAAACACCTTGGGAGGTGAAATCTCAGCCCGTGGCCTGTGCGAGCACGTGGCACAGACACCTCTGAGACCTGCTCTGGGGGAAGATTTGCATTTCTAGGCTCTGTGCTTAAAGCAGGAATTCCCACAGCCAGGGCACGCACTTGGGCATCCTCTTTGTCTCCTGCACAGGAATCATCTCCACTTTCCCATCTCTAAAAGCCACATCTCCCACCAAGGGTGGAATGCACAGCAGGCTTTGTGGGTTGATGGAGATGCTGAGGATGCTCCCGCGCTGCCATCTGTAATTCATCCCACAGCTCAGGGGGTCAGGACTGACCTTCTCTGGGGTAGACTCAAGGAATTGGTGGCTCAGTATATCCTGCTGGCTCCTCCAAAGTGGTGTTTGACTTCACTAAGGGTGGGAAGGATTTGTGCTGGGATACAGCCCCATCTGTGGGAATAGTGATGGGATGAGCTTGCTGGATGTGTGAGGACACAGCCCTTTCACAGCCTGCCTGGGTAAGCCCCTTTAGGAAACAGTGTAGGAAGAATTGCTGCAAGAAAAAGCCAACAGCAAAAGATCATCACCTTCCTTCTCCCCTCCACAAGCCTGGCTGGAAAGGGATCAGCATGGGATGCTGGGACCTCATCCTCAGCTGGTTCAGCAGAGGGGACGCCATCCTTGCGCGGGTGAGCTGCAAGCAACAGCCGCTGGTGTGGTCTCTGCCAGCCTGACTTCTCAGCTCATTTGAGGACGGGTTGGGTGGCTGGCAGGGATTTTCTAGGAGCAGAAAAGATCAAACTGACGTTTTTTTATGGAATGATCAATCTCCACGAGGTTGTTGCCTCCAAGGTGTGCGTTAAACCCTCTTTGCCAGCTGCCTGCTGGGGTGATGATTTTCCTGACGGAGCCATGGAGGTTTTTGCCTTTCTCTTGTCAGGGCTGAGATGAGAGTGAAGCTGTTCAGAGAAGGAAATGTGAGCCTGGGTTTGCCTTGGTGCATAGGTGGTTTGTGTGTGGATAAATGCTGTGTGTGCTTCTCCCTGGGTGGGAAAGGGAAAGCCCTCCCCGGGACCGAGCATCCTGCAGGCAGCCTGGCTTGCTCCAGAGATGTGCTGAGCAAATACTCAGCTGAAGGGCAAAAAACCAACCCCAACCCCCTCTGCTCTCCATCAGCTGCCCCACGTCTGGGCACCATCATTGCACACCGGCCTCTCCAAGTGGGCAGTGCGTGACTGTGCTGTTTTCCACCCCAAGGAGCGGGGAAAGCATCATTTTGGGAGGGGGGGAAGGGATAGTAAAGCAAGCACATTTTCACTGGCAACAAACCTGCTTCCAGCAAGTCTGTGCCTGGCAGCCCCACGGGACTAAAAATACCCAGCAAAGGGCTAGAGCTGCGCAGTGTCTGTTTTCTCAGCTCACCAGCTGTCTCCTCGCATCCTCGCTCCTCTACCCAATGATTATCCCATCAGTTAAGGCCCTCTAAGCCCAGGCAGTAGCATCTCCAGAGTTCTACCAGATACAGTTGAAAGGTTGAGATTCCCAGGCAGTGCTTTGCTGCTAATTGAGAGCCAGCTCAGCCCCCTCCCACACTGAAGGGTTGATGTTGGTCTGACCTCACTGCTGTTAAAGTCACAGGCGAAATCTGGGATGTGTTTGGGCTGTGTCCCCCCAGCAATCCTGCTCCAGTGTGGGTCTCTCCCTCGCTCATCTCTGTGTCTCTGTGTCTCTCCATGGGCTGCAAGTGCTGGCAGGGCCTTGCTCCAACACAGGTCACAGCATCTCCTGTCTGTCTCCCCCTGCTCCAGCCTGGGGCCTCTCCAGGGGCTGTAGGTGGGGTCTGGGCCTTGTCCATGGGCTGTGGGGGGACACCCGCTCCACCATGGGTTTCTCCAGGGGCTCAGGGGCATCTTTCTCTCCGGCACCTGGGGCGCCTCCTGCCCCCTTCCCTGCCCTTGGTGCCTGCACAGCTCCTCACATCTTCTCACTCCCTTCTCTGGGGGCACAAAGCGGCTGCTGGTGGGGTTTTGTCTCCTCACTGTGACTCCCAGGGGCGCTGTGACCATGGCTGATGGGCTCGGCCTTGGTCAGCAGCGACTCCGGCCTTGAGCCGGCTGGTGTTTGCCCTGTGGGGCCTGCAGAGAGCTTCTGGCTGTTCCTTGCAGCAGCCACCCCTGCAGCCCCCTGCTCCACCAGAACCCAGCCACGCAAAACCACCACATCCTCAAAGCCCTGGGCTGGCTGCCCACCCCTTCCCTGGGGCCTTCAGGCTGGGATGAGGAGATCTTTGGCCGCTCTTTGTGCTGATAGGAAGTCTCACCCTGCCCCAGCTCAGGGGTCAGGCTGTGCTTGTCACCCATCCCCAGCCCAGCCGATGGGACAGGACATTAACTCTGCCCAGGTTGTGATGATGCAGAACAGCATGTGGGCCTACCTGAACCACCCCAACCACCTCCTCCCCCTGCACTGTGTGGATCCAGCCCCTCAAAACACCTCCACAGGGTGTGGGGAGCTGCTACAGCCCCGCCGGGCCTGGTGTCTGCAGACTGTGCTCGTGGTAAGCGAGTGTCTCCTTTGCAGCCAGGATAAATTCCCATCTGAACATCACTCCTGTCAGATTTATGTCTCAGCCATTCTCTGCATTTCCCCTCCCTGAGTGCCTTGATTGATATGTCTTAATTGACCTGCTAATTCATTCAGTTCCTCACCAACCGCTGGTGCAGGGATGCAGCCACGCAGGAAGGAGCCTGAACAAGCCCCAGAGGGCCAGGACAGCGTTATATGTCACAGCAGGTTTTATCCCACTTGATGAATGGGACTTAAATCTGTAATAAAGGATGAGGTGGGTCAGAGACCTGTGGGACAGCTTTGTCCCATGTCCTTGGCATGCAGGAGCCAGCTCTCAGTGTCCTGGGCAGGATGCACACTGAGGGGCTGGGGCTTTTGCCAGAGGTTCTCTATTTTTAGAGGAATTTTTTCTGTCAAACTTCCCATCAGCTGCTGAGCCAATGTCATCCCAAGAACAGGGAGCTACGGCTCCCCTGACCCCAGCAGCATGTGTCTGTGTGTCTGGGCGTGCACAAAAGCATCTCCTTACCCACACTGTGTTTGAAGGGGGGGAGAAGACCCCCTGCTGTGCCTCTGAGCTGTTTGAGGCACTTTCATTCCAGTCCAAAGGGCCAGGCCGGGCTGATCCGGCCCGTGACTGCGTGTGGGCCCTTTGTGTCCCTGTGCTGGTTTGAAGGAGGGGTGATGTGAGGATACTCAGACCTGTCCTTAAGAGCTGTACCTGTTGTAAAGACATAAACCCTTAAGCAGGCCTGCCCTATAACTGGCGTTAGGCCAGCGGCCTTCACTCTGAGCTTAACACATCGTGTTTCACTGCCTGGCTCGAGTTCTGCCCATGGTGTGTCCCCTTGCAGACAAAACCTGGTGAAGGGTGGCTGTGGGGACAGCAACACACCAACCCTGGGAACCCTCCTCCAACTGTAGTGAGCCAAAGCTCACCCCAAAGGGTTGCCTCAGTAGAAATCCATGGCTGGCACCTTGCCTGTGATAGTTTTGGGCTGCAGAAGTGGAGGGAAGGCTGCAGGTACCAGCATCACCCCTGGGGGCCAAGTTCCCAGGTTCAGTCACACTTTAAGGCAGCCTAAATACAGGCTGCTGCCCAAATTGGCAGCTCTGCCTCTTCTCCAGCCTCTCAGCCCTGGCACCACCTGAGAAGCACTTCTCGTGCTTGTGTGGATGCTGCCTCTGTCCCCTGGGTAGAGGTTTGACCAGTGGAGGATGCCCTGAAGTTCAGTTGTCACTGAAGCTGATCTGTCCCCATGGGTGCTGCAAGGAGAGGGGGATGAACATGGATTTGGTCACTTGACTCATTCATTGCTGTGTCTTCATTCCAGGTTTGGGCCCAACTCAGTTTTGAGCCTGATTTTCTGCAAACAGAGAGTTTCTGTGGCTGGAGGACACTTGGGTCGGGGGTCCCTCAGTAGCCAGGTGCTCTGCAGAGGGGTCAGGATTCTGGCCCAGGATATGTGAATGCCAAAATCTACTGCAGGATTTTGGGCCCTGGGCATGCTCTTCCCTGCAGGTGGGTGCCATGCAGGATGCAGGCACTCAGCACATGGGTGCAAGGAGGTGCAACCTGACACAGCCTGTTCCTGTGGGTACTGAGCCCACTTTTTGCAGCCCCCTGGGGTTTGATGAGGGAAAAAGTGCTGGGCAGGTGCCCTGGGCATTTTGGGAGTAGCAGGAGGGATGTGATCTCTGTCCTCTCTCCCATAGGTCACCTCTCTGTGTTTGAAGAGCCATGATGCTGAACGGAGACATGTTCCTGGACCAGCACTGATCATCTCATCCAGCCTTGGGAAGAACAGCCCACTGTCACTGGACTCCTCCTCAGCATGCCCAGGCAGCCCAAATATCCCCTGACGCCCCCCTGTGCTGCTGCCACCTTGTGCTCCCCACTGGGACGAGTCCTCATGGGTCACTTTGTCCCCCTCTGAACGTCCCCATGGCTCATTAATACTCTGTCCCCTCTGAAAGACATCAGAGAGGTGGCAAAAGGGACCCTGGCAGAGACAAGCCCTTGAGCAGGAGGATTTAAGACTGTGAGGGTCTTGTCAGTGCCAAGAACATCACTCCATCCCTGCCAGAGTGATGCCAGCTTCTGTTTAGCATCCAAGAAGAAGTCATGGGGGGTCCCTCCACTTTTACCACCCTGTTGCCCCCTCCTGTGCTGTCTCCCCTGATCTGCAGGAGCCCGTGGTGATGTGATCAGGGCCCCACAGCTCGACAGCACCCACTGCCTGCCCCACCGGGTGCCTCCAGGACCTTTGCCCACACATCACCCCCCGCCATGATGTGCGAGGTGATGCCCACCATCAGCGAGGGGGACCCTCTGGGCCCCCCCCAGGGCTCTGAGGCGGATGCTGACTTTGAGCAGCTGATGGTGAACATGCTGGATGAGAGGGACAAGCTGCTGGACACTCTGCGAGAGACCCGTGAGACGCTCTCTGTTACCCAGAGCCGCTTGCAGGAGACCGTACGGGAGCGGGACCAGCTCCAGAGGCAACTCAACTCAGCCCTCCCACAGGTAAGGATCTGGTCCTGGGATGAGCTGCAGCCCTCATGGAGGCATACAGAGGTGGTTGGCTGCTCGGGTGTGATTTTTAGCTCAAGGCCAGCTTGGTGTGACAGTGGGGATGCCGCTGGGTGTGTTGCACCCCATGACAACAGTAAAGCCCCCAGGTTCTCTCAGGCCAAGCCACAAGCAGATAGAACATCTCTCCTTCTCCTCTGTAGCCTGCTGTGGTCTGTGAGTCCATGCAGGGAGATGTAGGAATGCAATTCCCCAGTGGAATGTATATGGAGAAGAAGCAAAACCTTCCTGAAGACATCCCAGGGTGATGGAGGGGCAGACGCAGAGCCCACATTCACCTGTTGTCTCTGAAGTTCCTGGGGAGCAGACGGGTCTGGTTTGCTGCCTCCAGCCACCTCCTCAGGGTGTTGGTCAGTCCTCAGTTCACTGGCACTTACAGAGTCCCCAAATGGGGGGACACACGTTCCTTCCCCACTGCTGGAGGGAAGTGCTTACTCCCTTCCCTCTCCCTCACCAGGAGGGCTACTTTCCATCAGCTCCATTGCCTGCTGGGGTGATGGAACTTCCTTTGTTGCAAGCTGGGTCCTGAGAGGGGACACTGGAGGCAGAGCTGGATATGGAGTAGGGATTTGGGCATTGCAAGGGGCCTGTTTGTTCCCTGAGCTGGAACAGATGGGCAATGGGCAGGGACACTGCCAGAGGTTTGTTCTCAGCAAGCAGCCAAAGGCATGGGGCAATCTGAGCTTGTCAGAGCTCTGCTGGGGTTTCTGGTGTTGCTCTACTCCCAGCTCCTCCATCTTCAGGACCCACTCCAGGTACTTCAGAGACCTGGACCTGAGCTTGGCCTCCACAAAGAAAGATGCTCTGGTCAGAACAGGGTGGGGTGGGTCAGTGTCTTAGGGCTGTGCAAGGTGGATCGAGCTGCTCACCTTCCCTGAGGGGTCTTGTGGGGCAACACACAGGGTCCTAGGGCCCAGACTTGAGGGAAGTAGGGTCTGGGGGCTTCTGCACTGCTCCATTGTGGTGTGAGGAGGAGCCCAGCAGCCAGGGAAAGCAGAAGGCTTCAAACTTTTGTATCTGTTCAGGTTCTGAGACTTCAGATCTTCCTTGCCTGGGTGCTGGGGTTTGGGCACCCTAGGGAGACAGGAAATGACCGATAGATCCAAGCTGGTGGCACAAGCCAGGACAGAGCTTGAGCTGATGATCACTCAGCTCTTGGTGTCCATCCTCCACTCTGAATGGGGGAAAGCAGCTCAGGAGGAAGGCAGCAGCCCCTGTGCCCATGCCCAGCGCTGGGCTGGTCCTGCCTCTGCCCAGGCTGCCGAAGCACCCAGCCCAACAGTACTTCCCCAGGAGCTCCTGGTGCCCCTGAGGACGAATCCCTCCCATCCTCAGACATGTCCAAACATCGGGTGCAGGCAGGACCACCACCACCTTTACCTCTGGCTTCCCAGCCAGCGTGCATGGGAGGGAGCAACCCAGGTCACCCCGGGCGCAGGCTGCCCGCCCCGCTGCAGCCTGGGATTAAGGCAGGGCGCGGATTTAGCCTCCCCTCCCTCTCCAGTCCCGGGCCCTCAGTGCCTCGGCACGGGCGGCGTGTGGACGGAGCAAACTGGGTCAGCGCGGAGGGAGCCGGTGGCGGCACCGCACGCACGAGCCTCCCGGCTGCCCCGCTCCAGCCGGGGCTGCCGCCGGCTCCCGGCACCGCGGCGGGGGATGTGAGTAGGGTGGGTGGCAGATGGGGCATTCCCCTGAGCTCCCACTGTATCCTGCTGCCTTGCCAGTCCCTGCGTGGGCAAAGGGGGGGGTGAGCAGCCAGGCACAGTGGCCGCCGCCGCTGCTGCCCACTGTGCCGCTCGCCCTCGGGACCACATCAGCTGCCCTCGTGGGAGATGAGGGTTCGGCATGAACGTGGGGAGCAAAGCCAAAGGCACTCACCTGCCCAATGGGATTAATCCCAGCATGTGCATGTACCAGGTAAGCAGGACGTGGTGGGTCTCTTCCCTGGGGTGCTGCATGGGGGGGTTTCCATGGTCCTGTCCCATCCTTTTCCTCTTTCTCTGTGAGCCCAGGGGCTTATTGTAATGTGTCAGACCACCCTGGGATGGGGTGCAAACTGGGTTCCTTGAAGAAACCCTTTTGGAGCAGAGCTGAGCAGCCAGTGTCACCAAAGAGCAAAGTCCTGGCTGTGTGGAGGACGTGCTCCCTGGGGAGGGTTGGGTGGGGGTGGCTGGGCAACATGGTGCTCTGCATCCTTTCAGGATCCAGAGTGCTGGCACAGCCATCGATGGGGTGGGCAGGGAATGTGTGTGTCTGGGGCAGACCCCTGCATGGGGCAGGCAGGGATGCTCCAAGCATGCTCCTGCCTCTAAATCCTGTTCCCCCTCTCCCATATAGGGCTTGGCTGCCACATGGCCAAGCTGTTCCCCCACCTAATCCATGGGGGCATCCCTCAGCCCCCAAAAGGCAAAACTCCAGGGCGATTTCCCGGGGAAACTAAGCTGCCTTAATGCTTCTTACATGATTTATTTATTCATGTGGGAGCAATGAACGCGACTTAATCGGGCTGAAAGCTCTCAGCTCCAATCCCTCTGCCCTCCCTGCTTGCACAGGGGGTGTGCAGCTGAGGACCAAGCCCTGGATGGGGTCTGGGAGCTCTTGGCAGCCCCTGGGACCCTGGCACAGCTGCCCACTCCCTCCTGCCTGGCCACTCAGCTCTGCTCCCCCTCTACCCCCCCACTAGAGGATGCAGGTGTACCCAGATGTGTTCCCCATGCAGGGTCCTGTGTGGGATGTCAGAGCTTAGGGATATGGCAGGAGTCCATGTCCCCAGTTGTGTTGGGGAGAACAGGCTCCCAGTTTTCACAGGGGATGCTGTGCTCAGGGCTACCCATGGAAACCTCCCACAGTTCTTCCTTCCAGGCCCTGCTGTGCTGCGCTTTCACTGCCTCTTGCAGCTGCCTGGGGACCTGAGAACTGGGCTTTTTGGGGAGAGCAGACTCCCTAAGACTCCTTGAGCTCCCTGGAGGTCCCCTAGGAGCTGGGGAGGGTCCTATCACTGAACAATCACCCCAAATTCTTCCCATTTAATAGGCAATATATCTAGGATTAACATTTGCAACAAGCAGCATGAAAATCACAACCCACTTTAAAGTATCTCAAGATGTTGGGGAAGGATGGAGGGATCTGGTGGCTCAGGATTCAACCCTTGGAGCTGTCCACCCTCCTACAAGACCAGGGTGCTGAGAGGTTGGATTCCCTGCTTGCTTGGCTGCAGGATGCACCTCCCCAGGCAGTCCAGGGGGAGGATATTGATTCCCTGTGGGTGGTCCCCACAAGAGGTCTGGGACGTGCCACCACACTGCTCGGTGCTGACAGTGGGTGGTGGTCGAAGCCCTGGGTTTACCCAGGATTTAATCTTCATAATCCCATGCTAGGCACTGCTGGGGTTGTGTTTACCCTCTCAACTGTGGCTTTCTCATACTTCTGCACTGCTCCTGGGACAGTGAGGAGAAACCCAGGTGATGGGTCTGCCAACTCCCGGTGGGGAGTCAGCAGTGCCCATCAGGAGCAATCACTGCAATTAGGGGCTTTAAAATACCATTAATCCCAGGGCTGGAGCCAGTTTGTTCCCAAGGTTCAGGTATGTTGGAGAGGCAGCTACATTCCTGCCACAAATGGGAATTTTCCTGGCTTTGGGGCAGTCTCACTGTGCCCTTGTTTGTGCTGGGGGCAGCATGGGGAAAGGCAGATCCCTGACCTTCCCAAACCTCTCCCTGCCTTCCCAATCCATCTCCATGTATCCAGTTTCTCACCTTGCTCCAGCTCTTCCCTGTGCCTTCCCATTGATGCAGCCAAGGGGGAACACCCCAAATCCCACACATGCCTGATGCTAGCCAAAGATCTCAGCCCTGAGCCACAATTCCCTGTTCTGATACTGTGTGTGGTGCTCCAGGTCTCCCTCCCTGCTCCATGGGAAAATAGCATCCATCTGCCCCACTCCCTCCTGCCCCAGGGAGCCCTTGGGGCTGAGCACAGCCAGTCCCTTCAGGTGGTTTGGTTTGAATCCAAATTAGCCACTTCCTGGCCTGCTGGGCTTCCTGCAGGGCTCCTGAGGGAGCTCAGGGCTGTGTCTCATCCGTCCTTTGATTGAAGATCAGGCACCTCTCCTTCACTTTCTAATCCATTTATAGGTGTCCCTGCTTAGTTTGAGAGCTTAGCAGAGCCAGGGTCAGCCTCTGCATCTCCTGGGAGACTTCTGGACATGGCCAGGGCAGAGAAAATCACCTGGATTTATTCTTATGGTCTTATTCCCAGAGCATCAAAATGAGGTTTGCCAGTGCCCCAGCCCTGTGCACTCAGCTAACCCGTACTGCTCCCCCATCTTGCTGCAGGGGTGTTGCTATTTTTGGTGGCAAATGCTTCTTTTTGTCACCTTTCCTCATGGAAGGACAGTTATTGTGTCTCTTTTGTTTGCTCTTAGCCCCATGGACTTGCTGAGGCGCAAAGCAGAGGGTCCAGCTGGCCATTCCATGGGATGGGATGGGGGTCAGGCACCCTTGCACCTCTGCAAGGGGTGGGATGGGGTCAAGCAGGAGCTTTGTGCTGTGTGGGGAGTGGAGCCACCCCCACGCTCTGACCTGCTGACCCGTGGATTGCATTGGGCTGCCCAGAATGGGGGCTGCCTGTCTCTCTCCTCAGAGGATTTTCTCTCTTTTAATCTCTGTGCCTTTCAGGATGAGAGCCTGATTGGAGGCACAATCTGTACAGCCTGGCCAGCCCAGGAGGGCTGAGCACTGGCAATCCATCCCCAGCGTGGCGTCCCTCTCCTGTTCCTGCCTCCGATGCCTTATCCCATCCATCCCACACTGCATGTAACCCTGTTCATTCCATTGAGGAGAGCAGCTTAAATCAGTGCAGGCTGGGGGATGAGCTGCTGGAGAGGAGAAGGACCTGGGGTCCCTGGTAGATGACAGGGTGGCCCTGGTGGCTAAGAGAGCCAATGGGATCCTGGGGGGCCTCAAGAGGAGTGTGGCCAGCAGGTCACAGGAGGGGATCCTCCCACTCTGCTCTGCCCTGGTCAGGCCCCATCTGGAGTGTTGTGTCCAGTTCTGGGCTCCCTGGGATAAAACAGACAGGGATCTCCTGGAGAGAGCCCAGAGGAGGCTACGGAGATGCTGAAGGGCCTGGAGCATCTCCCCTACAAGGAAAGGCTGAGTGAGCTGGGGCTGTTCAGCCTGGAGAGAAGAAGACTAAGGGGGGAGCTTATTAATGGTTATAAATATCTTCAGTATGGGATGCAGGGGAAATGGGCAGCCCCTTTTCAGTGTCTGTGGGGACAGGACAAGGGGCAATGGCTGCAAGTTGGAGCACAGGGAGTTCCACACCAAGCTGGGGAAGAACTTTTCCCCAGTGAGGGTGAGGGAGCCCTGGGACAGGCTGCCCAGGGGGTGTGGAGTCTCCATCTCTGGAGAGATTCCAGCCCCGTCTGGACGCCGCCCTGTGCAATATGAGCTGGGGAGCTGCTTTGGCAGGGGGGTTGGACCCCAGGAGCTCTCCAGGTCCCTTCCAACCCTGTGAATCTGTGATTCTGTGCAGAGCAAGAGGTTTCCACCCTGCACAGATCTGAGGGCTTTGGTCTCCCTGCCCTGGTGCTGGGAGAGAGTCCACAGCCAGTATGTCACCCACGGTTGTCACTTGGGCTGCTGAAATACATTGCTGGGGCCATAGGAGCTGCAAGGATGCTTTTGCTGAGCTCCTTAAGCCTTGCTGCCTGTCTCCTGGCATACTGAGGGAAGGGGGAAGTGACATCTCCCTGAAGAAGGTGGATCTTATCACCACTGTGGTATACCTAAATTTCTACATATAGCTACATTTGATACATGCTTGTGTCAGAAATAGTGTAGCCAGTAGGCCTGGGAAGGGGATTGTGCCCCTGGACTGGGCACTGGGGAGGCTGCACCTCGAGTGCTGGGTCCAGTTCTGGGCTCCTCACCATCAGAAGGACATGGAGGTCCTGGAGCGAGTCCAGAGAAGGGCAACCAGGCTGGAGAAGGGGCTGGAGGGCAAATCCTCTGAGGAGCAGCTGAGGGAGCTGGGGGTGTTCAGCCTGGAGAAGAGGAGGCTGAGGGGAGACCTTCTCACCCCTCCACTGCTCTGCCAGGAGGGTGCAGAGAGGTGGGCGATGGTCTCTTCAGCCAGGGGACAGGAGATGGGACAAGGGGCAATGGGCTCAAGCTGCCCCAGGGCAGGGTCAGAGCAGATGGGAGGGAAAAGCTCTTCCCTGGCAGAGTTGTCAGGGCCTGGCCCAGGCTGCCCAGGGAGGGGGCTGAGTCCCCACCCCTGTGGGTGTTTAACAGAGGGGAGATGAGGTGCTGAGGGATCTGGGTCAGCACAGGACAGGGACAGTTGGACTCGATGGTCTTAAAGGGCTTTTCCAACCTGGGGATTCTGTGAGGAGCAGCCTGCAGCGCACGGGCACCTAACCTGGCAGCTCTCACCGCTGTTCTCAAACACTCTCCCCGCTCCCCGGCATTCCCAGCCCTGCTGCGAGCCCTGGGGATGCTCGGGAGCCGCTCGCTCCCGTGCGCAGCGCTTGCATAACCCAGCGGTGCGCGCACACGCCTGCGGCCCCGGGCTCTGCCCGGCACTGATCCCTGACGGCTGGGAGAGCGCGTCACAGCACAGCAGCCTCCTGGGGAAGCCGCTCTGCAGAGGGGTCCCTGCACTTTGGAGGGGGGCTGAGAGCAAGCGTGGGATGTGCCTGGGCATGGTAGGGGCTGGTGAGAGAGGTTTGGGGTGCTGAGAACGATGTGGGGAACAGCTGATGGAGACAGGGGTGACCACGGGGTGGTCCCTGAGGAGACAACGAGGCAGGAAAGGAGCCAGGGGAATCAGCCACTGGGGTGAGGATGTCTGTCGGGTGGCAGCAGCCCTGAGGCATGGTGATGGGCAGAAAGGCAGCTATTTATAGGGACAGCAACTGACTTGGTACTGGTCCGATTGCTACTGCTCTTGCTCTTTCTCCTCCTCAACGAGGCAGCAGCATGCTTGGGTCCTGTCCCCCTGTGGGGTCACCAGTGACACCACCTCCCCCACCAACCCCAGGCTAAAAGCCACACCAGTGCAAGCAGTTTGGGGTGGGAAGAGAGAGGGAGGTTCTGGTTGAGGCAGAGATTATAAATCTCCTGATTTCTTTGGAGGGAGATCAGCTGTTGCAAGGGGTTTCACTCAGAGCTGAGCAGAGCATTTGATTCAACCTAAACCTCCACATTTTGCCTCAGTTTGAAGGGGGTTTATTTGATTAACTTGAAAATTAAAGTGAAAGAGAATTTCATGCTGTGAAACTGCTCCCAGCCCCAAGTTGAGATTTGGTTTGTTAATGCTCAATCAAACCCTTCTCAGCTTCTCCTGAAACCCGTTTTCCCTTTTGAAATTCTTCTCAACAACACTCTGAAACTGGTGTAAATTCATGGAGTGTTTCCACATTTGCATTTTTCACCCCCAAAAAAATTCCAGCTGGAAAATGCCGCTTAGTCCTGACACCACTTGGTAGCACTGGGAGCACTGGGAGTGTGCTCCCGGGGTAACCTAAGGGCTTCATTTTCATCTTTTAGGGGAAAATGAACTCTCCTGCATCCTAGGAACTTTGCATCAGGTTTCCTTTCCCCTCTGAGGTGTTTTTGAGGAGCCCACAAAGGATGTGCTGGCTTTGCAGATCTGCTTTGGCATGGTTCTGTGTACAGCTCTGCCTTGATGGCTGTCATCTCCCTGGAGGGAGTGGTGGCTGGACCAAGGACCGGTGGCACCTGCCACATCTCCTGCTGTGCCCCATCTCTCCCAGTTGGGATTTGGGGCTTGGGGGTTCTCCCTTGTCTAAAGCACTTAAGGAAGCCAGGAAGAGACCACCTCCTAGCCTGGCTCTGCTTCTCCACTGAACTGAGTGTTCTCTTTGGTGCCCCTGTCTCTCTCTGGCTGGCTTTGGATGGGAAATCTTCTGGAGGTCCCAGCAGGGTGTGCTCAGGGATGCTGGCTCCATCTCCATCCTGCTTCTCCTTGCTCATGACCATGCCCTGGTTTCTGCAGGAGTTTGCCACGCTGACACGGGAGCTCAGTGCGTGCCGGGAGCAGCTCCTGGAGAGGGAAGAGGAGATCTCAGAGCTGAAAGCTGAGCGCAATAACACCCGGGTAAGCACATATAACCTGCTGCCTGGCCTTCTGTGTGGGACACCACAGGCTGCTGGGCTGTGGTTGGCACCACCAGCCCCTGGCTTGGTCAGAACCTGGTGTTTGTCCTCTTGCAGCTCTTGCTGGAGCACCTGGAGTGCCTGGTGTCGAGGCATGAGCGGTCCCTGAGGATGACCGTGGTCAAGCGTCAGGCCCAGTCACCGTCTGGGGTTTCCAGTGAAGTCGAGGTGCTCAAGGCACTCAAATCACTCTTTGAGCATCACAAGGCGCTGGATGAAAAGGTGAGATGGGCTGCTGGGACCTTTCTCCTGGATTGCTCCATGAGCATCCCCTGCTTGGAGCTGACCTACTCCCAACCCTCCTCCTCCATCCTGCTGGATGCCAATTTTTGTTGTTAAGCTGGGTGGTGACATGGGGTCCCTCAGGAGGAAGGTCTTGGGTCTCCAAAAGCTGCAGCACCCTCATTTTAGAAGCTAGTGGGCTGCTGAGTGGATACTGTGGGTTTGAGACTGCTGGGGACAGGGATCTTGCTTCCACAGGTCACATATGTGGTGGTGAGTGCTGGTAGCTGGGACCTTGGTTCAGCCTTTGCATTATAACTCACATGGTTCCTTCTGAGTTGTTTACCTTGAGCAGCTCTTTGCTCTGCAACAAGACACATTCAGGCTGCCCTGGCCATGGGTCTTCTGCAAGAATTAGTTTGGTCTGGGCTGTTACTCTCCAACGTGCTTTTGGTCTCCCAGGCTGGAGCATTTGCTGAGCCTGTGAATCCACCTGACAAGAATCCACCTCAGCCTATCAGCTGGATAAAAGGGCCCATGAGCTTGCTGAGATCTTGGGCAACCTCATCACAGATAAATAATGGCTTTTCTTGCTGTCTTATGTGACTGCAGGTCAGGGAACGCTTGCGATCAGCTTTGGAGCGAGTGGCAACCTTGGAGGAGCAGCTTGTGGATGCCCATCGGCAGGTAAGAGGCATTTGGCAGCTACCCCAGGCCTTTGCTGGGGCAGCCCCTGGGCTGGGACTGCTCCACATTATATATTTTAATTCCAGCCTGACTGGCTGGTCTCCTCTGCTTTCCCTCACTGACTAAGCCCTGTCCTCATGCAGGTGGCAGTTTTGCAGCAAGGCACCGCACGGGAGGCCCCGGCAGGTGAGCGGGATGAGAGGGAGCCCAAAGAGCCAGCACAGAAGCTTCCCTGGAAGGTGAGAGCCCCAGAAACCCCTGCTCTGACCTTGCTCACTAAGGCCATTGTTTCTCCAACCCCCTTGTCACTGACTCCAAGGTGCTGGAAACATTTTTCCCCTCTTCCCTGGGTCTGACCCCCTGAGAAATGCACTCCCTAGTTGATACAGGCCATTTCTGAACGGAGGGGTATTTGTGCTCCTTCTTGGATGCTCCCAGGGGCTCTGCTTCCCAGAGAAACCCTCAACCATCCCTATTTCATCATGTCTGTGAGAAGCCACATCCCTGGCTAGCAGAAAGTTTTGAGAGGGGGGTCCCAGAGCCTCCCATCCCCATTCCCCACCACCTCACTGGGTCCCTGCAGGAGTATGTTCCCTGTGTCCCCCATTGCATAGCTACAGGCAATGCCAGCCCAATGCTTTGGGGCAGCCCGGCATCCGCCCTCCCTCTCTGCTGCCTTGCAGCGGCTCTCCAATGGCTCTGTCCACCCGGACGATGAGGCAGGTCGGGTGGTGGAGCTGCAGGAGCTCCTGGAGAAGCAGAATTTCGAAGTGGTCCAGGCCAAGGAGCGCATCTCTGCGTTGGCTGCCAGCGTCGCCGAGCTGGAGGAGGATCTGGGCACCGCCAGGAAGGATCTGATCAAATCGGAGGAGATGAGCAGCAAGTACCAGAGGGACCTCCGAGAGGTTAGACACTGCCCTCTCACACTGCCAAGCCTGTTGCAGAGACATTCACAGAAGCTTCCACATGCTCTGGGCTGGGAAGGGATTGTAACCCTCGTGTATGAGGGGTGACAGACAGTGTTCCCCAAAAGAGACCACTGCCTTTGGGAGATTGTCCCCAAATCCATCAGGTTATGAGCAGACACTGACACCCAGGTGTGCTGCAGACCTGGGGCAGTGAGATGTCCATGCTAGAGGGTTTCTTGGTGGTTGCTGTCATGTCCCACTCTGCTGTCCCTCCTTCCTGTGCAGAGCAGGGTTTTCATTGCATGCTTGGACTCGAGGCTGTCCCAGGCTCTCAGGAGCTGGGTGGTCCAGTTATTCCCAAACTGGTACTCACAGATCAGGATGTGACAGCTCCATTGCCTCCCCAGGCCCTGGCTCAGAAAGAGGACATGGAGGAGAGGATCACCACGCTGGAGAAACGCTACCTGGCAGCCCAGCGAGAAGCCACCTCCATCCATGACCTCAATGACAAGCTGGAGAGCGAGCTGGCCAACAAGGAGTCCTTGCACCGCCAGGTACCAAAACTCACACCCAAAGACTCCCCACCACCCTGGGGCCATAGCGGGGAGAAGGAGGTGCTGGCCATGGGACAGGCAGGCAAGGCTGAGTGCCAGACACCCATCCCACCCTGTCCCACAGTGTGAGGAGAAAGCCAGGCACCTGCAGGAGCTGCTGGAGCTGGCGGAGCAGAAGCTGCAGCAGACGATGCGGAAGGCAGAGACGCTGCCCGAGGTGGAAGCGGAGCTGGCCCAGCGCATCGCCGCGCTCACCAAGGCAAGTGTGAGGGATGCTTTGGAGGCAGCTGGGACAGGAGAGGGCACAGCAGTTGGAGAGAGCACTGCATCCTGGGGAAGGATGCAGGGGTGAAGGGAGGAGTGCAGGAGGACCCGGGTGGTTTTGGGGAGCATCATCCAAGAGGGCTACTCTGCTTTTCCCAGGCAGAAGAGAGGCATGGGAGCATCGAGGAGCACCTCCGGCAGCTGGAGAGCCAGTTAGAGGAGAAGAACCAGGAGCTGGCCAGGGTAAGAGCCATTCTGCCTTGACCAGGGTCTCCCTGCAGGTCCTGATGTGGCCTTGTCTCCACCTTGCCACATGTTAATGATCCACAATTAGGCTAATTTGGTGGAGGTTAAACCCCCTTCCATTCGCACGCGCTGTTGCCTACAAAGGGGCCACCCATTTGTGTTCTAGCCAGACAATATTTGCCTTTCTCTGGAACTTGTAGGTGCCATGGTGAATCACGTGGCTCGTCCCACATTTTGTTCCCTTTTGTCTCACTATATCCTCCACTTACCCAGCATTTTGTGAGGTTATAAACATTTGCTACTTGTTGAGCTAATCACTAAAGTCTTGGAAGGGAGAGCTGATTGCTCCAGAGGTCATGGTCCATACAATGCACCAAAACAGCAGAGTTGCCATTTTGCTCTGCAAATCCAGCCCAAGCTTGTAGAGATCACCAAAACCAGGCAGGTGCACACGTGGAGCTTCCTTGGGGGCCAGGCAGGCAGGATCTCTTTGGATCCTCTTCATCCCTGGCTGGGAAATGGCAGAGACCAGCAGAGGGGCTGATATGTGCTGTCAAGGGTGGATTTGTCCCCAAAAGCCAGGCCTGGTGGATCATCTCTGACACCAGCAGCAGGCAGGTGATGGCAGGAGGGCACTGGCCCCCTCGGGGCAGGAGGAGCAGCTCTGCTGGCTCTGATGTGGTCGCTGTTTGCTGTCGCAGGCCCGGCAGCGGGAGAAGATGAACGAGGAGCACAACAAGCGGCTCTCGGACACTGTGGACCGTCTGCTGAGCGAGTCCAACGAGCGGCTGCAGCTGCACCTCAAGGAGAGGATGGCAGCCTTGGAGGAGAAGGTAGTGCTTGGGGGGCGGGGAGTCCTCTGGGGGGGCTGGTGGGGGGGTTGAGGGGTCCGCAGCCCCTCGAGCAGGGATCCTTGGCCAGCCACAGCGTGGGGCTTTGGAAGTACCAGTGCAGGGTTGGAGAAAGGATCACATGCAGGATGCCAGCCAGGCGAGGGGCTGGTGGGAGCGCAGGAAGGCGTGCTCTGCATCCCACCCTTGCCTCCAGCCAGCCCTCACCTGGTGAGAACTACTCCCCTCTGCCTTCCACTTCCCACAGCAGAAGGGTTTGTCCCTCTCTTCCCGGTGTCTCTTCTGGAGCAGCCTTGACTGCAGCCTGGGCCCAGCTGTCAGAGCAAAACCCTGCTGCATTTCACAGGAGAAAATGCAGCGTTCATCTTCTCCTACCTGCCCATCCCCTTCATGTGGTCCCTTGAAACCTTCCTGTCCCACAAGCCTGGACTGACCTGACTACTCCCAAGACAGGGAAGGGTCCATGACCAGCCTCCCAGCTCCCACCCCACTCCTCCTAGGGAACAGGGGTTTACTTTGAGGAGCCAAATGACGTTGCTGCTGCCCCACTGTGAATGCAATTAGCTGGGAGAGCAGATAGCTCAGAGCAAGGATTAACCTCACAGTGCCAATGGGAGGCCAGGCCTTGATAATTCACCTCTGTTTGGGTTCCTGCAGGGACCAGGCTTCTCTTAGCAAGTCAAAGCACAGGGGTTCCATCCTCCAGCTGATGCCTCCAGGACTGGGACTGTCCCCCCACTGCTGCTCTGCACCTCCTGCCCCAAACCAGATCTGGCTGTGCCAGCATGTCCACTCATTCAGCAAATAGATCTGAGCGCCAGGACCCAACACATGGGGCTGAGTCCTAATTCCCACCCCAGCAAGCAAGAGGAACCAGAGCAGTGGCACCTTGTGAAGGGGCTTCATCTGCTCCACAGCCTGCTGCCAGCACTGGCTCACCCAGAGTTTCTCCAGGTCTTCCATGGGCCAAAATCATCCTGTTTGCCTGCCAGCACCTCCCAGAAAAGAGCACCAGGTCAGGGAGATGCAAACACATCTTCCTTTCCCCCCTTCCAATTCCTTAGCTTAGATGTAGGAGACATTTTTGCCTTTGATACAGCTGCTCACAGACTTGGTATCTTCTCAGACATATGTCCTAATCTTCAAGCCCTGCCCTTCAAATCTCTAATCACCAACTTGCTCCCACCCCAGTGTGGGGCAGAAGTTGAGCTATGGCAGCCCTGCTTGGGGAGCAGGACGTTTGCAGAGAAGCCCAGTTTGCAGGCAGGTAGGTGAGGAACAGGTGAGGGAGCCATTGCCATCCCTCCTGCCAGACATTCCTCCATCACACAGTCCATGCAGCAGTTCCACCTGGCCATCCCCAGGAGGCCACACAGCCGTTTGCTAAACGGTCTCTCTTCTTCTTTCCTCTTTTTGTTCCCTTTTATTTCGTTTTTTTTTCAAAGAACACATTGTTACAAGAGCTGGAAAATACCCAAAAGCAGATAGAGGAACACCAGCACGACAAGGTAAATGCTGCTGCAGGGAACCTGCCCTAGTGACTGCGCTTCCTCACTCCTAACCCCCGGCTAGTGGCAGTTGTGCCTCCTAAAATACCCTAGTTTCGGAGGAGCTGGGATCCCAAAGCGCCCAGCAGCAGGAGGGCCACAAATTAACCCACGCAGTGGCTGGATGGAAGCTGCCACCCACCTCCCTGGAGCCCCCTGGTTCGGGTCCCTAACAGGCACGTTCAGTCCCGTCTCCATATTTCTATCACACTCATCCATCCCTGTCCCCCCGCCGAGGACAGCGGCCAGGCCAGGCTGGCTGGCTTCACCCTCGGGTGGAAAGGAGGGTTTACCCCAGAGCCCCTTGGTGCAGCCTGGCTGTGAGAGGCAGTGCTGCTGAGGCAGCCCCATCCACTTCACCCCAAGGATCCCTCACTTGAAGTGGGGGGAAGATCTACTCCATGCCCAGCATGCAGATGGCCCCGTAGGACTTCACACCTCCCCTACTCTGAGATAAAGCATCTAAGGAGGGTCTGCAACACAAGTCCACATTGGCATGTGCTGGAAAGCTGGAGGGTTGCAGCTTTTTGAAGCAAAGGGAGCTTTTGGGATGTGCCCCTTGTCTCATGCATGGTTGGGGGGATTGGGGGCTGCTTTCCCAGGGCCTTGCTCTGCCAGACCCTCCCTGCCTGCAGCAAGGATGTGTGGGCATTCCTCATGCTTCCCAGCCATGGCTGCTCAGCTCCAGGCAAAGCTCAGAGACTCACATGATGCTGCCTGCATGTTGCCCACCCTGGTCCAGCCTGTTTGCCCACAGGACTGGATCCCGCTGTGCCTGGAGGATCCTGTCTCCCCTGCCTCCCTGCCCACCCACAGTCTCCCCCCCTCCATCTCCTGCAGGACAGCATGGCCACCTAGAGCAGGCACAGGTTCTCAATGAGGATGGGGCCAACATCTAATTTGGCTCATGGGTTCCTCACTGCCAGCCCTTCCCAAGGCGAGTGCACATGTGGAGTCTGGAGCAAAACCAGAGTGTCCTAGTGGGACCCATTTTCCCCTGTCTCTCAAACCAGCATCGCTTCAAGCATGTGTGTGTGTGTCTGTCTCTCTGGCCTGTGATCACTTCCTCCCTTCGTGGCATTGCCCCAGCATCCTCACTCACTGTCACCTGCATGAGCTGTTTCTTTTTTGATGGTGTCAAAGGTGCTTGAATGGGGATTTTGGAAGGGAATATCAACCTGGAAATGGCTGAGGAGGTGGATTGCTCCAAACCTGGCTGCTCTTCAGAGCAAAACCAACCCCTGTCTGTCTCTTGCTTTGCCCTGAACAGCGACGGTTGTCTGATGAGATTGACAAATTGAGGCTGGAGGTTGATCAGCTCAAGACCAGAAGTGGGACATTTGTGGAGAGTGTGCATGCAAGGTAAGGGCCACCTGCTGAAACCCTGCCAGCCTGTGCCCATCCTGTTTCATAGAATCATTAAGGTTGGAAAAGACCTCCAACATCATCTAGTCCAACCATCCCCTTACCACCTGTATTACTCACTAAATTGTGTCCCTGAGTACCACATCCAGCCTTTCCTTGCACACCCCAGGGGACACTGACCCCACCACCTCCCTGGGCAGCCCCTTCTGATGCCCAACTGCTCTTCCTGAGAAGAAATGTCTCCTCATTTCTAACCTGAACCTCCCCTGGTGCAACTGGCAGCCATCCCCTCTGGTCCTGTCCCTGGTTATCTGCGAGAAGAGGCTGAGCCCAGCTAACCACAACCTCCTTCCAGGGAGTTGTAGAGTTGTAGAGAGCATCTAGCCATCCTGAACACCTTTGCCCTTCAGGACTTCCTCCCAAGGGACCCTCCCTACCAGGGTCCTGAACAGTTTGAAGTCTGCTCTCTGGAAGTCCAAGGCAGCAGGTTTACTGCCCCCACTCCTGACTTCACCAAGAATGGAGAACTCTGCCCAAGACAGCTTCTGACCACAACATCTCCCACCAGCTATTCTCTGTTTGTGAACAGAAGGTCTATCAGCAGGGTACCAGCCCTGGTAGGCTCACTAAACAGCTGTGTCAGGAAGTTCTCTTCCACATATTCCATGAACCTCCTAGAGTGCTTCCTCTGGTCTGTATTATGTTTCCAGCAAATATCTGTGAAGTTGAAATCCCCCATGAGAACAAGTGCTGGTGATGGTGCAACTTCCACCAGTTGCTTGTAGAATCCCTCATCTGTCTCTTCATCCTGGTTCAGCAGTCTATAACAGATCCCCACGAGGATGTCCACCTCGTTAGCATTCCCCTGATCCCTACCTACAGGGACTCTATGTTATCATCCCCAGCCCCAAACTCTACCACATCAAAGCACTCTCTAATATAGAGAGCCACACCACCACCCCTCCTATGCCTCCTGTCCCTTCTGAAGAGTTTATAGGTGTCCATGGCCACACTCCTGTCATGGGAGCAGTCCCACCACGTTTCAGTGATGGCATCTGAGTCACAGATTGCCTGTCACACAGTGGCTTCTGGCTCTTCCTGTTTGTTTCCCATGCTGCGTGCGTTAGTGAAGATGCACTTCAGTTGGGCCATTGCCCTCACCCCTGGCCATGGCACTGCTCCCCCACTCTCATCTCCAGTGAGCCTCATTTCCTCCCCAGCACCCTTCCTACCTCGTTTCAAGCCCTTTCAATGAGCCCTGCCAGCTCCTGGGCTGGGATCCACTTCCCCCTCTGGGACAGGTGGGACCCATCTGCAGCCATCAGGCTGGGTGCTGAGTAAACTGCCCCATGATCAAAAACCCCAATACTCCTGCAGTGGCACCAGCTTCTCAGCCATGAATTTAACAGCTGGGTTTTCCAGGTCCTGTCAGTACCCCTCTCTGCCACTGGAGGGACAGAAGAAAACACCCCCTGTGCTCCTGCTCCATCCACTAACCACCCAGCCCCTGAAGTCCCTTCTGAGAGCCTTCAGGCTTCTCTCAGCGATTTTGTCGCTCCCAGCTTGAACTATCAGGAGGGGATAATACTCAGAGGGGCAAATCAGGCCCAGACCCAGGCCCCAGGGAGGCAGCAGACTTTCCTACAGGCAGGGTCTGGCTCACATATGGGGCCCTCTCTTCCCCTCAGGAGTCACCTATAACAATTACCCTTCCTTCCTTCCTTCTGGATGGAGGTGGTCTTAGGTGTGGAGTCAACTTCCTCAGCCTAGACAACCTTCCACCACATCCTTGCCTACCCACCCCTCAAGCTCGAGAGCCTCAAACCTACTGTGTAAGAGCACGTGGGAAGGCAGGGCAGGGCAGGAGGGGGCTTGTCTGAAACATCAAGAAGGGACCTGGTTCCATTCCTCTGCATCCTTTAGGTCCCTTCCCTCTGCCCAACGGCAGCAGGGTAAGGTGTCCACCACTATTTGGGGTGTTTAGACTCCCACCATCACCCTTTGCTCTGTCTGCATCCTGCACCCATGGCTTTGGGGGGCATTGTGCTTTTAGGGCCCCAAAATGCCGTTGGCATCAACATTTCTGGTTCTACCACACTCGGTGCAGGGCTGAGGGGTGGGTGGTTCATTGCAGCAGGGTCAGCTCTGGCTGTGGTGTCCCCACCATGGATTTGTCCTGGGGTGGGACACAGACTGTTGAGAATAGCCCAGCACAACTGAATGGCCCAAAATCTGCTCTTCTAAAGATGAGAAGCCACGAGGCATTGTTTCTTTTTTCAGCATGAAGGGCTGAGGGCTTAATTTTCTGTGCAAGCTGGATGTCACCAAGCTCATTTCCCCCTGTGGGGTGCTGGGGTTGGGCTGGTGGAAAAAGAGGACTCTCTTTTGAGGTGTTGCAGGCAAAGGAGAGTAAACCCCTCATTTTTACCCCCTTCTTTCTACAATGGTCTTCCCACACCCTTCCACTTAAAGTCAGCTGGGAGATGAGGAGCCCAGAGCACCAGGAGGCGAGGTGAGTCCATCGGGTCTCAGCCTCTGGCACTGACTGGGGTACTCAGTACCACTGTGAGAAATCAAGGGGTTAGAAAAGGAGATTGCCAGCACAACCTCCACCCCCTGCCTTGCCACGGCCCCCTAACAGACCATGTCCTCTCCTGAGCACTTCTGATGTGGGTTACAGGCATCAGGGGATGAATGGGAATGACCACCAGTGGGAAAAGCTCCTTTGAGCTGGCATCACCAGCAGAGAGTCAGCAGCTGCGACAGAGAGAAGGCCTGGAGGCCACGTCTCAGCTGTGGACAGAAGAAATGGGGAGAGCAAGGAAGAGCTTGTGAGGATGAGGGATAGCTGCGTGCCAGAGGAGTGTCTGAAGCACGAGTGGGACCTGTGTATGGGTCTGGAAGAACAGGATGGACATTTTCTTTTCTTTGTATTTCTTAGAGGAGAAATCAGCAGAAAGCTTGAGTTACAGAGGCCAGAGTAACCCCCAGCTGAAATGTCAGCCTTTGTCTAAGGTGTCTTTATCTGTTCTGAGCTCAGGAGCAGCTTGTCAGCAGCTCCACAGCTTAAACCCCCTTGAAACTTGGGCTGTGCCTTTATCTGCAAACACCGAGCTGACGCCAGGCCAAGCTGCTCATGTTACTGGTTTTGAGGGCTCCGTAGATGCTCTGGTGGGGAGCCCAGGTCTGTATCTGCCCTGCAGAGCAGCCCCACTGTGATGGAAGAACACTGATCTGCATTGGACAACTGCTTTTGTTACATCAAAAAGCATTCATGCCTCATGGAAGTAGGGAGTAACGACCTCGTGCTTTGCTCTGCTGTGTGGTTGGGTCATGGGGGTGAGGAGGAGCAACCAGGCCATGTGGAGATGTGCAGTGAGTACCACAAGTGGCAAAAAGTGGCCTCATGTCCAACAGTGGCTGTTGTGTTGCTCTGCCCAGCATGGGGACCTGCTCCTGAGCATGGAGGAGGATAAAGTCCCAACCAATTTCTGCTGGGAAATCCCAAACACCACTCATCTCTTAGGTCTGGGAGATCTGTTTCAAATGGGATTTTATCCATCAAAGATTTTTTTTTCATGAAAATGTTAAAGAAAACATAAAAAGAAGGATAAAAGCTCCTTGGCTGACCCCTGTTCTGTACGATGGGGATGGAGAAGACAGACACAAGATGCTCTGTATATGTTGGAAAGTTCAAGCTGCTCTTGAGAGGGGAGGGCAAGAGGGGACTGTTGAGCCCACAGTTTCACAGCAGACCCACCACGCAGGGTGGTTTTGGTCAGAACTGGCTGGGTGTCCCAGATGCTGCAGCACAGGGGGAGGTGGCAGCAGGGTGGTGCCCAGGGCTGAGCTCCTGACAGTCTGTGAGCACATCTTTAAGGGCAGCATGGGGTGAATGGGAAACCTTTTTCTGGAGCCTGGTGATGCATCGTTTCATGCAGAGCAGGTTGGGGTTGCTGGTGTGGGCATCCTGGAGTGGCCACCTCCTGCTCCTCCTTCTCTGTCCTGAGCTAGCCTGGGCTGTAAAGGAGAGTGGCCTGAGCACAGGGGCAACCTTGCATGGAGCAATGCCTACAACAGGGCTTGTTCTCCCCAGGTCCCATATGGGCAGTGCCACGGACCTGCGCTTCCCGCTGAGTGCCGTGGTCCATGCGCCCGCCGAGCCCTTCGGCGCAGCCCCGGGCCTGTCCCGGGCACAGAAGGGTCGATTCGCCGCCCGGCGAGAGGAGTCAGCCAAGGTAACCCATCCTCATGCCAGCATGGGGTCAGGGTTGGGGTTGGGGTCACTTCCTGCCTTGCATGCTGGTCTCTTGTGTCCTTGATTTGGGGAAATGGGGCAACTTCCTTCAGCTGGTCCCTGGATGGGTGTAACACGGTGGGAGGGGTTTCCCTGCTGGGATTGCACTGAGCTGTGACTGCTGCATGGAGGTGTCCAGTTTGGCTTTTGGAGACATGGGGTCCCGTGTAGGACCAGTGGACCTTGTTCCCACAGGACTGGGAGCAGTCCCAGGCAGGCAGTGTCCTGGCCACAGGGCCTCACGCCTTCGACAGCGACCCTGAGATCTCTGACGTGGACGAGGATGACCGCGAGACGCTCTTCAGCTCCATGGATGTGCTTTCTCCTGGTGGGCACTCGGATGCCCAGACGTTGGCCATGATGCTCCAGGAGCAGCTGGATGCCATCAACGAGGAGATCAGGTAGCAGCCACGGCCAAAACCCACCACTGCCTTGTTCTGAAATGGCTTGGGGGCAGGGGTGGGAACACAAACTGGCAGGCAGTGGGAGGAGGCTCTGATGCCCTGAAATAGAGGTCTTGGTCCAGCTTCAGCCAGGGACATGGCTCCAGGACATCCAGCCTCAGGGCTTGGTCCTTCCTGCACATTGGGTCCCCATCCCTCAGCTGCACCAATGTTGGCTTGCAGAAAGGATCACTATTTTTTTTTTTTAAATTAAAAAAAAAGAGTCCCCCATGAATATTAAAAGAAGTCCCAGTGTGTCCCAGCTCTGGTTTGTGTGAATCCTGATGGGTCTTTCTGACGTTCCTGGAGATCAGGGGCACAAGTCACAGCATTCAAAGTGCATTTCCTGAGGGTAGGGACATCCTGTGGCAGGGAGATGTGAGATGATGCCCCAGACAGGTGGGGAGCCAGGAGCTCTGAGTCCCTCTGCTCCCCCAGGATGATACAAGAGGAGAAGGAGTCCACCGAGCTCCGTGCAGAGGAGCTGGAGACCCGCGTCACGAGCGGCAGCATGGAGGGCCTCAACCTCACCCAACTCTGCAAAAGGGCTTCCATCCCCACCTCACTGACAGCCCTGTCCCTGGCCAGCTCATCCCCACCGCTCAGCGGCCGCTCCACCCCCAAGCTCTCCTCCCGCAGCGCTGCTCAAGACCTGGACCGCATGGGGATCATGACGTTGGTGAGGAGGCGTGTAGGGTGGACGGGGGCTGGGCTGGGCGTTCATGTGGTTACCTGGGGTGGGGGCGAAGCCCCGGCATCCAGATGGGTGTGTGGGAGGGTGATGTGGAATGGGGGTGCCCACATTTGCTGCCTCACAGCCTGGCACACCTGGCCCTGGGGCTGCTCTGCGCGGGGGTTCTCCATTAACTGCCCCCCTTTCTGTGTCTCTCTCGCTTTCCCCCTTGCAATCAGCCCAGCGACTTGAGGAAGCACCGGAGGAAACTGCTAGTGAGTGGCTTCCATCCCGTTGGTTTTTGTCCAAGCCCCTTTTCCAGCCTGCTCCTGGCTTTGTCCACACCAGGTCAGGGTGCAGCAGGCGCGGGATGGAGCTGGGGACCCCAGGGATTCAGCAAGAGGATCATGGGGATCCCATAAGGTGCTTGGAGATGTGTCGGCTGGCAGCCTGGGGGGTGTGGCAGGACATGGGGAGGTTCAGAAAGCCACTGGGTCCTCAAACATTGTGTGTCCCCTCTGGCGACAGGGTGTCTTTGGGACATTCCCATCTGTGCTCCTCAGAGCCCTCTGCTGAGGGCCAGCAGCTTCTGTCCCCACACCCTGACCTGGACCATGAGGCTGCATCCTCTCTCCTCCTTGTTCCCAGGATTTTGGCCATACAGCCACATCCTCCCCATCTACTTGGGCATCTCGAGCCATTGCCAGAGCTCTAGTTCAGGCCAATCATGGAGCGTGGCAAAGCCTCAGGGCCCTGGTGGCTCTTTTGGCCATGCCTCCACGGAGCAAGAGAGAGGCAGGCAGCAGGGCAAGGATGGAGCAAGGCTTTGGCTGCCCAGCCTCATGGCTTCTCCACTTGTTCAGTCGCCTGCAGCTCGGGATGAAAGCCGAGAGGATAAAACCACCATCAAATGTGAGACGTCCCCCCCATCCTCACCCAGGACGTTGCGGCTGGAGAAGTTGGGTCACCCTGCTCTGAGCCAGGAGGATGGGAAGAGGTAGGTGGAACACCCTTTGGATCTCACCCCTGTGCCTGCTCTGTTGGTTTGAGGATTGACATGGGGAAAGCGTGGGCTTGTGGGATGGGATGGGGTTTGCCATGGCTTGTGCGCTGCTCGGGAATATAACCTAAAGGCTTTGCTGTTCCTCTCCCTCCTCCATCCCCAGCTCGCTGGAGGAGCAGGCCAGCAACCCCAGCAGCAACAGCAGCCAGGACTCCCTGCACAAGGGCTCCAAGAGGAAGGGCATCAAATCCTCCATCGGGCGCTTGTTCGGGAAAAAAGAGAAGGGTCGCTTGATTCAGCTGAGCAGAGAAGGGGCCACGGGGCAGGGTCCGTGAGCAGCCCTATTCCCATTCCTGCCGGGCGGGCGTCCTCTGGGGCCAGGCTCTCTGCACGCCTCCTGGCACAGTCTGGCTTTGGGGTGCTGTTGGGTGACAGGAGGAGGAGGAGCAGGGACATCCCTGCTGGTCTGGGGACATTGGGGCCATTGGCTCGGGGCTCCCTGCAGCTTCAGGGCAGTCGGGTCCTGGAGCTTTCTGCCCCACAGCCCTTTTCTGGCCTGAGCATGGTATCAGTCTTAATGCTCTGCAAGAGCTGCAGCGAGGATGGTGACCTCCCCCATCACTGTCTCACCTTTAGTGTCTCCAAATCTGCTTCCCTCCCCATGGGACCTTCTTGATTTCACAGAGCCCTTTGGTAGGAGCAGCTTTTCCACTCCCAAGTCCTTTACTGCTTTGATGTTGGGTGTTTTGAGATGGGAGGGTTGACAGGTGGGGATCCCCTTGGGCTTCCCAGGGATGTAGGGGGGCTGGAAGTGGAGACTGTCACCCCCTGTACTGCAACTGTGCATCCCCAAGACCCTGGCATGGGGATGGTGGCAGTGCCCACACTGAACCCATGGAATATCACACTGACATGAGGATGTCTTGCTTGACAACAGTGCTGCTGACCGACATGGAAGTGGGCATGCAGGACCCTCTGGGACTTGGCAAGTTGGGTGCTCAGGCTGAGAAGGATCGGCGCCTGCGGAAGAAGTGAGTGAACTTCCTTCCCTGCCCCAGCCAGACAATATCTTGCATGATGGCTGAGAAGCTGTGACATGGGGCTGGGAACTGCTGGAAAGGTTTCTCATCTTCACCCTTTCAGCTCCTTCAGTGGTTTGCTACCAGCTGGTTCCCTTTCAAGAGCTGCTTTCTTCCCACAAGCCCCCAATAAATCACTCTCCTGCTTCTGTTTCCTCCAGGCATGAACTCCTGGAAGAAGCTCGGAGGAAAGGATTGCCCTTTGCTCACTGGGATGGCCCCACAGTTGTCTCCTGGCTGGAGGTGAGGCAGAGCATACCCTGTGCACTGTCCCCATGCTCCAGCAGCTTTGCAACTGCTGCCTGTCTGAAGCTGCTCCCCCAGCAGCAGAACAGACCCCACAGTCCCACCACGCTTGGTCCTTGCACATGGTGGTTGCAAAGCCTGGGGGAGCAGAGCAAATCCCCAGATGTTCTGGAGAGCTGTGGTTTGGGGTTGCCTCAAGCCTATGCCTTAGCTTTGAGTTGAAAGGCTCAGTGGGTGCTCTTTCCTTGTGCCATGTCCATCAGATATAGGGATGCTGGGCTGCCCATGGGCCATCTGGGCAAGGTACAAACAAGAAAGGAGCCCCATATGGGCATCCAGCTTTGATACTGGGTGGCCTTGGTCCTGCCAGAGGAATTTGGGATGCGTCAACAGGGCAGTGACTGGCTTTGCCCTGTTTTGGCAGCTCTGGGTGGGAATGCCAGCCTGGTATGTTGCTGCTTGCCGAGCCAACGTGAAGAGTGGAGCCATCATGTCAGCCCTGTCTGACACTGAGATCCAGAGGGAGATCGGCATCAGCAACGCGCTGCATCGCCTGAAGCTGCGCCTGGCCATCCAGGAGATGGTCTCACTCACGAGCCCCTCAGCACCGCCCACTTCACGGACAGTAAGTGCCCCACACCACGGACCCCTCTTCCCCAGCCAAACCCTCCACAAGCCAGGACAACATACTTGTTTCCCCCCCCTTTCCCTGACTCCTTGGAACCACAGTGATCCATTGTCCCCCAGTGAGTCCCAGTGCAACAGGCCATGGAAGGGGTAACATTCCCTTGGGGACCAGTCAGGCCACCAGACACATGCACAGGCACAAAGATCATTTATGGCCATGGAGTGTGAAGCACTTTCATGTCTTAAGGCACCGACAGATGCTCTTGTCCTCACACTCAGAGGTTGGCAGCAGGAGGATGACCCTCCTGAGCAGCCTGCAAAGAGCAAAGCACTGTCTGCCCTGGAGATGATGCAGAGGATGCCCAGCCAGCATGTGTGTGATTTAAGGCCAAGCTCAGTTCAGCACAGCCCCTTTCTCAATTGATTCACTACCAGTCTGCTCCCAGAAACATGAAATTCCTGGGGCAAGTCAAGGCAACCACAGACCCCATCCTTGCCCTGGATGGGATGTGGAATGGATGGAGGGGTCATGTCTCATGCTGGTACCCACCCCCCCCAAGGGATTAATGGTGCCCCAGTAATGCCAACACACATCTGTAGAAATGCAGTGAGCAGGAAGGCCTCAAGCATGCTGTGTCCCCTCAGGTGGCCATAGCTGGGGTCACAGCTCTCAGAGACAAGCCTGGAGGCTCCATGAGTGTGACACCTAAGTAAAGAGGCAGCCAAAGGGCTGGTGGTCCCTGCTGTGCTCTCTGTGGCTGCACAGACAGCCCAGAGTCCTCATGAGCAGCAGGGTGCCACCAGCCCAAGAAGCAAGGATGCTGCAAGGTCTCCCCAGTACATCCCCAAGCACAAGGGCGGCCTGATCTTCCATCAGCCTGAGCTGGGCTTGCTTCCAGCGTGGCTGTGAACTGAAGCCACAGTTCATGACCTGACCACCCTGCTCTTTTCCCTGCAGTCCTCTGGAAATGTCTGGGTCACCCATGAGGAGATGGAGAACATGGCAACTTCCACCAAGACGGTGAGGCTGGGTGGCCCCGTTGCCCGGTGTATCGGTTACCGAGCTGGCTGAGCTCTGGGCATGCAGTAACACGCCAGACCCTGGGAGGGAAGGGGATCTTTGACACATCTCATGTGTCAGCTCTTGGTCAGCACCATGCACCTGTTTAGAAACCATCTTTCAGCCTTTAATAGCCCAACAATTTCTAAAACTGGCTTAAAAACCATCAGACATCAGATGCATTTTCCTTTGTCGAGTCCCTGTGGGTTTTGCTGGAGTAGCTGGTCTGTCAGGTGTGAGTTACAGAAAGGAAAGACAAAACCTGAGAGTGATCTCAGATAGATGCATGAGATTGAGTCTCTTGTTGGTTATTCTACACCCAGAGACCTGAGCACACCCAAATATTGTCCCCACTGCCTCCCACTCTGGCTCATAACTTTGAGTCCCTTGGAGGGATGTGGCCACACTTCCAAAAGTTTGGGCTCTTTTGGAGAGGCACAGCCACGTGCCCCTCTCTGCATGGACACCATGCCTGTGTCTCAAAGTAGGAGGAGTGCTTAAGATTTGGTGTGAATTAGGCATTTTGTGGAAGCTTGTGTCTGCTGGTCTAGTAGCACAGACCTGTAATAGGTGCCTGCAAGTGGTGGGTGCCTTCTGGGGACAGAGCTCAGGGTTACAGCAGGGATGGGACACTTGCCCTAAGCAGGTTTTGTGAGGTTGAGCAAAGCCAGCACGGGTTGACAAGGGGTGAAATAGCTACAAAACAGGCAAATTGGCTTGGGCAGCCCCTCTGAGGACTGTGACCCATGACCTGAAGCTTAAGTTTCTCTCTGCATCCCTCTGTCTTTGGGGGACCTGAGAACTACCCAGGAAGGTTGTGTGAGCCCATGTCTGTGCCATCTCCAGCCCAAGGCCTGTGAGAAAAGCCTCATCCTTGTACTCTTTGCTGGACAGAGAGATGGGGTGAAACCTGGGCCCAGCAGGGTTGGGGTGTCCCCAGCACCTTGTCAGCTGAGCTGCCCAAGCTGTGCAGCTCTGGGACTGACTCCCATCCCCTCTGGGTCACGCTGTGCTGAGGGATCCCACGCTCAGCACACCCCTTCATCGTGCAGGGCCGCCGGGTACTGACTTTACTTGTCCTTTCTGTTGACATGCTGCATGTGTCATGCTTAGGACACAGAGGAAGGCAGCTGGGCACAGGTGAGGTCCCCGTGTCACCCTTTTCCATGGGCGGTACATGGGGTGGTTATGGGAGGGGGAGTTGGACATCACATGGGGTACCTGGGGGATGAGCTGGGGACATCAGTATTGGCCAAGTCCTGCTTGGAGTCTGAGCCTGCATCCTTTGGTCGCTCCTCTGAGCCATCTCTAAGCATGGGGTGGTCCTCCTGGGACTCTGCACCATCCTTCTCTGCTTCAGGCAGTGACTTCTTCTGTGTAAGACACAGATCTTGGCTTAAAATCTCAGTGTAAGAGTGACCAGCCACCCTGCATGGGATCAAGCTGCACAGGCATCTAGTTTTCACAGGGCTTTTTAGCCCCAAGTTGAGGACAATGGACTGTTCTCATGAACTGAAAAGGTGGGAGGGAGGAGTCCTGCTTGGATCCATCTCTTCTGGTTTTATCACTCTCAAGTGTTTTACTTTTGTGCTGATGAGTTTTGCTTTGGCTTTGGACCTGGAATTAGCTTGCAGTGACAGGGACTGGATGTTTTTCTGCCCCAAATGGACTTTTGTTTTCAGTTTGAAGACACAAAACACATCTTTTGGTGATTTCCAAGCTTCTTAAAAACCAGTTGGGAATGCACCAAAACCTGTTTCTTAGTTATTTCAGCTTTCATGAATGTGCTTTTTCCAGAAGCAGCTTGCTCATGCAGTCCAGCTGTCCCTTACACTTGCTTTTTGGCTACTGCCTTGTCTCCTCAGGGGACATCAGTAGGACACAGACCATGGCCATCAGGACTGTTCCCTCCAGCTCCTTCAGTACAAACTAGGGTTAAACTTCTCTGGCTCAGGTTTGGTCCTCAGGACAGTAGCCCCCAGGCCACAGCACTGAACTGTTCCTGATCTCTTGGGAGTCTGCAGCTCCACCACATCCTGTTTTCTCCCCAGCTTCTCCATTTGCTTCTCTGCAGACACTGGCCTATGGGGACATGAACCATGAGTGGATTGGGAACGAGTGGCTACCCAGCTTGGGTCTCCCACAGTACCGCAGCTACTTCATGGAGTGTCTTGTTGATGCACGGATGTTGGACCACTTGACCAAGAAAGACCTCAGAGTGCACTTGAAGATGGTGGACAGTTTCCATCGGTGAGTCCCTTCCTTTGGGAGGTCCCTGGGGTACAGTGTCAGCACATGGAGCAGAGGATAGGGCAATTTGAAGGATTCTCCCCTGACTTGGCCAGGCCTGGTGCTGGAGGATGGCTCTTCTAGGCTAAAATCAACCAGCTGGTATGGGCAAATGTTCTTCTTCAGCACACTCCTTCCAGCAGAACTGCAGAGGACCAGGCCTTCACCTGGCTGTGCAGCAAATGCCAGGCCATAACACAAGGCTCATCACACCCCATCCCCTGCTGGCAGGCAGACCCATGTGCCAGCAGCCCAGCTTGAAGAAGCCTTGTGTCACCCCAACCCCCTTACTCAAGTACCAGTACCCTCATCTGCAGATCACCAGAGCTCAGATCAGGAATGGTTGTGGTGGGAAACATGAGCATTGGCTCATTCCTCTCTCTGGCATGCAGAGAGGAAGGGATGCCAATCCCAGCATGGCTTTTGAGTGGGCAGATGGGTACCACCATCTACCCCAGCTGTGGGGCTGTGTCCATGGACCTGCCAGGGCCCATCCTGCTCTGGGGATGGACTCTTCAGCCTGGAGCAGCCAGGTTCTCCCCAGCCACCGAGCTCTGAGTACCATGTACACTGAAGAAGGTAGAACACAGGAAAACTAATGGAGTGGGGAATTACCATGAAAGGGAGGGACATTCCCTCTTCTCTGGCCAAGATCTTCCCTTTGGGTTGTGCCTGGGCTGACCCAACCCTGAACTGAAGCATCCTATAGGCATATGGAGCATAGCCAGGGAGCTGGGTCCCTCCAAGCCACCTGCCCCATCGTGCTGAGCCCTCCTGAGGTGACATCTTGTGTCCTTGCAGCACCAGCCTGCAGTATGGCATCATGTGCCTGAAGAGGCTCAACTACGACCGCAAAGAGCTGGAGAGGAGGCGAGAAGAGACCCAGCACGAAATCAAAGGTCAGCAACCAAATACATGATCCAGGTCTGGAAAAGGAGAGGAGAAACCTCCCAAGAGATGCCCAGTCATGTTCTCTCCTAGTCCTTATTTTTCACACAGCATTTTCCTGGGCAAAAATCATTGTTCCTGAGCAACCATGCCTGGAGGGCTTTTCTCCAGAGGAGACCTCCCTGCAGTATTTCCCCAGCATATTGCTCTGACTGCCTTTATGCAGCTTACCCCAGTGAGACATGAGGAGGAAGATCCACTTGTGTCAAGCCAGGGCAGATCCCCTCCAAGCAGCAAACAGGCTTCTCCTGCCACTTTGAGATGCTCAGGACACCCTCCAGCTTGCTCAGCCTCCCCTCCCTCACTGGCTGTCCTGAGATTCCCTGCGCATCTGGCTGCTGCTTAGATTACATCTCATTATCCATAATGCCCCTAATTACACCAGCAGCCACGGGTTCTTAGGATTGATTTTCACAGTTGTTTTCTGCCTGTTATTTCAGTGTTTAGTTTGATGACTCCAAGTGAGCTGTCCCTGGCACTGGAGCACCCAGCATCACTGCTGGCTGAGGAGGGAGAGGCCCAGGAGCAGCCTTGGGCTCTGTCGAAGGGTTTCAGGACACCAGACACTCCCCAGTTGGTGTGGTGTGAGCTGGCTCTGATACATGCCCTTGCTCTTCCACAGATGTCTTGGTGTGGACCAATGACCAGGTCATTCACTGGATTCAGTCCATCGGCCTTCGCGAGTACGCGAACAACCTTGTGGAGAGCGGAGTGCACGGGGCTCTCCTGGCCCTCGATGAAAACTTCGACCACAACAGTCTGGCACTCGTGTTGCAAATCCCCACACAGAACACACAGGTAGGAGCAGCATCCCTGGGGGATTTTGGAGGAGGGTGGCCAGCGTGGGACATGGCTGTGCTGTGGCTCTACCAGTCCCACCGACTCAACTCTGCCTTCCCAAGCAGAGCACTCAGAGGGCACGTGGGCTCTCTTGTTCTCAGGCTTTCCTGGGTTGGGGCTTTGTGCAGGGAACTGTTCCCACCAATGGTAAATCACAGAATCCCAGGGGTTGGAAAGGACCTTGAGAGCTCCTGGGGTTCAACCCTCATGCCAAAGCAGCTCCCCAACTCATATTGCACAGGGCGGCGTCCAGACGGGGCTGGAATCTCTCCAGAGAAGGAGACTCCACACCCCCTGGGCAGCCTGTCCCAGGGCTCCCTCACCCTCACTGTGGAAAAGTTCTTCCCCATGTTGGTGTGGAACTCCCTGTGCTCCAACTTGCAGCCATTGCCCCTTGTCCTGTCCCCAGCAGGTCACCCCCAGCCTAAATGCTCATTTTTTGGTTATTTTCAGGCCCGACAAGTTCTGGAGAGGGAGTTCAACAACCTGCTCGCCTTGGGCACCGATCGGAGGCTGGATGATGTGAGTACCAAACCTCTTCCATCTCTAGATTGTGCTGAGTGTCTGTTCTTGTGCAAGAAATGGGAGAGGCAGGACCTCTGCTCTCTCCCTCCTTCTCCAGGGGTGTCAAATAGTGCCTCACAAACTCGTTAGAGCTGTTGTGTGAGCAGTATCAGTGGAATAACCTAAAACTATTAGACAAGGCCCTGAGGAACATGTTCCCAGGCTGTGAAGGTATGTGAGGTAGAATCTTGTGCCTCATTTCTAACCTCATGCTTGGTGGGCTGAATTTCAAGTAGGCTCATCTGACTTCCCTTGCCGGCTTCTTTCCTATTGCTTTTGAGGGTCACAGGTGGTCTGGATGTGACACATCTGTGGCAGGTAAAGCTGGTGAGTTGGAGATGCCCCGTTAAGCGGCCAGAAGGCTGTTTGTGTTGAGTCACTGAAGGTGGGAATTCATCTAGAACCCTCCCACGTGAGAGAAGGCAGTACAGCCAGTCAGGGTGCTCTGTAATGCTCAGAGAGTAGCAGGCACTTCTAGATGCTGTTACCTGCCCAAGGGTAGATCTGTCCCTTGGGGCCTTTATTGGGCCTTTCCAGGCAGGCTGGGGTAGAGGCAGGTAAGCTGGGAAGGAGGAAGCCTACATGATGGGATGCTGGAGAGGTCTCCTGTGTCCTCAGCCCAATCTGATCCCACACTTCTGCACTGTCTGGGTTGGCCTCTTGTTAGATGGAAACAGTGGTGGTATTTCGCAGGGGCAGAAGGTGCTGCTGCCACTCATGCTGGGCCCTGTAATCTGCTTCTCCCTCCCAGGGCGACGACAAGACCTTCCGTCGAACCCCGTCCTGGCGGAAACGCTTCCGCCCGCGGGACGTTCACAGCATCAACATGCTCAGCGGCTCCGCTGAGACGCTGCCCGCCGGCTTCCGCGTCACCAGCCTGGTGCCACTGCCCCCTCCTTCCGCCCCTGCCAAGAAAATGCCCCCGGAAGGTAGGTCACCAACATCTCCCCAGGGTCCTCTTGCACCCCTGACCTCATGGGGAATGATGTGCCGCAGGGGAGAGAGGCTTGCTGCTTGCAAATCCGTGCTGAATCCATGTGATCCTTGGAGCTAAAGGAAGGAAGGGTTAGATGAGATATTAGAGGGAAGTTCTTTCCAGAGAGAGTGGTGAGGGGCTGGAACAGGCTGCCCAGAGAGGGGGTGGGTGCCCCGTCCCTGGGGGTGTTCAAGGCCAGGTTGGCTGGGGCCCTGGGTAACCTTGTGTAGCTCCAGGCCTGGAGGTTGGTGTCCCTGCCTGTGGCAGGGGGTTGGAGCTCTGTGATCCTTGGGGTCCCTTCCAACCCAGCCCAGTCTGGGATTCTATCATTCTATGTTGCCTGCTGTAAATCCTCAGGAGGGTTATTTCAGCCTCTGGTCTGGTCTGGGGGTTCATTCTCTTGAACCTCCAGGATGAGGGGGAGGGCTGGGCTGGGACATGAAATGGGGGTAAGTCTCACCCACCCCAGTTTGGGTGTCCAAGTCAGAGCCTGTGGGGCCTGTCAGGAAGCAACAGCTCATTCTGAACCAGTCTTGTCCACGCTTTGGAAACCATCCCCAGTGGGGTGAGTTAAACAGTTCAGTTCAGTCCAAGTGCTGCTGGCAGGACCTGCTCCAACGCTGGCTGCCTGTGCAGCTGGCTGCTGTGTGTTACAGCTCTGCCCTGCCACCACACCATTCCCTTCACTTCCAAAGCTGTAGGGAGACACAAGATCCAGCCAGGGCCCCCTGGTTTGTCCCCTGGTGCCACTGTCCCAAGCTACCAGCCACCTGCTTCAGCAGGCCAAGAAATGTATGTATGAATGAGCATTAAAAACTTGTGCTTTCACCTTCCAGTTCCAAGTCCCAGGCTCAGCTTTCCTTCTCCTGGCTCCAGTTTGCTCAAAATTCACAGTTTTCCATCCAGAAGTTTGGATCAACCCTGGAAGCTGTAATTCCCACCTGTCTGATGACAGTGAAACCTGGGATAAAATCCCCTGTCTGACAGCACACAGACATGGGTGGCAGGGAACTTGCTTCTCAGGAGTGGGGATGGCAAATGCCAACTTCCCAAATACTCTAGAGCCTTGGAAGCACCAGGGCTGGCCAAACACCCCATTGACCCTCACCTTCACACATCTCCAGTGCACAGGTGCTGCCTAAGAAATGCTTTGGTGGGGAACGAAGGGCTGATTAGAGCAGTTGCTAATTGCACACTGTGTTCTTTGACTCACTTCCAGTTGGTGCCTCTGGGTCGCCAAGGCTGGAGACCTCCACGGTCCGGACGTACTCCTGCTGAGGGTCAGCGTGATGGGAACCAGCCCAGCCCTGGGTAAGTGTGAGGAGGACCAAGGCCTCCGAGCTGGATGGGGACTGAGAGGAGAGCACAAGGCCCAGTGTCCTCTGCCCAGCATCACCCAGGTGGGGTGTCTGCCTTCACCAAGGTTTGCCTTGCCACAGAGGAGACCTCAGTGGTGGGGGAACTGCCCGCTGCTGCCTGAGGCACACGGCACCCTGCGATGATGCAGAAGGGATGCTAGCATCCCAAACACACATGGTTTGTCCTGTCTTGGGACCGACAGCTTCCTTGGGGATCCTGGATGCCATCCTAGATGTGGGGGTCCCATCAGGGTGAGGGAAGGATAGTCAAGCACATCAGAGAGTCTCTGGGACCCTGCTATACCCCAAGGCATGGCTCCCCCTTGCCAGGAGGATTCATTGTCAATTCCATCTGGGTTTGTTGGCCTGTGGGTGCACGGGGGCAGATGAGCCACCATCCTCATGGGACCTTTCCCACTTCATTTCTCAGCACATCCCCACTATCCATACGGCCACGTGCTGGCTGCCTTTCAGGACAAGCGCCCAGCCTGTGCCTGTTCCTTGGCCCAAATGAACAGACGCTGCAGTCTCGCTGCTGTGGACCGAAAAGGATGCTCTCCCTTCTGCTTGTGCACCCCACCGTTCTCCCCAGCTCCCCGTGGCTCCCACCTGTGACTTGTCCACCCACCTCTCCCCGTGCTGGCCGGGCTACAGATGGGCTCACTGGGTGTCCTCTCTGTCGCTGGCAGAAGCGTGGTACGACCCAGTGGAGCTGCAGAGGTGCCCCAAAAGTGGGCTGCGATATTTGGAAACCTTTCTCCTGCCTGGTTCATGTTGCCAATATGCCATGGGCTGCTGCACTGACTCACCCAAGCCCCAGGCATCAGGGACACTGTTGCCCAAGGGACTCGAAGCCAAGGAAGATTCGGGCTCATGAAAATCCTGAGGGTCTGTCCCCGGGGGAACCAGAGCCAGTAGCAGGGTCAGCACTGCACAGGACGGAGCAGGGACCAGCCATCGTGGGGGGCAAAGGGGCATGGCTGTCTGCCAAGAGGTGGGCAGTCAGGGTGCTGCACTTTGGGGTGCTGCCAGACACTGTGCAGGGGGTGCCTGCGCCTGCACCGCAGGTCCACCAAGGGCTGCGTGGGGAAGGGCTGGAACCGCCCCATACGGCTGTGCTGCCGGCCGGGACGGTACGTGGCACCCACGGGACAGGGGAGCCTCCTTGGGTGCCTGGGAGAGACATGGCAGGGGCACCCAGCGCCCTGGGACGTGCTCGTCCCTTCCCCTCCAGGTGCAGAGGAGATGTTCTCCCCTCCTGCCTCCAAGCTACGGGCAGGGATCAATCCAGGAGGCTCTTAACTCTTCCCATTTCTTCCCCGTAGGGTAGGATCTCTTCGTCTCCTCATGCCACGTTTGCCTTGTGTGGCCCCTATTTCTGATGTGATATTTATTGATGGCTGGAATGACCTTATACTTATCATGTGCTGTCTGGAAGTGCAATATCTGAGAGGCTATACAGTCACGATGTCTTTTCGGTGTATTATTTGCCTAATACAGTATTAAATATTTTTTTAATTTGAAGAGTCAGTGAGCCCTTTATATCAATGCCCTATTTCTTTCATCATATTATTGGTACTGCATGGACTCCAAACCCTGGATCGGGTCAGGAAAGGATGTATGTGTGTTCCAATAAACAGGATTTTAAAACAGCCATGGCTTGAGCCTTCTTTCTAGAGCCCCAATTAAAAAATATAATAAATCTTTAGCTCTCTCTGAAAGTTTTTGGGGTACAGGACTGAGCCCCAGTTGCAAACCAGTGAAATCATTGGATTCTGCAGGAATGGAACATCCAGTTCTCCCCATTGAGGGACAGTGCTGAGGCTCAGCTGCATTTTCTGACCTGGAAAATTCCCCAACCTAGGATCCTCCCCCTCTGCTCTGCCCTGGTCAGGCCCCACCTGGAGTGTTGTGTCCAGTTCTGGGCTCCCTGGGATAAAACAGACAGGGATCTCCTGGAGAGAGTCCAGAGGAGGCTACGGAGATGCTGAAGGGCCTGGAGCATCTCCCCTGTGAGGAAAGGCTGAGTGAGCTGGGGCTGTTCAGCCTGGAGAGAAGAGACTGAGAGGGGATCTGATCAATGGGTATCAATATCTCAAGTGTGGGACACAGGGGGAAATGGGCAGCCTCTTCTCAGTGTCTGTGGGGACAGGACAAGGGGCAATGGCTGCAAGTTGGAGCACAGGGAGTTCCACACCAAGCTGGGGAAGAACTTTTCCCCAGTGAGGGTGAGGGAGCCCTGGGACAGGCTGCCCAGGGGGTGTGGAGTCTCCATCTCTGGAGAGATTCCAGCCCCATCTGGATGCCGACCTGTGTGACCTGTTCTAGGGACCCTGCTTTGGCAGGGGGGTTGGACCCCATGAGCTCTCCTGGTCCCTTCCAACCCCTGTGATTCTGTGACTCTGTGTGATTCTGGGATTTAGGGGAGGCCTGTGCAGTGGGAAAGAAGCCCCAAGCCCTTCAAACAAGAATGCCTTTATTTAAAAAAACAAAAAAAAAGGAAAAAAAAATCCCAATAAGTTAGCAAAAATAATAATCCAAATAAAAACCCAAATGGCAACTCCACACGGCGCTCAGTAGAACAGGCGGTGCGGGGCAGCATCCCGGGGCTGGGCGCCCGTGGGACACCAGCCAGAGGGAGACGTTGGTCAAAGAGAACCTTGGAAAAAAATGAGCAAGCCAACCCAGCACACACATTGGCCCCCAAAATCCAGTCGTCCCCAGACAAGGGAGCGAAGCAGAGTCCGACGCCGGGCGGCTGCCCTCATGGAAGCCGGGGCTGCTGCCGGCGTGGGGCCTCGGCGCTGCCGAAATCCCACCTCTCCCCATCACTTTATTTTCAGCTGGCTGAGAGGGAGCGTTTCACGAGGGGTGGGAAAGGAGGTGAGTGGTTTCGTCGGTGCAGCCCGCAGCACTGGAGGGGTAAATACAATTCCCAGCGGCTGGACCCTTCCAGCATCTTATTCCCACCCCGTTACCAGCTTGAAGAGCCATCAGGGTTTCCACTGGCTCAGTTTTGGACCTGTTCCTCCTGGAACGTCACAGCCACGTCCTCCACCGCGATGCTCTCCACGATGGAGGAGAGCGAGTGGAGGTTGCGGTCCTCCGCTGCATCGTTGGCCAGGAGGTGATCTGCAGAGAGCAAGAGGAGGATGACACTGAGGGGGACAGGGACCGTGTGTTCAGGATGGGTCCTGAGCCCACACAGGGGGGACCCTGTGATCCCCACCCAGCACAGACAGAACAACCTGGGGACCCACTCAGATCCCACCCTGAGGGGGGATGAGACCTTCTCCTGAAGAGGGCAACAGGGAGTGGAACTTTGAGGGGTTTATTGCCCATTAGAAAAGAAGATTCAGGTTTCTGCTTTTGGGGGAAGAAACAGGTGGGACTGGGGAGGGGGTTCAACTGTAATAATAGAAAGGGGGTGTGGGGAGGCAAAGGGGGTGCAAGGCAACGATGCTCAGCACTGCAGCAGGCAAAGCCAAGGAATGGCAGTGGATGAGCCCTTGATGGGGACCAAGCTGCTGGGGCTCTGGACTGCTTCAGTCCAGTTTGTCAGGTCCTGAGAGTGGGCATCCTGGTGAAAGCAGACAGTGGGAGACACCTCAACTCACTGAGCATCGAGCCAAGGAGGTGCTGGAGGATTTATGAGCCTGGGAGAAGCTCATCTCTCTACAACAGCTGGGTGGGAAGAGAGGGACAAGGCTCCTTTAGTCCTCTGCTCCGTGCCTCTCCTGCTGGGTGAGGGGGTTGGCTCTGCTCTGGGGCTGCGGTGTCCCCCACTGCTCCCCCCCCCAGAGCCCAGCCAGGCTGCAGGACACAGGGGTGAGGAGGGGAGGACCTTACCCGCAGGGCTGGTGCCGAACTCCAGCTGGCTGCTCCACTCAGGGCTGCAGGAGGAGCTGCTGGACCTGCACTCACCGGCCGCCTGCAAGGAGTTGAGATGCCAACTGTGGGTCTCACCCCTTCCAGCCCTGCCAAACCCCACCAGCCACCCCAAACCCCAACTCCAGGGTGCCCAACCACTGCAGCACAGCAACCCTGCAGAGCTGCATGCACCCCATCTCTCCTGCAAAGTGGTCAGAGGAGCCCACAGTATCTGGGGTCCCAGCACCCATCAGGGTCAGGTGCTTCCCTAGGTGCAAAGGCTGAAATAAACACTTTAGGGGCTCCAGATACAGGAGAAATAGGGCCACCCACCCATTGTGGGTTCCCTTTACCCAGGGACTATGAGAAATGGCTGGAGATGGACAAATGTCCTTGGACAAAACAACTTTTCTCTGGAAATCTCCAAATCAAACTCATAAAAAAATGGCACATGGGCTGGACACATTCAGGCCATCCCAAGGGGGATGCTGGGGAAGATGTTCTGGCAGTTTGATTCGTGGGTTTGAGGCTGAATGGCTGCTTCAAAGAGCTGCCAGCCTGAAAAACGAGAGCATTACTCAGAAAAGCTCTGAAGTGGCTTTTTCTCATTGTGTATCTTTATCTGGAAGTGGCTGCTGGACTGGGTTAAACCCAAATTATGGTTTATTGGAGCAACCCTATAACAGGATCAGTTTATAGGACCTGACTATGTAGCAGCCTAGAAATGGCATTTTGGGTCTACAAACTTGCAGCACCACAGACTAATGAGTTACACTTGGACTTGTTTCCCACTAAAGTAGGAACATTCTTATGGGTATGATTTCTTTTCCCCCAAGATATTGGGTTTTGTACTCAGTATGTGTCTCCCTGGCCGTGCCTGGGAGAAGGGACCACTCAGAGCAGCAGTGACATGGGACCTGCTCAGTCTTGGGCACATTTGCAGGGTTAACCAACAAATCCACCCAAAACAAACCCAAGGGAATACATCCAGTTTACAGTAGGAAGTCCCAGGAATATGTAGGATGGACCCTAAAAGCTTTCTCAGTCCTTTATTCAGCTCTAAATGTTAGGATACCCGTGTCCCTGATGAATCTCTGTGAATCCCACTTTTCTGTGCTCGTATATTCCTTCCACATCCACATCCACACCCACATCCATCTCTCTATCCAGAACCATATCTATATCTAGACCGTCTATAAATATTTCTACATGTACATCTACATCTCTCTGTATAAGGGGTGTCACCAATGCCTGTGTCTGTACCTACACCTACATCTACCATGTCATCTCTCTCTGGATCAGCTTCATCTGCATCACCTGCATCTATAGCTGTACTTATCTGTGTTCTTCTGCTATCCAAAGCCTCAGAGCAGCAGGGAGGTGTGTGTCTGCCCAGAAATCAGAGGACAGACAAAAATCATCCCTCAAAAATTTGGTTAAACCACCCCCACCCCATGGTGCAGCAAGCCCTGGCTCGTGGTGTCCCTGCTCGGGGCTGCAGCAAGATGCCACCACTGCTAATGTCAGATCAACACCTGCAGTCCAGGTCACTCACACCCCCCCAACAGTGTTTGGTCAGAGGCTTTGTGGGTTGTGTCACCCCAGGACTTTACAAGGGGAAATCAGGAGTGTGTGAACCTGTGGGCAGGGAGATTGTATTTTATTTTATTCTATTTTATTTTATTTTATTTTATTTTATTTTATTTTATTTTATTTTATTTTATTTTATTTTATTTTATTTTATTTTATTTTAATTGTATTGTATTGTATTGCATTTTGTTCTATTCTATTTTATTTTATTTTTTATTAATCCAATTTTAAAAAATTAATTATTTAATTTTATGAATTTAATTTATACTTCTGCTGTTTTATCTCATTTATTGTCCCTCCCAAGCTCAGGCACAGATGCCACACTCAGTGCAGTGCCCAGCACTGGACCACACATTCTCCACACCATCCCTGCGCAGGGAAAAACAGCTACTGGGCATCTGCACAGTGCCACCCTGAGCCTTCACGCAGGACATTGTGATTCTATGATTCTATGATTCTATGATTCTATGACACATTCACCAGCCCATAACAGCAACATCTCAGGGCTGGGGGGGGGGGTCCCACTTCTCCCAGCAGGACCCAGTGCCCTAGCGCATCACCCTCAGGATTATCCCCACAGAGCATCCCCCAAGGAGGCATCACCCCAGCGCTGGTCCCCAGCCCAGGTTTGGGGGATGCAGAAAGACACTTACCCCGGGCTGGGAAGCGGCGGGGCGGAAGCGCAGGTCCCTCTGCTCCCTCTCCTGCTGGTTGAGGGTGCTGAGCAAGCTCTGCAGGCGCTCGATGTACTGGATGGCGCTGCGCAGGATCTCCACCTTGGGCAGGCGCTGGTTGGGGTTGAGCAGGGTGCTGCGCTTCAGCGCCTCGAAGGCTTCGTTCACCTTCTTCAACCGGCGCTTCTCCCGCAGCGTGGCCGCCCGGCGCCGGTCGATGGAGACCGTCTTCCTCTTACAAACCTTGCAGGCCCAGGGCAGGCACTGCCCAGGGCAGTGCTCAGGCAGAGATGAGTCCTTCTCCTCCAAAGCCACCCTGCTCTCGGGACACAGGGACACCTCGGGCCGCTCCGGGAACGCCGCGGGCTCGTAGCCCTGCAAGCGGGAGCCCAGGAAATTCTCCCCATCGTAAAACCTCTGGTCTGGGAAGAAATAAGGGTTGGTCTCAAAGAGCTCCATGGGCTCCTGGGCAGCTCGGGGGGACGTGTGTGAGGCTTGGGGACGGCTGCTCCCTCTCCCCACGCCAACTGGTTGGTGCCATTTAAACCCCGGCGCTGGCATTAAATCATGGAGATAAATATAGAAAACCTAAAGGAAACCTGAGCCTGCCCTAAGCTGCTGCCTCACATCAAAACTTGTCCATCTGATTTCATGTGCTCTCTCCGCGGGGATTACACTGCCCGGCCCGTGGCCGTGCTCGGGGGGCGGGGGGGTGGGGGGGTCTGGGGGAGCTGGCACGGCAGGGAGGGCAGCTTGGGCGCCCTGCAAACAAGGGCTTTGTTTGAGGCTGGGGTGCCACAGGGGACGGCGGGTGGCTGCCAGCTCCCCCCCCCCCCCCAGCATTCCTGGATCATCTGGTCCCTTCAGTTACAGCCGGGCTGGGGGAGCCCACGGTGGCGTCACGGCTGCCCTGCCTGGCCAGGGCACCCTCATCCCTTGGTGGCTGTTCCCCTCGATCCCACAGCACCCTGATCTTCACCTGCCCTGCAGATAGACACAAGACAGCATCCTCCTCCACCTGGCCCTTCCCACCTCCACCCCGCTCTGCTCCCCACTGTCCCCGTATTTCCCATGGTCCCATCCTGCTGGTGCACACCTCTGGTCCTGGTTCTGCTGATTACTCCATGGGGATTAATCCAGCCCTGGAAGGGATGGCCTGATGCAGGCGGCAACCCCAGGTCCAGCTCCTTCCCTGTGGACACCCCGCACCACACAGCATCCATCCTGCTGGCAGCCCCTATGCCCTGCGGGAACAGAGCAGGCAGGACAGCACCAGGCTCATCCTTTCCTCCACTGTGGGCTTCCTGAAGGTCCCTGACCGAGTTCCTTATCCCAGAGCAACCTTCTTGGCACAAAATTCTTGTTTGTGGCTTCTCCCATACATCCATCCCAAGGGACACCTTCTCTTATGTGTCCCCACAGCCCTCCTACCCCAACTCTGGCTCATCCAAGCTGGTCTCTGGTAGCATGTGGATAACCAAATCCCCACACTGCCCCACTGCACCCCTCTCCCAGCAAAGACACATCACTCCCACCTTCCCAACAGGGCCCACAGACCCTTCAGGAGCTGCAACGTGGGTGTGATTTTCACCCATCCCCAGACCTTCCCCACAGACTCCAACCACTCAAAGGCATCCCTCCAGCTTTGTCTATTCCAAAAGGATTCTTTTATTTTCCATTGGGAACCTCAGAAACCATCTCCCATCTCCTCCTATTCCTGCTCCGGGCCAGATTCCAGCCGAGGGATCGGTCAGTGGAAAGAATGTCAGCAAAGAGCAGGGCCAACCCTGCGGGATTTTCCTTCCCCAAATCCCCCCTCCCCGGAAAGGCCATGCCTTGGCACATTCCCCACACCCACTGCCAGCACCCTTCTTCAATTTGGGTTGATTTCTAGGCTTTTAGGAACCCATCACGATGCTCTTCTCTCTTGTCAGTTCTTTCTTTGGGGCTAGGAGCTTCACCATGCATCCTCACCCTGATTTAATCTTTCCAAGGGTCTCAGTCCTGGGGATTTGCTCCTCCTGTGGTTTCAGCATCTATAAAAAAATGCAGCCTCGAGGTTCAGAGCCCCTGTGCTCCCCAGGGTCACTCACCTCTCTGAAATAATCAGAAAGGAAATAAAGCTCAGAGTGCCTGATCGTCCCCTGGGTTAGGTGAAGGCACCAGAACGGCTGGGAAGAGGCAGGATCCATCCCTGGGAGTGTGTGGAGGAGCCAGCAGCAGGCACAAAGCTGTTACACAGGGATGACCTGAGCCCAAGGGCTTTACATCAACTTCACATCACTGCACCAAGCAGCTTGACTTGCTCATGGCAACCTTTATCGGTGGCACCCAGTGACCTGGGTGAGCTCCTCAAGCTGCAGCCAGGTCCCCAGGCAAGGGATGCTTGTGGGATTACCCTCAGCTTGTGGGATCACCCTCAGCTTGTGGGATCACCTCCAGCTTGTGGGATCACCCCCAGCTCTGCTGTCTAAATGCAGGGGTTTTATTACAAGAGGGTGTTTGGAGGATGAGCGACCCAGCGGTGACATAACCGGCCCCGTGGCCGCCCCATACAAGCATTTAGCACTTCATAAAACAGGGGCAGCATCGGCCTTTCCCCGACCAGAAGTGGGTCAAGCCAGCCCTGATGGGACACTGAGGTCTCTGTGTCCCAGGGCCCCAATGGGACACTGAGGTCGCTGTGTCCCAGGGCCCCAATGGGACACTGAGGTCACTTTGTCCCAGGGCTGAGTGGGGGGAAAGGGCAGCCAGCAGCAGAGCGGGGTGGGGATGGGGGAAGGAGGACCCCTTGCCAGGGACAGTCCCAGCTCCTCCTGTGTTTGCTCTGGTTCCTTTTGGGGGTCTCATCCAGGCTGCAGGGAGTTGGGATGTAGCTGTGCTCACCTGCCACATCCCTGCACCTCCATCAGACCCCCTATGGCAAGGACACCCCTAATCCTGGACAGGGTGGGGGCACACAGGAGGGTCTGGGGGGGGGGTCATCCCATCGGATATCAAATCAGGGGTGGTGATTCCCACTGGGCAAGTAGCCTTGACCGAGGGACCCTGGCATTTGAGGGGTGGAGGTAGGTTCCACCATAGCCTGTGCTGTGCTGAGCACCCCCAAAGACAACTGCTGGGTTTGGGGGAGCGGGGCGGCTTCTCCACGGGTGCCCAGGGTCTGGTGGAGCCGGCGGGGGATTAGGGCTCTGCTGCCGGCTGTCAGGTTAGCCTGTGATGGATGGTGGCGGCTGGGAGGCGCACAAAGGAGACGCTGTGCGAGCCCCCGGGGCAGAACGTGCTGCGATCCGTCACGGGGTGACCTTCCCGGCTGGGGACGGCTCCCCCCCCCCCCCCCCCGTCACAGCCGGCGGGGGACAGGCAGCCACGAGGCCCTGGCTAAAAATACCCCCGTCCATTGAGAAAATCTCCCAGCCCAGGGTTTGTCCTTGTGCCTCTGGGGCAGCTTCCCAAGCCGGTGGCCAGGTCCACGGCGTAGGGTCACCGAGAGATGCCTGGGGCTGCCCCGACTGCTTTGCTTTCCCACCGTGGCCAAGGATCTTGTGTTGATGAGTTCTTGGGGAAGCTGCAGCCCGGAGCACAGCACTGAACTGGGGTACAGAATTGGGCATGTTCCTCCCAGCACCCTGAGCCCTCAGGAGTGCACGTCCCTGCCCGGCGCACGGAGCTGCACACGCTGGGTGCAGGTCCCTGCCTGGTGCATGGTCCCATCCCACAGCAGTGATGGTGGGGATGGTGCCAGCTGGCTGATTCCATCAGAAAGGGCAGGAAAAGCTGCAGTTTTAGGAGCTGGGAAAGTACAGAAGCATAGAATCACTGGGGTTGGAAGGGACCCCCAGAGCTCATCAGGTCCAACCCCCTGCCAAGCAGGGTCCCTAGGACAAGTCAGTGTCCAGACAGGGCTGGAATCTCTCCAGAGATGGAGACTCCACACCCCCTGGGCAGCCTGTCCCAGGGCTCCCTCACCCTCACCAGAAGACGTTCTTCCCCATCTTGGTGTGGAACTCCCTGTGCTCCAGCTTGAGGCCATCACCCCTTGTCCTGTCACCACAGACACTGAAAAGGGGCTGCCCATGTCCCCTGTGTCCCACCCTTCAGATATTGATCCCCACTGATCAGATCCCCTCTCAGTTTCTTCTCTCCAGGCTGAACAGACCAGCCAGTGGTGGTGGCAGCATCTGCAGCCCTGGGGTGCTGGCACCATCCTACTTAGGAGGAAAGAGGTGGGTGGCCAGGACACAGCAAAGAGATGGTCCCACGGAGATTTCAGCACAGGAAAAGGGGTTCCACCACTTCCAATGGGACCCACCTTCCCATCTCCCTGGGCACCCACCACCCCACGTCCCCTCTGGCTTTCCAGCCTTGCCGACATCCCTTCCTGCTGCGGTGACAAGTTGTAACATATTTGGGAGCAGCTGCAGGCAGCGAGGAGATGCTTGGCCCTCTCCCTGCTCCCGGCTGAGGAATGCAGAGCAGACCTCTCCTCCGACACCCGGGATTTCCGACGTGCCTGCTCGCTGGAGATTTGGGACAGCAACAGCTGCTGGGCTGAGATGGGGCTGGGCAGAGCCTGCCCCTCAAGTCTGTCCCCACACAGCCACCTCAGCCTGCCCGGGGTACAGGATTGGGTTTGGGTCCAGCCCCTGGGGTGCTGTGGGAGATCATGTCCCTCTGTCCCAGGCTGGGATGGCAGGACCAGCCAACAGCACCTCCCTCACCCCTATGTGCCAGCTCGCCCAGTTTGGGTTCACTGGCAGGCTGGGAGGATGGTGGGATGGGGCTGCCTGTGCCCCTGCAGCACTATGACCCCAGAGGGCTCTGCAGCCTTGCCCACCCCCACCCCTCCCCATCCCTGTAACCCCAGGTGCCAGTTTTCCCACTGGGAAATCAGGGATCACGATGGTGTAAAGTCCAGCTGGACTTTATTTTGGTTCTTAACTGGCTGTGGGGGTTTGAGCGGGGACAGAGGGGGTGGGGGGGCTGTCAACACAGAGGTGCTTGTGGCTGAGCAGCACCCCCAGCCCACTGCATCCCAGTCTGGGCACAGCACTGTGTGCCCCAATGTATCAATCCACTGGATACCAGCCTGGAGCACTAGTGGGCCCCCTTACCACAGCCTGCTGGATCCCAGTCCATGATCTGTCCTGCCTGCCCTGCAGGATCCCAGTCTGGGGACAAAACCAGTTGCCCCAACACACCTTGGAGCTGGAGCCCAGTCCAGGGATCATACTGGGTGCCCTGATCCCCCCTGCCCTTGCTTGCCCACACTCACTGGGTGATGATCTGCCCAATGCCAGCACTAAAACTCCTGTGTTTCTGCCCCACCATGACCTCTGGCCTGGACACAGCCCTTCCCACCCCCCAGCCCCAAATCACTGCTGGAGGGGGGATTCACCCAGCAGGACCCCCACCAGCAAACTCCACCATGGGCTGTCCCGTCTGGAGCCCCCCCCAGTGCCAGGGGCATGCCCAGGTTGTGAGAGGCTGCTCCTCCACCCCCTGCATGGTGGCACTGGCCCCACATGTGTCACAGAGGGGCTGGGGGGGGGTGTCTTGAGTTGTCAACAAGAGGCTGTTTTCCCTGGAGCTGGGGGGGGGAGTCTGGCTTGGGTGAGCTGGGGGACAGGTGGGTGTTTGGAGGAAGACCCGTGAATGCAAGGGATTCAGCAGCGACATATGGTGGCTACTCAACCCCCTGAGAGGGACAGCTGTCTGGGCCAGGGGGATGGTGCAGGGCATGGGGACAGGACCCAGGGACAGCAGCATCGCTCGGCAGGGGACTGCCCTGAGATGGGGCTTCTGGACCCACACAGGGACCGTGGGGTGAGGAAGCTGCCGTGGGTTGAGTGACCATGGTGGGCACATTCAGCCAGCCCCCCCCGTGGCCCAACCCAGGGCTTGTGCTGGGGACCAGGGTCTGGTGAGCAGGGGGAAGAGCCATTAGTGATGCTGATGTGGGACTTTCAGGGCACAGACTGGTGACTCCTGCATTTTTCTGGCCTCACCCCATGGGGACAGCAAATGCAGCCATGTAGGACACCCCAGGCTAACCCGGAGAGCAGGGGAGGGCTGTGGGTATTTCGTGGCTTCAGGGTGGGATGCCCAAGGGCAGGAGGATAGCAGACCCTCCCCACAAGATGCCAGCAGTGATGCCAGACAAGCCAGTCCCCAGGGAGGGGCACCCAGCCCTTCCGGAAGGGCCTCACCCTGCACATTCCCATCGTGGGGGGAGAAGCTGCTGGCTCAGCCCACCCCATGAGCACCCAAAATCGGTGTGTGGGGGTGTCCCAGACTGGTTTCCCCTCTGGCTGGGGTGTTCAGCCCTATGTGGGGGGTGGGAGGGGGAAGCCTGAGCAACACCCTGACTCCCGCCCGCGTGCTCAGCTGTCGCCCACCCCAGCACGTGCTGTCAGGACCAGCCAAGCAGCTGGGGGATAATCCCGACCCCACAGCACCGAGAACTGGGGGCTGGGCAGGCAGAGCTGCACCCCACGGGGGTCCCCAGCCCACCCACTGCACAGACACCCCGCACCCCACAGACTGATGGAGCCAGACCATAGCCAGGGAAGATGAGAGCCGGGAGGAGGAGGATGGGCTGGGAGGAATGAGGAAGGCTGCTGGGATTTGGTGCGGGTAACAGAAGAGGGGTAGGTGTTTTTAGGGTGCTCCCCCCACACACCCCCATCGCAGGGGGACAAGCTCATTCCAGCCCATCTCAACCGCGCCGGGCTGCCTGGGGAGGAAAAATGCCTTGAAATGAAAATGTGTGGAGCCCTGACCGAGGATAACCCCCCCCTTCCCCCCTTCCCTGGCCGGGACACCCGAGGGTCCCACGGGGCGGGGGTGGGAGGGATGCAGGAGCCATCCCCCGCTCCAGCCGTGCCGTGCGGCGGACGGGAGAGGGCACCCGCAGCCCGGTTATCCTCATCCCAGCCGCATTTAGGATGCACACCCCAACTCAGGGGCCAAGAGCATCTCGGCCCCCTTTGAACCTTTTATTGGGGGGGGGGGGGGGAAGAAACCCCCTCCACCTCCCCACGCAAGACCCAGGGTGCGGACCCAGCCCTTTGTGTGGGGGCTGAGGGGGGGGGGGATCAGACCTGGGAACCCAGGGGGTGACCCCACTGCATCCAACCCCGATCCCCCATCGGGGGTGAGCCCAGCTATTCATTTCCCACCCCTCTCCAGGGAGAAAATCTCCAGGTTTGTTGTTTCCCTCGGCGTGATGACCCCAGCAGGTGCTTTTCCTGCCCAGGGCTGAAAATAGCTCCCAGGGTTTGGCTTCCTCCAGTTCCTGCCCCCCTCCCAGTCCCCTCTTCATCTTTTGGGCCAAAACATCCCAGTCCAAGGAGGGGAGGCTCTGGGGGAGCGGGGCCACTTCCAGGAAGCCCTTTCCTTTGCATCTTTGTGCTGGGCTGGAGGTGAAATTGTCCCAGGGAAAGGATATTTGGTGATGGCTCCAGCAGCCTTTGGGTCTCTCCTGGGGAGCAGCTCGGCTTCCACCCCACCAAGGAGGGAAAGGAATGTGATTTGAGAGGGGTTTTTTGTCTCCCCCTCATGTTTCTCCTGCGGGATCCACGCCCTCTGTCCCTCACCAGATGCTCTTGCCCAGTGCCCATGTCACATCTGGTCCCTTTGGCCCCGTGGATTTGGTTGCTTTAGGGGAGTGACGTGCCTGGGGGGGCTGCTGAACCCCTTGGCCACCCGTGTTCCTGTTTGCCTCTGCCTTATCAAGAGCATTTATTTAGGGAGGTGGAATTGGGAGGCCCAGATGTCTCCTCCCTGGGGCTGGGCATGTCCCTTAGTCCCAGGACGGGACCCTGGGGCAGCATCTGGATTTTCCTTTCATGGCTGTGCTGGGTCAGGGCTCCTCTTTAAACCCAGGAGCTGTGACACCCCAGCTCCTGCCCCCATGCAGTATTTTGGGATGGCCAAGCAGGCACGAGGTGAGGGTTCATCCTTTTTCATCACTGCAGAAAACATGGGGGGGGGACCTGGTGGGGTGGAAAGGGGCTTCCTTCCCTCCCTCCACCCCCACATCTCCACCCTGGATGCAGAAGAGGGACATGGATGGCAAACACCACCTCAACCAGGGCTTTTCCCAGGAAAGGGCTGCTCCTGAGGGAGAGGAGAGGAAATTTGGGGGAGGGGGGGGATGCCCCCAGCTGCCCCCACAGTGCCTGCCTGAGGTCACTGCCCTTCATCCCAGTGCTCTCCTGTCCCCAGGGCTACCCCAAGGCTGGGTGAGCCCCATGCTGAGTCCTGCACCCCAAATCCTCCCCACCCATGGGCGCAAGGGCAGGAGAAGCAGCCGGGCTCCCTGCTCTGTGTCTGTCCAGGCTGATAACACTCCAGGGCTCATGGCAAGGCACTTCTGTCCTCGTGTCCCCGAGGAAGGCAGCCAGCTGTGGGAACGTGGCTGTCTGCTGTCTCAGGGCTGCTCTGTGCAAGGCAAAATGTCACACGTCCCGCTGCGGCGTCACCGTCCCGGAGAAGCCATCCCCTGGGGAGCGGGGCAGGGAGCCTGTTTTCAACAGGGTTCAGACAGCTCGGGGAATGTTTGTGCTGCTCCAGGGCCATGGGGACAGGATCCCAGATGGATGAGGAGAAGGGGAGCAGGGTAGGAGGCGGATCCCCTCTGCTTGATGAGGAATTTTCCACATCTTCACTAGAAATCTGCTTGTTCAGGCACGTGGGAAGGGCTCAAACTGATTTTATAGAGGACCTGCCCAGTGGATTTCTGTTCTGGTTTGATTTCTGGGTATAAAACAGTCTTAGATTGGTTGGAAGAAAATGATTTTGGCCGCAGCAGAGCACAGGTCTGGGAGGCTGTGGGAGCTGGATGGAAGGAGAGTTGTTGTGTTGGTGGGTGGTGATGCAGTTGGAGTCTGTAAGTGTCTGAGGGAGGGAAAAACCCTGTTACCCAACAGAAGAGCTGCCCAGCCAGTGGGGAAGGATGCAGGGAGGGACAGAGGGAAGCTAAAAACAAAGACTTTTAAAATAGAGACACGAGACTTGAAAAGTGAGAAACACAAACCTTGGGAGCAGCAGCGTGGGGATGTTGCTCTCCTTGGTGCCCTACGTGAGGGGGCACCTCTCCATCCTCACCCCACAGGCACTGAACCAGCCCAGCTCACTCCTCCTCCACTGCTTCCCTGTGTCACTGCCCCTCCTTCACCCCTGCTTTCTCCTTCACCCCAAATCCTCAGCCTCCTCCGCTCTGATGCAGTGCAGGTTTGTATGAGCTCGTGTCCCTACATTTGGGGCAGGTCTTTCTGGAACTGTTTCCCTTTGGCTCTTCCTCTGCTGCCTGATGTATCCCCAAAGTTCAATCAGAAACTGGTTATACCACCTGGGAGATGCATGCAGGGGAGAGGTCCCTCTCAGCCCTTTCTCCTAGCAAGCCGTGACTCACCGACACCACATTTTTCATTTCACATTTTCCTCCTTTTATTTATTTATTTATTATTTTTTAATTCCCCTTTCTGGCAAGTCACTGTTTCACACAGGTCTTTGCCCCAGAAAGAGCTGTCATCACTGCTGCGTGCTTCAGAGTGCTTACACCACCAGCATCCCTCCTCCTCCTCCTCCTCCCTGCCCATGGGCACGGCTGTGTGCCCGCAGGGCTGGAGGTAACAAGCACCATCCTGCCTTTCCATGGGTGATTTCCAATCAAAAAAAGAGAAGCTAAACAAGCACTGGGCTTGATTAAAGGGGCTACCATGGAGAGAAGAGCTTTGCCCATCCTTTCACCTGATTTGAAGCAGTGGAAAAGTTTAACCCCCCCCTCCCCTCCCTGCATTACTGAGCCTCCTGGAAGCGGTGGGCAGGAATAGCTCTTGGCCAGCAGCCTGGCTTGATAACACCCCCGGGGCTCCCTAGGGACCAAAATAGACCCAGAGCGTGGTGAGGAAGATCCAGCAGTGAAGAGGCAAAGGGCCTGGCTGGGAGCGTGGAGGCGGATGCCGGCACCCCGCTGCGGTCCCCGGGCGCGTGGCAGAGCCGGCGGTGGGACAGACCTCTGCTCTACCCCGCGCCCGTGCCAAGGACGGTGCTGGCAGGGAGCTCGTCCAGTGCTGGGCTTGTTTTCTCATCGATGGAGTGATGGCTCAGCAGTTCCTCCCCTCCCCGCTACCCACCCGCTGTACCACGGCACCCGGCTTGGGGGCCAGCCTGTGGGCAACATCTGGCTGGCATCTGGCAGGGCACAGAGCGGGGCTCAGCCCTCTCAGCCTCTGCAGGGAACCAGCAGCCTCACGAGCTCACGGCATCTCCCTGGGGCAGAGTGGAGCTGTGGCACAGCCCCACAACAGCAACCACGCGCCAGGTGTCCACGGCCACCAGCCGTGACTCAGTTTCCCCCCCCCTTTAAGCCCTGCCCTGAGCAGGGCTGAGGTGCACTCAGTGGAAGGGGTCAGTCTCCAGGGAAGCAGCTGTTCCTCCCTCTGCCCTCTGGGATTTGCTGGGTTAAATTATCGCCCCAGAGTTTTGTCTGTTGTGTCATCACTGCAGAGCCCCGGAGGGGGATCCCTCACCCTGAAAAAGTCTCCTTGCTCCTTGCTCCCCAAACCACTTCCCAAGGACTCTGTGTCCCATTAAACCCAGGCACAAGTTGGGGAGCAGCCCCGTACCCCGAGCACAGTCCTGACACAGCACTGTACCCCCCAGCACACATGGAGCAGTGACCCCAGGGCTGGTGCCACCGGGCGAGTGGCACTTCACAACATCCCCAAGTCATCCTTGGAAAAGCTCCAGGTTTTCTCTTTGTTCAGCCCTGTTTTCACCTCTTGTCTGCACCCACCGGACCGTGGTGTTTGGGGGGTCACTCATCCTAATTAATGTCTTCTGGAGACGTCAGCCCTCCAAGCACAAAGCCCTCTGCTGCTGGCCCCGGCCATGGTCCTAATTAACTTTCCTAATTGAGGCCCCTTTCTGTGACCAGAAGGGCTGTGGGATTGTCCCCATAATGGAAGAAGTGAAGAAACCCTCAGCTTCTCCTGTCCTGAGCACCTGGGATGGCAGCGAGAAGCTGCTCTTCAAGTAGGTAAACTGAGGCAGGAGAAGGAAAGCTCAAACCCTTGAAAAGTGCAGAAGAGGTGGGTGGAAATGTGCTACCCCAGCCCTGACTTGCCTCTTTGGCCACGCTCCCCATGGTTGCTGCTGAGCCCAGGGGGTGTTCAGTCAGGGTTTGGCCCCGTCAGCCAGGCTCAGCCAGCCCCGACACGCCAATCCCTCGGGTGCATCAGGCTGGCACAGAGCCAGACACCAACCGGTCCCTCCTGCCACCACCAAGGTTTGATCCTGCCCCAGTGCCACGGGAGGCAGTGAGGTGGGAACACTGAAGCCACACCGTGTTGCCTCCTTGCCCCCCATCATCCCACCGCTCCCGCTGCACCGGGGATCCCAGCAGAGATCTGCCTGTAGCAGCATCACCCAACCCTTCCATGGGGTCATCACCACCTGCTGCATCTCTCGGGCCGCCTTCTCCTTCCAAACCCCAGCAAGAGCCCAGAAGACCTGTGGAAGACCTGGATCACCTCCTGGGTGCCTGAAATTCACCACAAAATGACCTTTCAGGGGATTTTAAGGAATCTTCAGCACTCACCTGACACAAGCCTCACGTCTGGGCGACTGAGTGGATGATGCCACATCCACCAGGACCAGGGTCTGTGCATCAGCCAGCCTCAGCATTCACTCCTTCCATCTCTGCAGCCGTTGCCAAAGCCCTGGGACACTTTGCTTGAGCTGGTGGGAGAGCTGCTACCCTGCTGTGGCAGATTCCCAGCCGGGCAGCTCATTTTTGGCATAACATTGGGACTTTTTTTTTTTTAGGGGGTGCTGCTAAAATTAAGTATGCTGGGGCATGAGTCCAGGGAGGGAGAACAAACTGCAGGCCCACGAAGGAAAAGGAGTGGTTTTTTAATGGCTGTGTTGGGGAGATTTGCATACAATTAGGCTGGGACCTGCTCGCCGTTGGCTTCCGCGTTGCTCTCCCGTGATGAGCCTGCCGGTTTTCCTGCTCTGCTCCCAGCCAGAGGTTGATTGCAAGGACACTTGCCCTGCAAAGGAAAGGGTTTTGGGGTGTCCCTTCTGCTCCTAGTACCCTGTCCTGAGCGTACACACCCCACGCCTTGGCTCTGGCTTTGGGGCTGGAGCCCTGGGGCAGGGTAACCGCTTCCTGCCTGTGGTGGAGGATGCTGAGGAGATGCGCTGTGAGATGCTCCAGCAAACGCCTCCCATAAATAGCAGGGTGTTTACGTGAGCTTCCCATCCCTGGTTTATTTTTCTCTCTGCAGAGCAAACAGATCGTTGAAAGCCAAATAAGCTCTCCTCACCCTGCTGCTGGCACAGCCCGATGGCCGGAGGTGGCACGTTGCCACAGTCCCCATCCGGCTCTTGGATGCTCATTTCCCCCCCTCCAGCCCTGAGCTGGTCACTTGGCCCAGGTAGTGAGGGGAAAGACCATGGGCCACCAGCTGATGGAGGAGCCCAGCACTGGGTTTGTGATGGTGCCACAGCTGTCCCCACTCCTGCCTTGGAGTGTGCAGGCTCTGATGGAGGAGACAGTTGGGGTTCAGCCTCAAGAGGCAGATCCAGGGTCTCTCTCCCCAAGGTAGAGCAGAGCAAGAGGGGACAAGTCCAGTCCCAAATGCCACACCGAAGGAGGGAGATGGGATTGGGAGAGGTACAGTCTGAGGCTGTAGCTGGTCCCTGCAGTGCTGGGATAGACCAGCCCAGCTCTTCTGCACTACCCAGCTCAGAAGGATAATTTTGGGGGTGGCCATTTCTCTCCAAACCTCTCCCAGGACATTAAATAGTGTCCAGTCCAGCCTCATCACCACTTTGGGGCCACCGTTCCTCCACAGACCTTCTGCCTTTGCCAGCAGCTCTGGCTTCTACTGACAAGCCCCTGAAGCCAGGGATGCTGCCAGCCCTTCCCCCTCCCCAGCACAGGGTGCAGCTCTCCCCCCAGCACCCAGGGGTGCCGTGGGGTGGGTGAAAGGTACTTCAGGGCTCACCCCCAACCCCCAGCAGCAGTGATTTGGGGTGAGACATTGTCAGCGAGCACCCCCCCAGCTCTTTTAGCCGGTCGGGGTCTGACTTGGGGTGTGCCGAGCTGGAGCTGAGCGCTGGCTGCTGGTGCTCGCTCACCCCGGGCTCAGGCTCTGCCTCCGTGGCGCCCCCTCCCCACGCCCCTCCCCGCCCCCTGCTCACACCCGACCTCACAAACCGGTTCTGGTGCTAATCCCGGGACCCGAGCCGTGTCCGGGGCTGGCACTGGCTCCGCCGTTCCCCCCCCCCCGCGCTGTCCGCTCCCCCACCCACCCTCCCCAGGTTCTTCCCGAGCCCCAAATCGGGTCAGTCGCTCTTTAAACGGCTGGAAGGCTGCACCATGTGATGCTCCAGCTCCGTCCGGGAGCTGGCAGAGGCTGCGGGAGCCCAACGGTGCCGGGCACCGGGCACCGGGCACCGAGCTCAGCCCGGCTCTGCGCGGCCAGCCGGGACCCCGAGCATCCCTCCGGCCGCCCCCTCAGAATGCCCCCCGCGTTACCCTGCGGGTGAAGAGCCCTTGTTATTTTGGGGGCGAGGATACCCCAAAACAAGCCCTCGGCTGGCAGGACAAGGTGAGGTGTGTTGGGAGCCGGGCGGCTGCTGCCGGGCGCTGTGCGAGGCCGGCGGGAGGAAGCGGCCGGAGGAGGAGGGGGAGCGGGGCGGGGAGGTGGTGGGGGGGGGGGGGGGGAAGCGGGGGCCCCGCTCTGGCTGCATCGGTCCCGAGGGGCTCTGGCGGCCGGCCCCGGGGCGGCCCCGAAGGGCGGTGGGTTCCGCCGCTCTCCCCGCAGCTCCGGGGGCGGTTGAGACGCGGGATGGAGGTGGGTGCAGGATGAGTCCCCCCGGGGAGGGGGAGGCGAGGCGGGGAGGGGGGAGCCGGGGGGGTGGGGGGGGGAGTTCGGAGCGCCAGAGGACGGCACAGACAAGAGAGGGAATTCTTTTTTCCCACCCCCCCGCACAGGCTCCGTCCCGGCTCGCAGCGCAGCTCACGATGCCAGTCGCTAACAACCTCCCTGTGCCGCTGCAGGTGACCGAGGGACCCCAGCGGGAGCCGGGAGGGGACCGAAGCATCATGGCACACCCGGTCTCAGCCTTCCAGGCTGCCTACATCTCTATCGAAGTCCTCATCGCTTTGGTGTCTGTGCCAGGGAATATCCTGGTGATCTGGGCTGTGAAGATGAACCAGGCGCTGCGGGATGCCACTTTCTGCTTCATTGTCTCCTTGGCAGTGGCTGACGTGGCCGTGGGGGCCCTGGTCATCCCCCTGGCCATCATCATCAACATCGGACCGCAGACCGAGTTTTACAGCTGCCTCATGGTGGCCTGTCCTGTCCTCATCCTCACCGAGAGCTCCATCCTGGCGCTCCTGGCCATCGCTGTGGATCGATACCTGCGGGTGAAGATCCCTGTCAGGTAGGAAAAATGCATCGGGACCAGCTCTGTGGTGGCTGCTGCCGGGGTTAAAACGGAGTGAGGATGCCCCAAACTCTTGGAGAAACACTGGGAGAAAGGTCTTCCTCCACGCTGCCAGCCCGGCACGTCTGGCTGCGGCAGTGGTTGGGACAGAGAGGGCTGAGGCAGGGGACCCAGAGCTTCTGGCAGCTTCTCCTGGGTGCTGGGTGTGTGGGCAGTGATGTGTCGTGGCAGCCAGGGCAGGGCAGGGCAGCCACTCCCAGGGACCCCGTGGCTGGGACAGTGTGTCCCGTGTGGGAGAGCACCGCAGGGTGCTTCAGGGAGCAGGAGGGGCATAGATATTCCATCTTCATCCCAGGCTCTCCCTTTTCATGGGGAGTCTAGGGGTGATAACCTGCTTGCTTATGGACGTGTTGGACACAGCCTTGGGGTTTTGAGGGACCGGAGGTGACAGCCTGGCACGTCTCATGGGGCAGGCTCATGCAGGACAGACCCCTGGCTATGGGGCTGCCCCACGAGTGACTCCTCTTCCTGTTTTCTCCCTTCTCATGGTCTGTACCTGTTGTCAAAGCCAACCTCATAGAAAATACATGAGGTGTGTATGGGGAGGATGCACTTTATCTGAACTCTGCTGCTCCTGGAGGAGATATCTAACTGCTTCTAGCTGATTCCCTCTTGTCAGTGTGGTGCTGCAGCGTGTGGGGCTGGGTGAAGGCAGACACGGGGCTGGGGTGCCTCAGTGGGACAGGGAGGTGTCAGTAGGGCTGGAAGGGGATGTGACACCCACTGTTGGTGCTGCTCAGTTGCAACTTACGTGTCCTTGACCTGTTCAAGCATGTGCCCTGGCTGCAGAGACACCTTTGCCAGGCTCATCAGCTCTGGGAAGGCTCCTGCTGCTGGGAACACCGTTGGATAACTCAGCCCAGCCAGGATGGCTGAGCACACACCCAGCTTGTCTCACCCCTGACAACTTCGGAGCTCAGACACGGGCTCCAGCCCATTTGCTGGGTTTCACAACCCTTCATCAGCACAAAAGCCCCACCAGAAGGGACTAAACTTTGTGTTAGATGCTGCCCCGACCCCAGTGGGTGTAGGACCCTTCCCAGGACAGGAATTGCCTTCCCATGCAGGGAGACAAGGACAGGAGGCGACCTGTGCAGGGATCAGTGGACTGTTCTGGACCACTCAGTGTCCCCAGACCCACTGGATCAGGTTGGAGATCTGCTGCTGTGGGGATTTTCCCCCAGCCCTTGGCCAGCACAAGCTGCTTGGCGAAGAAGCATAAGGAGGGGAGGGGGGGAGCACAGGATAAAAGCACAGTCTCTGCCCACCCCCTCTCTGCCAGGCAGGATCCTGCAGGCTGTTCCCAACTTCCTCCCTAAGTGTGATATTTTTTTTTCCCCAGCCTGAAAACTCCTCATCTTCCAGCCCCTCGGTGTAACCAAAGTGATTCTCACCCTGTCGCTGCTCCTGGGGCTTTTTTGGTCCCCCTGCCCCCCCGTGCGTGGTGGGGATGGGTTCAGGCGTGGGAAGGCTGCGGCTTTATACATAGCAACGCTGCCTAGCTCTCATCAGCTGCTTCTCTAACAAACCTGGTCTCCTCCCTTGGTGCCTCTGAGCATCAAATAGGGCTTTTCAGGGAGATTCCTGCCCTGAGCCCAGGAGCTTCCCTGGGAGCAATATTAAGCCAGACCCCCCCCCAGTCCCACCTCATCCTGTGTATCGCTTGGGTGGGGTTTTCTCATGCAATATCCACTCTGAATTTAGTTGTCCCATTTTGTGCAGGATTTCTTGGCATCATGAGGTTTTTCTCTGGCTTTTCAGAGCCTGATTCAATCTCAAAAGGCTTTGGAGCCTCAATAAGAAGGTTTTGGGTTCGCCAGCTCTCCTGTTTGCTCATCCCTGGGTGTTTCCTTCTTTCCCTGGTGTGAATTCCTGGAGGGTGGCAAATGTGGTGATTTTAGGTGATTTTTGTGCCCTAGACAGGGCAGCAGCCACACAACACTGCAGCCTGCAAACAGGACTGAGAACATCGCTACAGAATATTCCCTGAATCAGAAATGCCTCGAGTTTCTCCCAATCTGTTGCCTAAAAGACAATCCTAAAAACACTTTTTGCAGTGCTGACAGCTTGAGTTGCATCTTCCTGGGGCTGATCCCCACCCATCAGTGCCCAAAATTGGTGTTGGGTGCTCCAGCACCAGGAGTCAGGCAAGACATGGGTGGCTGCTCACGCCTGGGTGACCTCAGGGAGAGCTCCTGACATCCTCAGAGGCAGCAATGGCATCCCACAGAGATTTGCAGGCAGGTGGGGAGTGATGTTGGGGGGGAATCTCTGCCTTGGCCACATCCTTAGGGCAGCCAGGACATGGAGCAGAGACATCCCCTCTGGTGCATCGCCGGACGGCGTCAGGAGCAGAGGGGACAGGATCAGCAGACAGTGTGTGTGCTGCAGCCCACTCCTGTGCCAAAGCAGCTCCCTAGATAAGCCTGGCACGGGCTGGATGCTCTCCAGTGAGACCCACACATGGCCTGGCATGGCCAAGGGGGTCTCCTGGGCTATTGTGCGTGGGGACCCCCCACATCCTCAGCCCCAGACAGCCCCAGCTCTGCTGAGCCTCAGGGAGAGGGGACAGCAGGGAAGGGGAATGCGCTTCAGAGCAGGAGCTGGCAGGAACTGGGAGCAGCAAGGAGAGAGGCTCTGTGCATCCCTGCTCCACCCTCGTGCTGACCACCCTACAAACACAGTCCCCACTTTGGGAGTCCCCAGTGAGTCTCCACGTGCATTTGGGGTTCCATGAAGGGATGGTGCAAAGTTCTCCAGCCCCTGGCATGTACTGGCCAACTGTGGGGGGAAGCTGTGGTGGGACAGGACTGTTAGCTGGGAAGAGTGGTCTGAAGAAGCAAAGTCACCAGTGGACCTTCCAGAGTTTCTGTTTAATTAGGCAGAGCTGGGACTGGAGCTGCAGAGAGGGGGGAACATGGTGCATCACAGCCTGGCTCGGGAGCCTGGCTGCCCACAGACACACACACACTGGCCCTGGGGGGTGTGAACTTGGGGGAACAACCTCCTTCTTGCAGAGGCAGATGTGATCTCCCCCCAGGGCTCAGAAGCTTTGTAGTCCCAGGGAATGGGTGTTTGCTCCCAGAGGATGGAGACAGCTGTGGTGTGTCCCAGGAAGGTAGTGGGAGATGCCTGGGTGGCACCTGATGCTCCATCTCAGGCATTCTCCTCACTCCCATGGCATTTTTCCCATGGATGCAGAGGACACTGGGCCCCTTGTGTGAGGTGGAGGCAGAGTCTGTGGGCTGGAGAGGGGTCTTACACGGCTCAGAGTTAGAACTTCCTTCCTACTACTGCTCTTGAAGGTAAACTCATTGCATGCCCAGCATGGTCAGGGGACCAAGACATCCTGGGAAACTCCTACCCCACCCCAAGCCCCTGAGTAGCATCCCTCCTGGCTGTGGGGTCTGAAGGATGCTACCTCCCCCATAGGGCCCTTTTCTCAACTGTGGAGAGATGCAAGAGCATCACTTGGGTTGAGCAGGCTGGAGCAGGGGGTACTACACTCCCCAGCCTCCACAGGAACCACTCTAAACAGCTACAAACCACCTAAAATAGGTCTGCTGCTTTCATGCTGGTGGAAAAGCTCACATCTCCCCTCTCGCATCCTTCCTCCCCACCCAGTGGCAAGGCAGGACCCCCATCCTGTCGCTCCCTCCAGCCGGGCACAGCGGGGTCCCCCAGCCCAGTCCAAACTTCCCTCTTTCAATCACACTCAGGGAAGATGAAACAAGTTCAAAGGGAGGGGAAGCAGCTGTCTGGGGGTGTCTGGCAGGAACCGGCCCCTCAGCATTCCCGCGGCGGCGGGGCGGCGGCAGGATGCTGGAGAGGACGGTGCTGGAGGGATGTTTGGGGGGGGATGTAGCTCCTTTGGCGCCAGCCTCCACTCACCCTGGGGGTCCCATCTTTGCTCTGAGAGGCTGTGTTGGACTTTTCAGAGAGAGCCATGGCAGGAGAGGGTGTCTTTGGAACATGCTGAACCACAGCCCCTTGGCTGGGGGATGTTGGATGCCTGGGTGCAGCCTGGTCCTGTCCATGGGGTGGGGGTCTTTGCCTTGTCCACTCCACCTGGACCACCAACTCTTCCCTCAAACACTCTGAAACATGTACTAGGAAGATAAAAACTGGAGAAATCTGACAGCAGCAAGAGCCCTTGTACATGGGGTCTCTCACTCCACAGCAGGAACCTCCACCCACTGTGCCCCCTCATCGGGGTGCCCCCCAGCCCTGAGGTCTCCCAAGGAGCATCCCACCAGGTAGAGCTGCATTTTGGGTTGCTGAAGGTTTCAGATGTTCACATGAGGCTGCAGAGCTGTGGCAATTAGACCAGAGCAGGCTGGAAATTGCTAACAAATTGGGGGAGTGGGAGGCTGGGGCATAGTGAGGGGAGAGCCCTGGGTAGGGCAGGGTCTGTGGGTGGCTCTGTGCACAGTGCTGGTGTTGTCTGATGGTGCAGAAGTGCCTGTCCTGAGCTTTGTGAGACAAAACAGCTCAGGAACATCCCCAGTCCTGGAGGATGTGGAGGTAGCTGAGAGCTCTTGGATGCACCAGGTGGTAGAAGCGGGAAGCACCCCAGCCTTGACCCTGCTGTTTTCCAGGCTGCTGCCTGAGCTCGGGCTCTTGCTGGGATTGCAGTGCTCTTTGCCCTTCTCTCCAGGCCTGCCAAGGTCCCTGGGAGCGGGGCCAGCGGGGCTGGGTCACAGGGAAGCCCAGGAAGTCTCACTGGCCTCAGCCAGCTGGGTGATGGAGCAGGGTGCGTGTCTGAGATGTCACTCCCAGTACTGAGCGCCAGACACGGGCTCTGAGACCCAGCAGTGGTGTCTGGGGTGGGCACGGGGGGGTTTCAGACCAGGCTGGGATGTGTGGTGGCCCCAGTGCCTGTGGGAGCCGGTCCCCTGGGGCTGGTCCCCACTCACAGCAGGAGGTATCAAGCTGCAGAAGGAATTTTCCAGGCTGGCACAAGAGTTTCCACACAGAGCACTGGGGTGAAATGAAGAGAAGGGGGGGATGTCTGCTCCATCTGAGGGCAATCTGCTGGCCCAGCAATGGATTTCACATGTCCCTGGGGCAGCAAGGGAGCCTTGGAGCTGCCTCTGGACAAACAGCAGATGATCACTGAGGGCAGGGATGACCCATCCTGCCCAGCCAGGCAAAGTGAATAACCCAAACCCTGGCTCCTCCAAGGCTTATTTTTAAATTAAGAGGAGCTATTTCAAAGCATCCAGGTGACTCAGAGCTCGGAGAGCTGCAGGGGCTCTCACACCCAGGAGCTCATCTAGGTTTCTTTTCAACCTCCATTAGTCAGTGGGAAGATGCTGTCCGTCCTTCCAGGCCCTGTCCCTGTGAAAGCAGACTACATTTCCAAGGAAAATGCCCCAGTTTTTCCTTAACCAGAGAAATTTTGGGGACTGGCAGGTCCTTGCAGCCACCTCTTGTTTCTTCTCTTGCTGCCAGGTGTATTTTTAGCAGATGGGGGTGATCTTTGGAGACCTTCATTCCCAAGGAACAGGCAGATCCGAACGAAGGATGGAGAATAAAAGGCAGAAATCCCAGTCTCCAGGTTTGCTGGAGACTTTGGGCTGGTTCCACACTGCAGTTTCCAGCACCCTGCACCAGCTCAGCGTGTGGGTGCTAAAGCAGAGCGAGGATTTCACACCAAGCTCTGCTCCAACCAGACCTGGGGGGTACACAGGCAAGACAAGCTGTGTTCAGGACCAGCAGCTCAACTCTGCTCTGGAAATGGGAAAGGGATTTACCAGCAGGTTATATTGCTCTTGAAGTCCAGCTAAACACCCCCTAAGATGGTTTTAGCAAGTAATTTTCAGCCAAGAGTGTTCTAAGCCAGAGATCAAAGCCACGAGGGCTCTTCCCTGGGTGAAGGGATGTCTGCAGCGGGCTGGCAGGAGGGAGCACAGCTGCTGCAGCGGCGCCACGAGACATTCGCCGACAGACGCAGAATCAGGTCACTTGAAAAAGCTACAGACGCCTCCGTGCCAGCCAGAGGGAAGAGACTTGGGCTGCAAGCAGGGTGCACAGCTCCCAGGAATGCCTGGCTTTGCAGGCCTCCCCCTCCTTGGGATGCAGCAAGGGTCTGACAGTGGGATGCTCTGTTCTCGGTAGTGGAGAGAGGGAAGGGGAGAAGAGCAGTGGATGCTGTACAGGGATACTCCAGACTGGCTGATATTTGGGGTTATTCCTAATTTCCTACATTTTCTGGATTAAAAAGGCAAGGATTAAAAAAGATTCTGGATTAAAAAGACCCTGGACTGGCTTCTTGGGCAGCAGCAACCCGCCTTATCTCATCTCATCCCGCCCCATCCCATCCCATCCCATCCCATCCCATCCCATCCCATTCCACCCCATCCCTTCTCCTGTACCTCTGAGTGGGGTGTGACATGGTCCCTGTGCTGGGCAATCTGCCCAGGGTGTCATTTTGCCCTGACCCCATTAGCTGTGAGTCGACATCTGTCCCTGCAGCAGAGCTCACGCTGCCTGCGCTGCGCTGCAGGGTGACAGACACCGGCTGCTCCTCAGCACCGTTGGCTGCTCCCCCCAGCACCAGGCTCTGGGAACAGTGTCTGTTTTGTCTTGTTCTCCCCATTCGTACTGGTTTTCAGGTTAAAGCACTGACCATGACAACCCATCACCAGTAAATCTGAAGGCACGTCCCCAGCAGTAACACAACTGCAGACAGGGAAACTGAGGCACGGAGCAGCACCATGGCTCACTCAGGGTGACTCCAGCAGGCAGGGATGAAGCCTGGGGCACAGAAGCTGAGACACAGTGGGACAGCCTGGCCTTTCTGCTCGTGCACCATGCAGTGATCAGCTGGTCTCATGTCACAACTGTGCCCAGGGCATCCTCTGTGATCCCAGCCCATGTCATGGTGAGCTGTGCAGAATTAACTCAGGGGTTATCCAGGAGGCCAAATGGTCCTCCTGGGCTGCAGGTCCTTGATCTGCAGAGCCTGGAGTCAAGAGTGCCAAAAGTCACTCTTGTCAGCTGTCAGTATTGAGCCACAATGACAGCATCCATCCACTGAGAACCAAAAGGGGCCGAGACACATCTTTGGGGACAGTGCCCTCAGTGAGGGGCCTCCTGTCAATGAATTCACCCCGCAGAGAACACAGACATCAGACCAGGTGGAGATAGGTGGAGGCTCTACCACCTCCATAGCAGCGGTTTGTGTGTGTTGAGCACCATCAACCCAAGAGGACCCAGTCTGCAGAGCAGCAGATGGGCTGCTGGCCAGCACGGCTCCCACACGCTGGCATTTCTTCATCCCACAGCAATATGAACTCACCACGAGGTCCTCACTATGCAAAAGGTGTAGAGCACGAGTAGCTAGGGCCACCCAAACATGGTGGGATGTACAGTAAGGTGCCTGCAGTGAGTAAGGTGAGGTTCCTCACTGTAGGTGAGTCATGGTCTGGTGTCCCTGGTACAATAGTCAGTCAGCCCTGTGGTTGATCAGCAAAGCCTTGAAAAAACCTGGAAACACACAGATGGCTTCAGTCACACTTCCAACAGCATCACCAAGCTCTCTGGAGATGCTTAGTTGTTTTTCCCTTTTCTGGAGTGACTGGGCTGCTCCTGAGGGTGCCAGGCTGGTGAAGGCGATGGTGATGCACACTGGGGCTTGGAGTCCAGTGCTTTCCAAGGACCCTTTGCAGCTGCTGCCAGTAAGACAAATGAGACACCCTGCAGAAGGAGGCTCTGCAAAGCAAAAGCTGCTGATTCAGCCTGCCTGGTCCTTGCCAGCCCAGCCTGGCCCTGCAGGCAGTGTGTCAGGAGTGAGTCAGGACCAGCTCACCATGGTGTGTGCCGTCTCCGTAGCCATCCGGTGCTGGAGCTGGTTCAGGACATTCAGGAGCCCTTTGATAGGTGGTCTTGGGTCTTCCCCCACCTCTGAGATGGAAGAATGTGACTCCATCAATGGGAGGTGTCATCATCACTTGATCTTTACTGAAACCTCCCCCCTCTGCTTCACACCAGCCAGAGCAGAAAGGAGTGACTCACGGGGTCAGGGCTGGGTGTGCGGGCAGGCTCGGGCACTCCTCATGGAGCCAGCCCCAACCCCCTCTCCAGTCACCAGCTCTGGAGCTGCAGGCTGGGCTCGGTGTCCTTGCCCAGCCCTTGGCATGTGGCATCTGCCTTGCTCTGGCTGGACATGTCCCATGTGGCCACCTTCAGCTCACTTTACAGCCCGGGCATCATGGCTTTTCTAGGCTGTTCAGGGTGTTGGAACAGGCATAACAGTGTCTTAACAGTGCCAGAGTGACTCTGTTGACCAGAAGGTAGATTTCAGCCATGAGCTTGGATGGGAGACAGCTGGGATAAAGCCCACCAGACTCCATTTTCAAAGGCTGATCTGGAGGGATCCCCAAACCTAGCAGTCAATGAGGCCAGACCTACCATGATCTCCTGTCTAGGACATCTCAAAGCAGCCTGTACCCAAACACAAGGGACTATTGAAATCCAAATGACCATGCTCAAAATCAACCTGAGAGTGATGAGGAATGATTCATCCCAAGAGGTCACAGCACAAGCTTCAGCATCGAGAGGGGGTCTGTGGGACTGGGCACAGCCAGCATGAGGGAGTCAAGAGGGGTCTGAAATTCAGGAAGTTGGGATATTGGTGGATCCATATTCTGGTGTGGAGGCTGGGGAGTTAGAAAGGTCACTGCAACATGAAGAAGGATAGGAAAAAGCAGGGAAATGAGGAGGCACCATGGTGGAATAATCTGTGAGGTGAATTTCTCTGTGACACACTCAAGAGCCATCGCAGGGTGCAAAGAAACTGATGTGCTGGAAGCAAACCTCTGGCTGGAGGAAGAACAGGGCAAAAACCTGCAGGATCCTGCCTAGAGGTGTGAGGGAAACCCAGGCACAGATCACAGGGGTCTGTGGTCTCTGTAGAGAGTAGGACATGGAGCATGGTGGAGACCATACAGGTGAGAGACTCCTGGGCAGGATGGGGACAGCTTGAGAGGGTCATTCCTTTGGGGACAAAACACCATCTCAGAGCCTGGGCAAATGGCAGCCAGCAGAGCTGAGCTCATGTGAACAGTGCTGGTTTATCCTCAAGACAAGTTAAAGACTTTTCAAAGTGGGTGCAGGACCTGAGAGCCAGGGAGAACCCAGCATGTGGGCTGCTGATGGACTGGGAGGAGCGGTCCCATGGAGCTGCTCCTTTTGGGACACATCTCAGTCAAGGTGACCTGAACTTTCAAGCCCATGAAACAGGAAACCAGCTGTGCCAGTCTGGGGTCCTGGCAGGATGATGCCTTCTCTGGCAGCATGAGTGCCCAGCTGCAAGGGCAGGCGTGCAGCTCTTGTGCAGGATGCCCAGTTGCAAGAAAGAGCGATTGATGCCTCTCCAAGGCAGCCACAAAAAAGCCCCACAGCCAGTGGGGCGTCCTGCAGAATAGCAATGAGCTGAGCACCCCTGCTCCACCAGCACCCAGCCCCACTGCAGCCTGCTGCCAGGCACGTAGCTGCCTTTCCAACAGGAGAAAAGCCCCAAGGGGGTGACATCCTCCTTCCTATAGAGCACAGGCAGCGATCGCCTCTGAGCTAAGGGCTGGGTGGGTGATGGGGGACAAAGAGGGGAGGAGGGACTGGTTTTAGTGGTGTAGGGCACTGCAGAGCAGGATCAGCCACTGGGAAGTTTTGTGAGACCTGGGTTTGCCCTTCAGTGCACAGAGACAGGTGGGACCCTGCAGCTCCTCCTTATGCCCCTGCCCTGTCTCTCACCGCCTTTTCCATCCTTCTCCCACTCCTTCCAGGCCCAGGCTCTGCCCCAGGCACTGTGCAGGGGGCTGCTTTCAGCAGCCATCACAGTCTTGGGTGGGTTGATTGGATTTTAGACAAGAACAAAATGTCTCTGTTCGTAAAAGAGGTGCTGGAGTAGGAAAGTAAATTCATCCCCCAGCCCTGTTCCCTTGTCTTCCTCACCAGCCCCCCTCCATTCTGTCCCTGAGACCAGTCACAGTGTTACTGCACACATACCCCGGGTACCAGTGATGCCCAAGCAGGGACACAGGGACACAGAGTCAGGGAGGTGACATCTCCCAGTCCAGGACCCTGCATCACAATAACACCTCTCCATCACTTCTCCTCAAAGGAGGGCCAGAGCACTGAATGCCAGGACACCATGGGCATGGCTGCCTATCCACCTCTGGGCCATTCCTCTCCCTGCATCCAGAGCCCAGGATGATTTTTTTTGGCCTCCTTCAATAAAGGGAAGTGCCAGCTCTTGGCACTAGTGATGCTTTTTCATTCAACTTGGTTCATTTTGCTTCACTTGGCATGTCAGAGCCCCCCTCCACGACTCAGTTTCCCCATCTGTTCACTGAGGGAATGATGCTACAAACTCTCCAAAAAGCACTGAGGGGCTGATGCTGAGAAATGCTGTCCTAGACACTGCCATAATTAGCACTGTCTTACAGACTGCATTATTTCTCTTTCTTTTCATAGAAACACAGACTCACAGAATCAGAGGGGTTGGAAGGGACCTGGAGAGCTCCTGGGGTCCAACCCCCCTGCCAAAGCAGCTCCCCAGCTCATATTGCACAGGGCGGCGTCCAGACGGGGCTGGAATCTCTCCAGAGATGGAGACTCCACACCCCCTGGGCAGCCTGTCCCAGGGCTCCCTCAGCCTCACTGGGGAAAAGTTCTTCCCCATCTTGGTGTGGAACTCCCTGTGCTCCCACTTGCAGCCACTGCCCCTTGTCCTGTCCCCACAGACACTGAAAAGGGGCTGCCCATTCCCCCTGCATCCCATACTGAAGATATTTATAACCATTAATAAGGTCCCCCCTTAGTCTTCTTCTCTCCAGGCTGAACAGCCCCAGCTCCCTCAGCCTTTCCTCACTGGTAATGACACCAAGTGACTTTAACCTCATAACGTGCAAAAAAGAATCTGCTCATTTTTCTCCCTTCAAACAGCTCTGTTTGCCTGCAGCACAGAGTGGTCAAGAACAGGAGAGAGCTCAGAGCACAGCCTGTGTCCAGATGGATGTGGCAAAGCCCACACAGAGCTGGGCAGACACACGTGTGGGTGCAGGTGAGGGTGCTCTGATACCAGCAGCTACCCCTGTCTTGCTTTTTGGGGTGGTTTGGCCCTAGCTGGAGACCAGGCTCCCAGCAAAGCCACTCCATCACTCCCCTTGTCAGCTGGACAGGGGAGAAAATAGATACTGAGAGGCTCAGGAGTGGAGATAAGGGCAGGGAGAGATCATTCCACAGTCAGTGTCACAGGCAGAACAGACTCAGCACAGGATAAAGGACAGAAAACTCTCTAATTGATGGCACTGCCCTGCACCCCCAGTGACACCAGAGTCAGGGGATGAGAAGTGTGACCAGATCTTAAAGCAGCTCCCCCCACCCCTCCCTTCTCAGCAGACTGACCTTTAGTCAGGATTTCGCTCCCTTCTTCCCCCCACTGTGGCACAGGGAGGGGCAGGGACTGGGGCAATGGGGGTTTGGGTCAGTTCCTCAACAAGATGTTCTCCTCCTTAGCTGGGGGGTGGGGGGGTCATTCCTCACACCCTTCCCCTGCTGCACTGTGGGGTCCCACCCATAGCAGACAGTCCTCCAGGAACTTCTCCAACATGAATCCATTCCCATGGGGCTTCGGCTCTTCCCCAGCTGCCCCAGCCTGGGTCACTGCTGTGGGTGCAGCCATCAATCACAGAATGTCTCTCAGGCCCAGACTGCTCCAGCCTGGTCCCCCACGGGGTCACAAGCCCCCCCAGCAATCCTGCTCCATCGTGGGTCTCTCCCTCACTCATCTCTGTGTCTCTGTCTCTCTCCATGGGCTGCAAGTGCTGGCAGGGCCTTGCTCCAACACGGGTCACAGCATCTCCTGCCTGTCTCCCCCTGCTCCAGCCTGGGGCCTCTCCACGGGCTGCAGGTGGGGTCTGGGCCTTGTCCATGGGCTGTGGGGGGACACCCGCTCCACCATGGGTTTCTCCAGGGGCTCAGGGGCATCTTTCTCTCCCGCACCTGGGGCGCCTCCTGCCCCCTTCCCTGCCCTTGGTGCCTGCACAGCTCCTCACATCTTCTCACTCCCTTCTCTGGGGGCACAAAACGGCTGCTGGTGGGTTTTTTGTCTCCTCACTGTGACTCCCAGAGGCGCTGTGACCATGGCTGATGGGCTCAGCCTTGGTCCAGCCTTGAGCCGGCTGGTGTTTGCTCTGTGGGGGCTTCTTCTTGCAGCAGCTGCCCCTGCAGCCCCCCTGCTCCACCAGAACCCAGCCATGCAAAACCACAAGACTTTTACACCCACTCCCACGACGCTCACAGCATCAGCAATGCAGACGACCACCCTCCGTGGCATCCCCTGCCCTTAGTGCCACAGGTCCAGCCAGAGCAAAGCACCTCCAGTGCCATCAGCCTGAGGACCTTCTTGCAGCTCTGCACATCCCTTGTGCACCAAGCATGGGGGATGCCAGCTCCCTTGCAAGCACAGTCCTCATGCCTGTGGAGGACCCGATTCCTGCCCTGTCCACCCCTCATCTCCATGCCCTGAGCCAGCCAGGCTGCCTGGTCAGACCCAGACTATGTCTGCCCATTGCTCCTTGACTAGATTTAATTTTCAGGGTAATTAGGAAAATGCTCAGGGTATAATTTATCCCTAGTTGATGCATTTTGCTGCAATTCCTGGTCTTGGGTCTCAGTTCTTTCTCCTCACCATCCTGATGGAAACACTGAGCTGCATCCTTCCAGGCAGCAAAGTCGATCAGTTTTCCTCTGAGGGAATAAATAATCTTTCAAATCTGAAAGAGGAAACAGACTTTAAATAATAAACTTCAGGTTTGCTCTGTGCTTGCACTCTTTATTTGTTTTCTTGGTGAGAGATCGATTGTCCACGGTGAGGGAACATTTGATGGTGGGGTTAACTGGAGCCTTCACTTTCAATCTGGCATTTCATTTGCCTGATCAAGATATATAGATCTGCACTGGACAGATTCATCTCAGCATAAATAACCTAATGGCTTGACACATATGCACTCCCATCCTCACTTCTCCCTTTTTGATGGTGTTGCGGAGGGGTGAATGACACGGGTTTTATACTCAGGCTTTGTGGAAAGTTGTGTTGGGTGGAAGTCTTCAAGCAGCACTACAGGCTGGGGGGAGACTGGCTGGAGAGCTGTCAGGTGGAGAAGGACCTGGGGGTGCTGGGTGACTGCGACTGACCATGAGCCAGCAGTGTGCCCAGGAAGGCCAGTGGCATCCTGGCTTGTATCAGAAATAATGTGGCCATAGGGCTGGGGAGGGGATTGTGCCCCTGGACTGGGCACTGGGGAGGCTGCACCTCGAGTGCTGGGTCCAGTTCTGGGCTCCTCACCATCAGAAGGACATTGAGGTCCTCGAGTGAGTGCAGAGAAGGGCAACCAGGCTGGGGAAGGGGCTGGAGGGCAAATCCTCTGAGGAGCAGCTGAGGGAGCTGGGGGTGTTGAGCCTGGAGAAGAGGAGGCTGAGGGGAGACCTTCTCCCCCCTCCCCTGCCCTGCCAGGAGGGTGCAGAGAGGTGGGCGATGGTCTCTTCAGCCAGGGGACAGGAGATGGGACAAGGGGCAATGGGCTCAAGCTGCCCCAGGGCAGGGTCAGAGCAGATGGGAGGGAAAAGTTCTTCCCTGGCAGAGTTGTCAGGGCCTGGCACAGGCTGCCCAGGGAGGGGGCTGAGTCCCCACCCCTGGGGGTGTTTAACAGGTGGGGAGATGAGGTACTGAGGGATCTGGTTTAGCATGGGATGGGATTGGTTGGACTTGATGATCTTAAAGGTCTTTTCCAACCTTGTGACTCTGTGATTCTGTGAAATGGCTCTGAGTAATTGAAAGGACATACAGCCAACTCATTAGCAAAAAAAAAATATAACAAAAAAAAGGAAATAATATAAAAATTAATTAATCCAACTCCTTTTTGCATTTGCAATTGATCTGTTCATCAGGGGAAATATGCATTGGGCAGAAAGGCTGCACTGGTTGTTTTGGGTTACCATGTCCTCTGAGGTTTAGAAACAGTAGATCTCATCGGCACTTCTAATTCTCATTTAGACATTAGGCAGAGAAAACAGCCTCCCTTGTTTTGTGAGCTTCCAGCCAATTTTTCAGTCTTGAATATATTAATCTTTGAACTGCTCTGAGTGCAAGAAGGGAAATGTTCCCTTTGCAGCGACAAATTGTGCTGGGAGGGTTCTGGACCAGCAAAAACAAGTTGTAGCCTAAGAAACTGTGGAGTTCAGTTGTTGACTGCACAAGCAGAGGCAGGTTAGCAAGCAGAAGTGTAGAAAACAAGAAATTAAAAGACAGCTGATACCAATCTCTTGTTCCAGGTGCAATTTAGGATATCTCCTCTACTGAAGTGTCCTGCATGGGAGAGATAAAGACCCACCTCAGCCCTGCTTCGGGGCTGGGTTAATGCCTCTTCACTGCAGATGCTATCTCCAGTTTTTTGCCTCCCATTTATCCCCCGGAGCGATGTCCTGTCAAATGCAGATGAAATGCTGACAGCAGATCTCAAGACCCTTCTTACTTCCCTTCCAGCTGGGACCTCTGATCCGCTCCTGTCTTTTAACAGCTCTCAGTGTTTTTCAGACTCACAGGGCTGGAGCTTTCTTCTGGGTACCAAGCTGTCACAGAATCACGGGGGTTGGAAGGGACCTGGAGAGCTCCTGGGGTCCAACCCCCCTGCCAAAGCAGCTCCCCAGCTCATATTGCACAGGGCGGCGTCCAGACGGGGCTGGAATCTCTCCAGAGATGGAGACTCCACACCCCCTGGGCAGCCTGTCCCAGGGCTCCCTCACCCTCACTGGGGAAAAGTTCTGTCCTTTGATTTAGCAGCATTCTCTGAGCATGATGGTGACATGCTGGGAAGGATGGTGGCACTGGGCAGCCTGCCCTGGCGTGGTACAGTACGGTACCAGGCACTTCCTAGCTGGCATCTTCCCCTAGCACTGCTGGCTTTCTGCAAGCCATGGCACTTTGTGGGATGGGTATGAGCCATAAAGGCTCTTGGAGCCTCATCACACCAGGCATTTTACATCTGCCATCTCATTTCAACATCTCACAGAGCCTGCATCAGACAGTTTTGGCATTTTAAGTGGGTTTTTGAGCTCCTTTCTTTGTCCTTCCCTCTCCCATCTCCCTCCTCCCTTTTGGGTACTGACTTTGAGCCCTCATTCCAAAGAGGTTCTATTGCACAAAGAACAAAACACATGCACCACATGGAAAAATCCAAACAGTAATTGAAAAAAACCCACACTGCTTTCATCCAGCAAAGTCCTGGATTTGCACTGAAGATAGCCAAAGCTGCCTTTTGTCCCATCTCCTTTGTACTACCTGAGTACATCCCCAGTGGCACGCAGAGACATACAAAGACACGCAAGATCAGCTGCTGAGCCAGACCCAGGTCATTAGCTCCCAGCTAATCACCACAGCAGGAGCAGGGCTGATGTGTGAGAGCTTTGGAGGTAACCAGATCCACCGGGTGTGGCAAGGGCAGATGACTTCCTGGCCAAGCACATTGATCTCCCCATCACAACGCTGAGGGAGAAACAGCCCCAGCACACTGCACAGAGAGGGATGCACATGGGTTTTGAGTGTCTCCTCCTGAAACCTTATTGCCCTGCAGAAAGTGGCTTCTGCTGGAGGTGGGATTGCTCCCAGGGTAGCAGGGGCTCAGCTGTGTGCTGGGGGTGTGCAGGACCTGTCCTCAGCCTCAGACCCACTGCTCCTCTCCAAGGAGATGTTCACACCCCAAATTTCTAGTTTTGACAACAAAATTATTCAGACACTAAAAATACCCAGTAAATTTATTGCAGGGGGGGGCTGTGACACTGAAAACAAGTCCATCGTGCCCATCAGTGGTGGGCAACACTCATAATTTCACTCCCACCTCTTAGGGACTGGGCTGTTCCTCTCTATGTGCCCTGATTCTCTGGTGCTACAGAAGAATCTCCACTGGTGTTTGTTTTCTCTTGTAGAGCAGCACTTCTCATGCTTCACATTGCAGAGAAATGCTCAAAAAAATGTTGCTGATTGAAACCAGGAGCCAAAAGACAAGAACACCACTTTTTTTCACCCCCCTTGGTTCTGAGATTCTGTGTCTTGTTTCATGATTTTGGAGCCAGTGCCAGTAGTGTTAAATCATTTCCCTCCCACCTACCTCAAGGTCCTTGGGGGGGAAGTCAGCAGTCTAGGAAGGTCCTGGAGGGCTGTGACCACACGTAGTGGAGCTGGGAGAGGGACTTGGAGCTGCCTGGGTGCAAACCTATGGCTCAGCAGGACTTGTACCCCATTGCTGAGGGACACGGGGTGCACCCTCAGAGCTGTCACACAGCAGCAGGAGGGTGACATACCCAGAGCATGGCCACCCTAGTGCAGGCACTCAGCACCTTTGGATGCACTCGGTGCTGCCCCCAGCACTGGGTGATCTCATGGCTTCCTTTGGGGCATGAAGAGTCTACCTGGGGTTACAGGGCAGCACTCCCCAAGAGGCACAAATTCAATCATTTCCATCAGGCACCCAATGCTGTGAGCACCCTTAGCCCCCTGCTTGCCCTTCCCCCACCCACATTTGAGATGAGGGAGCTGAGCACCAGGTGGTCTTGTGTCAGGATCCAGCCACAGGCTGTGAACCAAAGCCCAGTTTGGAAACAAGATTAACTTTATGTGCACAGAGGATTTATATTCACTGCTGGGGTGAAGGATGCTGCCTGAAAGACGGGAGGAAAACAGCCCTAAACACCCAGCAGTGGTGGATGACACACGTTCCTTTGCCTTCTTTGGGCAACATCAGTGTCTCACCCTCACCCAGGGCAGACCCTGAAGGAGCAGGAGGTGTGTGAGGTGCCTGTGCTTTCCATCTTTCCCCCTACAATCCCCAGCCCTGCTATGCTCCCCTTTCCCCCTTGCAGCATCCTACTGCAGCAGGAGCTTCTGGGATGCCCAAGGGGAAGCTGTTGGCACTGGTTCACAGTGGAGCTGCCATGGAAGTTACTCACATCCCACCCCTGAGATGAGGACAACTTATCTGAAAGAAGCTCCACGGTTCCTGGAAGCTTGTGGCTTGTTCCCAAAGACAGGTTGTGATTCATTGCCAGGCCCCAGGGAGTCCAGGGGCACAGACACCCCGAATGAAGCAGACTGCAGAGATCCAGACAGCAGCTACTTCTCTGCAAGGCCAGGAGCAGCCCCAGGATGGGCTGTGACTTCTTGGAGATGAATCACAGTCACAGAGTTACAGCTGGGTTTGGATGAGAAGGGACCTCAAAGCCCATCTAGTTCCACCACTGCCATGGGCATGGACACCCTCCACTAGCCCAGGTTGCCCAAAATAGCAACTCATATGAACTCATTAGGCTGTGGCCACTCCCAACATCCCAGGGACCAGGGATGTGATAAGACAAGTCTCATCAGCTTGGCAGGAAAAGGTTGAACTTGATCCTTTAGCTGGAACCCAAAACGGGGCAGATTGAGACTCAAGAAGCAGGTGGGTGGTGTAGGTGGGTACTGGGGAGCAGGGAAACAAGCTCTCTGGGTGATGTTGCCTCTGCCAAGCTCAAGATGGGCTGAGCTGTGGAATGTCCTCAGGGGCTTCATCAACCTGGGACTGATGGCAACAGGAGAGTGGCAGAGGTGGGGGGGGGTGGCTTTCTGGTCCCCCTGGTTTGGACCACTGCAACCAGGGGAGGACATCTCTTCCCACACTTGTAGCCACCTCCTGGATGGACATCCTTGATGGGATCTCATGTTTTGTACTGCCAGTCTGGGGTGAAGATGCCCTGGCACAGCCCTGAAGAAGCACCGTTCCCCATTTCCAGACATTTTAGCCCATAAAGCCCTTTCCCACCTTATTTCCCCTGCTTCTTAGGGGATTTTTCTATCCCTAGGACTGCTTTCAGGTGTGTCTACATTCCTCTGCAGTGCTCAGGGATTGCAGGGCTGCCTCCAAGGCCCTGGGAGATGTATCAGGGCAGGCTGAACCCACACCAAGACAGCAGCATCTCTCCAGACCCCGTGTGGGGTCCAGGAGGGCTTTAAATGGTCCACGTCCCTGCACAAGATGCTCTGAGAAAAGCTTGGAGCACAAAACCTCCTTTTTCTTGCTGTTTGCCAGAGCTGTGGCCAGCTCCAGCTTCACCCACTGCTGAACGAAGCACTCACCAAAGCCCTGGGGATGCTGCATCTCGGTGTGTGGGGACCAGTCAATTTTGGGAGGATGGATTCGTTCTCATAAGCCTCATAATCACCCTTGCCTTCATCCATTAAGGAATTAATGGCTATTAAAAGCAGTTAGAAACATTTGGTGGGCTTGCCAGCTGCTTCACCCCGTCATAGTCACTTGTGCTTTGCAGAATAATTCCTTCACTGCTATTTTAGGATGGTAAAATCAAACCCTGGACACTGACTGGACCAGGAGGAACTTCACTGGGATGCAGAAAACCCAGTGCACTGATGGACCCACACCATGCCCGTGCTTCCAGCATCCCTCACCATGGGGACTTTGGGCCAGGTTTGCATTAAGCAGCTTCATGGTGTGGTGCCATCTCCTCTTGCTGCAGTGGAGGAGACCCATAGTGTTTTGGGAGCAGAGATCCTCAAAGAGCCTTGGTCATGCCCAGCTGAGTCTGGGCTGCAGAGCTGCTGTCACTCCAGGTCATGACCTGAGCTACAGGGCTTACAAAGGTGCTGGCTGCTGGTAGAGCTGATGCCAAGCAGAAGAGACACCACAGGGTGAGAAAATCCTTCTCTGGCTCTTGGTGGCATTGTCCCAGCCCCACTCTGTCCCTCTGCAGAGCGCCTTCCAGCTGTGGTGGCAGCCCTGACCTCTGAGATCATGGCTCGTTGCACACAAGGAGACTCACAGCAGCCTCACAGGGAGGACTGTGACTCACCTGTCAGGGACATCCACCCCTGTCCCCCCTGTCAGACTCTCAGTTTTGGACCTCCTGCCTTCACCACAGCTTGAGGAGATCTGAGAACCCTTCTCCTGCAGTCCCTGGGCTGTCCCAGTGCACGCTTCAGACTGGGACAGCAGGGCAGCCATGACCTGGGCTCTGTCTGCTCAAGAGGAGCCAGGGGGGGTTCCAGGTGGAGATTTGGGATGCAGCCCCATCCACACAGGTAATGGGTAAAAGGTGTCTGTTCCCATCAATGCCCCTCCTGCCATGGGAACCCATCCTCAGCCTGTCCAAAAGAGTCACCTGTAGAAAACCCAACCTTGTCCCTACCCAACTGTCCCCTCCAGCTGAGCTTCTCTCTCACCCTGAGCAACAGCCATGGGGACTGTGCCAGGTGGTGGAAACCTTCTTGCTGCAGCCACTTGGCCTGTCCTCTTGCACCATGTCCCCTGTCCCCTCTTGTCCCAAGAGCCTGTTGGCACTTGTCAGGTTTCTCCTAGAGCTTGAACTTCTTGCAGACCAGCCAACCAGAGGTTCTGAGGCAGTGCACAGGGCACTTTGGGTCCTCCCTGTCCCTTTGGAGCACTCTTTGGAGTGTCTCTGTGGTAAGACATGAGTGTCAGGCTGGAAATACTGTGCTGGGCTGTTTTGGTCCAGGGTCTCCATCACCAATCAGTGCTAATGTTCTGGCTGCAGAAAGACATGCTCATCTGGCCCATGTGACCATGGAAAAGACTCTCCATGGGGTTTGGACATCTTTAAATGCCAGCTGACATCTGAGAAGCAACAGGTCTGGGATATTGGCATTAGGAAATTCCTCCATGCTGATAGGGCCATTCTCCCCACTTCTAAGCTTCTGTAGGAACAGGATGTCATGGAGACCTCCATCCAGCTGCCAGCCTTGGCTGATGTTGGTTGACATCCATCCCTCCTTAGGCCACCACTCACATGGCTGTCCCCCCATCAGCTGTCATAAACCCACATGTCTTCCAAGGTAGAAAACCAGAAGTGACATGACCATGAGAGCAACACTCCAAAACAGTGTTGGCACCCCTCTGCCCAGGGGATGCTTTCTCACATCACCTCCATGGTTGCATCATTGCCACCTGCCAGCCCTTCCTGGCTGTGAGACTTGCCAGGATGGGGCAGGAGGGTGTGAAATGCTTTCGTGGTGGGAGCCATCCATACTTGCAGACAGCGTGGACCCATCATGCTGGAGTAATTGGATGGAGTGTGAAGGGCTGAGCAGCTGGTGTTTGAGCCCAGAGAGTCACAAAGCTCCCAGCTGTCACGTGGGAGGTCTGTGAGCAAATAGAAGATGCACTCAAATGATGCAAGAGGGATGTTGGCACTGGGGTATTTCTGCCTTTTTAGACATTTTAATATATCTGAAAATCCTTGATAACCTTCAGGATTTTGAATTTGAGGGTTTTCCCTAAATGTAACCCAAAAGAGATCTGCAGGGGAGGAGGAAAATAGCCAAAGCTAGAGAGTGAAGAAGGAATGTCCAGGGTTAGAGGTGATGCAGCACTCATGGTCAGGGTCCCTCTGTCACGTAGTGTCTGTTCTGCAGCAGTTCCCACCTTTGCCCAGGGACCTTCTCATCCCAGCCCTGAGCTGTGGCCCAGATTGCCCCTCTCCAGACCTGGATGCCACTTCACATTTCTCATCTGCTTTGAACACCCAACATCTGAGTCTTCCCACCCAGCAGCCTCCAGGACACTGAAAGATCTGAAGCAAAGACACAGCCAGGAAAAAGGAGCAGAAACCAAAATTCTCTGAGATCAAAGAACTTTCCTCTGGAGATTTCCAATTAGATCAGGACATGCTCTGGCTGTGTTCACATTGCAGATGAGCTTCATGTCAGCTTGGCCTCCTTTCCTCCTACCACGTTGTCTCCAGATTCATTTCATTAGTGATGGCCTGCCTTCATTAGTGAATTAATTCCCCATGAGCTGCACTGCAATAAAGCCTACCAGAGCAAGGACCAGCAAAGCCACATCTGGGGACTTGTGAATACTGCAAGTATTTTCTGGACAAAAAGGATAATCACAGAAATACTAAAAACCAAACAAATTTTATCCAAACCAGACCTGGAATCTTTGAGGCTTTTTCAACCAAACCAAAAGGGTTGGTTGTTGTGAGTGTCAGATTTGGATTGACCTGTGGGTTGGTGATGTAGGAAATGAGCCCTCACCTCTCTCTTGGGGGACAGACCCCCAAGATGAAAGTAAAATCAGTAGAAATGCATTGAATGTGCCCTTCTCCATTGGTTTTCAGATGTGTCCTGAAAGGTTAGATGGATGTGGGGGCTTTTCCTACCCTGTGTTGGACACCTAAAGAGAAGGTCCTTGGCTGAGCTGGGCTGCCTTGGCTGCAGCAGGAAGGGGTGCAGAGGTCTGACCACATCAAGATGTGGCAGAAGAAGTTGAATCTGCATGGGAATGGTGACAAAGGGAAAGGAGGGTGGATATTCTCCTCTGGGTGAGGGCCTGGGGAGCATTTCTTCATCTCCTGGACAAAAGGGGCCTCAGTGTCTCCCTCAGTGACTCCCCAGCCCAAGAAATTTTGCCTGCAACATCCCCTGGAGCATCCCATCAGGAGGCAGCATCCCTTCTTGGAGGACTCTCTTCCTGCTCCATGTCTCCCTGTTAGGTCTGCTCGGTCCCTGGGGACAATTTGTCTGCCCCCAGCCATCACCCTTTGCACTTCCTCTGGGGATGCAAGCAGCACTCTAGCAATAACTGCCTCTTTCCATTACTTCCCAAATCCTCTCGTTCCACACCAAACCAAAGCTCCTGCCCATCCCATTTCCCTGGGATACTGATGAGACCAGATGGTCGCTGTGCTCCTTTCTGCTGGCCTTGGCAGGGCAGCCAGGAGGACTTGGGATGATGCCCATCTCTGTGGGGAAGGGATGGAAGGTGCAAAAACCACCAGTGAGGGGGAGTGGGAGGGAAAACTAGCAATTATGGTCAGGCTGAAAACCCCACAGACAAAGGAAACAAACCTAAATTGTCTGATTATGTTGGCGACTGTTATCAGGGATGTTTTAGTCGCAGCTGTTAATAAAAATAATAGTAGTAATAAAATGACAATGATGCTAGCAATTGTTCCAGCACTGATGATAATAAGAGGATAATTTATTAATTGTGAGCTGTTGTCTGTATCTTCTAGTGCTTCTGCCTCCCAGACGTGCCCCAAACTCCAGCTGCTTCATATTAATGCAAGATGAGATAAATGAGAAAGGCTTTTTCTTCATTGCACAACCATGGCAGAGACATTGGGGACAGCAAAGTCTGTCCTTGTCCCCTCTTCTATGTGTACCCTGTGTTGTGGGGGTTGAGCATTAGGTGGGATCTTGCATGTCTCTCCTTTTAAGAAGGGTTTGCAGCCTTCAGAGAAGCTGAACCCCGTGAGAGCTGCATAGTCAGACCCTGCAGGAGCTCAAAGTCATTGGATGGCTTTTGCCCTTCTCCAGGTAGGGCTGACAGGGCACCCACATTTCCCCACAGGGTCCTGAAGTTGCCTCTGGCTTCTTGCTTGAAGGAGCAGAGGGAAGAAAAGCCCCAGCTCCAAATGTTGCTGGTTTCTATGTACTTTCCAGACTTTGCAGTGCCACTCTTGAGCCTTGTGGTCTGAGGTGAAGCGAGGAGCAGGGAAAGCCAGGTCCTGCTGGGTGTGAGGTGAAGTGGCAGAGATGTATGTGCAGCAAGGAGGAATGGATGGGGACCACAGCAGAGAGATTCTTGTGTGGCAAGGAGGAGGGATGGATGTGCAGCCAGGTGGGGACACCCATGTGAGGCAGAGAGGGCTGGACGTGCATTGAAGAGGAGAGATGGATGTGTGTTAATGAGGGATGGATGTGTGTTAATGAGGGATGGATGTGTGTTGAGAAGGGATGGATGTGTGTTAATGAGGGATGGATGTGTGTTAATGAGGGATGGATGTGAGTTGAGAAGGGATGGGCATGCAGCAAAGAGGGATGGACGTGCCGTGAGGAGGGAGGGATGTGTTGTGAGGAGGACAGATGTTCAGTGAAGAGGAGGGAGGGGTGTGCACTAAGGTGGGGAGGAGCAGCCAGCAGTGTGTGGGGAGGTTGCTGTGCTATGTGTGTTACACACCCGTGACCGTGCGAGCTTGCGTGCATCCAGGGACCTGAGGTCTGCACAACCTCCACAGCTGTCCTGATAGCCATCTCCAACAACACACAGTGTTCTGGAGCTGCAGGGTGTCAGGGATGTCTGGCTGGACCCCCTGCAGCCAGCCCCCATGCCCTCTGCCTTGGCTGCAAGAGTGAACACTGCGTGCTCTGATCCTACCCAGGCTCATGACTCACGGGGTCTCAGTGCTCACTCTGTCCCATGTGCTCCCCTATCCCAGGCAGGGGGAGAAGGCTGGGGGGGGTGTGGGGTGTTCAGGGAGCAGCTCCATGTCAGGGTGCTGGCTGGAAGCCCCAGGAGGGTGTTTGGGGATGGTGGTGGCACTGAAGCTGCTCATCAGCCTTGTCCCTCTGGTGATGGGTGTCACACAGCTCTGCAGGGCGAGGAACCCCCAGGACAGCCTGTTAGCTCCCAGGGATGGGGAGCTGCACACAGCTTGGGATTGCAGGGAGGGAAGGAGCTAGGGCAGGGGGGGTGGTGCTGTTATTTCTGGTGTGTGTCCCCCCCTAGCCTGAGTTGCTCAAACCTGGGGAGGTGGGAGTGGGGTGTCATGGCTGGAAGGGCACATCAGTCCTCCCCAAGGGTCTGTTGTTGGTGACGTGGGGTGCCCAGACCAACCACAGCCCCATGGGAGCCTTCAGTATGCCTCTGCCACCCGCCACCCCCTTCACTTTTCCCTTCACTGGTGCTCTCCCACCACCCCTCACCCTCCCCATGCCCCAGCTCTCCCTGCCCTGTGCCTTTCTCAGGGTCTCCTGCCCTCTCTCCTCCCCAGAAGGAATAAATCACCCTCTGGCTCCAGCCTCAGCTCTCAGAGGAAACAGTAACCCACATTGCCACCTCCTTCCCATGGGACATGGCTGCCTCTGGGATGCTGGGAATCTTTTCCTGGACCAGAGTGGGTTCATTTGGGAAAGCTGTTGAGGACCCACCACTCTGGACTCCTGGGGACTGACGTTTCCCCTTCCACTCTGCACCACTCCATGCTCCCACCCTGACACCTTGTCCATGAGATGGGCCTTGTGAAGGGACCTTCAGGGGGGAGGGCGAGTGGCTTGGGGTCCTTGGGTGTGTTAAAAAAACCCCCAAATACTCAATTTTCCCCTCCACAAGTGAAGACTGCAGACATTCTGCAGGGAGCTCTGGCATCAGATTTGCCAGCCAGCTCCACATGGTCTCCATGGCCAGGTTAACACCAGCATCTCTGAAAACCCAGCAAACAGAAAAAAGGTCCTTTGTTCCTTCAATCCCCTCTGGTGAAAAGCAATAACAGTCACAAATTGTCTTGGCCTCAAAGGAGAAGCTTTCCTTTGAGGGCCGGAGGGGGAAATCAATCTAGCAGGCTCCACTTCCCGCTTGGAGAGCTCTGGAGAGCCGAGCCAAGCCCTGGCACACTCCCTGGTGACATCAGGGAGGGAGCAGAGCCCATCCAGAGCGTGGCTGTCCTCCTCCTCCATCCCTTGGCACCAGCCCATTAGGAAAGAGGGTTTTGTCGATCGACCCAGCACATTAGGAAACGAAACAGGCTGTGCCCAGAAGCTTCCCCAGGGGTCCATTACCACCATCAGATCCTTCCTCCAGTCGGGTGGGTCCCAGAGGATGCTTTTGTTGTCGATTTCCTCTCCCAGCACTGGGGGAATTGTCTGGGACAGGGTACCAAAAGGGCTGGGATGTAAGGTGTGCTGCTGAACGCATCAGGTTCGAACACACGGGCACACTTCAGATCGCTAATGCGTTTCCTGGCTTGGCATCAACCCCCAGAGCTGTCTGAGGTCTCTGTCTGGGGCTGGGGGTGGTGGTGGGAGACAGGCTGAGGTTCCCCAGGGCACACACAGGGAAACCAGTCCGTTAATACCTCGATCAGGACGAGCTGTCGCTGGTTGCTGAGGAAGAGAGTGAGGAGCATCACAGCACCTCAGCGTGGGCTCTGCCACCCCCACGTGGGGCAGTCTGAATCCCCAGGCTTGTGTGTAACTCCTTCCCATGGCTGTTGTCTCTCCCACAGATACAAGAGCGTGGTGACACCCCGCCGGGCAGCTGTGGCCATCGCTTGCTGTTGGATTGTCTCCTTCCTGGTGGGACTCACCCCTATGTTTGGCTGGAACAACCTGAGCAAGATGCGGAGGACTCAGGAGCTGAACTCCAGCCATGAGTTTGTCATCAAGTGCCAGTTTGAGACGGTCATCAGCATGGAGTACATGGTGTACTTCAACTTCTTTGTCTGGGTCCTGCCTCCTCTGTTGCTGATGCTGCTCATCTACCTGGAAGTCTTCAACCTCATCCGCAAGCAACTCAACAAGAAGGTCTCTTCCAGCTCCAACGACCCCCAGAAGTATTATGGGAAGGAGCTGAAGATCGCCAAGTCATTAGCACTGGTCCTCTTCCTCTTCGCGCTCAGCTGGCTCCCTCTGCACGTCCTCAACTGCATCACCTTGTTCTGCCCATCCTGTGAGACCCCACACATCCTCACCTACATTGCCATCTTCCTCACCCACGGCAACTCAGCCATGAATCCCATCGTTTACGCCTTCAGGATCAAGAAGTTCCGGACAGCTTTCCTGCAGATCTGGAACCAGTACTTCTGCTGCAAGACCAACAAAAACGCCAGCACCACCACAGCTGAGCCTGAGCCAGCCAACTAGGAGCTGGCAGAGAGCAGAGAGGTCTTCTCCATGCCCAGTCCCCATCTGGTCACTGTTCCTGCTGTCAGAGGGAGGGGGTGCTGCTTCACCAGCCCCGTGGGATCTGAACAGTCGCATCTCCCCCAGTCGCCCCAGGGGGGGTTATTTATTCACAAGCATTGTACTGGTTTGGTATTGTAGCCTGCACTGGTCCTTTTCTTTTTGTTGTTGGGGGTTTTTTTTCTTTGTTTTGTTTTGTTTTTTTTCTTTTTTTAAGGATTGCCAAGTATTTAAGGAGAAATTGTACAGACAACAGAGCAGTTTATCTTCATGCAAATAAAGTAAAACCATAAAAACCACCCAGGAGGTTCTCTGCCATTGATGGAGACCTCTGGCTCCTCGGAGCACAGCAGTCAGTGATGTTGGGGGCACCTTGTTCTCTGGCTCCCATGGCCATGGACCCATGGGGGTACCTGAGCACTGAGGCAAAGGGGTGGCCGGACAGAGTGAAGCTGTTGAGAACCAGCAGAGCCCAGGGCAATGTGCTTTCTGCAGCTCTGAAGCTGCAAGCTTTCAAGCCCTTTCAAGCCCCTCCGTAACCAAGGAGAGCTGAGCTAGGCTGGGACACAGGGCGAGGTGGGAAAAGGCATCCCAGGGCAATGCCAGCACCCACAGGGTGATGAACCCAGCATCCCCATGGAGCAAAGGGGCAGCCTGCAGCTCCCAACATTATCAAAGAGATGAAAGGAAAGGGCTAAGCACAACCCAGGGTGCCCTTTGCTGTCCTGATGTGTCCCCATGGATCCAGCAGCACCCACCACCCTTGTGATCTGCACCCAGGGAGCTGGTCCCCTCTCCTCTCTTTCTATTTAATTTTTTCTTCTCTTTCCTTTTACTTTGGCCTTGATAATTGTCCTCTCCTCTCCTGTCTTCAGGGAAACATGGAGCCAAATCTTGCCCTGCCCCTGTTTTTGTCACACGCCCACTGCCCCATGTCACTCCCTACCCCCTTTCCTACACAGCCAAACCCAAACTTTGTGGGTTAATGCAGCCACCTCCATGGCCCAGGAGAGGTACCTGCACCCATTTGGGGGCAAGTAGGAGACCACTGCAGGCTGCCATGTCCATGTTGATGCTGCCACAGGGACCTTTGTCCACCCCATACATCTGCCTTGGGTTTGGGTGTATCACTGTGCATCGTTGGTCACATGTGAGGAGAGGATGGCTGGAGAGGGACCGTCACCCCCCACCCAGCTCTGTGGCCCCTATGGATGCTGGAAGCTGCACTGCCTGTCCCAGCTCTGCAGGAAGCTCTTCCAGGGCTGAAGTGGTGGTGGGAAGAGTTAATTTTAGTGAGCTGAGATTCTTTTCTTATCAGCATCCCTTGTTCACCAGCCTCCCATTGGAAATGCACTTCCTATGACCCTTGCCCTGTCCCAGGAGGGTCGTGCCCCTCAACGTCACTGACAGGCAAAGCAACAGCAGCAAGTTCCCACAGGGGCTGAGATGGGATGGAGGAAGGAAAAGGACCTTGGGTGGGTGAGACATGGGCAGCTCCTCAGCTGGCTACAGAGAACAATGCCACAGATATGTGACAGGGACCAGTCGCTGCAGCCACCTCTGTTTAGCCTGGAGGAAGCTCCTCCATTTCTCTTGAGAGAGAGCAGCAAAGAAGGATGGAAGGATGAGAGGTTCAGCCTCCCACATTTTACAAGGGTCTTTATATATCATATCCAGGTTCCTGGTTTGGATCACTCTGGGAAAAAACAGAGCAGAAGACACCAAACTGTGTGGTGCAGTCAACATGCTGGGGGGAAATGATGCCATGCAGAAGGCATCATGATGCCATGAGGCCGTGCTGAAGGACCTTGACAAGCTCCAGAGGTGGGCATGTGAGAACCTCACAAGGTCCTGCACATGGGTCAGGACAATGCCAAGCACAACGACAGGCTGGGCAGAGAAGTGATGAAGAGCAGCCCTGAGGTGAAGGACTTGGTGATGTCAGGGGACAAGAAGCTCAAACTGAGCACTGGCAGCCCAGAAAGCCAACTGTGTCCTGGGCTGTATCCCCAGCAGTGTGACCAGCATGTTAGGGGGGTGGGGTTCTGCCCCTCAGGTCCCCTCTGAGGAGACCCCCTGCAGTGCTGCATCCAAGAAGGACACAGAGCTGTTGGAGTGAGTCCAGGAGAGGCCATGGAGATGATCTGAGGGCTGGAGCACCTCTGCTATGGAGCCAGGCTGGGAGATCTGGAATAGTTCAGCCTGGAGAAGAGAAGGCTCTGGGAAGACCTCCAAGCCACTTCCAGTCCCTTGAGAGGATCCAGGAAAGCTGGGGAGGGGGAGTGCTGTTTGTTGGGGAGTGTAGTGATAGGACAGGTGGAATGACCTTAAGCTGAAGAAGGGCAGATTTAGATCAGACATTAGGAAAACAATTGTCATTATGAGAGTGAGGAGGCCCTGGCACAGGCTTCCCAGAGAAGCTGCCCCTGGATCCCTGGCAGGGTTCAAGGCCAGGTTGGATGAGGCTTTGGGCAACCCAGGCTAGTGGAGGATGTCCCTGTCCATGGCAGGGAGAGGGTATGAACTGGGTGGGCTTTGGGGGTCCATCCCCACCCAAAGCCTTCTGTGATTCTGTGAAGAAGGCAAAGACAGCAGCAAATCCTTCCCTTGGGATGGCAAGGCCCTAAACACCCTCCCAGCCTCCTTGAGGTGAAGAACCCCAAATCCTTTATCAGTAGTGCCTGAGGATGCTGCAACCCCAGGGTAGCAGAATCAGGACCCCCTGCTCCCTGTGCCTGTGATCTCCTTGCGCTGCAGTCACTTGGCCTCAGGTTAGGGCTGCTCTTTACCAAGCCCAGGTCTGATTCCCACTTGCATCATATTTCTGCAGGACACAGCTTTCCTGGAAGTGATGCCTTTGCCTGATCCTTGTGAAGGTGCCTAGAAACCTGATGACTGGGATGCTCATAAATTCAAAGGCACGTGGATGGCTGCTTTCAGAAAAAACAGCCAGTGGATTTTTCCACTCCGTGCTCTCCAGACCTTTCCCGGGGTAGAGCTCACTAAAAGTGGATGCTGTCACCCTCACTGGTCCCCTGTGAGGTTACAAATACAGTCTTTGCCCTGTAGGACTGTATTTAGGTTCTGGAAAGGTCACGGTGTGTAGCATGAGACAGTCTTGGAGATGCTGTTTCTCCCCTGTTAGCCAACTTCCAGCTAACACAGCCTGCTGCCAGTCCCTGTCCCCCAAGGCTCTCACTTGCCAAAGGCACATGCCAAGATGCCAGGGACATCATGGGGACCAGGACACCTCCATCAGTGCCCAAGACCAGGCATGAGCATGCTGGGGGAAGATCTGCTCTCAACCTGCCATCTGGACTGCAGCCTCGACCCAGGCAGCATCATTGCTGACCCAACCACTTCAATAAACCATCCTGACCACCAGCTGGGATAAAAATCAATCCAACAATGCCCTCTGATGGTGGAAACGATGTCTGGTGTGGACAGTGCAGGGCCAGTGCACAGAGAAGAGCAATACCCCCACGGATTTCAGCTGGGGCACAGAGAGTAAGTGACTGCAGGGGACAGGGCAGAGGGGCTGCAGGGGAGATGCTGCAGAGATGGGTCAGATATTTTACCCATCCCCACTGCCTGGCTTTTCTCTCTGATGGCAGCTGGGCCAGGAGGACACTCAGATCTGTGGGTGCCCAGGCTGGGTTTGCAGTGCCAGGCCTTGCCAGGCTATGTCTTTCTCAGGACAGGACTTGGGTCTGGCCCCATGACCCAGCTGGCACACGGCTGGGAGAGCTCCTGCCCTCACCCACAGGCCAGACCCCTCTGCCCAAGAGGGAGGCTGTGCTGGCAGAGGAGGCACACTGCACTGCTGACCCCCGTTAACGATGCGCTTCATCAGCTTGATGGATCTGTCTGGGCTCTCTGTTAATAAACAGCATCTGACCCCAGCTGTAAGGAACAAGTCATCTCTCAGCACATGAGCTGCCAGCAGCTAACAGGGCCAATTCCTCCCTGTCTGGGTAACTCATCGGCGTGTCCTGCCCCCGCTGTCTCACGCCGTGGGGAGGGGATGCTGGTGGCAGCGTGTGGCTGGATCATTGCATCACCCACACACAGATGAAGAAATTGTGCTTGGATGCAGAAGCATCACCCTGCCACAGCTTTAATGGCGCAGTATTTGTCCACACCCCAGCGAGAATCATTCTCTTGCTCCAGGAGGAAACCTTTCCCCATTCTCCTCCTCTTCCTCGTTTGGTGGCTTCTAGTTTAGTCAACTTCAGCTATGTTTTATACAGCTGATCCTCTCTTTCCAAGCTCAACCCCCATCTCTTTCACCCATAGTTGAAACCCCTGGCAGCTGTGTGCCCACTGCCTCCCCCAGCCCAAGGCAACCCCACAGCAAGCAGAACGTAATGAGGGTTTTATGAGGACCAAAGATGGGCTTGTTTTATTGTCACACCTAAGGACACGTTCAGAGAGGACCATGCTGTGGCAGGCTGAGGTACAAGCCCCCCAGGGGTACCAGCGAGGAGGAGGACAGGCCCACAGGCAGCAGAGGTCGTGGCCAGGAGCATCCCCGTGTGCCATGCCCCCCAACAGCAGCTGCAGCATCCACCTGGGGTAAAGGAACAAGGTCTGAGTCCTGCAAGATTGGTGGTCAGGGGCAAGATGGGAAACCACATCCCAGTCATGGGTCTAAGGCAAGACAAACCCAGCCTAGCTCTTCCACCCTCTCCCACCCCACAAAATTAATCTGCAACCTTTTAGCTCTGCTTTTCCACCCCAGCCCCATTTCATGCTCCTTTATACCTGCCCCAGTGCCAGTACCCACCCCCCACCCACCGTGTGTCCAACCCTGGTGCCCCAGGTCTCTGAGCCCTGCCTGCAAACAGGGGCTCTGCTCACCTGCTGCCCACACACCCACCCCCCTGCCCCATACACCACTCTCCCTGCTGCATCTTCTTCCTCCTGGGCATACGGACAATCCCCCCCCACACACCTTGCAAAGGGGCAGGTTTCTCTCAGGCTCTGCAGCATCCCAGCCCATCAGTGCATCCCCAGCCACGGGACAAGGCAGTGCTGAACTGGGCTCTATCAGCAGGTGACAAGGGCTTACCCCAGGGCACTCAACCCACTCCCCCACCCCAAAGTGACCCACCCTCCCTCCATCTGGCAGCCCCATCCCAGACCTACCTTGCTCTTCACCTTGCCCTGCAATCTGTCCTCACTGGGGCACTGCAGGAGAGCACAGGAAACATAAACCCCCTGCACTCCCCCCCCCAGTATCATTCCCCTTTTGCCTTCCAGAAGCCAGACAGGGCATGACCAACCTGCCCACATGTGCACCCCAACACACACCCACACACACCATCCCTGCACACACACACCCTGAGCAGGCACACACACCACTGCCTGCTCCTGACCAGCTTGTCCCTGAGACCCCAGCCTGGGCAGCTCCAGGCTTTGTGTCCCCAGCACAAGAAGCAGCTCTGTCTCCCACTCCCTCCCTCACCGTGCTGCCTGCACTGACAGCCCTGCCAGCAGGGCAGGGGCTGGCTGGGTCAGTGCTCGCTGCACCAGTGGGAAGCCTCAGCACCAGCTGCTGCAGCACTGAGCACTGACCCTGTTCCACGCTTCAGCAGGGACTGAGGGTGCTGGGTGCCTGCTGGATTGGAGCCCTTTCCTGCGTGGGAAGTAGGGCAGAGCATGTCTTGGGGCAAGCATGTGCTGGGAAGCCATGGAAGGAGAAATAATCAGTGTGACACGTGTCTAAGGACACCACGTTACTTGAGGAACATGCGTGGGAGAGGGTGCATCCTCCTGCATGCCAAGGCAGGTCTGCAGCACGCTGGAGAGAGGTGTCTGTGGGGGGGTGGGGAGCAGAGCTGAGCACCTCCATACAGGGTTGGGCTGGGTGCTGTGCTGAGGCAGCGAAATGTGAGCTGGGAAGTCTGGGCAGGATCCCGAAACATAAATCAGACCGACCCAGGTGCAAGTGGAGGGGTTTCAGCACAGCCCCCACGTGTGTGGCTTGTGGATGGATTGGGACACAAGTGCTGGTGGATGCAGGGAGGGGTGAACTGGCCCATCCACCACAGCATCTCTGGTCTTCTGGCTCTGCAGTTTCTGGTCTGCTCCCCACTTTTTAGCCAAGGGTGACAGAAGGAGATTTTGAGATACTTTAAGACAACAAATGCAAGAAGCCTGAAGCACCAGCTCCCAGTGACTCCCCAAGAGCTACCCAGTGTCCTTGGAGTCCTCCATCACCAGAAGTCAACACAAAATGGGACAAACTGCACCGTTGTGACAGTGAGAACAAGAAAAGGCAAATAAGGAGACCTGCTCCTCCATCTCCCCAGCCAATCTTACCTTTGACATCAAGTTTGCAGTCTACTGAGGCTTCCCCCAAAGGGTTCACAGCTTTGCAGGTGTAGATGCCCCCATCGAAAGGGTTGGGCTTGCGGATTTCCAGGGAGCAGACGCCCTGCTCGATCATCGCGATGTATTTGGGGTCCTCCCGTATCTCCATCTGATTTTTCATCCAGATGATTTTGGGCTGGAAGGCAGCAAGGTTTAGTCATTTGTTCAAATCAGGGAGATAAATGAGAAATCTAACTGGCTCCAAAACGCAGCCACCTCCCTCTGCCTCTGCCTTTGCCTTGGCCCTGCCTGAAGCTGGTGGTCATGGTGGGAGTCACAGTCAGAAGCAATTTGAAGAGATAAATCTCCCATTCTTGAGCCCTAATCACTGCCCCAGACTTCTTCCCCCAGGACATGGCTTGAAATAAGACCAGTTTCCCATCTCCATGCAGAAACACCCTAAACTTGGCCCTGTTTTACTCAGAGAGCAGCAGCAGACCCCTAGCCTCATCCAACCCTAACACAACACAACCAACCGTCTCCCAACACATCCAGCAACCTTGCAAAAACCCCATGGGTGGCTTCCCATACATGGGGGCCATACTGTCCACAGAGGACCCACTGACCTGTGGGAAGCCCCGGACACTGCAGAAGAGATGTGTGCTGTAGCCACGGGTGGTGGTTCGGTCTGTCAGGGGCTGGGTGAACTTTGGAGGCTCCATCATGTCCCGTTGGGGGATCTTCTCTGGCACGTAAGCATTTTCTAAGAAAAGAATTCTAGGTTGAGGCAGAGCTTGGTCTCCTGGGCTGACCAGCTGATGGTTACAGGAACTCAGCCCAAGGTACCCTAAATACTTCTGCTGCCTCACAAAATACACCAGACAGCATCTAGGCTGACTCGAGGACTTAGCCTTCAGCTCAGACCAGCCCGGTCTATAAATCCCTTCTCATCCCTTCATGCCATGTTAGAGCCCAGGCTCTGCAGGGGCAGGGAGATGCCAGTCAGCAAACCAGCACCTCGATGGTGTCCCTGTCCCCTGTCCCTGTCACATCCAGGCCAGGCACCACCCTGCATCTCCCACTCCATCCCCAAAATTCAGTGCACAGGACAGGAGGTGGAGTCAAGCTCTGCAGGTGGCAGAGGCACCACTCACCCTGTGCTATACCTACAAGCAGGATGGAAATGGATGGAGGGAGATTGGGGCTGAGGGATGCTAGATTAGAGACTTGGTCCTGAGATGGACCACCCAAGAGCCTGAGCTGTGGGGACAAAGCCAGGGCTGTTCCTCACCCCTCCCTGCTTCAACTTCAATCTCACCCCAAGGATACCCACGCCTCGATCTTTCTGAGCAGGCTGACCATGGCACAAGCCTTCCCCAAAGGAGAAAGGAGGTGCAGAAGGAGGGCAAAGAACCTCTGGACCTCTTCCTTAGGGATGCACAGCCTGCTGGGCTCATCCTGGGGACCACCCCAGCGGTATCACCACAACCCCGAGGCAGCCCCGCTAGTTCAAACGGGACCCCTCTTGCCCACCACCACCCCCCTCAACCCCTAAAGACCGGCCCTTGTCCCCACTTGGCTTCTTGATGTGGGCCACCCCCGAGGTGACAGCTGCTTTTTCGCTCAGCCCGCAGGCGTTCTCCGCGAACACCCGGAAGGAGTAGGTGTTGCCGATGATGAGGTCGGAGATGGTGCAGCTGGTGCGGGTGCAGCGCTCCAGCACCGTGAACCATTTCTGGGAGGGGGGAAAAAAAAAACCCAGAACAATAAGAGTGGTGAGGAAAGGCAGGCTGTCCAAAGAATGGAGAAGGGATGGGGGGGGACACAGGGGTGTGTTGCACCCCAAGCCCATTAGGGCATCCTGGTAGCCAGGGCCCAAGAGTGTCCAGGCTCACCCCACTCTTCTTGTCTGACTTCTGCACCACGTAGCCCTTGATCTCGGAGTTCCCGTTGTCTGCTGGTGGGGACCACTCCAGGGCCACATTAAAGCCCCACACGTCCAACAGCTTCAGGTTCTGGGGGGCAGCTGGTGGCTCTGCAAAGACAAACCCTCACTGGGTGGCATCCTCATTTGCTCCCCACAAATTCTGTGCCTTAATGAGCCCTTGCACCTCGCTTCTGACCTCACCACGTTGCAGCACATGGGGGATGAGAAGCTGTGATGGGCATGGGCTGTCAGAAACCCTGCATCCCCAACTGTTCACCTCCATGATCCTTCACACACTGCAAGAGGCGCCTCAGAGTCCCCTGACTTGTTGCTGGCCCTGTCCCACCCCACCCAGAAGAGGAGCTTCCCCCAGCCAAGGGGCAGAAATGAGGTCCAGAGCTGCTCCCCAGCCCCAGCCTTACCAATCACTCGAATGTCCAGGGTGGCCTTGTCCTCCGCTCCGTTTATCCGCACAGCAAGCTCGTACTTGCCCGAATCACCGCGCTGGGCCTCCCGGATGTAGAAGATGGTGTCCTTATCCGTGTTGCGGATATTGACGCGGCTGCTGTCCAGGGGCTGGTCCCCCTTGGTCCAGGTCACCTTGGGCTGTGGCTTTCCCTGGAGCAACCCGCACAGGCTGATTAGGAGCCACTCGAGCGCACGGTCCCAGCTGGTCCTGCTGGGAAGGATGGGTGGGCAGAGCCACCCTGCTTTGTCCAGGCAGCAGTGGCCTGGACATGGGCTCTCCCATCCAGCAGTCCCCAGGGAATGAACAGTCAGTCCCTGCCAGCCACACTGATGGGAAGCCATCAGGCTCCAGGGATGATGCTGGAACATGCTGGTCCCACAGATTCCTCATGGAGCAAGCCCAGCTTTACTTGCTGTGGGCTTTGTGGGTAGAAACATGCTCCTGTCAGCCAGGCACTGAGCCCAGGTTCAAGCCTGACAGCGGGGCCTTGGATTCAGCACCCAGGTGCTTGAATTCAGCATGGCCAGAGCAGACTCCCAACCACCATGACGTGGACATGTCCCTCACTGTAGGGTCAGCTTTGTGCCTCTTGGTTTTCCCAGCATATTTCAGGGTTGGTTTTATCCATCTGAGATGCCATGGTGTGGATGTTTTAGGGATGCCACATCAGCTGAGGAGAGGAACTCCAGCTTGGCCCACCAGTGCCAGCATCACTCCTCCCATCACACAGGTCCAAAGGCAGGTGGCCTCCCCAAGGAGACCCCCACTGTTCTACTGTGGGGTCCTGACGTGTGTGCCCAGATCCCTGCCTGGCTCATCCAGGAGCATGAGGTGGATAGGGCTTGTGGGCTGAGAGACCATCAATAGCTAGCCCATGGCATAGTGTGTTTGGGGTTGTCCCATTTCCAACACCATCAATAAAGACAAAGCAGGAGAAAAATGGGAGCTAGGTGGTAATGGGAGAGGGGTTCCCACCCCACCTCCCACCCTCAGCCCATGAGACATGGGGACCAGGACAAGTCAGCCCACAGCTGGCCCCAGGCATGTCATGGTGACTAGAAAAGTCACTGCAAAAGCTAACCTGCAGTGAAAGAGCCTAGGGGATTAAATCCCAAATCTCCCACCTACCTGGAAAGGGATCATCACATTCACAGCATCCCCAACACGCCTGACGTAAGTCTGCCGCAGGTGACGGGGCATGCGGATCCTTGGGAGCTCTGGGGACCAGAAAGGCATGCCATGGGGCCAAGGAAATCACATCCCCCAACTGCCTGACCCACCCCATGTGTCCCCCTGCTTGGCCTTCAAGAAATCCCACCCAGAAACACATCCACCTCTGCCCTCTCATCTCCTGGACCATGCTTGCTTCCCTGCAGGGCCATGCCAGCATATCCACTGCCTGCACCCCAAAATTATATCCATCCTTGAGATACCAGGTCACCAACCCAATGGCACCACCCCAATGGGCCATTCAGCCCCTTCATTGTAGCCAGGCCATGGAGACTAACATGGGCTTAACCAGAAGAGCCACATCCCAGCCTACGTAGCAGCAAGGCAGAGGACAGCATCTCCCAGTTGGGAAATACTTCTCCCCCAGCTCAGAGCACTTTCTAGAGGCACACAACCCCACTTCCTGCAACAACAAAGCCCTCCAGACCCTCCACCTTCACTGTGCTCTCAAGGCTGTAGAGAGAGACCAAGGTGGGGCTGTGAAAGCCCTCAGCTTAAAATGAAGGCTAATGTCCCCAAGGGAACATAACAAAGATAAGCAAAAACCCCACTGCAGAATGCTGATGGAGTGTGTGTGTGTGTGTGTGTGTGTGTGTGTGTGTGTCCTTCCCAGGGTGAAAATAGCAGCCGTGTAACCCTACCGGCGCGGTGCCACCCGATGATCCCCCTGGAGAGGCATTGGGTATACGTGAGCACCTCATAAAAGAGCTGTGTGTCTCTGCCTGGATTAAACGTGCTGGAGCTTAGCTCTGGGGAGGGGGGCACGGCCAGAATTAAACCAGGACTGAAGGATGCCTAAACAGCTGAGCGTGTGAAACGCCGGCGGTGGGCTGGGGAGGGCAGGGAGATGCTCGGAGGTCCCAGATGGCCCCTCTGACAGCTGAGATGGTCTCTGCTCTGCCCATGCTGGTATTCACTCTGGGGATCCATGCACCACTTGAGCTCATCAGTCTCAGCAGGGCAGAGAAACCTGACCTCGAGGGAGGAATGTTAATTCGGGGGTGTTTTCCCCAGCTCAGTGTGCCTTGCTCAGCCGGAGAGAGGACTGGCCCAAGCCAGTGGCCCAGGTGACATGCTGCCACAGGTGAGAAGGTGTTTTTCCTGCCCCAGCTCCCTGCAAAATGTGGCTCCCACTCCAAATCTTCATCTCCTTTCTCCCTGTCTCTCTCCACTTCCCAAACCCACTTGTCCCACCTGTTTTTAAACTCGCAGCCATCTGTATCGCTGCTATTTAAAATCCCTTGTGATGCTATAAATCAACCCGTGAGAGGTGTGAAACACAGTCCTAGATAAAATGTGAAGACCAGAAGGTAAGAGATGGGGCAGAGAGGACAGGATTCACATCCCCAACACACACCAGGGCTGGTGGGGTGGCCATAGGGAGGTGGAGGAGTATTGAGGGCTAATTTGTCCCTTAGCAAAGCCTGGCAGCGTGCACAGGGCTGTGTTTCAAATGAAATGCAGGAACAGGCAAGTGAGATTCAATTGCCAAAACCCCACTAGCACAGAGACAGCAAGTTGTGTGTGGGCCTTTCAGCTCTCTGGGTTTTACACCTCTGAGTCAAGTACATGCAGCTGGGACAAAGCTCAGGCAGCAGGGACAGGCTGCATCATGCCAGTTGCCCCATGCCTCAGTTTCCCCACTCCCAAAAGGTATGTCAGGATGCCTCTGAGATCTGTGGGTGAACACAGCAGCAGACACCAACCACTAAACCATGTTCACCAACTCCAAGCAGACAGAGAGGACAGACCTGGCAGGACCTTTTCCAGATGCTGACCTCCTTCTCCAAGCCTTTTCCAATGAAAAGCTGATGGTTCCTGGTATAACTTCTGTTATTATTACTACTATTTTTAAGCAGCTGAAAAACCCAATGTGTTCTTTGAGTTATAGGAAAACTTGCACAGTAATAATTCCTTATAAAGGGAAAACAAGTCTGTATTTGCTATTTGATAAATAAAGCCCAGCCCTGCAGCCATAGATCAGCCACAGCACATTGGCAGCACCCCGGGAGGAATGCGAGCCTTGCTAAGCATGGGAGCAAGCCATTCATTAGCGAGTTCAGCATGATTAAAGTTCCCATGCTCCACACCACCAGCTCTTGACTTTCCTCAGCTAAACAAACAAAGCCACCCAATGCGTGTGTGGCAGTGTGGCAGAGATGTGAGCACAGCCCAGGAAGAGGAGATGTGCCCAAAGTGAGCCTGTTCCTCAGCTCTTCCAAAGAAATGGGGAAACATGGCTCTGCAACCCGAGTCCTTCAGCCCCAAAGCCTCACCATCTCTGGGATCAGCATCCTGAGGTCAGGAAGGTGCTCCATCCCACCCCGAGGGGATTGGCACAGTTATTGAGAATAACACCTCAGTCCGAGGCTGGATCACAACGTGTGAGGGTGCTCAGGGATGGGCTGTGATTTCTCTGTAGTGCTGACAAAGGGGGTGGGAATTATGGATGGCAGGAGCAATACTTACGGAGGATCTCTCTGACCAGGACTGGCTGCTCCAGAGTGGCTGGGGGGCTGGCACCGCTGGCGCTGGCAGCCTTCACCCGGACATGGACTTTGTCACCGGAGCTGAGGCCCTGGATCACGTAGCGGGTGGAGAGAAAAGGCTCCGTGTTCACAGCTGTCCAGTCTGTACCTACGGTGAACCCAGCAGAGCACTTCAGGTGGGAAATGGACAGAGGGACTTTGCCCAACAGCAGGACCAAGCCACAGGGGATGGAACCCAAAGGGCAAAGAACCCCATCCCTGCAAAGGCTGAGCCACTTGGGGCACCAGCAGAAAAAGGTATCTTACAGGACAGGCTGGCCACCCCACCCTGCCAAGGACTGTGGTGTACAGAATACTGGCAGAACCTCAACTGTCGAGCAGGAGGCTGTTTGCAAGTAAGAAAAGGCATGAGGCCAAAAGACATGGTGCCTGCTGACCTTCCAGGTTCATTTCTGGAAGTAGTTAAGATCCTCTGGCCACCCTGCCAACCGTTCCGCTCTTCTTACTGCCCCAGGAGAACTTGTTGGGGCTCACTGTGCTCCTCAGTGTGTCTTCTGCATCAGACAAGTCCTGTTTATCACCTGCCACCACCCAGCTCGACCTCTCTAACTGCTCTTCCTGCTTGGAAGGGGCATCTCAAACTCACTCCATGCTGGGATGTAGAAGCCCTCCCTCTAACACAGCCTTGCAATATGATGAGCCTTGTAAGAAGTTTCTCAGTTATTAAACAAGTGGCCCCAGTCACCAAGGACTGAGTGTCCTGGTCAAGCAACCAGAGCAAGCCAGGTTCACCATGGTTTGCCCAGCCATCATGTGCACCTTCAAACCAAGAAGGTTTTCCTATTAGGGCCATCAGACCAGCCAAAAGCCACCAGCTCCTCTTTCCCTTCACCACTGGCATCACTTAAACCAGCCCTCACTCAAGTCTCACTATATTTTAGCCAACCGCAGTCTTGCACCAGCCCAGTCATGGAGCCCATGTGGTTATCACTGAATAACTAGAGCTGTCCTGTGACCCAGCCAAGCCCAAATCAAGCTAGGAGAACATCCTAAACTGTGACCTTTGGGTGGCTACGAGCCAGCACCTCCAGGAATAGCTGCCTCTTTCCTTATCCCCACAACAGCCTCCTCACACATCCCATCCATCCATGGTTACCTCCCCAGTCCCCAGACCAATGATGAAAACCTCCCACAGCCAAGCATGAGTTGACTGACCCTGTCAAAAGCTAAACAACCAAAGGTCATAGATCAGGTTCCCCATGGCCTGCAGGCCACCTGGTTGTCCCAAACCACTCCAGCCCACCAGTCCCAGCCTCTCCTTGCAGATCCCCGCAGCCACATAGGTCATTCACTCTCACCCCAAAGTCAAGCAAGGTTCCAAAAGAGTGTCTGAAACACAAGTCTTATCCACCTACCCCATTCCACCAACAAGCAATGCAACCAGAGAACCAGAGATAATTGTTGCCACCCACCAGCCTACCTCCATCCACAGCCATCCTCCTTCCAGGCGTCTCAAGTCTCATCTCCCTTGGGCAGGACCTGCCCACTTGTGAGCCCCTCTTACACTGCCCAGGATCCTTTCCTCCCTCATCCTCCTACCTTATCCCCATTCCTTATCCCCTTCATCTTGCGCAAATGTGGGAGAATTGCATCTTCTTCCTCCTGAGGTACCATCACCAGCCCAACCCCAGGTCTCTGCAGAGGTGGAGTTCATCAAACACCATCCTCAGTGGTTATGCTGGTCCCTCCTCCACTCTCTAGCTGGCAGTGACATTAACCCAGTCCATCCCCTGCTAAAGCATAACTACTACAATGGGAAGCCCCTGTCCTCCATGGGAAAAAAAAACCACAAAAGGCCAAATGAACCCATTTGGGCAAAGAAGGGGAAATGGTGCCCAGGGAAATATGCTGTCAGGTTTTTGCCCAGCTCCATCCCATGTTTCTGCAGCAACACATCAACTCTCCATGCTTACGAGGCAGGAAAGCCCAAGCCTACTTCCATCTTTGCAGATCTCCACCACGTATCCATCCAGGCTCGACCTGCCTGTCTGCTCCGGGGCTTTCCAGGTCAGTGTCACTGAGTTTTCAGTCACTTCTTCCACAGCCAAGGACAAGGGGGAGCTGGGTGGCTCTGTAACAAACCCACAGCGATCAGCACAGGCTCTCGAGTACCGGCGCTGTTGGAGGGCAACCAACCAACCTCCACGCTGGTCTTCAGTGCCCCCACTCCCCCATCCTCCTAACCCCCCCTCCCTATCCCACTGTAAAACTATCCTTGATGACTTTACCCCTCTGCCTCTTCACCCCAGCACCCCCCACACCTCCTCCCAGCCTTGCATGTCTCCCCTCCCCACTTCAGCGACCGGCCCCATCCTCACCTGCCTTTGGTTTCTCCGGCTGAGGTTCAGGGGCTGGGGCTTGGGGTTCAGCTGGGGGGGCTGGGGAACCTTCTTCAGGGGCTGGAGTTTCTTCTGCTGTGGGGACAGGAGCAGGCTCATCTGTGGGGACCGTGGGCTCTTCCACAGCAGGGGGATGCTCAGGGGCTGGGGGCTCTTCAGCAGCTGGGGCTGGTGCTGGCTCTTCCTTTGGGCTCGGTGCTGGTTCTTTCACCGGGGCTGCCGGAGCCGGGTCCGTGGCTGGGGGTGCAGTTTTGCCAGTCATGGCCACAAAGCCTGGGAGCTGAGGAAAAGGATGTTTGGGGGTCTGTGCTCTGGGATCTCCGCTCTGTTTTGGGGTCCCTATTCCAGATCAAAGGTGTTTCTTCCAGATCTGGGATCTTGGCTCTGAAGTTGGTGTCTCTGCTCTGGACCAGGCGTCTCCACTCTGGACGGATGATCTCTGCTCTAGGATGGCTGTGCTGGGAGGGGGGGAACCAGGTCACTGAGCCAGAACAGGAGCTGGGAGATTTTTATAGGCTTTGGCTGGCACTTGTCACATCCCTGCAAACCAATCTGCCTGCGCAGGCGGGGACCGCCAGGAATAGCCACCCAGGACCTGCACATTCAGCAGCACGCCCCTACCCCCTCCTATGGGATGGCAGCACATGGTCCTGCCCCCCCTCCCCAGCCCCCCCTGCTCGCACGGGACTGGGCAGTCCAGGGCCAGGTCACCTTTCTCTGGGGACATGGCTCCTGTCCCCACCCCTCCAGCTAAGGACTTCCCAACCCCACACTGACACGTCCTCAGCCACCCACTGCCCCCTAAGTCCCAGCCCTAGCCTCCCCATTGGCCCTGCACCCTGCATGCCTTCCCCCAGCCCCTGTATTAATGCCAGACCCCCTCTGCCCCAGTCCTCCCAGTTAATCCTGCACTGACTCCCCAAACCCACCTGCTCCCCCCGTGTCCTCCCGTAGTCCCTACTGTCGCCCCAGACCCCTCTGCTCCCCCATGTTCCCCCTGCCCTCCACCTCAATCCCCAAACTGTTGGGGGGCAACTCTTGTGATCATCTGGACCAACCCAGCTGCCCATAACCCTGACCCCTGTTCCTGGAGAAGACTAATCGCTGGCCAGCCCTGCACCATGTCCTCCAGCCTCTGTTCTGACCTAACAGCCAGGACCTTGTCCACAGAGTCTGATCACCCCAGGACTTGTCACCTGCATCCTTCTGTTAGCCCCCAAACTCAGATTTGCCCCACAGCCCTTCACTGACCCAGGGAAGCCCCATTAGAATATAACCCTCCTCACCCTCTGCCTGTCCTTGTGTCCCTCACCTGCCAGGCTACGCAAGAGACACAACTAAAAACGTCTCTGTAACCTATGGTCCAATTCCTTAACCTTCACAGAATCACAGAGCAGTAGGGGTTGGAAGGGACCTCTGGAGATCATGTAGTCCAAACCCCCAGGATCACCTAGAGCAGGTGGCACAGGATGGTGTCCAGGGGGGGTTGGGATCTGTCCAGAGAAAGAAACTCCACAACCACTCTGGGCAGCCTGTCCCAGTGCTTGGGCACCCTCCAAGCGAAGAAGTTACCCATATTCAGGTTGACAGAGCATTTTTCTTTTGTTCTCCAGCTACTTGCCTGTCTCCAGGGATGCTGCTGTGGAGAAGTCAAGGAATCCCATCTCTCCTGGGTGTGGGTCCAAAGGTTCACAGTTTCATGGCCCCTAGGAAACTCTTCCAAGCATGGACATCAGAATCAAGAGAAATCTTTGAGGCAGCCAGAGCATGAAACAAGGTATTCTGACATGGCCAGATGATCTGAGCTTGGTTTTTCAGGTGGGGAGAAATGTGATGAACCCATGAAAGGGAGGGAGAGAAGAAAGACCAAAACCCCATTGGCCAGGCTGGTCTTTAAAGGGATGGTGACATGCCATCTGAGGGATGCCTGCTGGAGCAGGAGCCATGGACTGGGTAGGAAGGGGGGATGGGGAGTGGGGGCCAGGACAGCAAGACCAGCTCTTCAGTCCATCAGAGTGTCTGGGCTTGGCCAGACACCAGGCTCAGCTACCAGCTACAAGAGTGACAGGCTGCTGGTTGTATGGAGGTACCACCCCCAAGGATCCCTGCTCTATACAGACACCCAGCAAGAGCTTTAATGGCCAATCTCCAGAAAGAGCACAGAGGAGACCCCACACTTTCTCCTAGCCCAGCTCCTCCTGTAAGCTGAGAATAAAGCTCATCACAGCCACCAGCCTGGAAAGTCACATGGGGATCAGGTAACCTGGTCCTCCACGGGGCTCTGATCCTGCCCAGAGGCTACAGCCTGGCAGCATGACCCTCCTGCTCCAGGGAGGGAGGGTTTTTTTCTCCCCTGTTTATTTCAAAAACAGTGTTTGGCAGCAGGATGAAGCCAGGACACCAAGAGATGGTATCAGTATCTCAGTGAGGGCATGTTTCCTCCAAAAATATGTGATAACCCAGATGTTCCTCGATTACCTTGCCCAGTGAGGAGGAACATGACTAATAAAGGCTCCTCCTTCCCCAAAATACCTTTCGGATGCCTGAGGGATGAGATCCCTGAGGCAGGACAGGGTGACATGCTGCCTGCAGGCCATGAACGGCTACTAGCAGTCCCTCCCACCCCCCAGAGCAGCTTGGAGTGGCTCAAACTTGCCAAGTGGGTTATTAGAAGACTTTCTGCAGCTGCTTTGGCTAAGGAGAAGAATGTCCTGCTTCCCAGCGCAGCAACCTAGGGCTAGAGGAGACTCTTCATCTGTCCTTCTCCAGCTGTCTGGCTCCCTGGTGGGGCTGGCACCCAGAGGGGAGGATTAGAGAAGCTCTGGTTTCTCCACACCTTGAACCACAGGGATTTCATCCCATCTGGAACGATCTTGGCACCTCCTTGACCCTTCAGCATTCACATGGCCTGTGCCTTGATGACTTTTCCCATCAGCCCACAGGTGGCCACCTCCAGACTCCCACAACCAGCTACTCTGCTCCGAAGTCTCCCAAGTGCCTTTCCCAGAGGCAATCATAATGTCTAATCTAAATCAAAGTGCTTTGCAAAAAAAGATGGTTTCTTCTGATTACGTGATCAGAAAAGCAATTTGAAGAGCTCTGGGAAAAAAATAAATCAATACCCAAACTCTAGTTCATGAGGAAATGAGCACTCAGATTTGTCTCCCATTTCAGTTCGGGTGAGTGCGGTTGGAAATTAAACACTTTCCCCTGGAAAAGAACATCAGGGCAATTATTTCACTCTAGGCTCTTGATTTGAACAAAACTTGAGTTTTTCAACCTGCTGGATGACGTTTAGATGCTGTTTTCTCTGTTGACTCACGGGATGACTCATAGGTTAAGAGCAAGTGAATCAACGTGGTTTATCATCCAGACTTATCTGGGCCACGTTACTGTAGTACTCTGGCATCTTGTTTATTCACACGTTGCCCCATGAGGCTGCCATACGTTGAGCAAACTCCAGCATAGAAACACTACACTGCCTGCTGCAGATGACAAAGGAATCGTGGCAGGTCACCCAAGCCCAAAGCTACAGGGTTTCCCTGAGGGACCAGACTCAAGAGTCAAAGATTCCAGGCCTGGAGGTTGGTGTCCCTGCCTGTGGCAGGGGGTTGGAGCTCTGTGATCCTTGGGGTCCCTTCCAACCCAGACTAGTCTGGGATTCTATGATACCATTACCCACCATGATGGCTTCACTCATGGGTGCACAGGGGAGAGGAGAAACTGCTCCCATGGGATCATTTCACAAGGATGGGAGCGGGGTGTCTCAGCCCCCCTGACTTTGGGGTGAGGGAACTCAAGCGAGTCTGGTGTGGGTGCAATTCCTCCACCTCGGCATGGAAATGGGGAGCACAGGGAGCAGGCAGTTCTGGCTGCTCCTCCAGGCAATTGTGATGGCTGTTAGTGATAATTTAAATAATTATTTTATTTTAATTTTGCCTGGAAGTCCCAATATTTCAGGATTTAGCTGGAATACTGAGTATCTGTGTTTTCCAGTGAGGAAAGATCTGTTCTCTACAGGACGCAGACAAACTGGGTTTGACCCACATTTCCAGCCCACCACACCATTGATTTGTTGCCTTATTTGTCTATGTCTAACTAATGAGAGCATCTTTTCTTCCTTGAAGGATCACACTGTCCTCATGACAGTGTAATTCAAATCTTCCCCCCATCCCCTCTTCCCCCCCCCAAAAGATGCAGCATGGTCATCTTTCAGCTGGATTTATTGATGGGACCCCATTGTGAAGAGATAAATCTGCCTGGACCCCAAAGGCAGTGGGTCTGTCTGTCACCCAGATTAGGAAATTGAAGTATCAGGGACCTGCCAGGTAGGATGGGGGGAAAAAGCTTCCTCAGCACCACCAACACGTCACGACAGCTGCGGGAAGAGAGAAGATGCCTCCGACAGCTGGGGCAAATCCTGGAGGCTTTCAGAGATTAGGACCAGCCCCTAAACAGGGCTCCAGGATTAGACAGGAGGTGGCAAGACCTTCCTGCTCACACATCGTAAAGCGAAGCGGAGATGCCAAGAGCCCAGAATAAACGACGGGCCCGTGTCCTCCGGGTGGGAAGGGCTCCTTGAGGCCTAACAGCCTCCACGCTTGTCCCCTCTGTCCCCACCTTCATTAACATCTCTGGGGAGCCCAGGTGGGCTCTTTGCACCCCAGGAGGAACCTGAAAGCAGTGGGGGAAGTGTCACACACTGTCACCTGGGCCTCTGTGGATTCTGAGCCACCATGAGGTCCTTGGCACAAGCGACATCCTCAGCTGGAACAGAGGACAAATGCAGCCTCCAAGGGATGGTATCATGGGTGTCAGGAAGAAGCTGTCACCCATAGCCTGTATCAGGGTCAGAAAGGGGACATCTGGGACTGACAGGGTCCCCACTGCCATCCCCAGAGGGATTTATTTAAAGCCACCTGATGGGAGAGAGCAGGAGCTGTACCAACCTCCTGAGGGCCACATCCAGCCCTGCACACATCCTGTGGGGTGTGAGTCCATGGGAGGCACCACAAATGGCCAGAAAAATGCCCAACACCCTGGACTTCACCAGAAAGGAGGTGCCCAAACCCCTCAGGGGGCGGGGGGGATATTGCTGATGGTTACTGATGTGGCTGGAGATGGTTGGGGCTGGGGGGGCTGCCCTTCCTTTCAGCTGCTTTCCCCCCCCTCCAGCCCTTGTCCGTCCCTTCTCCAGGGGGGTTAAGTCAGACCCCCAGAAAACTCAAGAGCTCTATGGAAAAACATACAGCAGCCAAACCACAAATGCCAGTGGGGCTGAGGCTCGGGGCAGCTCAGCACCCTGTCTGCCACGTCACATCTTCCCAGCAGCATTTCCAGCCCCCGTGTCACCGTGATATTCGCAGCGCGCTGAGTCAAGCAGCCAGGGCAGGCAGCAGGTGGGCTGGGACGTAGGCAAGCTTTCCACTCCCTGTGTCACACACAAGCGGACACTTACTTCACCCCAAAGCAATGACAGCAGGCAGGGGAGCGCTGGGGCACAGGCTCCAGCCCTCTCCCAAAGTCCCCAGGGTAGCGCATGTTGTGGTGCCACCCTGGGGCAGGTATTGCTTTAAAATGTCCTTGTCTGGTCTAGAAAACACAGCCAGGCAGTAAAGAGACATCATCAGTGGTGATTCAGGGTATCTCTGAGGTCCTGCTGGGCATCCCTTGCTGGGCACAGAGGTAGGGTCCATGAAGCCCAGCTGGAAGCTCCCACCGGGTGGATGTGCATCAGCTCACATCACCAGCGCTCAGCATCGCCATAGTTTGATTCACTGAATCACCAAATCCTTGATAACTTTGCCCAAAGGGTTGTCAAGCACTGGGACAGGCTGCCCAGGGAAGTGGTCGAGTCACCGGCCCTGGTGGGATTTCAAAGACACGTAGATGTGGTGAGTAAGGACGTGGTTTAGTGGTGGGCCTGGCAGTGTTTGGTTAATGGTTGGACTTGGTGATCTCAAGGGTCTGTCCAACCTAAAAGATTCTCTGGTTCTATGATCAGCTGGAGCAACAGGTTGACCCACCACCAGCACCTCCAGCATCGGCTCAAGGAGCAGCACACTGGGTGCCAAGACCTGCAACGTGCCCACTGGAATCAGCTGCCAGATGCAGGCAGGACTCATGGATGCAAACACCCAGCACTAACAGCCTCTTTGGGATGTTATTTTGGGGCTGTTAGGGGATAATCCTCCTCTGAACTGTCAGGGATGGGGGGAGAAGGAGAAATAGGGAAGCCCATGAAAGATGCCCCAACTTTGCCCAGTGCCTCACTGGGAGCTGGCCCAGGCAGCTTGGCACCATCTCTGTGCCCTCTACAGCCCAGGGACAGCACTGGAGGGAGAAAACCACCATGGAATGGCATCACCCACCACCCTCAGCTGAGGTGGTGCCCACAGTGGTATCCGTGGGGTCACTGCCCATGGCAGACACGGCGTGAAGTGGGCAGCACCCTCCAAATCAACAGCTGCACCCGGGACCAGTTGGGACAGGACGTGACGGGCCAGCAGAAGCACTTGCACACCTTGGCACCACATCAGTGACCTCCCGTGTCTCCAGCACCCAGAAGCAATGCCAAACCCAGGGTGGGGTGTTTTTTTTCCCCTCCTGCCTCACCTCTGGGGCTGCCAGCAGGACCTTACCTAGGACAGGGAGGCAGAGAGCCCTCTGGGGCTGAGCCCATGCCAGCCCTGCTGTCCTCAGCCTGCCAGGGGTCACCTCTACCAAGGGTTGGGGACAGCAGCTGGGGACGCCAATAAGGCTCTGTCACCACCTGCCCTGCCGGGTCCTGCTCTGGGGCAGGGAAAGGCTGCAAAAACCAGCTCTTGGGTTTTTCCCTTCTGCATTAGAAGTGGGGTGCTCAGAAACCCCCCCAAAATTTGCAAGCCAACTTCACGACTGTTACACAGCAGGTGATGCAGCCACACACCTGACTGGTGCCACCCTGAGCTGCAGCGGGGAGCAGGGGGAGGAGCCCCCCTCAGCCCTGGCCCCCACCTGAGGCAAATTTCTTTGTTGTTTTCTCTCAGCAGGGAGCTCTAACGTTTGCTTTTCACCACACAGAGGCACACACCACCACCCAGACCCCCATTTCGCTCACCTCCGTGCCCACAGTCCCCGGCAGCACACAGTATCCCAGTTTGCCCAGTCATCACTGGTCCCCAGTAAGGTGCCTGGCCCTGATTGAAAGGCGTCAGGGTGCTGAGACCCCTGCCAGGGAGCACTGCACCACTGGCCAGTTACAGCCCCAGCACACACTCCTGGTCTTACTTGGCTCTCAGCATCCCCTCAGGTCCCCTTACCTGCCCTGAGGACCAAGCCCACCTTAGGTGTCCTCAAGACCATTGCTCCTCACCAGCCTCCAGTCCTCTGGCAGGACCAGCCCCCAGTGCTGGTGTCTCCACTTCCCCCAGCTCCTCCCAGTTTTCTCACACCCCTCCTTTCCCTCCCTTAAATGCTTTCACTTGCACCCTCACCTGCCTCCTTTCTGCACCATCCAACCTCCTTCCCACCTCATGAGGAGCCTCTGCTCTGCTCCACCCCTCTGCAGCCTCTCTGTCTGCAAGCATCACGGCAGATGGGTACCAGCATGACATCCTGCAGCCAGACTTGTCCCAGCCCTGGTAGCACTGGGACCAGCCATGTGTTGGACAGGACAGCCAATATCCCCAGGAGGTCCCCAAAGCCAGTGTGGTGATGGCTGCCTGTAGCCTGCCATGTCTGAGGGGTTTGTGGGGGGCTGTCCCTTCCCAGGATGCTGTGAAGCAAATGGGGTGTGGTCCTTTAACTGGGCAACGTGTCCCTCACCCACCCCACGTTCCTCTCTTATCCACCCACCTTCATTCAGGAGACTCCCTGCCATGCCCCTCTCCCTGGAGTGTTTGCTGGATTGGAGGGGCTATGGGAGGGGTTGGACCATCCCCAAATCCCAGTGACTCCCACCAGGTCCCAGCAAACTGGGAAGACAAACCACTTTGGGGTTGTCCAACCAAGGCCCAGCTGCACCCTTCCCTGCTGCCACCAGGGAGCATCGTGGGGACATTTAATCAGGCTGTCATCACCCTGGGTCCAGCTGAAATCCTCAAGACATTGTGCCAAGCTTTGGGAAGATGATGTTCCCTTTACACCTGGTCCTTAGTGTCCCTGGTGTCCACACAGGCAGATCTGAGTCAGCCCTGCTTTGGGTGCACTGGCTGGGTTCACTGCAGGGTGCCTGCTGCTCCCTTCCCTGCCTCACCTCTGCTGTCCCCACCCAGCACAGTGACAACCCTGTCCCATCCAGGGAGAGAGCATCACCCCAAAGGACTTCCAGAGCAGCTGGGTCAGGACACAGGCTTCAGAGAGCAAGTGAGGTTTGATCTGTTGTCCCAATAACCTGCACAGCAACAGCCATGGAAGAGGATGCTCCATCCTCATCCTCACCTTCCTCCTCCTCACTCATCTGCATGTCAGCACAGGAGGGACATTTGTAGGAGAAGGCCACTGCCTCCAGCCTGCTGTGACCAAGGGCCAGCAAGGGCCAGGGCTGAAGCTGGCAGTGGCTTTTGCTACGAGTGCATGTGATGGGTCAGGAGGTGGCAGAGATCCCAAGGGACAAGGGGGAGAGATGGGGGAAGAGGGGGGGATGGATCCTGTGCTGTGCCTCCCAAATTGCTGGGGGTGGAGGGGGCAACCCCAGTGAACAGCAAGGGGCACAGAGGGACTGACTTGGGGAGACAGCCCACCCCTTCCACAGGCTGGAAACATCCCAGGGTCCCACTGGGTGACAGTGGCCAGAGGGGTCATTCCTGCCTGGCACCTGTAAAGCCCCCGGGGATCCCTGGGGTGGGAAAACGCTTCAGGAACGCGAAGCGCCGTGTGGGGCTCTCGCCCAGCCCTGGGTGCCACTGAAGGTGAGAAACTGATTCAGTTTCACAACCTGCAAAGCCCTTGGGGAGGTGGACACAGCCAGGCCAGGCACCAGGGCTGATTATGTTCTGCCCCTGGCAGTGTGACCAGCAAAGCAGTGTCAGGACTCTCCACCAGTTCACATCTTCCTGTGCAAAGCCAGCCCAACCCCCCCCCCACATCCCACCCCCCCACCAGACAAGGAACACCACCCTCAGTGGGGTGGGTCCCCCTTCCCCATTGCTGGTGACCACAGTCACTTCTTCCTTGTGGGGTGCAGGAGAAGCCCATGTCCTTTTGTACCCCAGCAGAGGAGGGAGGGGGCGGGGGGAGGACGGACGGACGGACGGACTCGCCAGCAGCCGGTTACCTGATCCCAGCAGCTCTGGTGTAAACTTAGCTTGGCCTTTCGGACAGGACTGGCTGTGGCAAAACACGCAGTAAATCGCTGCCCTGGATGCCAACAATACCTTGAGATTAGCAAATCTTACAGAGCTCCTGGGGTTACAGCTCGCTCTGGGGGTCCTGGTCTGCAGCCCTGATGCTGGAATTTGGGGGGGGGTCCTCACCACCACCCCCCCCCCGCCCTTGGTCCCCCCAGGGGATTACACCAAGCTGGCAAATGCTTCTTGTTCTACAGAGGAGATGGGATGAAGTCTGGGCTCAGCAGTGGGTGTGAGGCTGCAGGACCACCACAAGCCCACCCCATGCTGTGGAGGAGAAGGACCGACCCTCTGATTTCCCAGCCATCCCCTTCCCAGCCTGCTCATCCCAGCTTGGAAAAACCACCATTTCTTCCCTTTTTTGAAATCAAAAAGTAAAATCAGCCTCCCCCCCCGCAACCCCCCAGCTGCCCTGACCCTCTCCAGCACTGTCCCACGCTACCTGGGGCAAGCCACCGGGACCCCCAGCACCACCACCCTGACCCCTACTCCCCAGTGGGGCACTGGGAGCACCCCCAGGTCACTGAACCACAATATGTGCTAGGGAGCTGGATGATCTCTTGAGGTCCTTTCCAACCCCTACAATTCTATGATTTTAGGGGGGAGACACCCAGGACTGTGCAAAAGCCCCCCCAGGATGCTTCCAGTGGCTTCCAAGTGGAAAATCAGCAACAGGCTCTGCAGGTGACTGAACCCTGAGACACAGTCCCAAGGCCAACATGTCCTGGAGCTGGCACTGTGACCCAGGACACGACACTGGGGGGGGAATCCCATGCTACACCTGAGGCTCAGCAGCTCGACCCTTTCCATCTATGGATGCCTGTTTCCAAACCACGGTGCCAGCCCTGCCTGGAGCCTGTAAACTGAGATGTCTTTGCACCTCCTGACCATCCAACAGCCTCGGAAAGGAGCAGTTTCCCCCCTCCACACTTGTGAGGGTTCTGCACCGGCGCTCCCTGACCACCCAGCGCTGCCCAAGCTCCTCTGCCAAGCGCCGCTTCCCAAAGATCCTAAAGGTGGATGGAAATGCTTGGGATTAATACCTCTGGGTGCAAGGAAAACCAGCAAGATTAGCTCTGCTTCGTAATCCCCAGGAGCTTTGCAGCCCCTGCTGCAACCACCACACAGGGAACGGTCCCTGCAGCTTCTTTCATGCAAAAATGGGCAACTTTAGGGGTCTGTGACTTGGACTTGGGCTCTCTGCGCCCCAGCAATGGGGGCAGGAGTGGCTTTGGGGCATAGGGGATGCACCTTGCTGAGATGCAATGATTTTGGTGTCCCATGAGGGCTGACATGTCTTCTCCTTGCCCAGTCCAGGACATGGGACAGAATATCCCAGCTGGGTTTCATCCCCCCCTGTCCCAGCAGGCCCCCTGCACCCACAAGCATCAAGGGGAAGGGGATCAGGCAGAGAATGTTTCATGGCAACTGGTTTTGGGGAGCTGGGAGTGACCATCAAGCACCCAACAGGGCAGAGAGCAAAACGTCAGTGGCAGGAATGGTGAGAACACAAGTGAACTGAACACACACGTTCTCAGCTCAAGTCCAAACCTCCCACGAGCCAGTGATTCACCAGTGAGAAAAGCCTCTCAGGAGGAAGGTCCCTGCTCCCACAAGGTCTCCTGGATATGCTTCTTTGCTCTAATGCTGCCATCCAGTGGGAGAAATTCCCTGGCATGGGAAAAGCTGCAAACCAGGGCCTTGGGGTCCCCCAGGTTCAGGGGGGGCACCCACCACCAGCACCACCACCACCCTTGGGCTGCCCTCAGGGACCTCCCTGCCCAGGATGCTGCAGCAGCCAAACCCCAGCTTCCATCTCCAAGCCCTGAGCCCAGCGTGGCTGCGATGGGCACAACAAAAAACACTCACACACCACCAGCTCAAGCTGCTCCAGCACCCCAACCCCTTCCCAAAACACAGCACCCAGCAAGGGGATGGGGTGAAGATGTGCTGGGATGAGGTAAGGGGGAGAAAGCTGAGCCTTCCTCGGGCAGAGGAGGAGGCTGAGGACCAAACAGGCTCCCAGCAGTGAGGACACCCCAATCCCAGTGCGATGGGACCCCATGGAATGCTCACAGCAGTGTCCCCAGGCACAGGATATTTGCAGGGTGAACACAGCATGCCTGCAGACAGCCAAATCCCAGTGTGTATTCAGCAGCACCAGGGCTGCACAGAGAGGGGAGGGGGGGTGGAAACCCAACCAAACTCCCCAGGTTCTGCTCAGGAAAGTGAAATGACTTTGGCAGCAGCGACAGAGCAGCGGCAAATGCTGCATCCCCAGTGGCCACCAGCCCCAAGGAGCCCACAATGTGCCTGTTTGTTGTGCCGGTGGGTGGCTGGGTCCCTGCAGAAAGGAGCTTTCAGTGGGAATATTCAACAGTTCAACCTCTTTCAGCAGCTCGAGGTTGGCTGGGTTGTGCCATGGGCACAAAGGGACAGTGTTTCCTTGGGAGTGGGGAGGGTTTGGGGCTGGGAACACGGCAGGGTGGCAGTGAGATGCTTGGCTTCAAGGGAGAAAGCAGAAAAGATTTGTGTAAATGGGGAAAAAAAACCCCACCAAATCAAAGAATGTGGGGATTTCTTTTGGCTGAAGGCAGCAGCTGTTTTTCCCAGTTTCCAGGAAAGCTGGGATTTTCCTCCAGTATCAAGAGGGGAAACCCCCTAACTTTTTCTTTTCCCTTTGTGCCAAGAGGAAATTTATCCTGGGAACGAGCCCTGTGTGCAAACACGCTGCTCTCTCCTCCAGGAAACACAAGTGCTCTTCCACCCACTCAAGATCAGCCAGAAAAGATCCCCAGGACCAGTAACTCCCTGATAACCCCGACAAGGCAGCGGCATCCCAGCCAGGGCAGAGGCAGGCGCCCCATTGGGGATGTGTTTCAAGCTGGCAAAGGCCACTGCCCAGCTGCAAGCTCCTCCTTGAACTCCAGCCCACGCGCTGGGGGAAGGGGATGGGAGGTGTTGTGAAATATGGAAGGAGGATATTTGGTGTAGGAAGCCTGGTCTTAGATGTGGAAACAGCCACGCTGCAGCATTAGGGCTGAGAACTGCGCACAGCTCATCACACAGCTGTGTGCCCAAAGACCCTTCTGTGTGCCATAAAAATGTCAGAGGAAATAGCAAGGGTGTGGACAGGCTAAGTGTGGGGGGGAAAGGGGCTTTCTAAACAAGGTTATCACTGGTTTTTAAAGAGAGTTTCCTTCTTGGAGTGTCCAGAGTGGTGAAACCACCCAGCAAAGCCAAGCAGCTCAGCAGGCTGCGTGCCCAGGATGCAGTATCATGGTGCTAATGAACTGCTCTCCCTTCCTGTAATGAAGACTGAAGACTGATGGCAACCGGCCTTGAGCCTGAGAATTGGCCAAGGCGCCTCTGAGTCACTCCGGGAGGGAGAACAAATCCCTGCCCGATGGAGAAAGGCCAGCCCAAGGGAAAGCACAACCCAGACTGCGTTCCCAAGCGGAGTCAGGACAAGCTCACAGACAATGGCCGTGGAAATGAAAGCATCGTGGCATCGTCAGGGATGATGGGGCTGACTCCCCATCGCACTGCAGAGTGGGAGACCCCAAAACCTCCATCCCCAGGGAGGGATGGTTAACCATCACCCCTGGCACCGCAGCAGCTGGGCACCATCCCTCGCACCAGTGGGTTTCTGGGGTGAAAAGGGCTTGGAGGAGGCAGGGAGGCTGGGGCAGGGACGGGGAGCTGGAGATGTGGGGCAGGGTGCTTTGTCTCCCTCCTGTGGTGCTGGGCAAAGCCACCCCTTGTTCCCAGGGTCCCTGCCCATTCCTCATGCTGCGCCCAGGGGTGTCCTGCTGTCCCTACCCCACCGGGATGCCCAGCCCCGTGTGCTGGGGTTGTCCGTTATCCCTGAGCCCGGTGCTCCCAAGACCCTCCAGGGACCCCCGTGCTTGGTGGTCCTGGCTCCCCCACACCCAGTGCTCCCAGTATCCCCACACCAGGTCCCTTCAGCTCCCCCATACCCAGCTCCTCCCGGCACCGTCGTACCCAGGGGTGCTCCCAGCTCCCCCGTTGCCCCCGGGACCTCCGTGCCCGGCTGCTCCCGGTGCCGGGCTCCCCGTGCCCGGCTGCTCCCGGCTCTTCCGCAGTCAGGTGCTCCCGGTTCCCCGATGCTCCCGGGACCCCCCGTGTCCCGTTCTCCCGGCTCCCCGTGCCCGGCGCTCCCCAGGTGTCCCCGTTCCGGGGACAGGCTCCCCGTTCCCGGGCCGGTCCCAGGTGCAGCCCGGCCCCTCTCTGCTCCTCCTTTTCTCTCCTCTCCGCCCCGTCCCTCCTACCCCGGCAAAGCGAAAGCGCGGCGGGCGGAAGCCGACCCCTCTCCGCCGGGCCGCCCCGCACCGCCCCGCACCGCGCCGGGACCGCGCCGGGACCGCGCCGGGACCGCGCCGGGACAGCGCCGGGCCCGGCATGGCCTCCATCGGTAACTTCTTCCGACGGAGCCTGCGGCGCTCCGCCCGCAGAGGTGAGTGAGGGTCGGCAGGGGACGCCGGGGTGAGGATGGAGGGGGGGCGGGGGGTGGTTCACAACCCCGCGTCGGGCTGCGGGTGCCGGTATCGGTACCGGGATAGGTGTCGTTGCCAGCACTGGGACCTGGGACCGCGGCTGCGGGAACCGACGGCTGCCGGCGGAGCAGGGACTTTCCCGGGCAGAGCAGCGTGGCCACCCGGCGTGGACTCGTCGGTACCGGGAGCGGCACCGGCACCGGCTCGGTCCCCTCCAGCCCTGCCCCGTACGCGCTCCCAGCGGAGCCCAGCTCGGGCTGTTTGTCCCCGGGGCTCACCCCACCTCTCGGGGCTCGCCCCAGCCCTGGGGGTTTGCCCCAGCCCCCGGCAGAGCACCCCCCATCCCTGGGTTTCAGCCCATCCCGGGAGCGGGGCACCCCATCCCCGGGAGCCTTCCCAGTCCCAAAGGTCTGCCCCATCCCCTGGGGGGAAGGGGGTTGCCGATCCCACGGGGGGTGCCCCATCCCAGGGCCCCCACCCCGCTGTGACCGCATCCAGCTGTCCCAAACAGCTTTCCCAGCTCTTTGCCCACCGAGCACTGGGCCAGGAGCATCACCGGCATCAGTGGGGGGCACAGTGCCCCACTCCCCCCACCCCCCCTCCACCCCAGTGTTGTGGAGCCTTTAGAAGACAGAGCAGAAATCGATCCTTTGGGAATTGTGAGCTTTTTCTGAGGATTTCCCAGCCTGACCCATCCCATAACAGCAGAGCAGGTTGGGGCAACCTGTGGATTTGGGGTGGGGACGCACGGATACCTCACTGCTCAGGTCTGGTCTGTGCAGGTGACTCTTGCTGGGGTGCTGAGAGATGTTTATTCCAAGAAAAGACTCGGTGAGGCTCGAAAAGCCATTTCCTCTCTGCTGGGGCAGGTGGGTGGCTGCTCGGTGCGGGGAGCGCCGAGTTCCCCAGCAAAGCCCCGTGCTGGCTGGGCCATTTCAGCTGCCTGCAGCCCGGGATTCTTTCCTGGCAATAGAGAAATAGGTTTGTGCTGCAGCACGGTGTGGGCTGGAGCACACAAAGGAAAACCCTGCTCGGGCTGGAGAGCAACTGGTTGTGCAGCAAGATGTCTCTTGTCTCTGGCGCCGGTGGCCTTGGTGCCATTTCCTCATGGGCCCCGGGCGCAGCAGCCTTTGCACTCCCCTGCCTGGGGAGGGGCAGAAGAATCCACATCACCCGCAGCTGGTTCCCATCCAGGAGCTGTGTGAGCCCCCAGCTTGGCGTGTTCCCCTCCTCGCAGGCGATGCTCCCGCTGCTGGGGGTGAGCAGGGGTCGGGGGGGCTGTGGGGTGTTCCCCAAGCCCAGTGCTTGGGCTGCGGGAGAGTCCTTGCTCAAAGCTGCTGTGACACTGGTCTGTGTCCCTGAGGCACGTGAGGGACTGTGAGTCCTGGTTTTGGGGAGTGCTGGGACCTCTGATGTCACATCAAACACTGCAGGGTGGTGTGTGGCCCCATCTCCCAGCCCTGGGATGGGTATTGTGGTCTTTGGGGGGTTTAGGCTCTGCCAGGGAGGGTTTTGCAACCAGACCCAGCACAGGGGAGCACTGCTGGGTGATGCCAAGTTTTGGCAGGGCTCTCTGGGCCAGGGCAGGCATTTGGCAGGCGTGGGGCTCCACCAGTGAAAGGCAGACCCCTGGCTGGCACGGCCAGTGTCCCCACAGGGGCGGTTTAGTTGGTTTCAGTTGCTTCTTGGAAGCTGCTGTGGATGGGATGCAAATCCAGCCCTTGCTCCAGCATGTCTTGTGTTCTCTGGAATACTGGGTGGGACTGGATCGGCCAGGTGGAGCCTGATTTTCACCTCACCTCAGCAATCTGTGATGGGACAACAGCTGCTGCTGGTGTCCAGAGAGGATGGGGGTGTCCCTGTTGCACAGCCCTGTTCCCCAGGGAATATTCAGCAACCTGCCCCAGCCCCATGGGTGAGGCTGCACTGAAGCCCTTGCTGGAGCATCCCAAGGAGGAGCAGGAGGAGCAAAACACATCTTGCCACCCTTTATTCCCTGGCCCAGAGCACTTTGCTGGGCTCTCACCTGGGTGATCCCCACCGAGGACAAACCAGAGGTGTCTGCAGCTGGGTCTCATCCTTGGGATGCTCCTTCTGCAAGGGGAACTCTTCTGGATGAATTCCACCTTGCCAAGAGGGAAGACTTTGCATGTGGAGCTGGAGTGGCCTCAGGGTGCACATGTGGGTGGCTTCACCCATCTCCCTGCCCTGAGCTGGGAAAGGTGGGAGGTCCTGGGAGTGATGGGACTGTGTCACCTCTTTGGAGCAGCTTTCTGCTCTGGTCAGCTCCTGATGACCTGGAGCAAAGTCTGGGAAGGTGCTTCCAGACTAAAGGAGATGGCTCTGGAGCTGGGGGGAGGGAGGGAATACATGGGGTGGGGTGTCCAGGGAGGAGAGGAACGATGGGAGCAGCTGACCATGGTCATGCCTTACCTCCTGAGCTTCAGCACCATCAAAAGAGCCCAGGGTCAAACTCCAGGCTGCAGGGACAGATGGCAAGAGTCGGTGGTTTCATCCAGCCACGTGTTTGTTTTCCTGCCTGTCACTCCTTGGAGCAGCTCAAGCTCTGTTGTTCCAGCTCCCGGATGCAGCCAGAGCTGAGACTAAACCTGGGCCAGTTCAGTGCCAGGGACCTGGGATTTACAGAGTTGCTGGGGTGGCCTAGCTGGAGCCTCTGATGGCATTCACCTCCTCTCCTTCCTAGCCCTTGGATCTTGCTGCCCTGCTGCCATCACGCCAGGGCCCTTGGAGATGTTGGCAGTTCTCACTCTTGCTTCTGGTGCTCCCCAACCGGCCGAACAAGAAGTGGGGTGTAATCCCAGGGAGCTGCTTTGCTCTGGGACCTGTGGTTTAGGGAAAACCCTCCAGCATCTCATTTGCAATCACTAGTTCCCAGGACTGTGGACATCTGGCAGGGAGATGTTGGGATTCATCTCACTGGAGCCTTTGGAGGTGCTCAAACAAGACCTGTGCTCTTTGTTTGCTGGGCTTTTTACCCCTGAGGGAATAAAATGAGCAGCTCTGAAAGCATCCCCACACCTTCACTGGTCACTTGCTGCAGAGACTGTCTGCTCTCTGCCACCCCTCATGCTGGCTTTGCTCTGGGTGTCCCTCTGTCCTCGCTGGGATGGGGCAAAGGAGGGCTGGGGGTGTCTGACAGCACTGGCTTTTTACCCAAAAAGGATTCTTAAAGGCAAAGGATTCACCCTGTGCCTGCAGTTGTTCACTGCTGGGGCCCAAAACACCCTGAGCACCAGGTCTTAGTTCCCTCCAGCCACTCCATGTGGAGCTGTGTCTCCTCTCCTGCCATCAGGGCACCTCCCAGCCTTTCATTTCACTCTGCTCTGGTTTGGGGGCTTTTTTTTTTTCTCTTTGGCTACAGAAAGGAAGGAGGAGGGTTCAGCTGGAGAAAACAACCAGGCACGGGTGCCACAGGGGAAACCCAGAGACAGGAGCTCCATCCTCTATTCTGCTGGACAGTTTTTCTTTGAGTACCTGGTGGTGGTTTCGCTGAAGAAGACGACAGATGGACGCTACGAACCCAAGATAACCTACCAGTTCCCCAAGGTATTCCAGTCTGTGCTTCCAGTAAGATGAGTTTTCCAAATTCAAAGGAAAAGGGGATGTTGCTCCTTCTCTGTCAGATCCAGGAGAGGGGAACAGGGAAACGTCCCTGAGTTGCAGACCCGAACCCCAGGGCTTTGCCTGCCAGGGTTGGGGTTGCTGGGACCATCTGACCCCCTCTGTAGTCTAAGCCCAGAGCCACAAAGCCCAGGAGAAAAATCCCAGAGGTGCTCCTGGGTCTCCTGGCCCAAAAGGGGAGACTGTGGCAGCAAAATCACACCCTGGGGAGGTGGGACAGGTGGGGACCCCATGTATGCAGAGCAGCCTCCTCTTTGCCCCTTTAGCCATGGGGTAAAAGAGTCCATGGGGACCAGGAGGGTGGTGGCACCCACATTCACCAGGCACCAAGCCCCTGGCAGCCCAACAGACCACCCACCACTCCAGTGAGCACCCAGGGGTTCTGCAGGTGTGGGGGATGCTCCCAGAGATATATCAGGCTCCCAGCAGTCCTGGAGGTGTCACTGAACCCCTGAGCCCCTACCAACCTCCATGCCTGACTCCAGCACAGAAGGGGACCCCACATCTGCAGAGGAGCCTCCTCTTTGCCCCTCTATCCATGGGGTAAAAGAGTCAAGACTTTCTGGGAGCTGCTTGCAAGCACCCTCTGCTCCAGTCTGCACTGGGGGTTGCTTTGGGACCACCCCACCCCATCCCCTGGGACTGGGTGCCCTCCACCCCCCCTTGACTCTTGGCATCGCTCTGTTCCAGCGTGAGAACTTGCTGAAGGGCCAGAGGGAGGAGGAGGAACGTCTCCTGCAATCCATCCCCCTCTTCTGCTTCCCTGATGGCAACAACTGGGCCCCTGTCACTGACTTCACCAGGTACCTGCCCCGCTGTGGGATCTCCCTGTGGTTTCTCACCCCGTGCTGCCATCCTCCCTCAAGGGCTGGGGGCTGGGGAGGAGGAAGGGGGCTGTCCCACCCCATGTGTTGTCTCTTCTTGCAGTGAAACCTTCTCTTTCGTCCTGACCAACATGGATGGCAGCAGGAAGATTGGCTACTGCAGGCGGCTGCTGGTGAGCACCCCACCCCTGCGCACACCTTGCCGGGTGGCCGTGCCACCCCGTCCCCGTGGCAGGACACAACACCTCCTGCCTTGCCCCAGCTTGCAGCTCCTGGGGACGTGCCTTGGAAGGCCACTTGCTTTGGCACAGATGATGACAAGCAGCAGCTCAAAGCGGGGGGTTGTGGAGGTTTTGTTTCTGGTTGGGTGCTGGATGTGGCGAAGCGGCATTTGCTGCAGCCCACGACTGGCCTGAAATGCAGGCAGGAGGTACCATGGTTGGGAGGTGCTGGTCCCTGTACTGGTGGCAGCTGCCACCCCACTAACCTCCTGCAGCTTCCCTGGCTCCTTTCCTTTGGTCACAGCAGTCAGGACGCCTGTGAATCCCACTTGGGATCATGCTGGGGCTGCGTGTGCACCCATCCAGGGGCCAAGGAACCGAGTGCCCTCAGCTCCACCCCCAAAAATTGCCTCTGCACAGTGGCCACCTGTCTCAGCTCATGGACTTGGCCAGCTTGGGGGCTGTGGGGTGCGATGGGGGGGTCTTCCCTGGCTGCTGATTTACACACAGCCTGCTTAAATCAGAACAGAAAGACACAGGGACTTGCTGGACCCCACCACCCCTTTCATTCCCGGTGAACCTGCTCACTTCTGCATCCCAGTCTGAGCCCTGGCTGTAGGAGCTGGGTGTTGGGAGGGCTGGAAGCACAGAGAGCTTTAAATGGACCCAGCATAGTCCAGTTGGAAAGGGAAGAACAGCCCAGGCACTCATCCTGACAGTCCCTGTTTCAGTAGGAGGCAGGATTAGTCCCAGGGATGGTGGGGCAGGATGTGTGTCAGGAGGGGACACGTTTTGGGATATTCCACAGGGTTTTGTCCCAAAAAAACCCATGTGAATCACCTTCTCCCAGCACCACCAGTATCAGCTGCAGCCCTGGCCTGAGCCCCAGTGAGTGACTGGGTATTCTGGGGGAGCAGGTGGGGCTCTGGGGGATCTCTGGGGAGAGCGTGGAGCTGGTGCCGTGGGGCTGGGAGATGCTCAAACCCTTTTCTCACCCTCCTGCAGCCATCTGGCCGTGGGGCCCGCCTCCCTGAGGTCTTCTGCATCATCAGCTGCCTGGGCTGCTTCGGGCTCTTCTCCAAGGTAAGGCCATGGCATGGGAGTGGGACACAGACTGGGGGGCCCAGGGAGCCACCCTGTTGCCTGCTGGCATTTCACCCCTCGCTTTGTTCTCCCTCAGATCCTGGACGAGGTGGAGAAGAGGCGCCAGATCTCCATGGCTGTGATTTACCCCTTCATGCAGGGCCTGAGGGAATCGCCCTTCCCAGCGCCAGGGAAAACTGTCACCATTAAAAGCTTCATCCCAGAGTCGGGCACAGAGGTTGGTGGGGGGCTCAGGGGTTCAGTGACACCTCCAGGACTGCTGGGAGCCTGGGATATCTCTGGGAGCATCCCGCACACCTGCAGTACCCCTGGGTGCTCACTGGAGTGGTGGGTGGTCTGTTGGGCTGCCAGGGGCTTGGTGCCTGGAGAATGTGGGTGCCACCACCCTCCTGGTCCCCATGGACCCTTTTACTCCATGGACTCTTTTACCTCATGGCTAGAGGGGCAAAGAGGAGGCTGCTCTGCATACATGGGATCCTCACCTGTCCCACCTCCCCAGGGTGTGATTTTGCTGCCATGGTTTCCCCTGGAGGTTGGTGGCCCTGCCTGTGGCAGGGGGATTGGAGCTCTGTGATCGTTGGGGTCCCTCCCAATCCAGCCCAGTCTGGGATTCTATGATCTGGGGTGGAAAAATGAGGGAGGATCTGCCCTGGCACTGGGCAACACAACCTGAGTGCTGAGCATCCCCGGGATGCATCCTGCAGGAGTGGGTCTGAGAGCAAGATCTCTCCTCTAGTGCAATTCAGCAGTTGGCTACCAAATGGAAAGTGATTGCTTCATCCAGGAAGGCTTGTGCAAGGGCTTGCAGGTTGCTCAATGCCCTGGCCATGGGCCAGGCTGCTGGGAGCGTGGCCGGGAGGGAAGATGTATGAGGCTGTTCTTCGAAAGAGCTGCACGCTGGGGCTCTGGGTAGGGGCTGGAGCAAGTGGAAGAGATCAGTGAGGAAACAGGGAAAGTCCTGGAAATTGGATCTGGGTTCTGCTTGTGCTGTGGAGCTGGGGATCGGGCAGGATTTGTACTGGAAAGGGGCTGTAGAGCCCAGCCAAGCCCTGTGCTGCTGGCTGGGAAGATGCTGCTTTGCTGGAAGGGTGGCCTGGTGCAGGGAGGAGGGGGATTCCCCCCACTGCAAGGCTGGGGAGAGGGGCCAGGGCTGTCATGAGCTGCATGGCCCTGTTAACCCTTCAGCGGTCACCAGCTGTCCCCAGCAGGACAATTACTGACCAGGTTTGCGGACTCTTGTCTGGGGCAGAGCCAGCAGAATAGACAGACACCAGTGAATATCCAATAGATAACTGAGTTTTGGGCCATCCTAGCTAGGAACAGATGAGCTGGCCCTGCCAGAGAGGCTTTTGAAGAAGCCTATGTGGTTTGTGCACCAAAAAGTCCTGGTCCCACCCCTCCTCCCTTCCTGGAAGCTGCTGCTCACAGACAGATGGGAACATGTCCCTGCCCATTTCCTACTGTCAGCACTGGAGAAAAGAAGCCTTTTGCTTAAAAACCCAGTGCCCCCAGTAAATAAACCCCACAGTTCACATCACCACTGGCTTCTCCTGCAGCCTCAGCGCTGCACAGCCCAGCTCTCCTGGCAGGACAAGGGGAGGTTTGCTGTGAACTCAAGGTCATTGCTCTCAAATCCCTCTCAGGGGGCCAGGGCACCATGGGTTGGGGGGGTGTTGGTGTTGCAGCTCGTAATGCAGGCTTTGGTGGCTCTCCCTTGGCAGCTCATCGAGCTCACACGGCCCGTGGATGCCCACCTGGAGCACGTGGAGTTCCAGGCTCTGCTCCAGCGGCTCAGCCCCCAGCTCATCCTGCACATCTTCGCCTCTGCCGTGCTGGAGCGACGGCTCATCTTCCTGGCAGAGGAGCTGAGGTGAGTCCTGACCTCTTTAGCTAAAGAAGGAGCACAGGAGGCAGCTGAGCTCAGGGGTGGGATGTTCCCTCTTGAGCAGTGAGGTGCCCTGTTCCAACGGCCTCCTTGTCCCGCAGCATCCTGTCGCAGTGCATCCACGCAGTGGCTGCTCTCCTCTACCCCTTCACCTGGGCTCACACCTACATCCCCGTGGTCCCTGAGATCCTGCTGGACACTGTCTGCTGCCCCACGCCCTTCATGCTCGGCATCCAGATGCGGCACCTGGAGCAGGTCCTGGAGCAGCCGATGGAGGAGGTATTTCACCGGGGGTGGGGGGGGGTGAAGGCATCTGGATGGAGCCATCTGTTAGTCCATGCCCTGGGTTTGGGTTGGCTCTGGGGCTGAAGGCTCTGGTTGCAAAGCTTTTCCCATCCAGAGATTGGGGCTCCTTGCATGTCCCCTCCTGGGGCAACACCTCCATGTGTCCCCCCCCTGGGTGCTGCCAGCCACCCCAGGACACGCAGCCCTGTCCCTGGGGGCTTGGGGAGCTGCTGCTGGCTGGGCCAACCGTTGACATCATCCCAACCTTGCAGCAGCAGAGAAAAGCTTCACGGGGACAAGCCATGAGCCTGCAGCAAAGGCAGTCCCTCTCCTGCCACCCTCGTGGGGTAGGGACACATCCCAGAACTGGGGGAGGAACCTGGCTGCCTTGGCAGGGCTGAACCTGGTCCCTCTGCTCTCTTTCAGGCTCTGATAGTTGATCTCTGTGAAGGGAAGATCCTCCGAGCGGTAGGTCCTGCCGTGCCGGGCATGGGGGTGGGCTCACCTGGCCTGGGTCCCCCCCTCCACCCAGCCTCCCAGCTACTTGGCCACTTTCACTTTCTGGGGACAGAAACATCTCAGTGTCACCCATGCAGGGGAAACATCCCACAAAGGGATGTCTCCATCCGCTGCATCTCTTGTCCTGAGCAGCAGGGTCCATGTGTCAGCCATCCCTTTCCCAGCATCACTGCAGCACCCTGCAGTGATGAATGCTAGTTAATTAATTGGCTACAAATCCATTGCCCCAGTAAATAAACCTGGCCAATGCTAATTAATTAACGAGCTCTGCAGAAAGGGCTGCACTAACTGCTGCTTGTGGCTGTCTGAGGTGGGTTCCCTGGGTGTTTCACAGCCATGTTGCCTTCCAGGTCGGTGATGAGGAGGAGATCTTGCCCATCAAGCTGCAGAATGAGATGCTGACATCCCTGAACAAGCACAACAACAACAACAATGTCCAGAGTAAGGGTGGCTCTTTCTATACTGTAAATGGATGTGAGCTGCCTTCCACAGGTGGCCGGGGTCCTCAGTGAAACAGTTCTCCTAGAGACCTGGCCTGGGATGTTTCTGCCTCAATTTGCAGGAAAATGCAGCCACAGGAAACAAATCTTTCATCATTTCCCCTGCCCCCTGAGACATGGGAGCCCCAGCTTCTCTGGGCACCCTGTGCCAGGGCCTCCCCACTCCCCAGGAAGGATTTCTGCCCCCCAGCCCCTCTCCATCCCACTCCTGCAGCTGAAGGCCGTTCCCCTGGGCCTGACCCTCCCTGCCCTGGGCACCAGCCCCTCTCCAGCTCTCCTGGAGCCCCTCAAGGAATGGGAAAGTGCTCAGAGCTCTCCCCAGAAGCAGCCTTCTCTTTTCTGGGATGAGCCAGCCCAGCTGTCCCAGCCTGGTCCAGAGCAGAGGGTCTCCAGCCCTTGGATCATCTCCATGGCCTCCTCTGGATTTGCTCCAACAGCTCCATGTCCTCCTTGTCCTGGGGACCCCTGAACTGGATGCAGCACTGCAGGGGGGATCTCCCCAGAGCGGGGCAGAGGTTGGGGGGGGAGGGGAATCTTGGTTTACTGACACATGAAGGTTTTTAAGGGTAATTTCTCAGGATGCAAACAGACTGCAAACCGGCCAGGACTGTCCTTTCTGTGTTCAGAGGTCCCATCCCCACCTCTCGTGCTCCGTGTCCTCTTCCAGCCTCTGAGCAGGTGAACACGCTCGTCTCCGAAGCCTTCGTGCAATTCTTCGTCCGGATTGTTGGTCACTACACCTCCCACATCAAGTGGAGTAAAAACGGCTCAGGGACCTTCCAGGAACGAGCCTTCTACAAAGCCATCCCCTCCAAGACCAACCGCAAGTTTGTGAAGAAGTTTGTCAAGACCAACATGTTCTCCCTGTTTATTGAGGAAGCTGAGAAGAGCAGGATCCCACACGAAGGTAAACGGCCCCACCTCACCACCTCTCCCTGCTTGGGTGAGCTCTGTCAAGCCCCAGGCTCTTTGGTTAAGGGAAAGAATTATAGACTCATAGACTGGTCTGGGTTGGAAGGGACCCCAAGGGTCACAGAGCTCCAACCCCCCTGCCACAGGCAGGGACACCAACCTCCAGGCCTGGAGCTACACAAGGTTGCCCAGGGCCCCATCCAACCTGGCCTTGGACACCCCCAGGGATGGGGCACCCACCCCCTCTCTGGGCAGCCTGTTCCAGCCCCTCACCACTCTCTCTGCAAAGAACTTCCCCCTAATCTCTCATCTCACCCTTCCCTCCTCCAGCTTCACTCCATCCCCCTTGTCCTGCCATTGAAAGAGATGCCCTGTGCCCGGCCAGGGATGCAGCCCGAGGCTGGGGATGCTCTGAGCAGCCAGCAACACCCGTCTGCTCTCAACAGCTGCATTTTTCTGTTCCTGACAAACAATCAGAAGGAAAAAAAAATCCCCCCTGGGCTCGTTTCAGATCTCATCACTTGAGTAGGGAAAGGGCAGGCGCACTGAGCGCTCAGTGTTTAGCCAAACATGCCAGCAGTGGCACAAATATTTAGCTTGGATGCAGGCAGCAGCTGGGAGCTGGGGCCTGGCGAGCCCTGACTCATCTCTGCCACTGGCTCTGGCACAAACCGGGTTGGTCCCTTCCTCCTCTGAGGATTTATGGGGCGCTGGGCAGAGCTGAGCCTCCTCCCAGCTGGGGATGAGGCCAGATGGGGAGATGGGAGGTTGAAGTAGCCACCTAAAACATCTCCCAAGGGGCAGAGTCATCTTGCCACCCTCGAGGTCCCGCTGCGCTCTGAGAGGGCGCAGATCCAGCGTCCCCTCGGATGGTGCCCAGGGTGGGTCCCTGTCATCCTGCCCATGGGATGTGGGTCTGGCACCACCCTGGCTGCTGATTTCTTTGCCCTTTGCAGGGCAGGCACAGTCCTGGGTCTGCGTGGGGTGGGGAAGAGCGATGGTCCAGCCCCAGCTCTCTGGTCAGGGGCCCAGCCTATGCCACCCTTTTGGCTACTTGGCCTCCGGGGTCTGGCACTTTCTCTCTTTGGAGAAGAAACCCAAAAGCCAAAGAGAAATGAACCCATGGGTTAGAAACACACCTTACCCTGTGCCATAAACCCATCTGGGTGTTGTTCCACCCACCCTGATTTGGCCCAGCTGGATGCAGCACGGTTTGATGCGCAGCCCCGTGTCCTCCCCAGCCCGAACGCTGCATCTCACCAAGAGACCTTTCCTCATCCACAGCCTATTTCCAGCAGAAAATAGCACAGTACCACGAACAGAAGAAGCACCGAAGGGACTCCTGAAATCCAGCCTGGGACCACAGGAGCAGGGACCAGGACCCAGCAGGACCAGGAGAGCCCCCTCCCAGCAGCACCACACTGCTCAGACTTGATGCCTGCCCTTGTCCCAGGGCAGAGCACGCCGGACTCTGCTGGATCCAGCCACCGGTTCCTACCCAACTGTGACTCATGAGATGCCCGGGCAGCACTGAACACCAGTTTCTACCCTTTCTCTTCTCCTCAGGGCATCACTGCACTGGAAAACTCTTTGCACAGAGCTAGCAAGCAGGCTGGGATTTGTTTTCCAGTCTCACTAGCGACATGGACAAGCTGTAACTCACAGTGCCTGACCCCATGCCAGAGACTTTGGCCCCATCCAGACCTTACACTGCAGGGGAGGGAGGTTGAGGAGCTTGCCACAGGACTATGGAGGTTGTAGAGTAATTGTTAGGGGGGAAAAAAATCATATAGGAGTAGGAAATAGTATTATTTCTAATTAAAACAAACCTGGGGTTTGCAAATAAGTAACATCCCGTGGAGTAAGTTCCTGAGGTTTCTATTATTAACCACTGTGTCACTTTATTTTCTACCCTGGTGGGTTCACTGTTAGTCTGGGCAGGAGCAGTTGTGGTGGGTTTTAGTGGTTTCCTCTGAGCCCCTGCCAGCTTCACCAGCCCCACTTTGAGCCCAGTCCAGCTCTTTTAGGGAGAGAGAGAAACATGCTTTTCCAGCAGGTTATTTATTTGTGCTGTTAGCAGACTCAGAAGGCCACAGGGCTGTGTTTTGTAGGAGAGGAAAACGGCCGATCAACAGCTTTGGGTAGGGAGGAAGTATTTGTTAAACCCAGTAGTAAAACATGTCGACATCCTCCTTGTTTCTGGTTTTGATGCCAACTTCTTTTAAAACCCTGCAGCCTCTCAAAGCCCTGGTGCTGAAAGTGACTCTGGCAGCAGAATTAAAGCTCCATTACAGGGGTGTGTGTGTGTCCCATTTTCCTAATGCATTTATCCAGGGAATAAATATTGCAGCAGGGAAAGCTGGTGCTGGCTCTGGATACTTCCCAGGTACTTCTCGCAGCAAGGGTTGGGCTCAGAGGCAGAGCTCCATCCTCCTGGCTGGGATGTTCTAGCTGAGGTGCATCATGTATTGCTGGAGGGCAAATCCTCTGAGGAGCAGCTGAGGGAGCTGGGGGTGTTGAGCCTGGAGAAGAGGAGGCTGAGGGGAGACCTTCTCACCCCTCCCCTGCCCTGCCAGGAGGGTGCAGAGAGGTGGGCGATGGTCTCTTCAGCCAGGGGACAGCAGATGGGACAAGGGGCAATGGGCTCAAGCTGCCCCAGGGCAGGGTCAGAGCAGATGGGAGGGAAAAGTTCTTCCCTGGCAGAGTTGTCAGGGCCTGGCACAGGCTGCCCAGGGAGGGGGCTGAGTCCCCACCCCTGGGGGTGTTTAACAGAGGGGAGATGAGGTACTGAGGGATCTGGGTCAGCACAGGACAGGGACGGTTGGACTCGATGGGCTTAAAGGGCTCTTCCAACCTGGTGACTCTGTGAGTCTGTGGTCACTGGGTACCCAACAGACACTCACTGATGTTATCACAGAGACAGTTTAAAGCAACTTTCACAGCAGCACTGAACAAGTGCACTGGAACTGAGCAGGCTGCTTGCCAGGCAGCTTTCGCTTTCACAACTGTTGAGCACGTACTGAGAATAGGAGCCATGTAAAGGGCATTTTGCTTTACAAATCAAGACTTGCACAGTCATGCACCAGCCCCAGGAGCATGGCTGGGCAGGGGGTACAAACCAAACAGCAACCAAACTCTGCCCCCCCTGAAAGAAAGTGGTTGAGATTTTGTTTGTGGCTGTTTGGAGGGGGAACAAGAATCAATAAAGGGGATTTGGGGAATTGGGGGGGTATCTCCTCTGGATTCCTAAGTTCCCCCTTGGGGATAGGCAGAGAGTTACAGCCTAACACCAGGGAATTAAAGGGTAGTGGTCTTTTTCTGTATTTTTTTCATTTGAAAATGCATGGAGGGGTGTGGGTGTGGGCTGGAGATGGCAGCAAGGGTTAACTACAGAGAGTTGGAAGGGTTGGTGCACAACTGCTGAACAAAGAGTAGGTTGAAATAGGAGCTGGAGTTACCTAAAGTACTTTTCCTTTTGGTATTGTTATGGAAAAAGGGACCCAGATCCATTCTCATCAGCTCTCAGTTCCACTTCTGGGCTGGCTACAAAAGGGAACAGGTACTGAGGAACAGGAGCAACCAGGCACTTTCCTGGCACTGACTCCTCTCCTCACCAGCCAGCAGCAGCTTCAGAGCTACAAGGGGTGACAGAAGACACTGGAAAGAAAAAAAAAACAAGCCTAGAGGTATAACCTGCCCTGGGATCTCCAACCCCCCCACCATTCCTCTCACATCCTTTCCCTTTCAGTGGGCTGTCACCCTTCCCACTGCTCTGCTCTTGCTCCTAAGGCTGCATTACCTGTGTTGCTCCTGATCAAGTTTTAAGGGTTTCTTGAGTTGAAAAGCAGTGTGATATCATCATGGCTGGTTACTCCTGTGCCTGGTACAGTCTGGCAAGAGCTTTAATGCCCTTCCTTTAACACCCAGAGGGTGGGCCAGCTGCCTGTTGCAAGTAGCACTTCCCTATGCTGAGTGAAGAAAGACAAAGCACGTGCTTGAAAGGGCAGATGCTGGAAGAAATACCCAATTTCCTCCTTTGAACCCAGCCTGCCTCTCTTAAACCATCCCCTTGTAGGCAGGGGCATGGTGTTTGCTGGAGGAGACCCTGGGGTAAGCTCTGTGCCTGGAGCACAGACACATCCAGCCAGGCTCAGGTCACACCACAGCCTATCAGCAAAACTCCCAGCATGTTTTAAAATCCTTCTTCCTGCTCAAGATTTGCCTAACACTCGATCTAAATCTACCAACAGTAAATAAAACAGTGCCAAGCAATGTTTCCCTGAACTGGGAAGTGCTCATTTATTCTGCTAGATTGTTCACATAGTTCCCAGCATAGCATTGGCCAACTCAAGGCTCATACAAACAGCTCCCAGGCATGGTTTGGGAGGCAGCTCCTGGTTTGCAGCTGCCCTGCTTGGAAGATAAGTTTCCTATTCTGGCATGTGTCACCCTCTGCCAGCTGGCCTTGGTGCCAGCAAACAGTCCTGGGTGTATTTAACCTCCCAGAGTCAATGCAATCAGCATTGTCAAGAGCTTCTGGATTGCTCCAGTGCAATAAGAGACACAGGTCCCACCTCTGATCACTTCCCACCTGGCTATAGGCTCTGAAAATTCCTGCAGTCTTCACCTCCTGCTCTCTGGCAATGATTAAACTTCTCTGTGGCTCTGTTCCTGCCTCAAAGATGGGGCCCAGCAGCACTGGACAGACCCAGTGCATACAGGGTGGGAAGGAAAGAGCCTAAAAATACTGTGTGAAACAAACCCAAGGCTGGGGTGAAACAGCACCAGGCCCTGTGGTGTCCTCACCACCTCTGTGAGTGTTAAAGGCCTGGCCAAAGCAAGGGACCTCCTTTACCAGCTCGTAGAAGAGGCGACTCCAACACTAAGTGCTCAGCTTGCCCTTGCAGCTTGGCCCTGGGGTGTTTATCAGAGGCTGGCTGTGTGTGCTGGAAAGGAAACACGCTCCCACCCAGGTGCTGCAGGGAGCTTGGGGGCTGCTCTTGCACAAGCTGTTCCTTTCCAAGCCTTGCCTGAATGCAACAGAAGGTCTGGAAGCACATCACAAGCTCACACAAATTCTGTCACCCTTCTGAAGTCCTTGAGCAGCCCCAAGTCACCTCTGACCAGGCACGAGATGATCAGACAAGTGCCAGGGCAAAGTGCAGGTGTTTATCATGGGCATTTATACACCACCTGTATCCATGGCAACGCTGGATAGGGCTGGGATTGCCAGCAGCAGCCATTCCCTGGGCACACTGGTAATCAGGACAGAAATGGGAGTTTCCCCCTGGCTGAACACAGAGGGCATTCAAACTTCTGGGCAGTGAAACACTGGAGATGCCCTGAGCATCAAGAGGGAGTTGGACCAGGTGATCTCCAGAGGTCCTTTCCAGCCCTCATCATTCCGTGATGCAGCTTGGACATGTCTGGGAATCCAAAGCTTGATCCCAGACAACGTTCCTCACCACTCTGAAGCATTGGTGACATGTTATTTGGGGCAGCTGAGCCTTAAAGCCCTGAACCCAGAGACTGTGGTTGTCCTGTGTACATCTAGAAAACCACTCAGGCTCCAGGGAGGGACTTTCCCAGCAAGAGTTTTGCACCCAGTTCACACTGGTAAGAAACACACAGTCTGTGAGCAGGGAGAGGGGCCCCCAGCACCTACAGCCTGAGCTGTGTATGTAGATCAAACCTTCACCCAGCCAAATATGGTTAAACCTAAACTAAACTACTTCTCTCACTTCCAGTTGTACCTAAAACTCTGTAGTGCCAGAGACAGCTGCCACCTCTCACACTGGAAATGCTCCCAGGAGCAAGGCTCTTGGACTGGTGCATGCCCACTTAAAGAGCTGCAGCCCAGGTTTGGGGTCAGGGTGTAGGAACCAAACTCTCAGCCTGGCTGGGACCCCTTGGGACCCATGAAGAGCCCTCAGCTGTGCTTGCCATGAAGCAGCTGCTCCCAGGCATGCAGATGCCCAGGAGGGTGAGGGCTACACAGTGAAGCCTACATTAGTTTGCCCCTTCTCCTCCTGAGGATGTTCCTCCTTCCCATAGTGCCCCAAACCTGAGGCTGAAAGAGCATCACCCTGTGTGAAGGAGCCAGGACTCCCCCAGCCAAGGAAAACCCAAGACAGAACATGACCCCACGCTCAGCTGAAGCAGCCAGCATCTCACTTCCACTTCCTGCAGCAGCTCAGTCAGGGGCCAACCCTGTTCCCTCCTCCCAGACACTTCATAACCCAAACTGGAGCTGCACTCCTGTGCTCTCCAGCCTGACAGCTCTCTCCCTGACAGCTGGGTACTCTCCCCCAGGACAGAGACTCAAGCTCTCCAGGCACTGAGAGTTTTCGCTCCACTTCCTGAGCGTGTTTTCTAGTCACAAGGGCACTGCAGGAAATACCTGTCACCACTTCCCCCAGCCAAGGGGGAGGGTTGATTTATTGTTCTTGGGGCTTCAGTTATTTTTTTAAGTGACCTGTGCCTAATTCCCTCCAAAGACAAGACACAGGCTGCTGCCTTCAGGTGCTGCTGTGGCTCAGAGACATCTTCCCATCACCTGGAGCGAGATGCTTGGCAGCTGAAGGGCTGGATGGCAGCCACCAGGTTCCTGGCATTCCCCAGCAGCTTCCTGATAGCCACGGCAGATCCTGCTCTGGAAACAGCCCCTTCCCACTGTACAGCAAGCCTAGGCACTGTGTTCAGGGTCATTAAATCCAACTTGGCCTCCCTGATGCAGTTCACAGTGTTTAAAATGGCAATAAAACAGCAACAACAACAACCACCAACCGACCCCACCACAAACTCACTGCGCTCTGTGGTGGGGAGAGCTCCAAGGAAGGGCAGAGAGCATCAGAAATCTGCTTTCTCAGCAGCAGGCAGCATTGCACTTCATAAAGTGAAGTAGGACAGAGCACCACACACATCTGAAGACAACTGTTGTTCTCAGAATTCTTATTTATTAAGAGCAGAAAGGAAATTTTGCTTAAGTTTATATATAAAAAAGTAAATAGTAAAATTTTCTTTTTATAATCTTTCCACTGAAGAAAACTGAGAAATAAGTTGTCTTTTTAGATGTTTATTTAAAAAAATAAAATTAATTGACAAAGATACCACACTATTTTGCATGCTGGTCATCCCTTCTGCTTGCAGAACCCCCGTTCAATGCATTATTCCTTAGCAAGAAACCACTTTATCAGCAATGCATAAGCAAAACAAAGAACCACACCAGTCTGGACTCAAACCCTGACAGCTGCTTCAGCTACACAAACTAGTGTGGTACCTCTGTATTTACCAGCTCAGGTCTTTAGTAAATAAATACTCGTTTAGTGTCCACTTGAAATTTCACTAAGAGAGATGATGAAATATTAAAATTAAAAGCAAGTTGTATTGTAGCTGTAATTATACTACATTAGAAACTTCAGTTGTTGGGGGATCCATTCACCATATATAGATTATTTTGTAATCAAGGTAATTAGAAAGACAGAGCGTTACTCCCTGCATGCTTTCCCAGGCTGTGAACCAAGACAGTTGACTACATGTAGAGTTGACTAGGGTGTACTTGGAATTCACTCTCTCAGGCAGGAGACTAGTTAAGGAGTGTTACTGATAACAAAGAATATGAGTTACAGAACATTTATTTGTATCATTCACTTTGTTCTCATCTGCTTTTTGCCTTAGTCTCCTAGGTATCTCCACGTCTGTTCATGAAGAAAAGCAACTCTTCCTTGTTTCTCCTCCCAGGGACTCCTTGTTTCCTAATGGTGATTGGAGTGTGTGGAGGAGGAGGGCTTGATTCGGAACACGTGGATGTGCAAATGGGCAGCAATCTGATTGCACACACTGACACAGTATCGAAGCAAATCAAAGAGAGAAAAGATCTGCCAAGAGAAAAAAAAAAAACAAACCACAATTAGACACATTTAGGTCTCTGTTTTCATGGAGAGTAACTCCAGAGTAACGCCACCCACACGCTTCAGAACAAAAACACTGGGGTCTGATTCAAGAACTGAGTCTCCAACCACGTAGGAAAAGTCTTTCTGTGAAGGCAGACAAGTTCCTAGAGGTGCTGGACTTTCTTCCAGCTCTGTAAGAATACAGAACACTCTTACTGATAGGGTCAGAGAGGAGAAAGCAGATACAGCAGCTAGAGATACATGGAAATGCCCTGTTGGTGCAGCCATGCACACAACACCCATTTGGTTACAAGGTTAACGCTGCCTTTGGTGGATCACACCCAAGTGCTCCCTAAGCACATGTGAGTTGGACCTCAGGTATTTTTCCCTCATGATGATCTTCCCCCTCTGCTCTGCCCTGGTCAGGCCCCATCTGGAGTGTTGTGTCCAGTTCTGGGCTCCCTGGGATCAAACAGACAGGGATCTCCTGGACAGAGTCCAGAGGAGGGACAGAGATGCTGAAGGGGCTGGAGCATCTCCCCTGTGAGGAAAGGCTGAGGGAGCTGGGGCTGTTCAGCCTGGAGAGAAGAAGACTAAGGGGGGACCTTATTAATGGTTATCAATATCTTCAGTATGGGATGCAGGGGGAATGGGCAGCCCCTTTTCAGTGTCTGTGGGGACAGGACAAGGGGCAATGGCTGCAAGTTGGAGCACAGGGAGTTCCACACCAAGCTGGGGAAGAACTTTTCCCCAGTGAGGGTGAGGGAGCCCTGGGACAGGCTGCCCAGGGGGTGTGGAGTCTCCATCTCTGGAGAGATTCCAGCCCCGTCTGGACGCCACCCTGTGCAATATGAGCTGGGGAGCTGCTTTGGCAGGGGGTTGGACCCCATGGGCTCTCCAGGTCCCTTCCAACCCCTGGGATTCTGTGATTTGTGGTGACAGCCATACCTGCAGTCAGTGAATTAAAGCACAGTTGTACCACACCTCACTGTGTGTAACCCATTTCCTTGCTAACACTACAGCAACACAAATCTTCAAAATACTTTACTCTCAGCTTTGACTCTTGGCCACGTTGCTTTAAAACAGTGGAAGTTGTGCACCAGGCAAATCACGTTTCACCTCTGTTTGCACAAGCTCTATGTAAAATCAACTCAGGAACATGTGTTTCCAGCCACACCAACCTCCAGGTGAGTCAGTGAGGCTCAACCTACGCAAACACCCTGTGTGAGAGAGCACGCAAATTGCCTGTGACGATTTGCAGCTGGGAAGGGCGATGGGATCCTGGGCTCCAGCAGCAGAGGGGTGGCAGCAGGGACAGGGAGGGGATTGTCCCTCTCTGCTCTGCCCTTGTTGTGAGGCCCCAGCTGGAGTCCTGTGTCCAGAGCTGGGGCCCCAGGACAAGAAAAATGTGGGACTGTTGGAGAGGGGTCAGAGGAGCCATGGAGATGCTCAGAGGGCTGGAGCAACTCCCCTATGGAGAGAGGCTGAGGGAGCTGGGCTGGTTCAGCCTGGAGAAGAGAAGGCTGTGGGGGGACCTCATTGCAGCCTCCCAGTCCCTGAAGGGAGCAGAGGAACAGGAGGGGAATGGGCTTGTTAAAGGGCAGAGACTGGCAGGACAAGGGTGATGGAGTGAAGCTGAAAGAGGGAAGGGTGAGATGAGATATTAGGGGGAAGTTCTTTGCAGAGAGAGTGGTGAGGGGCTGGAACAGGCTGCCCAGAGAGGGGTGGGTGCCCCATCCCTGGGGGTGGGTGTTCAAGGCCAGGTTGGATGGGGCCCTGGGCAACCTTGTGTAGCTCCAGGCCTGGAGGTTGGTGGCCCTGCCTGTGGCAGGAGGTTGGAGCTCTGTGATCCTTGGGGTCCCTTCCAACCTGATTCCTGACAGGTAAGAGCCTGTACTTACCAGGGCAATCCAGAGTACAATATACTCATCAATGAAGCTGTTAAAATACTGGTCCATGAGCAGCAGCGCGGGGCCGATGAACGCTGTGTCGTGCAGGTGCATTTCACTTTTGGTCATGTGGGCAACCTGTATTTTTATTTAAAAAAAGAAAAGGGAAGTGTAAGAAGTAAGTGTACACAGGTCAAGGTAGAGTGACTTCAGAAGACACAAAGCCAAAATTGACAGCTCCAGCCACACTGCTGTAAGACACATCATGTATTTGAGAAGCAGCAGCAATACTGGTTCAAGCATGAAAGGCTCCAGCTGTGCAGACACAAGGTTTGCACAGAGGTTCTTTTATTAGAACAAAGAAAGTAGCTATAGGAAAAAAAACTCAACACATTTTCCAGCCCACAGACTCTATCTCTCTTGCCAGAAACATAACAGTGAAATGGAAGTAGGCTGGTGAGTTTTAAGCCTGGAAACAAAGATTCACAGCTGCCAGATCCTAAAACCAACCTCTGAGACACTCGGTGCTCCCTCACTGCATCTACTGGTTCCCATCCCACCAGCTCTCTGGTCACAATGCCAAGATCATGCATTTCCTTGCCAAGGGTGGCCTTCCTACTCTCCCCCATGCACACAGAGCCTGTCCTACACCACATCCTCACTTCTACTGTGTAGTAAACTAGTCTTGGGAAGAAACTTTTCTTCCATTGTGAGTTACTTCCAACATGATCCAGTTCATGAGGAAACACAAGAGGTGCCCACAGAACTGAGATGTTGTGAGGCAGCTGTTGTTTCAGCCCTCAGTCACTCTGTTCAACAGGGGGTCCTCTCCCAATAGCATCTCCATCAAAACAAACCTGTTAACAATTTTAACCCCTATTTATTTCCAGTAATTTAATTTAAACCCTGAGTATCTGGTTCTGTGTGGTGGTTTGGCCCTGGCTGGAGGCCAGGCTCCCACCAAAGCTGCTCCATCACTCCCCTCTTCAGCTGGACAGCGGAGAAAAGATACTGAGAGGCTCCACCATGGGTTTCTCCAGGGGCTCAGGGGCATCTTTCTCTCTGGCACCTGGGGTGCCTCCTGCTCCCTTCCCTGCCCTTGGTGCCTGCACAGCTCCTCACATCTTCTCACTCCCTTCTCTGGGGGCACAAAGCAGCTGCTGGTGGGGTTTTGTCTCCTCACTGTGACTCCCAGGGGTGCTGTGACCATGGCTCCCTGCTCCACCTGAACCTGGCCACACAGATCTGCAACATTCTGAACCTCAGCAGCTCTGTAAACTTCTCTCCTTCTCCCAAACTTCTCTTCCCTCTCCAGCAGCAGCCTCTGCTCCAGCCCAGCTCCTCACACCCTCGGTGTGTGTAAGTACACTGCAACAGTGTGAATCAACAGCAGGGAGAGAGTGGAAACAAAGCTCAGGGAACTGTCAGCTGTTCTGGCACTGACTGTGTAACCATGGCATTAGCTTAAGATTTACCACTCCCTTTCAAAGAGAAGAAAGGCTCTGCTGCACCTCTGAGCTACTAAACAAGTAAAGCAGGAGTATCCCTTCAGTACACAAACAGATGCCAGGTTGTCAGTGGAATAACCAGGGAACTTTAAAGGTTTTAGTGCAATGTCACAAAACCCTGAGGTTCTGGCACACTTACCACCAGCTTATTGGTTATCTTAGCAGATACAAAACCAAAGGTAAGGATGTACAGGCAGGGGTGCTTCTCAAAGAGCTGCACGACCGACTTCTTGTAAATCATCACAGCCAGGGCGATCACCAAGCCAATGTGAAGGAAGGGTGAGAGGACACTCGTTCCCTACAGCAACATGAGAGGTAAAGGCATTCAGTTATTCAGTTACCAAGAGGTGCACGTGGCAAAGAGCCCTCCCCAAGCCTCACACCTTATTCACGGTGGTTTCTAACAAATCAGATTAAAAACAAGTCGTTCTGAAGGCTGGATGTAACAAGAACAAAGTGTGGTGAAACCTGAGCGAGCATCAGCTGAGAACGGGGCTGGGGCAGCCAGTGAGAGCACAGCACTGACACCCCGCACCCAGGAAGCAGCTACTGCCAGCTAGAAAGCTCTAAACCAGCCTTCCAGGGGGCAAATCATTACCAGGCTTTTCTAGAAAATTCCCAGGGCTCCAGAACCAATTGCTATCCTCACTGAAACAGGAGGTACTTGTGCAGATACCTCCACAGGTACTTCCTCAGAAGGATCAGAACCATAACCAATCTTCTTGACAGATTTCCTTCTAAATGGGGTTTTGGACAGGACTTTTGGATGAACTCTTGGGGTGTGTTACTTGTTTAACCTGTTTTCTATGATTAATTCAAAAGCAAATATCATCTGTGCAATATGAGCTGGGGAGCTGCTCTGGCAGGGGGGTTGGACCCCATGAGCTCTCCAGGTCCTTCCCAACCCCTGGGATTCTGTGAAATATCAAAGCACCAGGAACAGTTTTAATCACTTCAAAAATTTAAAACCACACTTGACTCCTAAATCTACTATTCTTGCACAGACAAGGTGAGCTTGGCTTTTTCCCAAGGAACCCAAAAGGAAAAGGTTTTAAATGTAGGAGGCATTATGTTAAATAAAACACAAAGGCATGGCTGAAAAGCCACAGGGTGCTGGAGTGTAACTGGTACTTACTGCTATAGTGGATCCATTTTTGCCAACTCCACCTGTGAAGATCACCCCAAAGTAGTTTGTGCAGGAGAAGATGGTTCCTGCGACAGTACAGAGAGCTGGGAATATTTTCATCTGAATATTCAGTATGGGAATCTTAACAGGAGAGAGACAAGAAGTTGAAATATGCACAAGCAAAGTCAAATTTGGCTTAATAACTTCTGGTGCACTCAAACACTCCACTTTCCAATGTTCTTTTGCTTTTCTTTCTCTGCTACACAGAGACTGGCATCTTTAGAAAGCACAAAGAAGTGTGTATTTTCCCAATAATCCTTCCATCAAGCTTCCTACACCTTCAGTTACCTGAAAAGAACAAAGAAGTGGATGGAAACCAAGAGCTTGCTAGCTAAACCACCCAGCTATCCCATAGAGGAGAAATGCATCCATCATCTTTTCTGAAGCTGGTTGTAAAACTCAGCAGCTGCAGCCCAAGATCAAACTAGGCACAACAAGAGCCACTGGAGAGGATTAGAGAGAGAGAGGGGGCCTTAAGAAACTGGATACCACCTTATAGGCAAGACAAAGGAAGCAAAGAGAGATCAGACAAGCCAGCTCTGAGTCAGTGAGCCTCGGAGAGCAAGCAATGAGGTTGCAAGAGATGTGAGAAACGAGCACAAGCAGCTTTGGAAGAAAGGCAGTGGTTTGCTCCTGTAATAGCAGCCCTCCAAGCAGAACAGAAGAAACCAGGAGTGAAGAAAGAGGTGCACATTAAGCTGCATCATTAAGTCAAAGAGCATCTTCTGAAAGCCAGTAAATAATAGAATAATGACAAGTAAACAGAAGGCAGACAGACACCACCACAGACTGGAGCACTGATGGTTCATTAGCATTACAAGGAGCAGGAGAAGGTGCTGCCCTCTGCTTCAGTAACAGTACTTTGGTATTTAAACAACGAGGTTAATTTACTGTTCTACAGGAAGAGAAAAACAAGAAGCTTCAGACAGGAGTGGAAGGACATCAAGTTTGGTATTTCCAAAAGAGAAGAGGTGTTTGCTTGGAAAAAAGCACCCCATGAACACCCAAATACTGACACATCTGAGGAGGATGCTCAGGGGAAGGCAGAAGGATGAGACCCCACCACTACAGCATCCAGTTCTGCTTTAACAACACCCTCTGCTTTGCATCCAGAGAGCTGCAGCAGTGACAGGCACTGGGCTGCACTTCGCTGGCAGAAGGAATTAATGGGAAACAAAGCTCCATACGGAAATTTGGCAAAGTCCAAGGAGAGGTATAAACAAGGCAGCACCTGCTGAACCACTTTGCATACGAAAGGGAAGCAGCGAGGCCAAAGCTGGAAATGGTCAAGGCAAGCAAAGAGCATGGAGAGATAAAGGAAAGCCAGTAATGTTTATGTAAAGGCAGAGAGGGAGTTGTTGTAGCCAAAAATCTTCCTACAAAATGGCATTGCATCACCTGATATTAAATAACAGGACACCACAGGGCAAGTCATCAGACCTCCTTCTCTGGTATCCCACCCACTGCTACAACCTACTCAGTTACTCTGGCCTGGCTGGTACCTGCCTGGTTTCACCAGAACTCAGAATCCCAGACTGGTCTGGGTTGGAAGGGACCCCCAAGGGTCACAGAGCTCCAACCCCCTGCCACAGGCAGGGCCACCAACCTCCAGGCCTGGAGCTACACAAGGTTGCCCAGGGCCCCAGCCAACCTGGCCTTGAACACCCCCAGGGATGGGGCACCCACCCCCTCTCTGGGCAGCCTGTTCCAGCAGCTTCATCGGATGATGTCAACAAAGCAGAAAAATATCCCAAGCCAAATCTGCTGCAGCCAAATTCTTTGAAGTCAATTACCAGAGAAAGGCAATGCTGCACAGACAGCTTCTGGCTGCAGGTACATCCTGGTTGAGGGAGCATTCTGAATTTTGCTGGGGATAAAAACTATGCATGTTAATAAAAACAAGTGGCAACAGGCAAGAACAAATTAACAAGCGCTTGCCAGAGCCTGGAGCAAAGTCCAGAATCATTTGCCAGAAAAACTGATGTCTGGCCTCAGGACTAGATGCCTAAAAATTAGGAAATAGAGAGGATGAGAGCACAGCAAAGGGCTCAGGGAGGCAGCAGGAACGAACATTAAGAGGGGATGTGGCTGTAAGAGGATGCACAGAATCACACAAGGTTGGAAAAGGCCTTTAACACCATCAAGTCCAACCATTCCTGTCCTATGCTAAACCATGTCCCTCAGCCTTTTTTAAGCACCCCCAGGGGTGGGGACTCAGCCCCCTCCCTGGGCAGCCTGTGCCAGGCCCTGACAGCTCTGCCAGGGAAGAACTTTTCCCTCCCATCTGCTCTGACCCTGCCCTGGGGCAGCTTGAGCCCATTGCCCCTTGTCCCATCTCCTGTCCCCTGGCTGAAGAGACCATCGCCCACCTCTCTGCACCCTCCTGGCAGAGCAGGGGAGGGGTGAGAAGGTCTCCCCTCTCCAGGGTGAACACTCCCAGCTCCCTCAGCTGCTCCTCAGAGGATTTGCCCTCCAGCCCCTTCCCCAGCCTGGTTGCCCTTCTCTGGACTCGCTCCAGGACCTCCATGTCCTTCTGATGGTGAGGAGCCCAGAACTGGACCCAGCACTCGAGGTGCAGCCTCCCCAGTGCCCAGTCCAGGGGCACAATCCCCTCCCCAGACCTATGGCCAGAGGCACTCCCTGCAGAAACCCTCCTTGGCTAGTGCTGAGTCCTGGGTACCACAGCCAGCTGGGCACAGCACAGGGTCTGTCTGCTCCCAGCAGGACATCTGTCCGCTTCAGTCCCATCTGCAAGAGGAACAACCACCCACAGCAGGCCCAGCCCCAGTGTGCTTTATATATTCACACCATGGTTTTGCTTTTAAAGCTCACAGCATGGAATAAGCATCAAGCAATCACAGGGCTTTCCTCACTTGAGCCAGAAGCTCTCTGTGCAGCCCATGCACTGAACAAGCAGCCCCTCAGCTCCCTCCCTCTACTCACATTCTCCAAGCGATGATCCCAGCTCCAGTCATACTCACCAGAAGAGCTGAGTACTACCAGCAGAAACCCCACATAACAGCCTTTTAACAGACTTTAAAGAGACTCTACACTGGTAGAAAGAGGGAAGCCCAACAGGTACACACCATTTCACAGGGGAGAAGCAAGCTGATGAGAGGAAGGACTGACAAAATACACAATTCTCCATGTACTCAAGTTGGATTGGTTTGCTTCTCACACGTTAGCATAAGAAAGTGGAATGTTTGAGGATACAACCACCTTTTATTCCTTTATCCAACCCCCACCCCAGAGAAATGAACCCAAAAAAAAAAACCAAACCACCAATTCTGCTGTCACAGACAATGAGAAAGGATTGGGGAGGGGTGGGTGAGGGGGGTTCTGTGATCTGTTTTTGCTCTGCAAGCTGTAAATAACATTTCTCTCTAAACAAACATAAAATATCCCTCTTGAAGGAAAAAGGAAAATTCCCAACTGTCAAAGGAAACCTGATGGGAGTTTGTTTCCTGGAGAAATTCCTCCATTAACCCAACACCAGACTTGAGAATAGTTTAATCTGCTGGGAGCTGACTTCACCCAATGCTGCCACAACCCAGAACTTCTATCTGATTTCAAGGTTTTGCTGAAAAGGGTTATTTAATACATCACTTAGAAGGGTTATTTAATCTCTTATATTAAAGAGAACCACTTCTAAGCTTACATAAACATCACCTTGCCCCAAATTGTGCCAAAAATTGCTGTGACACCTCTTTTTTTTTTTCTTTTCTCTTTATTTTTTTTATTTAAAGTGAGAAAAGAAACCAGTAAGGTGACTTGGGAAACCCCAGGTTGCAATGCAGAACAGCAGCTGCACGGGGAGGTTGGCCACACTGATCTCTCTGGAGAAGTTTGGCACCATTAAACTGACTTTTAAGCTCATTTTTCATCATTATGTTTTTAAAGAATTTACTTTTACCCACAGTTATTCTCTTTAGAAGTATTTACCCAGCAGTTTAAATGTCATTAATTGGGGGGGGAGTTGGGTTTTGAAGCTTGAAAGCACACGTAGCAAAATTGAGGTAGCCAAGGTTAGTTTGTTTCTCTAGATATTCTCTACAAGATTAGAGGGCTCATTTCTCTAATTACATGAAGCAGATTAGAAATTCATTGATTTGGGGTGGCAAATCAAGTTATTTTTGACCATCTCTTGGTTTGAAGGCAAATCAAGATTTCTTTATCCACCTTAAGAACTCTGTTTTATCAAGTACACCAACAAGATTGATAGTCAGGAAGGAAAACCTTCCAGGAAATCAATGCTTTTGATGTTATCTCTAGAAATTTGTTAGATTTATGCATGCATTTATATGGCTTTTCTTTGGGCAATGCTATTTTGACAGCCCAAGCTGAGTTGAGTAACACAAAGCCAGCTCCACTGCCAGCTAACAGCACAGTGTGAGCTACACTCAAAAAGACATATTTCTATTTAGGAGGCAAAGTGAGAGCTTCCCCTCACAGATTCAACTGTGCTACTGTTTGCAGGGAGTTCATCCAAGCATCTACTAGATTATTGAACAGGATAAAAGAAGAACATGAACAGAATTACCAGAGATTGCCAAAAAGGTGGTCCTCCAATCACTGCCAGTAAATGCATTATTATTATGAAGATTTGTACTTCTGTCACATCAATTCTGATTAGGTGCAAAAAGCCAAAAAAAAAAAAACAAAACCCAAAACCAAACCAAAACAAAAAAGAAACAAAGAAAACACAAAAGCAAAATTATTCAAAGCAATTTCAAATCAGTTATTTGCAAGCTCAGCAGCTCTCCTCTATCATGCACAGTATAACAACTCTGAAATACCAAGGGGAAACAAAAGTGGTAACATTTCTAGATAATTTCAAAAGGAAAAAAAATATGGTTTAGTTTCACTGTTAAACCCAGGAGCCATGCTGTGCTATACTTTTTTATTTCACAGTGCAATAACAATCCATTTTGTCAAAAGGAACAGCTGAAAAATCTTCTGCAGAAAGAAACACTCACTTAGAACCTTGCCCACCAAAAAAAAGAATTCATTTTAGATTATAAAATTCAGGAAAGATATTTTTAATCTCCATTGTTGTGCTCCCTACCCTATTTTTTTTTCCTTCTAAATATGAATAATCTCTCTGAATAGCATCAAACTTTAAAAAGCAGCCAGAAATCCCCAAAGAGCTTGTGCAAATGCAAAGGTAGAGTCAGCTGCACCACTACTGGTTACACAATTCGGTTGCTAACACACAGCAAGAGGAGAAACCACTTCTGGTTCCAGCACAGCCAGTCTGGGTTGGAGACAGGCAAGGAGGAGAGGCTGACAGAAAAGGTTTCATTTAAGATTTCTTTGTTTTAAAGAGCCTGCAAAAGTCTTGGAGCCAGCAACAGGGGGGGGAAAAAAGGTCTAAAAGTGAATTCCAGAAATAGAAGTGAAGAAGAACAGCAGTGAAACACTGAAGACGGACTCGCTCCTGCAGTAAGTGGAGTGATGTGATTCTGTCTCATCCTGGAGTGTGGTACCAGGAGTAATCCTTGGAGTCAGACTGAACTATTTATGGCACATTCCAGATCTCTAATTATACAGATCTACCTCAGGGACTCTAAATTGCTTCTTGAAAGCACGTGCTCTGCTCTCACAGAGGTACCACTGAGAGGATCAGGGGCTGAGGCATCAGGGAATCAGGATGGTTCAGGGGTGGGGGGGGTGTGCCTGCCTCAAGTGAGCAACAAGACTGTATCATTAGTTAATATCAGATCTTTGCTACCTCTAGATCTCTCTACAGCCTCTGGTCCAGTTCTGGAGTCCATCCTTTCATCTGAGACTCTCCAGTCTGGCCAAAATACCCGTTTTTTCCCCCAGCAGCACATCAATATGCCCATGGGATAATGATGAGGCTGCATCTAATCCCAACGCAGAACATCCCCTGAAGCACAAGGCATCAGCAGAGCAACAGCACGTGGCACTCGATGCAATCACAGGCTGGGCTGGGTTGGAAGGGACCCCAAGGGTCACAGAGCTCCAACCCCCTGCCACAGGCAGGGCCACCAACCTCCAGGCCTGGAGCTACACAAGGTTGCCCAGGGCCCCAGCCAACCTGGGCTGGAACACCCCCAGGGATGGGGCACCCACCCCCTCTCTGGTCAGCCTGTTCCAGCCCCTCACCACTCTCTCTGCAAAGAACTTCCCCCATTATCTAACTTACACCTTCCTTCCTTTAGCTTTAATCCATCCCCCTTGTCCTGCCATTATCTACCCTTTTAACAAGCTGATTCCCCTCCTGTTCCTCTGCTCCCTTCAGGGACTGGGAGGCTGCAATGAGGTCCCCCCACAGCCTTCTCTTCTCCAGGCTGACCCAGCCCAGCTCCCTCAGCCTCTCTCCATAGGGGAGCTGCTCCAGCCCTCTGAGCATCCTTGTGGCAATCTCTTCTCTTACTATGGATTCTCCAAGCACTGGCTCCTTTCAGCAGGCTCTAGGCACGCTGCATCCATCTCCCTGAGCAACTCCACCTTTCCAGCAGCCAAGAGCCTTTCGCAGGGCACTCGCCTACCGTGCAAACAGCAGAGTCAGCAGGCAAACAGGATATGAGGCACCCAACCCCTGGCTATCGCTGCTGCAGCTGCCACTGCTCCCTCCCAATGTCACCACGTTGATAAGCAGCAGAGAGCAGCATGAGGGAGAGAGAAGATGGGAGAGCAGCACCACCATGAACTCTTGGCATGTAATGGGGAAAACCAACAGCCAGAGCTGTCGGAGGATGAGAGCACAGAGACAGGAGATAGTTGGGAAACCACCTCAGGGGGTTTCCTGTATTCTGATTTGTTCAGTGACAATCCTGTAAGGCACTTGGGGGCTTATTGGCTGAGGGGGAAATTAAATTTCCACAAAGAGGAAAGACTGTTCTAAAAATCCATGTTTTCAGTCCTTAAAGAAGCAAATTAAATCACTGAGCTACCCTGCAAGAGAAAGTAAAAGGAGAGACACACAAAACGTGTGATTAAATGCAAATTGCTTCCTCCTAGCTTCTGGAGTCAGCATGGAAATGGGTTTTCACTGTTTCCAGCTGAGGAAGGGCTGAAGGAGCTCCACAACCTGCACAGCTCAACAGGAATGTGTTTCAGCCTGTTTCCCTGCTTCTGTCATTGCCCTCAAACAATATAAAGCAATTGAGGAAGCTCACAAAGGCAGTGACTAATAACTACCACAGGTAACCCAAGGTTAGAGCGTTCCTCAGTCAGCAAGCTGGGTTTCTTTTGGCACCAGTAATGCAAAAGAAAAAAAAAGTGAGGTCACAACACTTGAAACAGATTTCAGATTGTAAAAGCCCCAGTGATCAGACAGACGTGGCTCTGCACAGCCAGGTGCCACCTTTGCTCTGCTGCTCAGCTTCTCCCTCCCAACCTCAAATAAAAGTGGCATCAGGAAGCTGGAAAGGCTTCAGCAGCAAACTGAAAGTGTATCTGGTTAAACTCCTTCCTGATTCATAACAAGAATTACAGATTGCAGAACAAATCTTAGAATCCCAGACTGGTCTGGGTTGGGAGGGACCCCAAGGGTCACAGAGCTCCAACCCCCTGACACAGGCAGGGACACCAACCTCCAGGCCTGGAGCTACACAAGGTTGCCCAGGGCCCCATCCAACCTGGCCTTGAACACCCCCAGGGATGGGGCACCCACCCCTCTCTGGGCAGCCTGTTCCAGCCCCTCACCAATCTCTCTGCAAAGACCTTCCCCCTAATATCTAATCTAACCCCTCCTTCCTTCAGCTTTAATCCATCCCCCTTGTCCTGCCATTATCTACCCTTTTAAAAAGCTGATTCCCCTCCTGTTCCTCTGCTCCCTTCAGGGACTGGGAGGCTGCAATGAGGTCCCCCCACAGTCTTCTCTTCTCCAGGCTGAACCAGCCCAGCTCCCTCAGCCTCTCTCTGTAGGGGAGCTGCTCCAGCCCTCTGAGCATCTCCGTGGCTCCTCTGACCCCTCTCCAACAGCCCCACATCTTTCTTGTACTGGGACCCCAGATGTGGACACAGGACCCCAGCTGGGGACAGTACTTAGATGGGGAGTAGAGCCTTAACTTCAGCTCTATATAAAGAGGAGACTTTTAACAGCAACAGGCTCCTTAAGACAGGAGACACAGGCATAAGGCAACTGAGGAAAACCCAAACACCTCAACTATCACCTAACACAAAACACAAGTTGTTAATTCCAAGGATGAAAAGGACTGGGAACACCTTACTGACATGGGATTCTCTTGTTTCCTGTGCTGGTTAGAATCACTGCTGGATGACTTTTAAGACATGCTCCATAACTGCAGAGTACTTTTGGAAACAGAAGCTGTGTGAAAGGGAAGGGAGGCACCCTGTTCCTCTGCTCATTGAACTTGAATTTAAAGCGACTGTGCAACTACAGCATAAACTGCACTAAACCCCTGCTGCTAAAATGAACCATCATCCCAGCTTCTCTACCAACCAAGTGATTCCTCCCCACAAAGCCTCCTGCTCATGCTCACTTTCTCCCTTGTGCCAGCCCCGTGCCATCAACTGGCTTGAGAACTCAGCTAAAAATGATTTCATCACAGAAAAAAACCCCAGAAGATAAAGGTTCCTGTGGAATTTCTAACGTCTCAGCTTTCCTTCTCCATTGGTGTGGCCTCCTGAGAGGCAGCAGTGCAGGGCAGAGGCCATGGGAAGGTCTGCACTGCCTCTTGGGAGCCAAACTGCTGAGTCAAAGTGACTGTGCAGTTATAGGCTTAGTGGAGTAAAAGGAGGAAGGAATGGGAATGAGTTAAGGCTTCTGAACGTGACACAAGTGCCAGCAGTGCTCCCAAAGTGAGGGAGTGCAGCCAGAAAACAAAGCCAGGATTGTTCTGTCAACACAGATGCTGAGCAGAGGTAATGTTCTGCACTACCTGGGCAGGGAGAACAGAGCCATGGAATCATTCAGGTTGGAAAAGACCTCCAAGATCATCTAGTCCAAATGCTTCCCTATCACCTGTATTCCTTCCTAAACCTTGTCCCTCAGTCCCTCACCCAAGCTCTCCTTGCACACCCTGAGGGATGACCCCCACCACCTCCCTGGGCAGCCCCTTCTGATGCCCAACTGCTCTTCCTGAGAAGAAATGTCTCCTCATTTCTAACCTGAACCTCCTCTGGTGCAACTGGCAGCCATCCCCTCTCGTCCTGTCCCTGGTTATCTGCAAGAAAAGGCAGAGCCCAGCTCCCCACAACCTTCTTCCAGGGAGTAGCAGAGCAGTAAGGTCTCCCCTGAGCCTCCTCTCCAGACTAAACTGTCCCAGTTCCATCAGCTGCTCCTCAGACTTGTGCTCCAGCCCCTTCCCCAGCCTGGTTGCCCTTCTCAGGATAATGAGTTGGGCAGTCTGGAGCACGTCCATTCCTACACTTTTAACAACTCACTTGTACTTATTAATTGCCTCAAGATAAAATATTCTAGTATTAAAATAATCCATAAATAGCCTCAGTGATTACATTGTTTTTAAACCCTGGTAGAAGTAGGAGGGCATCCCACAAAGCAAGGCAAAAGCAGGGCTGCAGGGAAAGCAGCTCAGGAGGGATCCAGACCAACTAAAACCTTTCTGTAGTCCTCAAGCTGGCTTTTTGAGGAGAGAAAAAAAGTTATATATAGCTTGCTTTAGTGGCTAGGAAGATTATTTGAATTATTTGTAAACCAGGGTGATAACATTCCTGCTTAAAAACTACATAAGTAGCACTGGTCTTGTTCCATATTAAGTTCCACTGCACACTGGAGCACCTCTTCCTACAATAAGGACTGTAGGAAACACAAACCAGAGTTATCAACTAGTAGTAGAAAAGTATTTGAGTTTCAATACAAGAAGTAAGGTAGCAGGAGGAGAAAACACACCATCAGCACTGGGAAATCAAAGACCCATACTAAAACCATTTCAGAGCAAGATCAGCCAGCTCAGAGGCTGATTCTGTTTTCTCCTTGGTGTTTGTATTTATTTACTCATTTAAATGCTGCAGTCCACGTCCTACCAAACAACAAAGGGAAGGAGCTGGGAGCATAAATTCTGCAGCTCAAGTAAGGGGCTTTTTAAAGCCTCTTCACTGGGATATTTTCAGCAATCACTTGAGCCACACTTCCCCTAACCTGACAAGTTTTTATGCCTGATGTTTCCTGACAAATTGAGTCACATCAGCCTTACCCAAACAGTTTATGTTGCTGGGATGACGCAGGGAGGTAGCACACAATGTGTGGTGGATCCCTAATACCCATGAAACAAACCATTTCCCACCAGGACATGCCCACGCTACAATACATGGACAGAAAGTTATTGTAACAGCTCCTCAGCAGGCACAAAGCAGCCCAGTTCCAAAGATCACTTCTTCAAATAAACCAGGGACTCTCTCATCTTCTAGAAAATAAACAGAAGACCCTGATTGGAGTTAAGTTCACCAGGAATATCCAGGCAGAAAAGCTGGGAACAAAGACCAGACAGGGAGGACAAAGAGACAAAGAACCCAGACTTAATAGTTTAAGAAACTAAAAATGCCCAGACAGGACATCTAACTGCAAGGCTGGGAAAATACATTGGAAACAACCCTGGAAAATACTGATTCTGCAGTGAGGTGATGTTAGGAAGGAAAAACAAACAGCAGCTCTGCAGAACTGAAGACGGCAAGCGGGGACTAGGTCAAACAATGTCAGAGCTGCACCAGCTCCCTGTGTGAACCAAAGGCTGCAAACAAGAGTATCTGAGAGGGTAACAAGAATATCTAAGAGGGTGAGTTCAGATAAAGTCAGGGAAGCATAAAAGTTGTGAGACATTTAAATACACAGTTCATCCCTGGCTGCCTGGACTCCTGAAACAGCAGAATGCCTGCACAGCTTCAAGAGGCCTCCTCCAGCTCTTCTTGCCCTGAGACTGCAACAGATTTCACTGCATGGATCACTCCCTGGGGATGTGCTAAACTGTGTTCAAACTGCCCAACTCTGGTCTTCAACAAAGCACTAAAGCAAGAGGTAAAACATCACCAGCACAAGTTACAATCCAGAGCAGCAGGAAGAGGGATGCTGGGCTGGAGCTCTCCAGGATGCCGCACACTGTCACACCCCAAGTCCCAATAAACCTCTCTGAATATGATTCCCAAAATCTTTCTGTTTTCTACTGTTTAAAGCCTTCAGTTTCTTTCATATAACTTCTCCATATGTTAAAGGCATACATGAGCTTCCTTAACAAAGAATTCTTCCCCCTCCCTGGTGAATGAAGAGCTTTGCAGCTCAGCACATGCGAGCACAACGTTTACTGGTGTTGCAAGAACTGTAACTGATTCGCTTCCTATTCTGCCAGACCATGGTGTATGTTCAAGACAGAGCTGTGTTATTCTACTGTCTCAAAGGTCTGTCACATGAAGCAGCTATCAGATGAAGAACAGCATGAATATGTATTTCCTGTAGCTTACCCGATGCAGATGGTGCAATGCTGAAATGAAAATCTGCAGCACTTGACCACAGACTGCACAAAGTGTGTGCTTTGTGCAGCAGCATCCCCACTTCTTAGTGGGGGCTAAAAATAAAGACAGCATAAGGCATCTGAAACTATATATGCCAGAACTGAAGAAGATGCTTCAGTTGGTTCTGTAGTTCAGCATGGCTGAGAACCCGTCAGGACTCATGTACAGGGTGGGGATTTGTCACCAGGGAGATTCTCTTACTGGAGCCAGAGGGCCAAAGTGCTCTGCCTGGTTCACCCACTACACACCTACCACCTACTCCTACCTACCACCACTTTTATCTGAAAAACCAATTGCTTCCAGAATGGCAAAGGCATCCTTTCTGAGGGGGGACCAGAGACTGACACCTCCAGCAGCTCCAGGTGAGCAGCACAGAGCAGGACTCCTCCCTCTCCCCTCCATCAGCCAGCAATTTGTTCTCAACCATTTGAAACAATTCACTTTCATGATAGAATTCAAGTAGCTTCCTCTCACAACACCATCACAGTGATGAGGAACTTCCCAAGTCTCTGAGTGTGTTCATACAAAGGGATTTTGGTTTATTGTCTTATGTCTCCCTCCCCTTAAGTGACTTCTCAGGCAGCATCATAACGCTGTTATCACAACAGGCTTAAATCTTGATTAAGCTCTTCCTTCGAGTTGCTGCTTGCTACATTATCATTTCCTGACATTAAGTATTTCCAGCCCTTCAGAGACTGTCAACAAAGTCTTTAAAAATGATGTCATCGGCCTGCCTGGGAGCACACCTAACTGGCACTTGCCTGAAGCTGTCAGATGCAGCCAGTGGAGATGACACACACCGTGATTTAGCAGATTGCTGATACTGCTGGATCGTGGCAGAGCTGGTAATTAAAGATTATTTCTAACAGCCCCATGAAAGCAGAGATTGTGCTGAACCATTACAAGAACAAACACAAAAGGCCAGCACAGCATCAATAGGAATTGAACAAAGGGTATGTAAACAAGCCACCAAACCAAAATTAAATCTGATTTATTTAAAACCTGATGCAGTTCCAAGAAGGCTATCAAAAAGCTATTATATATCCTCAGATATTTCAAGGGAAACTCCTGGTTAATGATCCAGCAACCATCACCCAACTTCCTACCTTTCAACGACACCATTAAGGGTGGGAAAACCCACCTCTACATACTGAACTAAAGGAGCTGGAATAAGGAAGAAAAGTCCTTTCTAAAGAGTCCTAACCCAGAGAGGAGAAGAAGACATTTAGCACAGCCATCAGGGAAAGCATTTTGAAGAAGAAAGTCTGAAAATGCAGTTGTTTTACCAGTGAAGCTACAAGCAGAGGTAAGCGATTGCACAGATGAAGTGGCACAGGTCAAACCCCACATTTTTAACCAGTAACTAGTGACCCTTCAAGCTGCTGCACTCTGAATTAGCCCAGCAGTTCTTTTTTCTGGTGGAAAGGTATTTAAAGAGCAACAATAAAAACTGTACGACTTTAAAAAGCAGTTCCAACAAAACCACTCTACACCCACACTTAGGGAGCTGCTTCCACAACCCCAGCTACCTTTTAGGGGAAGCCAGGACTGAGACAAAATAAAAACAAACATTTAAAGCATTTTCTTTTTCCTGCTCAGCAGTCAGGCTTTTCCTTTTGTTTTCAAAGGAGAAGGCTTTAAAATAAATTTATTTCCAGTTAGACCAAATTTTTGCTACTCATTCATCCTTTGCAAACATATTTTTTCCCCCTAGATATTAAAGCACTTGTAGATATTAAAGCACTTGTGAAATACCCTTAGAAAGATTCATTTTTCTTCTATACCAGTTTACTATGTGCATGACAAAGGTGCTGTGTCTGTTTAGTCCATGCCATGGTTTGCCAGGTAGCGTTAACGTTTGCTTTACCGTATAGTTCCAGAACCAGGGCCCCAGAGTTCCTGTGAGAAGCTGGATTGCTATTGTACAGAGCATAGACTCCGTAACATCAAATCTATGTGTGAGGGAAAGAAACATTTCAAAACAGTTTCCTGAGCACTTCAGGTTAAGTGGAACCATTAAAACAGGTCTTCAGTCATGGAGTAAAGAAGAAAATGCAGACAACTGCTGTGCAACGCTGAGGTAACGTAAGGGGTAAAGGGAGGGAGTTAATGAACACCAAAAATGCAAGTGTTAATGAATGAACAGAAATGTTGTAGCTCACATAGTATCTTACACATTCAAACACTCCATTCAGAGCTTCTACAGCTTACACTACTCTCCAACATACAGGCAGGTCATCGGGGTGTGCACAAGGAAACAAAATTAAACTCCTCAATCAGACCCAATCCAGAACCTCTCAGCTCCCATCTCCAAACAGGACTAAGCAGAGGAATTCTTCACCTAAAGATGCTGCTGGCATAGTTTTCACAGAGCAGAATCACAGATGGCATCTTCAGTTTGGTGCCTTTGTGGGAAAAGGAGTTTGACCACACAGCTCCTTGGCAAACCGCTCAAAGTCCAGGGACCTCTGGACCTGTCCTCAGGGGCAACCAAAATCTGCTCTGTGGGCATTTATTTTTAATCCCTGGCAGAAAGGGATGAAAAAAGCATTCTGTGGCCAACAGAGCCCCAGCTAGCATACATACCCCTTATGGCAAGGTGCAGATTTAATGCATTTTGTAACTACAACTTTTTAAAGTGTGAGCAAACTAAAGTTGTCTCAAACCATCCAGTTGTTTTTTTTTTAAAAAAACCAACCTCACAGCTTATTTTGGCAATAACAGATTGAGTCATAACAGAGATTGTGTTTATTGCCCTGCTTATCACAGCAGCCCTGGACTGATTATAGGTACAGCACCAGAGAAACAAAGGTCACAGAGCTCGAGCACAGTGCGCTGGGCAATGCCATGCCTGGCACCAGGGCACCCAGTTTCACTCCAGTAAGCGTTTCCAGTTTCATCAGCACAGCCTGTAACACAGAACATAGCTAGGACACCTAACATTAGCATTTTGGAGAATATAGGAAGAGAAAGCCACGTAACACAGCTATCATCACTACTCTTGGCTAACTGCAATTTATTTTCCTTTTCAATGGATTCATGTTTTAAGTATTATCTGCTGAAGCTTAAGAGGGGGATATTGACCTTGGCATGTGCTTAACCCTTAGATGCTGGCAGTGACAACTCTTAGTCTGTATGCTGTCTGCTCTGCTAGGTTCCCTCATGGAGCTGGGGAGAGTCCTGAGCCAATTAACATGCAATTCATTAGTCATGCATCCAGAATCTACTCGTCAGTAGAGCATATTCCATTCCTTAAAGGTCCTGTTTCATTAAAGAAGCCATTAGACTTCACAAGGGCCACCACTGAATGAAGTTGCAGAGTTCAGGGACAGCTGTGATTACTTCCTTAAGAAAAGGATTTAAGTTGAACTCCAGAGATTTCCTGAGAAAGTGAACTAACCAGGAGCAACAGGAAACAGATACTTACGCTGGAGATCACTCTGAAACCAAGTCAATCCCTACCAGCACAGCTTCAGCTTAATACCGTGTGAACACACAGAATTCCTTCCAACAGTTTGTTGTGCTTTGCTAGCCAGGACAAGGACAATCAAAGAATCACAGAATCAGAGGAGTTGGAAGGGACCTGGAGAGCTCCTGGGGTCCAAACCCCCTGCCAAAGCAGCTCCCCAGCTCATATTGCACAGGGCGGCGTCCAGATGGGGCTGGAATCTCTCCAGAGATGGAGACTCCACACCCGCTGGGCAGCCTGTCCCAGGGCTCCCTCACCCTCACTGGGGAAAAGTTCTTCCCCATGTTGCTGTGGAACTCCCTGTGCTCCAACTTGCAGCCATTGCCCCTTGTCCTGTCCCCACAGACACTGAAAAGGGGCTGCCCATTCCCCCTGCATCCCATACTGAAGATATTGATAAACATTAATAAGGTCCCCCCTTAGTCTTCTTCTCTCCAGGCTGAACAGCCCCAGCTCCCTCAGCCTTTCCTCACAGGGGAGATGCTCCAGGCCCTTCAGCATCTCCGTAGCCTCCTCTGGACTCTCTCCAGGAGATCCCTGTCTATTTTATCCCAGGGAGCCCAGAACTGGACACAATACTCATGCTTCACTGGAATGCAGAAGAAGCTGGGATACTCAAGGGGATACAGCCAGCATTTCATACTCAGTGCAGAGCATGCAATGCAGACATTATTCTCTCCGGCCTGAGAACTGATGATTCTTCCATCTGTCTTACCCGTATCTACCAAGCGTGCAAGTGGGATTACTCAGGCTGGGCAGTGAACTACAAATCTGAGCATGAGACAAAAGATTGTTTTCTTAAGGGAACCACTGCAGCAAGAAAAGAATGTTCATCCTCACAGCACGAGAGGAAAAGGGGCCGCGAGTCACATGCTTACCACTCCAAACACTCAGTGTTAAAGGTTGCTGTGGGGTTTGATCTTAACTCATTCTACCCCAGCCTCTCCTTTGGATGTCATGAAATATAAATAGCATGAATAAAGCCAACCATGCAGAAGAGAGAAGAGCATAAGCAAGTTTAAACTATTCCCAGCTACCAGAAATTCATCTTGAGGTTAAAATAACATTTAAAAACCAATGAGCCACAAGCTTTTCTCCTTCCCTTGACACAACATGTTTATGATGAGAGGTATTTTTTGCCTTTTGTTCCTCATTACCATAGATTAAAAGTTGCACAGGGCAGATAACGAGGTGAAGCATGTGGTTATTATTAGAAGGCTGGGGGGGGGACCTCATTGCAGCCTTCCAGTCCCTGAAAGGAGCAGAGGAACAGGAGGGGAATCAGCTTGTTAAAGGGCAGAGACTGGCAGGACAAGGGGGATAGATTAAAGCTAAAGGAAGAAAGGTTTAAATTGGATATCAGGGGGAAGTTCTTTGCAGAGAGAGTGGTGAGGGGCTGGAACAGGCTGCCCAGAGAGGGGGTGGGTGCCTCATCCCTGGGGGTGTTCAAGGCCAGGTTGGATGGGGCCCTGGGCAACCTTGTGTAGCTCCAGGCCTGGAGGTTGGTGTCCCTGCCTGTGGCAGGGGGTTGGAGCTCTGTGATCCTTGGGGTCCCTTCCAACCCAGAGCATTCTATGAGTCTATGATTATGCTGAAGCTCATTGTTCCACAGAACAGCCAGAACATCTTTCAGCAATAAAGGCAGAAGGACCAGCAGCAGCTCTGCATGTGACTGCTCAGTTCCAGGTTTCAAACGCTGCTGGAGGGCTTGTGAAAGGGAAAGGAAGAGGAGGAGCAGGATCAGTGATGTGGAAAACCTCCCTCACCATTTACATCAGCTCTCAACAACTTCAGCTCTCTGTGTTAATGCTGCAGTGAGGTCCTTACACTTATTTCTATGACCCACATCAAGCACCAGAGAAACGCTGGCACATGGCAACACATGACTTTAGCACGTAGAAGGCTGCAAGTAGCAAACTTCACACCTACCATGGTACCACAACGCCTGCTTCTTGCAAGTGTAGAGAAACACGCTCTCCCCTGACATCAAGAGCATCTACCCAGCTTCAAACTCCCCTCTGCAAATACCCAAGGTGTTAAAGTTCTTGAAGAAGTGTTGCAAAAAACTCGTAAGATGGAAAGTTTTAAGCCCTGTGTCATGGAGATTACTGCCTTATCTCCTACCATAATCCTGAGATCCTGAAGCTGTTCCCAAGAGCAAGAACTCAATGTGCTAAACTTTGACTTGGAAGGCTTCCACCTCTGTATTTTGATATTTGGTGTGAATTGTGCATCCAAGACAACGCACCAACTCCTTCCCTGCTAGCTGCTGAAGAGGAAGGCTTCACGTCAGCTGCTCTCTGAAATACAGCCTCATTTACTGATCTCTCCCTTAAGCCTCGGTGGTGGTATTGGCACACAGGCTCAGAGGGTTAACCAAACTGACCTGCCCTTCCTAAACCAACCCACTATCCAGGGTGCTCTTGCTTATGTACAACTGCTACAGTGTCACTGAACAAGAATGTTCCCCCAAATTCTCCAACATTCCTCAGGAACGGCTGTTTTGTTCAGCAGCCTGGATGCTTTTGCTTTCCCTGGGGACTGTTATTCAAACAGTGAAGTAACATTTTTAACTTTTCAGCTAAATGAAAGCTGGCAAGAACCAATCCTCCCTCAGTGTTGAGGGGTATGCCCTTATGAAGCATCCTTAGTAATTAATTAATACACTGTGTGTATTTACACACACAGCCCTTAATGTCTACATTTCAATTAAGAAGAGTTGGGATAAGCCAGATAACACAGTCACTTGTAGGTGAAGTGCTGAAGACCACAGTGCAGGAACATCCTCTTGTGTCTGGGTGTCAGACCCTTGATGAGCACCCACTGGATTTTTAAGAGAGGATTTAGCACTTCCCCCCAGTCTAGCACAGCCAAGTCCAAGGTCTTTACCTCTGCAGTGCTGCACCTCGTGTCTCTTCAGCAAGCTACAATGCAGAACCCAGCTCAGATCTGACAGAGACTAATAGCTCCAGCTTCACTTCTAACTACCCAGGATGGGAGACAGCTCCTGCAGCGACACTGTCTGGGTGCTGACCTTGGGAGGTCAGACACAGCACCCAACCTGCCCAGACACACACATCACCTCAGATACTTCTCGAAGGCAGAACAGCAAGCAGGAGCAGGGCTGAATCCAAGGGGAACAAGTTTGGGTCAGGAAGAAGCAGAGCTAGGGGTCACAACTGGGCTTCAGCTAACAGCAGGCAAATTCCTTTCAGGGTTTGGGCATCATATTCCCTAACAGTTCTGGTTTCTGCAGAGTGTTCCTAAAATCCTAGATCTGCTTTCCCATGGACGTGTGGAAGTCCATTAGGGCTTGTCAGCTTGATTTCTGTGATGTGCAGAAAAAAAGTGCACTTCACCCAAACCAGAGACTCCCCAGTTATGTACCCACACAAGACTAAGCCTGGAACAAAGCTCATTCTGTACTTGAGCACAGCAAGTCCACAATCCAGATAAGCCAGTTACTGTGCTGAAAAACAGGGCAGGAGAACAAAATTATCTGGACTGTTTGATATCATATGTTTTCCTGCCATTCAGAAGCACCTTTTTCTTTATTTCACTGTGTGGTATCTTCCTGCTTTTTCACAAGCCCATTCTCAGATTGGGGTTTTGTTGCTGAACAAAACCTCTGTGCTTGGCTATCCACATTCTTCCCCACTGCCTCAACACCAGCGTGCAACTCAGAGTGACTTTTAGAGCAGCCAACCCAGCTTGCTTTGAGATACTTCCTGCTTATCACAGGGAATTTTTAAGCAATACTGACCTCTAGCTATTTTTTGGAGTTATTTATCCAACACAAGCAGCTTTCTGAGAAGTTTGCATCAGCTGCCAGGAACCATATGATGGAGACAGGTCACCAGGACCTTACTTTCTCAACTGAATATTCTACAATCCTGGTGCAGCACTGGGCAGCTCCCCACAGCTGTGGGTGGAAATAAAAAGACCCCACACGACTGATGTATTCAGTAATTGGGCACAATTAAACAGAGATCTTTCCTACTCCACAGGAACTGAGCAGAAGGGATCCCATTTCCTCCTCCTGCAGGGTGAGCTCTCCTGACAGGGAGCACACGCTGTGCAGCCCCAGTGAATCACAAGGTTAGAGAAGCCCTTTAAGAGCATCAAGTCCAACCATTCCTGTCCTAAGCTAAACCAGATCCCTCAGTACCTCATCTACCTGCCTGTTAAACACCCCCAGGGGTGGGGACTCAGCCCCCTCCCTGGGCAGCCTGTGCCAGGCCCTGACAACTCTGCCAGGGAAGAACTTTTCCCTCCCATCTGCTCTGACCCTGCCCTGGGGCAGCTTGAGCCCATTGCCCCTTGTCCCATCTCCTGCCCCCTGGCTGAAGAGACCATCGCCCACCTCTCTGCACCCTCCTGGCAGGGCAGGGGAGGGGTGAGAAGGTCTCCCCTCAGCCTCCTCTTCTCCAGGCTCAACACCCCCAGCTCCCTCAGCTGCTCCTCAGAGGATTTGCCCTCCAGCCCCTTCCCCAGCCTGGTTGCCCTGGACTCGCTCCAGGACCTCCATGTCCTTCTGATGGTGAGGAGCCCAGAACGGGACCCAGCACTCGAGGTGCAGCCTCCCCAGTGCCCAGTCCAGGGGCACAATCCCCTCCCCAGACCTACTGGCCACACTATTTTTGATACAAGCCTGGATGCCATTGGCCCTCCTGGCTGCCTGGGCACACTGCTGCCTCATATTCAGCCTGCAGTAAACCAGGACAGCATATACAAACCCAGCATTCTGTTCCACGAGCACACACTTCATCTGACATGCTAATTTTATTTTACTTTAAGAGAATGGACTTTTTCAACAAGGCAAGCTGCTTATACACTTACAACCATTCAAGTTTGTTGAGTCTCAGCTCTGTGTAAGGAATAAAATATTAATCTTGCCCTTTAGCAGTTGGCTCCTCTCCTCTGAGCTGCTTCCAATTTGCTTATTGAGTTGATCTCTAATGAAATACAATTTCTTGGACCTAATCAGGCAGAAATACAATCAGCAATAAGCAACTGCATACTTTTTCCTGCTTCTCTGGAATGGAAGGCAACCTCTAAGTGCTGACACGTTTCCTAGAACATGGAGTTACTACGTAGGATACACAGAGAAAAAAGCTCCTGTACTCTAAGACCTTTCTGGGTCCTTTCAACTGCTGTCTCCAATCCCATTTATTCAGGAGTAAGAATAGCTAAGCCTGTGCACTCTGGTGAATCTGAAAGAGTAGAAAAAATAGAGACTTTTCTTTTAGTTTTATGATTGGTGAAGTGAAAACTTCAGGAAAAAACAGCCTAATATTAAACAGTGAGAAACAATTAACTGGATAAATAATCTCAGAGGTTTTGCCATAGAAATGAACATCAGGTTATGGCAGCCTATTAACCTTATGACACAGGACAAATGAAGACACAAATGTCCTGTCCATTATCTAGACTAACAATACACAAACTTGTGTGCTTCTTGCCTTTTCTAAATTAGCTACACCTTGATGGATCATCAAATTCTCATCATGTAAGGCCATGCAGAACAAGAGTATCTGCTACTCGTCACTGTCTCTGAATTAGAAAGACTCCTCACAAGAGCAAGACGACCAAGTTACAAATACCAAGAGTAAAGGACACATCTGTCTGGAGTCAAAAGCAAACTGGGTGGGTTTGATACTGCCATCTGTAAAGTCAAGCACATGCCAAGGTCAGGTTTTGGGGTTTTGTTTGGTTCTTTGATCAATAACAGACAAACTTTAATTATCAGAGCCTCAAAGTTCAAAGCATTCATTGTTGAAACTTCCAGTACTGCATGAAAGTAAGAAGCCTAAACCAGTACAAGGTTTGAGCCAGATGTCTTATTTTAATGATTTCAGTATCACAGAACTGAAAAACTATGCTTGGATTAGAATAGGGATCTAGATTTTGTTCTTTTCTTCCTCCAGCACATATGGAAACTGCTCTGCCACCTTCGATTTTTGAGCAGAAACACAGAAGTTTCTCAAGAGAATCTGTAGGAATGTTCTGTCAATAGGAGCTGTAACAGGTGAGAGGTCTGTAGTTTTAGTAGTATCCATAGACCAATAAGGACAGGTTATAAACAAACAGCATATGTTGCAGCATTGTTTCAAATCCTACCCAAACTAAGGGCAAATTCCAGAGGTTTCCAGGTGTGAAACTGTTCTGCAGTGTTTTTATGTGAAATATGTTAGATCTATGACTGCAAACATAGAATAAACATGTATTTCTCCATTAAAGCCAGTGAATCCTCAGAGTCCTGCTGTTCTCTTAACACACCTACCCTCACCCAGCAGTGAGCAGGATTCCAGCTCTTGACTATCTCTGCATTACAATTTTGGTCCTGTTATTGATGGAACCAGTCTCCACTAACTAAAAAGGACTTAGAATTTTAAAGCATGAGCACAATGTCAATTAATACATGCTAAGATACTCTAAGAATAATGATTGTTAAGAGCAAAGATTAACTATACATCATCACAAGCAAAGCAATATCAAGACATACATAGTTAAGAGAATACTAAAGCCAGGCTGCCACCATCTGACCAAAGCATTCCACTCTTGAGGTATGGTACTCTGGTACTTTCCCTTATTTATTTAGGTCTAAATCTTATCAGAAACACCTAATTAACTATTATGGCAAAAGGATATTTCACCACTATTAAAACAAGGTAAGTAACATTCAGTTTTAATTGCAGATCCAACAGGTAATAGCTGCCACAAGCTCTAAGCATGTACAGATGAATATAAACAATTCACTAGTGCTCTGAGGATCTGAGCTACAATCACATAACACACAACTAAACAGGAAAGCAGCCTAACTTTCAGTTTTCTTTCCAGCCAAGGTACTTACATGCCAAAGCGCAGCGTCCCAGAGACGTACGTCTGCCAGTGCGCGCAGTAAAACATGAATGTTCCAGCAAAACAACAAAAGAACATCCAGTCAGGGTTCGTTCCCAGCTGCACAGCAATACAAGTTCCCAAAACCACAAAGACTGCAGAAGAAAATCAGTCACATAGTAAAAAAGATAAAGTGTGGATGGGTGTAAAGATCCGTAGCAGAAACAAATCTAACAACGTGACCCGGAGAAGGGGAGACAGTGGGTAGGTATCCTGAGGTGGTTTATTTCAGACTTAGAGATTAACACTTCCATTGGGGAAGAAGGAAAAATGTACAGGCTGTAAAGTGTCTATTTAAGTCCATAGCTGTTATCAGAAGCCCCCAGTATTGAGGGTTTCTTTGTCTCCTGTATTTTTGTTGAATTTAATGGCATTAGGCACAAAGGGACTCAAGTGATTTAGGCAACTGCTGCCTGCAGTCAGAGTTTTGGGGTTTTCTCAAGATTCCCTGAACCTATTTTCCCCCATTTTCTGAATTTTTATGATGCCATTGAGAAATCCCAAGGTCTATCAAAATTCATGCTTCCCCCCACCTTAAATACACAACTTTATCAAAGTATTCACGAAGAAGTAGAGCTTCACAATTTAAGCAACTGCTCATTTTTTCGCCATAGAGTTAAACTTCAGGCTGGCTCAGTGAACTCTATGAACCTAGAAAGGAACTGAGCTTACTGATTCTAATCTTAAACTCACACTTTTACTGTCCCTTTGTTTAGATTTCATACCTGTTTTGCAATTGCTCTATATAGATTTAATCTAAAATAATATAGAAGAGCATTTTGACGTGGAAAATGTTTTAGACCCACTATCTGATAAGGTATACACAGAAGGCTACCAGCTCAGACTGAATTAACCACATGCTTAATTTGTTTTCAGTGCAATACAAGAAAAGACACTCAGTTGATCAAGAGCACTGTCTATGGAAAGGTGGCTGACTGAAAAACTATACATTCAGCAATACCGGTTGTTCTCTTCTCCAGTAAAGCAGCATTTGTCTGTATTCCAGATTTAATCCCTGAAAGAGGCATTTAATCCTCATACTTCAATAAAAATGATGATACCTGTGGAAAGTGAGTCACAGCCATGGTCAAAGAGTTCTCCTAATGGAGTACTGCTGTTTGTCCTTCTTGCTTGTTTTCCATCTATCGCATCCAGAGACTGGTAGATGAAAAGGCCACAGGCACAAGCAATGTATGCCCAGGGAGGTGCCTACAAGAGAGTCAGTGAGAGTCAAAGCTTTGTTAAACCTTAAAAAAAGAAAGCCTTAAACTATTTTGTAATCTCATACAGTAGTTTTTCATCTGCACATGCTTCCTCATCACACGCCTGGCCCTTCCAGTAGCTGCTCCTCACAGGGAGAGGCAGAGGGATTATGACATGAAATGTGAAACAATGACAAGAATTACAACCTTAGATTGATGGGTACAGCCCATTTTCTCAAGCAGGAAGCAGCATTGCACATCCCAGTCCAGGGAGGGGACTGTCCTGCTGTATGCTGCTCTGGTGTGGCCTCACCTTGAGTACTAGGTGCAGTTTTGGGTGCCAGAGTACAAGGAGGACACAAAATTGTTGAAGAGTATCCAGAGGGCAACAAGGATGGGGAAGGGTCTGGAGGGGAAGTCTTACAAGGAGAAGCTGAAGTCCCTGGGTTTGTTCAGCAAGGAGATGATGAGGCTGAGGGAGACCTCATGGGGGTCTGTGGCTTCCTGACAATGGGGAGCAAAGGGGCAGCACCCATCTCCTCTATTTGGAGACCAGGGACAGAACCTGAGGGAACAGTGTGAAGCTGCACTGGGGAGGTTTAGGCTGGATGTCAGGAAGAGATTCCGTACTGAGAGGGGGGTCAGGCACTGGCACAGGCTCCCCAGGGAAGGGGTCACAGCCCTGAGCTGGGCTGAGGGCAAGAAGTGTCTGGATGGTGCCCTCAGCCCCATGCTCTGACCTGGCTGGGCCTGTGTGGATATGGGACTTGGACTTGATGATCCTTATGGATCCCTGCCAGCTCAGGAGATTCTAAGATTCCATGATCTGAAAAAAAGTCAGTTTTACACTTGCAAAGCAGTGTGCAATCAAGTTCTTGTCACGCTTCCCTCTCCTGTGGGGGGTATCTGTAAGTTGTCCAATTTAGAAAGACACTAGAAAGTTTCTCAGTCCCCAAAACATGCAACTGTGTCACAAACACTGAGCTCATCTTCACAAGACCTCAATAAGGTGTCACGTACCAAAACACTGCCAGGACAGTGTACTGCCAGTGGCTTTCAAGAACTACATCATGGCAAAGTGCTCCAACTTTCAGAGTTCAAGTGCAGCCACTAAGTTTTCCACGATCTGCAAAGCTTCAGCGCTCCCCAGTACAGCACCTCCACCAACTGGTTATTCTATTACAAGGTATCAGCAGCTCTGCCAAATCTATGTTAATAACCCTTAATATTGACATCCTGTGCAGCAATTCTTATTTCTGCAGGAACACAAGAGACACCAAATCCCTGCTAGACCAAAGCCTACAGCCAAGCTCTGTGCAGTGCTTGAAGCACAAGCCATTATTACCACCAACACCAGAGGGCTGCCATTAGTCTGTCTCAGTTTACACCTTCATAAAACAAATATTATTGGATATTTTGCATTATTCACATTTGACACACTTTATAATGTCACCATTTATCAGCAGGCTATGCCAACAAAGTCCAAGCACAGTTAAGTAGCTTAATCAAGCTGACCTGCCTCTCAAAGCCCTGGAGTCCAGCTTCCTTCAGTCAACACAACCGTGACTCATTTGTAGCACATCAAGTTAAATAGATTTCTTCCTACAGCTTGCACTGTGTTGCCACTGCCATTTACTACTCAAAAGCTGGGGCCATGCTCTGCTTTTTAGCAGTGTAGCACCAGAGGAGAGGTAAAAGGGGAAAAGCATCACCCAAAAGCAGAGGACCACACTTAGAGCAAGGTTTTGATGCTGCAGAATTCCACTCCAAGGTATTTTTCAGGTATAGATTTCAGATGCAATCTTTAAGTTATCTGTAGGATTGTTCTTTTTGTTTTTCTTCTCTATTTTTTTTTAAAAACCCCTAAATCAGAGTGCTGGCTCTTCTGTTTTAAACGCAACCTTCATTACCAGTGTAGGTGCTTCCTCTTAGATGTTATTTGCACCAGCTTAAGATTTCACAGCTCCCAAATATTTTCTTTTCTTTTTACCCCCCTCCTTTTATTAAAAACAAGAATCCAGGTAGCACTCCATTGCTCAGCACTCTGCTAGCTGCCCAGCTGCCCCAACTAAGCAGGCAGCAGAACTCTCTGAATCTCATTTTCTTGTTGGCTGCGGCCGAGGCTGCGATAGCTGCATTCCCTTGGCTACACCTTTCATCAACAGGAAGAGACAAGTCGCTTTTCAAAAAAGCAGAACCAAGACTGAGCTAGGAGGAAGAGATCATTTGCATCTGAAAGCAGCAGCGCTTTCAGCAAAAATCAAATCAGTTTCTGGAATTTCAAAGCCCCGATTTCTTCCCAGGCAGCTACTTGACACTTAAAAAAAAGCACTAGGCTTACAGCTCCAGCACTGAGATGGCACCCTCCCTGTCGTGCCAGCACAAGGGGCTGTGGTGCCATATGGCAAATCAGATCAGGCTGAAAGCTGCCTCAGCAGAAAGATTTTTCTCAGCTGAAGTGAGAAGACAGATTCATTCGCTTCGCAGAAAGTAACTCTCAAGCCGTTAAACACGAGCCCATGTTTTAATATTGCAGCCTGCAGCTAATGCTGTGGCTTTCTGACACTAAGTGTAGCTTAGTACTTGCTTCAGAAGTTTATCTACCAACTACAACACAACTGTACTCTGAATTACACTCAGATTCAGCAGCCTACACTTGCTGAGACATGGTCAGGTCTCTCAAGCTGGATTTCAGAGACTGCCGGAGTAAGTGGCGAGTTCAAACCAAGTCATGCCCCAATGCCAGTCTGAAAGAGGAAGGAGCTGCACTATGTCTACACTGCTCAACACTCATTTTTTCATCTTACACCTGCCAAATTCCACAAGTTATTGTGAAATTTATCTATTTCATCAGATCCCTACAAGAGGCAAACACCCCTTCACTACATCAAGTGTGGAACAGGGATGCAGAGTGTTCTAGGTACCAACCTATGTGGGGCTTTTTTAGGGTTGGGTGTCAACAAATGTGATTGGGAAGGAATGTCCCAACTGCAGTTGAGAGACTTGGTTACAAAGGAGTCCAGGTATTTTAAAAGCTAAAACTCACAAGGCTTCTCCACCTATTTGATACAGGCTTTTTCTGTACCAAATTATTCCCTTCTTGGGTGCTTATAGATATGAGCAGATCTGAAGATTCAACATTCAAGTGACAAAAACTTTTCTAGGGCACAAAAACAAGTCATCCAAGTACCTCATGAGGCAACTCAAGTGAGAGAGAAAAGTCTGTGAAACTAGTAACTGGAAACGCCTTGTGAAGGCTTTTGTAGCCCTGAAACCAGAAGTTACAGGAAGTTAAGATGCTTCTCCTGAGGTCAGAACCTTTTAGTGCAACCAGAACAAAAAAACACCGACTTTCACCCAGCCTCCTCACAGCACAGACTCCTCATGTAGCAGGCTGCTCAAGACAACTCTGTGTTCCCACAGCTCATCACATACTGAGCCCACAGTCCTGATCTGAGCTGCCCAGTAACGTGAACTGCTGAGGCCAGCACAGGATGAAGGAAGCATTCTTTATTTCAATAAACAGGGTTTAGTCACACCAGCCATAGAGGAAGCAGCCAGCCTTAATCTCTCAAGCTGTGCCACTCTGGAGCTCAGTCCCTTGTCTGAGCTCAAGTTCCTCACTGTGTTGCAACTCTAGCTGGGCTCACAGGCAGCCTCAGCTCGCTGCCAACCGAGTCACCTTGCACTTCTTGTTGTGTGGTAACCCCAGATCAGAAAGCTGAAGGTGATTAACCTAGTCACAAACACAAAGTAAACAGGCAAGAACTCTGCATGCCAGGCAAGCAAGACGGCTGAAAATCTGTTTTTGAATCAGCTGCACATGTCCCCAAGGCTTGTGGGGCCACAGCTTTCATGTCACAGGTCCTCCATAGCTGCAAGCGGAACAGCTATTTTGGTACTAGATCCTGTTTCATACAGTGCACAGGGGCCAGAGGAACCACCACTTCACTCAGCAAGCAGTGTGCTAACCCCAAAGTCCATGTGCCCTCTTTTCAGCACATAAGCATTCACCCAGGGGCAACACTCATCACCAACGTAGCTTAAACATATGAAAACTGCATGCTGGGCAGAGAGAAATAGATCTCCACAAAGACAAGAACCCACCAGAAAACACTGGACAACAAAATCCACGAAGAAAGATTGCCAGAGGTCTGTAACTTACCTGTTCCGTAGCTGTTGGGCAGTAATATACTAATAGCAGAGTTGTAAATATATTAATTAACAGTCCAATGATGGTGATCAGATTTGGGGCAATCCAGGCTGGAACTCTTCCAACTAACCATTCCCAGTACCCTTGCATTAAGGGTTCAAGCAGGGATCGTCCAGCACTCTGGTATTTGTGTTCTTCTAACCGTTTCAGCTGGTGTTTTGAGAGGGGAGGTGTGGGCAACTGAACGAGCTTGGTTAACACACAGGCAGCAGTGGGGCCGTGCCCGCAGCCCGCGGGGGATTCCAGATGCGACTCCCCACATCGCCGCTTTATATTTCGATGCCCACTCATGGATTGGGCAGTCTTGGAGCTTCTGTTTGGCAGGTAGCAGCTGTTCCGGTGAATCATAAGATCCTGCAACACAAAAGGGGTGAAAGACAGTGAAGAGGAGCACGAGGAAGGTTTTAAGGTATCAAAGGTTTCCAGGTGCTGCTTCAAGGAATGTTTCATTAACATCCAGCAAAGCAGGAAGACTTATTTGTAAGAGTTCTAGGAGGTATTTGGACAACTGATGAGGGAAGAACAGGAAACGTGTTCACAGAATCCCAGGGGTTGGAAGGGACCTGGAGAGCTCCTGGGGTCCAACCCCCCTGCCAAAGCAGCTCCCCAGCTCATATTGCACAGGGCGGCGTCCAGACGGGGCTGGAATCTCTCCAGAGATGGAGACTCCACACCCCCTGGGCAGCCAGTTCTCGATGCAATTACAAATGTGAAGTTGCTATTGCTTGCTTTCCCTGCTGCTTACTGAAGCAAATATCCTGCAGCCACCAGCCTAAATTTAAGCAGCAGCAGAACCTTACACCACACCACCGACTTCTGTTACAGACTGTGGCACAGCCAGTCCCCTCACACCTCTCTGAGAAGAGAGCCAGCCACACACAACAGACACACACCACTTCAGCTTATTAGTTGATGGCACTGACTAGTCCCCTGTATTTGTAGAGGTTTTAGTTGAGCTGGTTTGAAGTGGCTTAAAGGTGGTTATAAGCAACTTGTTTTTCAGATGGCTGTTACAGATTTCAGGTTTGGTCCAGCTTATTTCTTCTCCAGGTTTAGCTCAGTTCAGGGGAAAGCTGAAAGTCTAGTCAACTTTTAGGATATGCAAAAAGCATGCAGAAGTTGGACAGCTTTGGCTGGTCAAAGACAGCCAGCCTAAAGACAGCAGCATGAGGCAGCTGTGAAAAGAAAACACAGGGTCAGGAATAGTGTTTCTAGTGCAAACAAGGACCCTCACCCCAGAAAAACCCCTAACAGAACCAGAGTTGTGAAGTCCAGCGTAACGAAGCCAGAGAGGGGAAGAGGACAGCTATCTCTAAAGCCACCAGCAACACCCATAGCAGGTAGGGAGGAAAAGCCATGTAAATCAAAGGTCAGTAATGACATGAGAACAAGTGCTTTCACTTCCACTCTCCACAGCTTCAGGCTCACTTCCAGCAGCAACAACCCAGCCTCAGAAAGCCCTCTCAGCCAGAGGAGAAAGCCAGCAAACAGGGCCTTGCTCACACAGGGCCTGGAGAAGCTTGGGAGCAGGCAGACTTACACCCATACACCTATCAGCAAATCTGACTTAGTCACCTAGGAGGTCCCTGTGGGTGTAAAGCAGAAAAATTGGCCCCATGCAGATAACCCCAGAAAGCCCCTCTCAGCCCCGGGGGCGGCTGCCCTCTGCCCCCCCGGGAGAGAACACAACCAGCCCGCCTCGCCCCCCGGAACAGCCAACCCCCTACTGCCCGGCTCCCGCAGGACTTTCACCCGGGCCTGGCCGCCCGCCGGCAAGCAGCCGGGGCAGGGGAAGGCAGGACAAGGGCACCTCTCGGCTCGGCCGACCCCTTCGCCCCCAGCCCGGCCCAGCGGCGGCGGCAGCCCCCAGGCCCCGTCCGCGCCCAGGCCGGCCGGGGATACCCCAGCCCGGCCCGCAGCACAGGCCCAGCTCAGCCCCGACCCCAAGGTGTCCCCCGCACCCGCTTCCCCGTGCCCCTGTCCCTCAGGAACCCCACCACGGCCGGAGCCGCGGGCAGACCCCCAAAGACCAACCCCGAACCCACCGCCAAGAGCTACCTCGGCCTCCCGACACCGGGCGACGCTTTTACGCCCCTTTTGCGACTGCCGGAAAGGAGGCGGGTGGCGGCGGCGGGGCGGGGCGGGGCGGGCAGGGGCGGGGCGGCGCGAGGCCGCCGCGGGGACGGCGCGGGAGCGGCTGAGGTAACGGGGGGGGGGTCTGAGGGACGGGGAGGGGGACGGGGGGCGACACACACAGGGATGACGACTCACCCACCGCCCGTGGCATCCCCGGCTTAACCCGCAGCGCCCCCCCCCCTTCCTCCGCCTCCCCCCGTCACCTCCGCAGAGACCCCACCGGTGTCCCGGCGGCATCCCCGGGCATCCTCCGCCCCGACCCCCCGCCAGCCCTCGCCGCTGCCTTCCCCGCCGCTCCTCAGGCACCCTCAGGCACCTCAGGTGTCCTCCAGCCCCGTCACAACCCGCTCCCTTGGCCCCTCCAGCCCTTGTGCCCCCGTCGCTCCTCCAGCTGCCGCCCTGAGCCCCGGTGGCCGCCCCCAGCCCTGACCCCCGTCCCCGTCCTCCCAGCACCGCCCCTTACCCCGGGGGTCGCATCGAGCCCCTCCGTCCTTTCGCCTCCCTGTCCCCGGGCCTCCATCTCCCCTTCCCCCCGGCCCGGCCCCTCTCCTCTCCCCTCCCCCGGAGCTGCCCCAGGCACCTCCAGCCCCTCTCAGCGACCTCGCCGGGGGTTCCTGTCCCCTGCGCTCCCCCCTGAGCTCTCAGACACTTCTGGCTGTTTTTCTCAGGCTGTGCTGACAGGTAAGAGTGTGTTTGCCCTGGGCACCCAGCTCTGCTGGTGTCACACGGTGCCAGGTCTCTAAACCAGACCCGGGTCCATCCCTCTGGCATGGCAGCTTGTGCCTGGTGCTGTTTGGTTTGGCGCCCTGCCCTTCCCCAGCTGGGGAACAGGGGTTTAGCCATAAAGATCCTCAGCTCAGCCCCTTGAAGGCTGATCCCCCCATAGCCCAGAGATTTCAGAGCAAGTGTTTGGGTGTCTGTGCTGAGAAAACACTCAAAATGAGTCACCTGCCATTACCCTGCAGTGGGAACAACAAAGGTGACACATCTCCTGCCTCCTTACTGCTAGTCCTGTGAGGATGAACGACCTTTAACCGCTGTTATCAGTCTGACCCTGGCAATGAGTTGCACAAATGGACATGGCCAACCCCTTTTTGACTCATCCCCATCCCACCTTTCTGTTCACTCAGGGATGCACATTGTTCTGCCTTCCTTCAGCACAGTGTTGGGAGTGTTTTGCTGGGGAGGAGGAGCAGCAATCCCTTCCTACAGCCCTGCCTCTGCCTGCCTTGCTGAGAGCACAGTGAAGAGGCAGGCAGAGAGGCAGGACACCAGCTTTAATTCAGATATTTCCCTTTTCCACACATACTTTGACCATCTTCTCTGCTTTGTCACTCTAGATAGGTTTAGCTTTCTGCCATTAATAGCCTTGGCCACTTTTTGTAGTTTCACTTGTAGTTTCTCTTCTGCTTGCTCATTCCTGGGCAGGATGCTGCTGCACACTTCCTACCCTTAAAGAAAAACCTGAGAGATGGTTAAAAGCTTCTGTGGTTTTCAAACACTCCCTTGACCCACCCTTGATGATTTGACAATGTCTGTTGGAGGAAAGTTGTGTGATACTTAATCCTTGGCTTAAAACCTTAGGACATGGAAGTACCTACAGATCAGGATAAGTGGTTAAAACAATGAGTTATGTTGAAAAGAGAGTAGGCATTGCCATGGTATAAGCACTTGGCAAAGGACCTTGTGAAAAACCAGGGAGCTTGAGTGTGTTTTCTTTCTTGCTGTTGGAAACAGTAAGACAAGATGGGGTGTTAATAATAATCTATTTCAGGACTTCCCAGGTAGCAGATTGTGAGGTGATTCCCTCCTGCCTCCCAGTGATTCGATGTGCCTTGTTATAGAATTACAGAGTCACAGAATCCCAGGGGTTGGAAGGGACCTGGAGAGCTCCTGGGGTCCAACCCCCCTGCCAAAGCAGCTCCCCAGCTCATATTGCACAGGGCGGCGTCCAGACGGGGCTGGAATCTCTCCAGAGATGGAGACTCCACACCCCCTGGGCAGCCTGTCCCAGGGCTCCCTCACCCTCACTGGGGAAAAGTTCTTCCCCATGTTGCTGTGGAACTCCCTGTGCTCCAACTTGCAGCCATTGCCCCTTGTCCTGTCCCCACAGACACTGAAAAGGGGCTGCCCATTCCCCCTGCATCCCATACTGAAGATATTTATAACCATTAATAAGGTCCCCCCTTAGTCTTCTTCTCTCCAGGCTGAACAGCCCCAGCTCCCTCAGCCTTTCCTCACAGGGGAGATGCTCCAGGCCCTTCAGCATCTCCATGTCCCTCCTCTGGACTCTCTCCAGGAGATCCCTGTCTGTTTGATCCCAGGGAGTCCAGAACTGGACACAACACTCCAGATGGGGCCTGACCAGGGTTATGCACCTGTGCTTGCCCAGACACTCCACTTACTGCCTCTGGTTAGAGTCCTTTTGTCCCACGTGCTGACTAGGATGCAGTTGAGTAAAAAAATATCAAATCACAAGAGAATAAATGCCTCAGTTGAGGTTTTTCTGCTTTTTAACACACTTCAACTCCCCCTTCATGGGGCTTTATGATCCTTGGGGTCCCTTCCAACCCAGACTGTTCTATGACCCCTGTAGAATTATGGGAAGATCTGGACAGAGCTGAGATGGAGAACTTAGTGGTGAAAAAAGATTACAAAACAGTGGTGAGAGTAATGAGAATTTGTCAGGGGTTGAGTCCAGGAAAGAAAGAGGGGCCAGAGCTGCAGTTTTCTCTGCAGCTCTAATCCCTGTACCATTGGATTCAGGGTCAGAAGTTGTGCCTCCCCAGAGCTCCCAGCTTGTAATTGAAGCTACAACACTGCTTTTTACACCTGACCACATGAAAGTGAGCACAATTAATGTCCAGCCCTTAGCTTTGGGCTAAGTGGCAGCAGAGGTTGCACTCATGCCTAGTCTGGGGCTGTGTCTGACCAGCACCCAAAAGCTGCAGTTGTCTGTGTGACTTGTGGATGGCACCAGCAGACAGGAACACAGCACAGCATCTCCTCTCCAACCTGTGAAAACAGCAGCTGCTGTTCTTTACCTGAGGAGAAGGCAGGGGTTGTGGGGGGTGTGATTAAATTCAGGCTGCTTCAGCACCCATCCTGCCCCATACTTAGCAGGGCACCAGCATCCCATTGGGATGCACACCCACAACAAAAGGAGACTCTGCATCCTGTTCTCTTTTAAATTGCATTCAATTGTTCTCTTTTAATTGGATTAAAGCACTTGCACTCTTGTTTTTCTTCTTGAGAGCATATTGAGTTAAATCTTTGTGTAGGCAAGTCTTTTTAAATCACAAAGTCTTTAAAAATCTGGTGTTTCTGCATTTCTACCATCCCACCATGCCCAAGCTTCACTCCTTAAACCTCTTGGAAAACACACTGTGTTGGACAAACCATCCAAGGACTAATAGAAGGAGAATAAATACTGTAAAGTATAGAGTCACACCTTGATTATTTTCCTTTATATCTCAGGGATTTAGGAAAAGAACCATGAAGCCAATGTGGAACTTCACCAGAAGGATGGCTTTGGATTCCCCTTGAGGTCACATTTCTTTGGATGCTCTTGTTCTCAGGTAGGTGGCATATTGTTTCTTTGCTTTCAGGCAAAAATGTGTGAGCTCAGAAATAAAGTGAAGGCACCACTAACAGTTCAGTGCTCAAGGAAGAGTAAAATGTAAGCATCAGATTGACTGCTGGAAGTTTTGAATTACATGCCCAGACATGTAACAAACATCTGTAAGAGAGAATGCCATGAAAAATATGCATTTCTCTTTCAAATTCCTCATTCACTCAAAAAGGAGCTGGGATTGTGAAGTTCCATTCAGTAGTAATTTCACTGCATTGCAGTCTTAAAAGGAAAATCAACATTAGAGGTAAATGCTGTAATACTTAGCTTAAAAATGAAAGCTGAGGGGTAAGAAAGGACTCACCTTTCATTCTCTCTCTCTGTTCTTATTCACTGCATCTCCTGGTAGACACCTTCATCTGCTTCATTTTCCCTATGAGCAGCTGAACCTTGAATTTTACAAGAATTGTACATTCTTTTCAAGACCTATCAGCTAGAGTTGGCTTTGTTACCTCCCTGGAGAACACCAAAACTTGTCTGAGCCACTAATATTCTAGGCTCAAAAGCAGCACAAGCACAAGTCACCACTTTTGGGTAAATGTGTGGATTATTGTTAGGCATTATGGGATGAATCTGTTGGCAAGCTCTCCTACACACACCCACTGGCAAAGGGCAGTGTAAAGGTATGAGGAGAGAGTCCAGAGGAGGGGACAGAGATGCTGAAGGGCCTGGAGCATCTCCCCTGTGAGGAAAGGCTGAGTGAGCTGGGGCTGTTCAGCCTGGAGAGAAGAAGACTAAGGGGGGACCTTATTAATGGTTATAAATATCTTCAGTATGGGATGCAGGGGGAATGGGCAGCCCCTTTTCAGTGTCTGTGGGGACAGGACAAGGGGCAATGGCTGCAAGTTGGAGCACAGGGAGTTCCACACCAAGCTGGGGAAGAACTTTTCCCCAGTGAGGGTGAGGGAGCCCTGGGACAGGCTGCCCAGGGGGTGTGGAGTCTCCATCTCTGGAGAGATTCCAGCCCCGTCTGGACGCCGCCCTGTGCAATATGAGCTGGGGAGCTGCTTTGGCAGGGGGGTTGGACCCCAGGAGCTCTCCAGGTCCCTTCCAACCCCTCTGATTCTATGATTTTGTGAGCCAGGTCTTATCCTGAACACCTGCTGTGGGCAGCAATCCCATGGCACGGGAGTGCTCAGGTCTCCTAAGTGAGATGCAAAGGGGTTGATCAGCTCCAACCTGTTGCAAGATTCACTCACTTTTGTTTCAACTTCTTTTTGCTCCTGAGAGACTTGGTGCTTCCCATCTTCTCCTTTTTGTTCTCCCCTTTCTTTTCATCTCTCCAGGCAGTGCCCACCTCCTCAGACCTCTCAGTGCTGCACTCCTTCCTAGTTTGTCTCAATGTTATTATGCTTTTCTCCCATACTTTGCCTGGCTGTGCTTGCATGGGTACTCTTTTATTTGCTCTTCATGTTTTTCCTGTTTCATATTCCATTTACATTCTCCAGTTTCAGCCATAGCAAAACACTTCCCATACTCTTCTCACCAGTCTAAGCGTAAGGGTAATGCTATGGGTGAAATGGCATAAAACACAGGGAGAAGAGAAGGCTCAGGTAGGATCTCATCAATGTGTAGAAATACCTGAAGGGAGGGTGCAAAGAGCTTTAACTTATGGAGCTGGGTAGTGTGAGTAGAGAGCGAGCTCCTTCTCCACTGTAAATGGACTTTGTCCTCCCACTGGTAAAATCTTGGTAGCTGCTACCAGGAATGAGTAGCCCTGGAGTTTGAAGGTGGTTGTATCAGCTCTTGCTCATAGATATCTGAGAGCTTATTTAAGGGATCCTTCTACCAGATGTTGAGTCACCCAGCACAACAGGTAGTAAATGAGTGCAGATATTAAAGTCATTTTAGGTCATTTTCTCCATGTCTGCCCAGTGGATTGTTAATGGAGTTGAGGGGCTCCACAACAGACACTATCAGTTAAACTGTCACTTCTGGGACATGTTCTCTGTCAGCCTCACTAATTCTAACACAGTGTCATGGCACAAGGGTAAGAAGAAAATAGAGTCAGTTATTCACAGTGACCCATATGACTTTCTTCTGGCAGCAGCAAGTGCTGAGACATGTAAGGAAGTGGCACTGGTTTCTTTTTTTCATGATCATAGAATCCCAGACTGGTCTGGGTTGGAAGGGACCCCAAGGATCACAGAGCTCCAACCCCCTGCCACAGGCAGGGACACCAACCTCCAGGCCTGGAGCTACACAAGGTTGCCCAGGGCCCCATCCAACCTGGCCTTGAACACCCCCAGGGATGGGGCACCCACCCCCTCTCTGGGCAGCCTGTTCCAGCCCCTCACCACTCTCTCTGCAAAGAACTTCCCCCCAATATCTCAGCTCACCTTTCCCTCCTTCAGCTTCACTCCATCCCCCTTGTCCTGCCAGTCTCTGCCCTTTAACAAGCTGATTCCCCTCCTGTTCCTCTACTCCCTTCAGGGACTGGAAGGCTGCAATGAGGTCCCCCCACAGCCTTCTCTTCTCCAGGCTGAACCAGCCCAGCTCCCTCAGCCTCTCTCCACAGGGGAGCTGCTCCAGCCCTCTGAGCATCTCCGTGGCTCCTCTGACCCCTCTCCACCAGTCCCACATCTTTCTTGTCCTGGGGCCCCAGCTCTGGACACAGGACTCCAGATGGGGCCTCCCCAGGGCAGAGCAGAGAGGGACAATCCCCTCCCTGTCCCTGCTGCCACCCCTCTGCTGATGGAGCCCAGGATCCCATCGCCCTTCCCAGCTGCCAGAGCCACTGCTGGCTCGTGTTAAGTGTCTCATTCACCATCATCTCATCTCATTCTTCTAAGAATCTCAGAATAAACACCTCAAGGTGTTATTTCTGCCTATTTATGGTTGCTTCTCTGCCATGAAGTCGAATGCTCTCTTTGGGTTTGCAGGACAGGCCTGAGCACAGTATGGAATTCCTGTATTTGAGGCAACCTGCCTCAAGAAAAGCAAAGTCACTGAGAAATCTTAGCAACCCTTTGTCTTTGATTCCTCACAGTGTTCAGAGGTAGAAGTCGGCGTTGAAATGTGGTGGTTTCAGCAAGGTCTCTCTGTCTTGCCTGTGGCTCTGGTTGTTTGGTCAGCTGCATCTTTTGTGTTTTCATACATTACTGCCATCGTCCTGCACCACGTCGACCCTCTGGTGCCCTACATCAGGTCAGTAACGTTCACAGAATCATAGAATCCCAGCCTGGGCTGGGTTGGGAGGGACCCCAAGGGTCACAGAGCTCCAACCCCCTGCCACAGGCAGGGACACCAACCTCCAGGCCTGGAGCTACACAAGGTTGCCCAGGGCCCCATCCAACCTGGCCTTGAACACCCCCGTGGATGGGGCACCCACCCCCTCTCTGGGCAGCCTCTTCCAGCCCCTCACCACTCTCTCTGTACAAAACTTCCCCCTAATATCTCATCTCCCCCTTCCCTCCTCCAGCTTCACTCCATCCCCCTTGTCCTGCCAAGGACTGTTCATCATAGTACCAAACTGGCCTCTCACCCCTGTGAATTCTTCCCCAGCTCCAAACCTTAAACAGCAGCTCTTACCTAACTCCCAGTTGTAAAGCTCCTGCTTATAGTTACCTGTGTGTAACTTTGGGTTTGTGCAGAAGTCTCACCTTTAAGCTGTGGCTCTGGGTATGTATCCTTAAAATGATGATGAACAAGAAAACCTGTGGGTGCATCTCCAACCCTCTCTCCAGAGTAAACCATCTTCCTGTCACCAGGCTTAGCTGCACCAGTAAATCCATGCTGGGATTGATACTCCCAGCTGCATTGCCTCATGGCTGTACATAAGGACCTGAGTTTTGGGCTTTCAGGTTTCCATGTTCCTCGTTTTTCCAGCTTTAAGATCCCTTGTTCACCTTTTATGGAGGGGGGATGTAAGGGGAATGGTTGCACCAAGTATGTTTGTTCCTTGTTCTGAGGACAGTGTGTCTTTACCATGTTTATTCTGCAGCTCACAGAGAGATGAGAAATCAAGTGAAAGTACCTGTGAGGGGGTTTTGCCACAAATCTATTTCTTGTGGTTCCTTTGTAGACTGAAATAAGTCAAATTGGGTGGCAGGTGAGTTCAGTGTAGATAGATAACTCTCTCTCCATTTATCTCTTCCAGTGATACAGGGACAATACCACCTGAAAGATGCTTATTTGGGATCATGTTAAATATTTCAGCTTTCTTGGGTGAGTATAGAAAGCTGTCCTGGGTGACCTGCAGGCAGTTCTGGAATACACATGGCTTTAAACAATATCATTTCCTTATTCAGATCATTAGACAGCCCATAATTCTCAGTCAAAAACAAAATTCTAAGCAAGCAATCTTAATTCTCTCAAGCAATTCAGAGGAAAGCACATGTCAGGGATATTCTCCACAAACCCAGCATGACAACTGCAGACTCCAGAAGGCCAAAAGTGCATTTTAAAAACCCAACACACTAGTGAAAGAAATGGAAATGGAAATTCAGGGCAGTAAATTGACTTGCACTGTGATTATGGAGGGGGTGGAGGTGGGGGGGGGAACCAACCTAGTATGCCTTTCAATGCAAGAGATCACAAAACTCTAGTCAGCTGACTTGTTTACCATTATATTCTTTCAGTTTTGACTTCCAGACTCCCAGCTTTCCTATTTCAGGGTACCATAAACCAGGTTTTGTATTTTAAATAGTTGCCTCTGTCACTCAGCATCTTCCCAGTTAACCAAGGACAGCCTGCTCATCAGCTGAAAAATCTTACCTGCTTTTGGGTTCTTCATTCCCAGGGATGGCTACCATGTATGTCAGATACAAGCAAGTTTATGCTTTGAATCCAGATAAATCCAAGATCCTCAAGCTTAACAAGACTGGCCTTACAGTAGGACTGATGAGCTGTTTTGGTCTTTGCATTATTGCAAATTTCCAGGTTTGTATCTTGCTTTTAATACCCTGAAGCTCCCCAGAGGTGTGTGTGTGTGTTTGGTTACCTAAATATCTGTTTACTGAAACAAAACCTTTTAGAGCAAACATGGTTTTTTGTTGAATTCCCTTGAGAAAACCAGAAAAAAACCCCAAGTTTTGGGTTAGAATGTTTTGCTCATTTCTTAACTGCTTTATCCACTGGGAACAGCCATTCAGGAAATCCCAAACCATTAAGAAACCCATAAACCCTGCAGAAATTAAACTCACAGGAGATCTGAAAGCCTTAGCTCCAGGTTAAAAGACCATAATTATATTGTGTTTTGACTCAAGAGAATCAACAGCCAAATAGTCAAAAATTCTAAGAACTAAAAGGAAAGCAAACAGAAACACCCAAACCCACAAGAAGTCCAGCTCTGAAAAATCTACTGTCCTAGGTAGATTTCCCTTCAAACCTGCCTACTTTTTGCAAATCCACAGCATCAAACAGCTTGGAGTTTGCCCCTCCTGGTGTTTTTCCCCCTCCTCTCTACTTTGTTTTATCCCAAATCTGCTGTTCTCCCATATCACACTGTCAGCAGGACCGTGTTCCCATCACTGGCTCTTACATACAAGACAGTTTGGCACTTCACCAGCCTCATCATATTACTGACAAGCTGAGATTTTCAGGGCTTGTTGTGGTGCCTTTTGCCACTAGAGGCTGCGGTGTCACCTTGGTCTCCCACTGGATTAGAGCCAAGGAAAAGCAGAGAGGAAAAAGCTCCCTGGAAGCTCCACCTTTCTCCTTTTCCTGTAGCACAGCTCTCTAGTTGCTTCAGCAACCCTGGTCTTAGAAATCTCAGCACACTAATAGTTTGGTTTGGGGGGTTTTTGGTTCTTTGTTGGGGTTTTTTTAAGGGTTTTTTTTGAGGTTTCAATCTATTTACATTTTATAGAGCTGTATGCAGAGGTCAAAGTCTCCCCTACCACACTGAGCAAGAAAAAGCCTCCCAAGCTGTGTTTAACTCTGTGTTTTCCCTTTGCCACTGGTTAGGAGAGGGTATGTCTACTTTCTGAAGGTTTCCAGATAGTACAAATAAGGAAGGGCCATGTTAATTTGTTAATTAGTTTGTGTAACATTTAATCTTGAACCAGACAATAATTGGAAGAGAGGTCTCTGCACATCCAAGTGGTGCTGAGGACTGGTTGAGGGCCACTCCAGAGGCAAAAGGAGCTAAATCCCCCTGGAATCCACAAGTTCCTGAAGACAACTGAAGTGTGAAACTACACAAAGACAAACAAAGGGGATCTGGGAACAGCCACAGTCAGGCAGAGAGCTCCACACAGCTCTCACTGCTGGGAGCCAAAGCAGGAGGACAGGACTGATCCTCTTGGGAACTTGAATTCCTGCTGTTCAGCCAGTGCTGTTGCTTTATTCTACTTGTGGCTATTGATTTCCTCCCATATAGGACAAAGACTTTTTCTCTGGTGGCTCCTCAGCACTGAGCATGGCAGGGTTTTGGAGCACGTGCCCCTGCACATTGGGTATTGGCTGTTTCAGTATAAATCCCCACCTCTGTTCTACTGGGGATGCAGCACTTCCCTCTCCTTTGTGTACATAAGGTGCACGTGGAGGTTGTGAGGAAAAGGTGGCTTCAGTTCATGATCTTAATATTTCCCCAGTAACATACACCTGGTGTGTGGTTTTTTCACCTCCCCTATGGAGAGAGGCTGAGGGAGCTGGGCTGGGTCAGCCTGGAGAAGAGAAGGCTGTGGGGGGACCTCATTGCAGCCTCCCAGTCCCTGAAGGGAGCAGAGGAACAGGAGGGGAATCAGCTTGTTAAAGGGCAGAGACTGGCAGGACAAGGGGGATGGAGTGAAGCTGAAGGAGGGAAGGGTGAGATGAGAGATTGGGGGGGAAGTTCTTTGCAGAGAGAGTGGTGAGGGGCTGGAACAGGCTGCCCAGAGAGGGGGTGGGTGCCCCATCCCTGGGGGTGTTCAAGGCCAGGTTGGATGGGGCCCTGGGCAACCTTGTGTAGCTCCAGGCCTGGAGGTTGGTGTCCCTGCCTGTGGCAGGGGGTTGGAGCTCTGTGATCCTTGGAGTCCCTTCCAACCCAGACCAGTCTGGGATTCTATGATTCTATACACAGTCAGTCTCCTGCTTTAGGGCATAAAAGATCACCCACAGGAGCAGAGTGCAGGGAGGCTGCCAGGCCTTGCATTGCACAATCAGCACCATGACATGATTTCTCAGGGCATAAATTTTAAGTTAGATTACTTTTTTTCTGGAAATAACTTCTAGTAGCCATCATTTTTACTATTTGACAGCTGATTCTCTGTGGTGTTTTAAAGGTGAAACAGCATGAACCTTGTTCCCTCTGAGCACGTGAAGTCAGTGGTTTGACAAGCAAGGCTGATTCAAACAAAGGAATTCAGAGAAGAACTAAACCTCATTATTTTTAATCCCATTATGGGCACTAGAACATTGTCATGTTTTCCCTGGAATATGTTACCTTTCACAGATGTAGATTCCTGGGATAGAATTGCTCAGCAAACAGCCTGCCCAGCTCATTACCTGCCCAGCTGCAGAGATGCCTTCACTCCACACTGTGTCCACTACAGCTAATGAGAACAGCTCTTGCAAATCCCTGCAGTTAAATTAGAGCTGTGACCTGTGCCTTAGCCACAAGAACTTAACAAAAGCAGCAATTACAGAGGGTTGGGCAGGTGCCAGCTTCCAGCTGACTCTCTACAGGGCTTCCAAGAAAGGTCTCCTAAATACCTCACATGTTGCAGAACTGTTTAGCTTGGGATGTGAGAAGGTAATGGAGTGGGTGGGGTGCCCAAGGTTTACAGAAGAAAATTGTTCTGAGAGTTTAAAATGAAGCCAGGTTGTGCTTTCTTGCCCTAGAAATGCATTCTGTACTACATCCACGTGGTGGGAGCCTGCCTGACCTTCGGAGTCGGGGCCATTTACATGCTGGTTCAGACCATCCTGTCTTACCTGATGCAGCCAGAAGTTCACAGCAAGGACATCTTCTGGATCCGCCTGACCCTGCTGCTCTGGTGCAGTTCAAGCATTGTGAGCAGTATCCTTTTGCTGTCCCCCTAGAACAGAGCAGCCTTCACCAATGGCAGCATCTATGTTAATTCAGCCTACCAGTGGGAAAGGCTGTGCCCCAGAAGGCCTCTCACCTTCTACATGATACAGCTTGTATCATGCTAACAATTCACAGCCTGGGAACTTGAGGAAAAAGGGAAGCATCAGGTTAAGCCCACAAGCAAGTCACTGGGTAATAAGGAAAGGTAAGAGGGGTGGTTATCACCCCTTGTCCTCTCTTGTCCTGCACACAGAGTGTGGCAAAATAAGAGTTTATCACAAAGAGGTCTCACTGTGATGATGAAAGATGGGGAGAAAGGGCCATGTGCTTAGGAGATGGGTGGTTTTAACAGAGGGGTAAAAAGCCAGGCAAAAAGTAAAGGCATCTGTTCCCTGGTGACAGGATGGCTGCAGCAAGCTTTATAGTGGGACACAACTACCAGACCAGTACAGAACGTGGTGTAAAAGAAAATACTGCTAAGCTAACCACGTGCAGCAGGGCTGTGCTGTGCCAGCTGGCTCCCAGAGCAGCTTCAAAGGGCTGGAATTTGTTAGAGACACAGCTCTGCAGCACACTGCCAAAACTGAGTCAGAGGAGACAATCAACCTCTGATCTCCTCCCCTGCCCATCCTGCAGCCACAGAGGCAAGACATTTCTGATGAGCATTCCCTCTGAACTGCCCACAGCTCTGGAATCCATCACCTCTCCTAACTTTGAATTCTGAGTGCTGGAAGCAGCTGTGAGTTGTACAGAAATGTGGACAAACCCCTCCAGAAAAAGAGGCTGTTTCCCTGTTGGAGTCACTTCACCATCAGGAAACTGAACCCCAGCAGTTCCTCTGCTCATCCTGATGGACCTCACCATTATGACCCAGTTGTGTGTCAGGACTGCAACACTAAAGCTTTCAGATTTACACTCCACAAGTGCAAAAGCCATTGCTTACATGCTGTCCCTCCTGCAGCTGAATCAAGGCCACTGATTTAATTCCCATCAATTCCACTTATTTCCAGGCTGGCAGCCAAAACCAACACTAAACCAGTCTGCCCAGTGACAGAGCATCTCACTGAGCTTCCATTCCTGCTACTGTAAGATGATATAATCTGCACTAGCCAGAGGAGGAGCAATAGTTGCTGGTTAGAAGTGAGAAGGACCCTTTCCTGAGGAGACTTGACACAGAGCAAGGAAGTCACCTGTGAGACTTAGAGAATTGCTGTCCCTAGGAGAAATTTTGGTGCTGACAGAGAGTGAGATTTCCAGCTTTGAACAGCTGGGAGCCAAATACCATTGGGGAAGACTGGAATGGAACAACATGATCTGCTGCAGGAACCTTTTACAGATGTCATAACCCCACAAACCTCACATCTGTAGAGGGTTTTGAACCAGCATGGTCAAGCCAAAACTAGAGGGAAGTAAAGCAGTAGAAATAATGATAGATAGATAGATAGATAGATAGATAGATAGATAGATAGATAGATAGATAGGAAATGTCCAGGGATGTCCCAGAAAAAGTCCAGAGGAGGCTACAAAGATGCTGAAGGGCCTGGAACATCTCCCCTGTGAGGAAAGGCTGAGTGAGCTGGGGCTGTTCAGCCTGGAGAGAAGAAGACTAAGGGGGGACCTTATTAATGGTTATAAATATCTTCAGTATGGGATGCAGGGGGAAATGGGCAGCCCCTTTTCAGTGTCTGTGGGAACAGGACAAGGGGCAATGGCTGCAAGTTGGAGCACAGGGAGTTCCACACCAACATGAGGAAGAACTTTTCCCCAGTGAGGGTGAGGGAGCCCTGGGACAGGCTGCCCAGGGGGTGTGGAGTCTCCATCTCTGGAGAGATTCCAGCCCCGTCTGGACGCCGCCCTGTGCAAGATGAGCTGGGGAGCTGCTCTGGCAGGGGGCTTGGACCCCAGGAGCTCTCCAGGTCCCTTCCAACCCCTGGGATTCTGTGATATGAAAGGGGAAGAAAAGGGAAATTATCAGTATTTTCTCAATTAACAGCTCAGGAGACCCTGTGGACAGCACACAGTGATGTCCTTGCAGCCTCAGTGTGACACAATCCAGAGCTGAGTCTGAAATTTCCAAGTTGTTCATTCTTGGTCTGGAATCTTCCTTAACACCCCTCTCTGCAGTGTTTGTTTCCTCAGTTGTCTTATACAGTGGCCTCTACGGGACGAATCTCGTGCAGAAGCTGCACTGGGACTCACAGGAAAAAGTAAGTGATTTGAGTGGAGAAAATAAATAGAGACCAAAACCCAGTGCCATGTGCATCTGGGGGCTTCCTGCAGTTGTGTGCACGTGCCTGAGATGGGAGAGGACAAGTGGGCTTTAGGAGTTGACAATATGCAGCTACTTGCTGCAGTTCCTCTCTCAGCAAAACAGTTGCAGGTTCAAGTGTTATTTTAAATTAGCCTCCTTCAGGGGCAGTAATTGAGCTGTCTCAATGAGCTGTCAAAACTACCAGGCCTGTGCTGGCTAGAGACTCCCAGTTGCTGTTAAATGGTAACTGGAAATACTCAAGCTGGTATGCCAGCCAGCTGCAGCAGAGCAGAGTCCCTGACTGCTGCTGGGTGGGTGTCTGGTGGAGTCAGGAGGAGAAAAAGGCTGAAGGAGCCAAGGGAAAGAGCTGCCAGGGAAGTGATCAGTGCTGGGATGGGACAGGCGTGTAGGTCTGAACAGCTCTGCCTGTCTCCTTGGTGTCCCCATCCTCTACAGGCACTGCTGGAGCTGTGGCACTTATTGGAGGAACTATTATGCAGGCTGGTTGTGAGGGCTTTTCCCTCCCCTCCCTTTATTTAAAGCATAAGGAGCCTCTCAGAAGTCTGCTTACCCCTGAAGGAGGGCCCAAACCTCATTGTGCAGAGGGTTAGCTGTCAGCTGTGCCACGCTCTGATCGAGCCTTTGGGCTTTGCAGGTGGATATTAAATTCCCAGCAAGGGCCATCCCAGTTGGAGCAGGTGTTCTGGTCATTCCAGAGTTCAGCACTTCATTCTCAAAGACTCCAGCTACCCTAAGAAATGTTGCTTTCCAAAGGGAGTCGTTGTGGATCCGGGATGCTGTGTGTGCAAGCTGTCTTTGTGCCACTGCACCTTCAACAGGAGCTTCTCTCACTGACTTGTTTCCCTCCCCTCTCACTGTCTCACAGGGCTACACAGCTCACATCATCAGCACCGTCTCAGAGTGGTCGTTGGCATTCTCCTTCCTCAGCTTTTTCCTCACCTATATCCGTGATTTTCAGGTAAAGTGAAGATAGTAAGTTCTCTGCTTCTCAAGCTTGACATGGTGCAGGATGGGCTGTGGTTACCTGCTTCTCAGCTCAACGTTGGCACCTTGTCAGTCACCAGGCTGGAAGGCCTGTGGTGTGAGCAGCAGTAGGGCTGGAGCACCTGCCCTACAAAGACAGGCTGAGGGAGCTGGGCTGGTTCAGCCTGGAGAAGAGAAGGCTGTGGGGGGACCTCATTGCAGCCTTCCAGTCCCTGAAGGGAGCAGAGGAACAGGAGGGGAATGGGCTTGTTAAAGGGCAGAGACTGGCAGGACAAGGGGGATGGAGTGAAGCTGGAGGAGGGAAGGGGGAGATGAGATATTAGGGAGAAGTTCTTTGCAGAGAGAGTGGTGAGGGGCTGGAACAGGCTGCCCAGAGAGGGGCTGGGTGCCCCATCCCTGGGGGTGTTCAAGGCCAGGTTGGCTGGGACCTTGTGTAGCTCCAGGCCTGGAGGTTGGTGTCCCTGCCTGTGGCAGGGGGGTTGGAGCTCTGTGACCCTTGGGGTCCCTTCCAACCCAGACCAGTCTGGGATTGACTGAAAATTCTCACACTGAGCCTGTTAACTTGAGTTTTCTTTCCCTTTCCCTGTCTAGAAAATTTCCCTGCGTGCAGTTGTCAGCTTGCATGGCCAGACACTTTATAACACACCTCAGAGCTTCGTGGCTGACGACCAGGCGCTGCTGATAGCAGGGAGCATCTAATGAAGGTGAAGAGAACGTGTTCTCAGCATCACTCAGGAATTGAATAGCAATAACACTTGATATATCTAGGCATTTATTTTATATTTTAAAAAAAAAACCATGAAGTAATTGTATTGTACTTGACATAAAGGGCTTTGCTATTAACCCACACAGCAATGCAACTGTTACCAGTATTGTAAACAAGCCTGTAACATTTCTACACATGCCAGTGTCATGGAAGAATTAAATGAAGGTTTTAAATGAAGGTTATCAGAGAGCTGCGACTCCTCATTGCTTCCTTCACTCCTAATTTGAGCTCCTCAGTCCCTCACCCTCCTCTCTCCAGTGTCAGACACCCCATGGGTGTGCCAGGGTCTTCACCCTGAGGGTTTTCCCGTGTCTCCTACACACAATAGTCATGTCCAGACCAAGCCAGAAGCCTTAAAAATACACATTTGTTCCAGTTCTGCCAAAGCTGAGTGAAGAAATTTGATAGGAGGTTAAACAGACCTTTGGAAAGCATGACAAGAGCTGCCTTTGAGCCCTAAATAGCAGGAATAGTGCAGCTTCCTTCCTAAAGCATTGCTCAAGTCTACAGAGATGTAAACTCAAGCATGTTTCCTCCCACACCAAAACAGCTTATGCTGGCATCTTCCCTTCCCAGAGGGGCAGGTAAAGCACCAGGAGAGGAATTTAGGCTGGAGGCCTGGAAATCCCAGTGGCTGCCCTGGGCAACTCTTTCTCCCAGATTAAAAGAGGATGCATGTGTTGCAGTCATGCTTTCCTTGTGCTTGTAGCCTGGTTCAGCCCAGAGCTCAGCCAGTCCACGTGGTGAAAACAAGCTCTGGAGCCAAAAATCTGCCAAGCTACTGGTGCCAGAGGAGTGAAAGGACAAAAATAGCCAAATAACATGGACTCACAGAGACCCCTGAGGGCTCTAGGGCTTGGGGAGGGTTTCCCCAAATGCTGTATTACAGGTGCTGATAAATCCCAGGGATCAGGACCTCCCTGGGGAGCTGCAGCCTTGGCCACACACACTCCCATGAGGTAACATGTAAACCTCAGGTTCTGGTTAACTGTTGCCATGTCAAAAACAGGATGTTTCAGCTTGGAGAAACCTTTGTCTCATTTAAGTCTCATTAGGCCAATGGTTTAACCAGGAGATTGGCACACCAGAAATACAGTGCCCTGGGCTGGCAGAGCCTAGGGCCAGCTGGAAAGGAGAGGGAGAAGAGACCCCCCCCCCCTTCAGGCATCCATCACCTTCCCCTCCCCTCTCTCTCCCATGGATCACAGTCAGGCATGGAGAGGGTGTTCCTGGCAACCATCAGCTGGGCTGTTCCAAACACCATTCCCACCCCAGATCTCTCTGTGGTTGTGGCACTGACAACCAGCCAAGACAGACTACAGGCAATCAGGAGCCTGAGCTCCAGGAGTCAGCCCACCTAACCCAGCACATTCCTGAGTTTGAGTTCAAACCCCCCCAGTTTCCCCCCCAGCCCCAAGGCTCCCCAGTCCCATCTCCTACTGCTCCCAGCACGTCAGCACAGACAGACCCAGACCCTCACTCATCACATCACCATGCCTGGGGGGGTGCCCATGGACCCTGGTACCACCAACCTGCTCTGTCCTTCCTGGCCCAGGTCCCTGGCTGGTGAGGGCACTGCTCACACCCAACTGATCCCCAAGCTCAGCCTTCTCTGGGGAGCAGCTCCACTCCTGCCACACCCTGACAAGGTGAGAAGTTGCAGTCAACTCCCAGTGAGTTCATCAGCATTTCCTCGTTAAAGAGTGGCTGACTTTGTACTTCTTGACCTTGCCAGGTCTCAGGATCTTGTGCTTCCTCCACTCCTGTCCACCTGCAGCAAACTGACAGGCCTGGGCTAGAGAAACTGCCACCCAAATGACACCAGTGGCTCCTTGTGAGCCCGTCACTGAGAACAGGGTTGACTTTGTCACTCGCTGGGTGGGCAAGGCGTGACTCCAGCGTGACTCCTGAAACGAGCCCCACACCTCCCTGCAAGGACAAGAAGGATGGAGGCATCTGGCAGCACCTAAGCACTGGAGATGATGCCTGCCAAGGAGTCCCAGCCCCTTGGTAAGCCTGAGAGGGATGCTGATGAACACATCTGCTGAAACTGGAGAGAAACCCACAGCCACTCGAGTCCTCAGTGAATCCTCATCGTGGACAGCTCAGGTTTCTCAGCCTGCACGAGGGTTTAACACCACTGGTCATGTGAGGGGTGCAGTGTAGTGGGTCTGGCTGGGATGGGCTTCTCCAGAACAGTCCTTGTGGCACTGAGCTGTGCACCAGTAGCCAGCAGGGTGTTGGGAACACAGGGGTGTTTTGGCTACTGCTGGGGCAGCATCCAGGCTGTCATCCCACTGTTCCTCTTCTGAGCAGGCTGTGGGTGGGCAAGACCTTGGGGGGGAACACAGCCAGACAGACCAGAGGGATATTCCATACCATCAGCAGAGGGGTGGCAGCAGGGACAGGGAGGGGATTGTCCCTCTCTGCTCTGCCCTGTGAGGCCCCAGCTAGAGTCCTGTGTCCAGAGCTGGGGCCCCAGGACAAGAAAGATGTGGGGCTGTTGGAGAGGGGTCAGAGGAGCCACGGAGATGCTCAGAGGGCTGGAGCAGCTCCCCTATGGAGAGAGGCTGAGGGAGCTGGGCTGGTTCAGCCTGGAGAAGAGAAGGCTGTGGGGGGACCTCATTGCAGCCTCCCAGTCCCTGAAGGGAGCAGAGGAACAGGAGGGGAATTGGCTTGTTAAAGGGCTCTCTCCAGACCCATTGTCTCTGCTGTATTACAATTCTCTTCCACCACAGGAAAGTCTTTGCAGACTCAGTTAAGACAAGACCTGCCTCACAAATCCTGTGGAAGGAATTGTTGTCCATGTGAACAGCAACCTATGGCCAATCACCCACCTAGGCTTCCTTCTCCACAGCTTTACAGAAACCAGGCAAAAGAGGGACCCTGCTCAGCTGTGTAAGCATCTGGTTTAAAGAAAAGATAAGGCTCACTCACAGTCAGTTTCTTGATGGAAGGAAGAAGTCCCAGATACTCCTGCTGGAGCCTGTACTCTTCAACATCCACAAGTGATTTAGAAAAGTGTGTGGAGAGCAAGGTGTCAGAGTTGGCCAGCAGCACAGCGCTCCAGGGAATGCTGCAGAAGGTTCTCAGAACACCAAATAACTGAGCAATAAAATAAATTAGGTGATTCAGTACAGAAGGATGTAAACCCTTGTGTTTCTGTACATAATAACGAGCCCCAAATGAGCTGCTGTGTCCAAAGGGATCAACAGATTCAGAAGATCAGTCCACAAAGTATCAGCTCAACAGTAAAGAGCCCTGGAGGATAAGAAATTATTAAGGAGGTATAAAATAAAGCCCATCAAAATGCCACTGTAACTCCATGATGCAGTGACATGGAGCTGTTCTGCTCCATCCTCCTGAAAAAGACTATGGTGGAACTGGAAAGCTATGGAGAAGAAAAATGGTCCAAAGTTTGAGATAGTTTCTGTTTGGAGGATGCCCACACAGAATTTCCCAGTCTGAGAAAAAAAAAGACTGAGGATGAAAAAAAAATCTACAAAATCATTTTTGCTTGGACATAAGTGACCTGAGGACTGATTACACCTCAAAAAGTTAAGAGAATAATGTAATGGGCAAAGAAAAAAACCCAAATCAAAGGTTATTAACCTAAAGACCCCACATCTGATGAAAAGCTGGGACATGAAATGTCACTGTGTCTCTGTGCTCCTTTCTAGGCACCCACTACCCATCTCCATTCTGATGTCTTCCCATTTTGGTCTCTGCTGGGGACATGATGATGGGTGGGATGGATCTTCAGACTAGTCCAGCACTGACTACTTAGCCTTTTATGTCTTGCTTTTGAAAGCACTGCCACCCTCCTTCCCACCTGCCAGAAGCTGTCTCTGGACTGCACTGTCACTGCTCTACGCCTCCCAGATGCCTAAGAGGACAAATCTACCCAGCTCAGCCTTGGTGTAGAGTCCCACTGCCAACTGTGCTGGAAATCAGTCACAATTTGTCCCCTCAAATCACACAGCTGTAGGAAACTCAGGGTCAGTTCCATAACTGCCCAAACCAGTTTGAAAGCTGAATTTTCACATCCCTGATGACACAGCTACAGATTAACTCACTTTCTAGTATCTCAGCACACCTCCACCCCCAGGACTTGCCTTGCCAGGAAGAAACTGGACCTGATGGGCACTACGGTACTCAGTTCTTGGTGGCCTCTCACACTATGTATGGTTAAGTCACCATCCCTGGAGGTATTAACAGGTGAGTAGATGTGGCAAGTGGCTGATGAATGTATTGAACAGGGCTGGACCCAGGAATGATCCCTGATGACAGGCTTCCAACTAGACTCTGTGCCACTGCTGACAACCCTCTGAGCTCTGTCCATTGTTGAACTTCATGCAGTTTGCCTAGGACCCACCCCTCAATCCTGTCCAGTTCCCTCTGGACATCATCCCTTCCCTCCAGTGCATCCAATACACCACCCAGCTTGGTGTCACTGGCAAACTCGCTGAGGGTGCACTCAATCCCACTGTGGGTATCATTAATAAAGATGTTAAACAGCACTGGTCCCAGTATGGACTCTTGAGGAGCACTGCTTGTCACCATCTTCCATCTGGACATCAAGCCATTGATCACCAACCTCTGGATGCGACCAGAGTTTCCAGGAGGATCTGCCCCATGATCTTGCTGGGCACAGAGGTGAGACTGGGCTGCTGTAGTTCATGTTCCTTTTTCCCCCTTTCTAAAAATGGGGGTTATGTTTCCTGTTTTCCAGTCACTGGGAACTTCACCAGCCTCCTCAGCTTCTCCAATATGATGGAGAGTGGCTTAGCCACTTCATCCATCAGTCCCCTCAGGACCCACTGATGGATCCCATCAGGACCCAAAGACTTGTGCAACTTCAGGTTCCTTAGATGGTCTCAAACCCCATCTTCTCAGTGGGTGGTTCTTCACTGTCTCAGTCCTTGCCTTTGTCTTCTGTGACTTGAGCTACATGTCTAGAGCATGTGCCAGTGACAACTGTGGTAAACCAGCCATTGAGTACCACAGCATGTCCTGGGTAACCAGGTCACCCATTTCCTTCTGGAAAGGGGCCACATTTTCCTTCGTCTTCCTCTTTCTCACTGATGTACCTGTAGACACTTTTCTTGTAGCTCTTGACATCCTTGACCAAATTCAATTCTTTCAGGACTTTAGTCTTCCTGACCTCATCCCTGACTGCTTGGACAGTTCCCTGTATTCTTCCCAGGCTACCTGTGCTGGCTTCCACCCTCTGCAGGCTTCCTTTTTGTGTTTGAGTTTGCTCAGGAGCTCCTTGTTCATCCATGCAGGCCTCTGGGTATCTGTGCCTGGTTTCCTCTTTGTTGGGACGTATCACTCCTGATCTTGGAGGTGATCCTTGATTAACCAGCTTTCTTGGGCTCCTCTTTCTTCCAGGGCTTTGACCCACGATACTCTCTACCAAGCAGATCCCTGAAGAGGCCAGTCTGCTCTCCTCAAGTCCAGGGCAGTGAGCTTGCTGTGCACCATCCTTGCTGCCCTGAGGATCCTGTACTCTGCTTTCACTGCTTCACATTCCCCACCAACCTCTCCTTGTTGGTGAGAGCAACATCCAGCACGGCACCTCTCCTTGTTGGCTCCTCTGTCACTTGGAGGGCATTATCAATGCATTCCAGGAACCTCCTGGATTGCTTATGCCCTACTGTGTTGTCCATCTACGATATCAGGGCGGTGGAAGTCCCCAGTGAGGACCAGAGCTTGTTAACATGAGGCTGTTCCTATCTGTCTTCATCCACTTGTTCTTCCTGGTCTGATGGCCTGTAACAGATCCCCACTGTACTGTCACTTTAGTCCTGACCCATAAACTCTTGGTCAGCTCCTCATCCATCCCCAGACAGAGCTCCATACACTCCAGCTGGTCAGACACAGAGGTGAGACACCCCTCTTTATCTCCTCTGCCTGTCATTCCTGAAGAGCCTGTATTCTTCCACTCCAACACTCCAGTGACAGATGCCATCCACCACGTCTTCATGACTCCAATGAGATTGCAGTCCTGCAGGCATGAGCACAACTCCAACTTGTCTTCTTTATTCACAGATTCACAGAATCCCAGGGGTTGGAAGGGACCTGGAGAGCTCCTGGGGTCCAACCCCCCTGCCAAAGCAGCTCCCCAGCTCATATTGCACAGGGCGGCGTCCAGACGGGGCTGGAATCTCTCCAGAGATGGAGACTCCACACCCCCTGGGCAGCCTGTCCCAGGGCTCCCTCACTGGGAAGTTCTTCCTCAGATTGGTGCAGAACCTCCCTGTGGTATGTGCATTGCAGTTGAGGCCCCCAGTCAAGCTGACTGATTGGCAGGAGTGGCTGGAATTCCTCTGTGCTGTGCTTCAGGTGCTCTCCTGATGACCCGTGATCCTTCTCTTGGGTCTATGTATCTATTGCTGGTACTGGCATCAAACTGGCAGGAGTGGGACAGATTGAGGTTCCTCCCCCCAAGCAATGTTAGTTTTTAAGTTCTCTTCACCAGCTTGGGAAGCCTATGACCAAAGATGCTCCTCACCTGCTCTGGCAGATGGACTCCACTGAGCCACAGCAGACCAGGTTTCTCAAATCCAGTCCCATGTCCAAGTATCAAAACCACATCTGTGGCACCTGTCCTGTAACCATTTGTTGTCTCAACAGATTTGACTGGCCCCTCCAAGCCTCTTCCCTTTGTCAGGGAGGACTGATGAAAAAACTACCTGCACTTGAGTCCCTTACTGCTGCTCCCAGGGCTCTGTGGTCCTTCTTGATGCTCCTCAGGCTGCTCCTGGCTGTGTTGCTGTTGCCAATGTGAAACAACAGTGGTGGGAAATAGTGATCTGTATGATGCTTGGTAGTCTCTCAGTGATCCCAGCCCCTGGTGAGCAGCACACCTCTCTAGAGAGCATCAGGTCAGCAGATGGTGCCTCTGTACCTCTCAGAAGAGTGTCCTCCTCCTGTCACCCAGTCATTTCATGCACTGGTTGTTATACAGGGAGCAGCTCAGGCTGCCATATCCAGCTCCAGCATCTCTCCTGATGAGGCAGGTCTTCCCTCCTCCACTTGCAGAGAGGTGAAGCAGGTCTGAAACAGCACCTCAGGCTCAGGGGAAATCTCCTCCTCCTGCAAGTTCCCTCAGACAAGTTCCCACCATTTTGCCTTGAGGGTGGATAGGATGTGTGCCCTTGACCCTCACAGAACAGTGCCTGCTTGCTGGGTCAGGGACTTCCACGTCTCCCACTCCACTAGTGGAATGCCACTCCTTCCAAGAGGCACCCTTCCCCAGCACCTTCCCACACAAACTGCTGTGTCACAACCTGTTTGTCCACTCTGGTCACAGTGCTCTGCATCACCCACACTCCCTGGGCTGTTAATGACAAAGTTGTCATTTGCTCTGGCAAGGCCCAGGAGGTGTCAGCATTTCCTGGAAGAGCTGCCAACTCCTGGAATGTCTCTCTGCTCCCCTGGCTCAGGAAAACCCTCCGTGCACCAAGATCTGCTGCTCTGCTGGGGGTTTGGGCCAGCTCTAGAGGGTCTCCCCTTGGCATCTCCATGAACAACTTAATGAAATGGATACAGGGACATCTATGGCTCCAGTATGTGTCTTCCCAAGTAGACATGATGCACACATGGCAAAACATCTGCCTGCTGATGGATACAGGAATTAAACTCCTCCTTGTCCTGGTTTTGGCTGGGATAGAGCTCATTTTCACAGAGCCAGGACAGCTGACCCAAACTAGCCCCAAGGTTATTCCATAACATCTGACACCTTGCTCAGACAAGGGAGAACTGGCCAGGGAGGGGGAATCCCTACTCAGGGACAGGCTGGGCATCAGGTTCTGGGTGGTGAGCAATTGCTGTTGCTATTTCTCTCTCCCTCTGCTGTCCCAGTAAACTGTCCTTATCCCAACCTGCCTTTTTCTTCCCATTCTCCTCCCCCTCCCACCATAGGAGGAGGAGTTAAGAGTGGCCACATGGTGCTAAGCCACTGGCTGGGGCTAAACCACAACACTAATTTCCCTTTCCCTGCACACAGCTTTTGCTTAACCTGTTCATCTGTCTTTATCTCAAATAACAAGTTTTGCCTGGCTCCTGTTTTCCCTCTGTCCCACAGAAGAGGGGAGTGAGCAGCTGGGTCGATGCTTCACAGTTGGTCAGGGTCAACATTCATACAAAACCACTGTCTTCTCATTCCTGCTTGTGTTTGAGAGGCAGGCCTGCCCAAACTGACACTTTTTCTGCACCATCTGAAACAAGCACAGGTCAAACTGCAAACAGACATCTTTCTCAGTGGAAGAGGTTGCTCAAGAAAGTAATTTCCTATAAAACAGCCTCTTTGCTTTGCACATTTAGCACTAAAAGACAAACATCTGTGCACAGCTGCATGGTGCACACGTGCTCCATAAGCAACTCAGCCTAACTTGTCAGGCTACAGGCTGCAGGTCACTGGTCCAACAGTCCTTTCCTCAGCTACTCAGCTGTCTTGCATGTGCCCCCAGCTCTACAACACTTGGGCTGCATGAGAGTTCATGAGGCCCAGTTCATTCACATTGTTGCCCCTGCTGTGCATCAGACCCTCATTAGGTGCCTGCACTCCATACACAGTGAACCCATGGACACCCCTGATAATACCACCCTTACTTGCTTGCTCTATCAAAGGCATGTGCTTTTACACAGTAATCTCAATTCCTAAAGACTTTAGTTCCACTATATACCCTCCTTCTTCACACACCATTGCATGGTTGGTGTACCATCACCTTTTATGTTTGGTCTATCTCAAGCTTCTCAGAGCAGGCACCATCTTTTCCTTCTCTTACAAAAGGCTGCCCTCCTTCTCTAATCCACTTGAGTTTTCCTACTGTCAAGATGCGTATGAGTAAGAAAAAAAGGGCTGATACAATCTACTAGGGTCTCCAAAGATACATCTCCAAAGCCACCTCTTTCCACAAGGCTCCTTGCAGAGCTTTCTCTATTATCATGGGGATGCACAATAGGCATCCATGTGATAATAGAGAAAAACCTTGCAGATGAAAATTGGATTAAAATACACAAAGTAAGAATAGCAGCAAATAGTCTACCATGAAGAGGAATCAGCAATGGAGTTCTACACTGGAATATAACCATAAATGGACAAGAAAAACCACAATTACAAATTCTGTTGACAAAAACAGTTATTTGTGGCTGTAACAGACGAAGAGCTGCAGAACAGCCTTACAAGATTTCAATGACATGGACAGCAGTAGTGAAACATCCATACAACACAAGTCAGGATATGCTAGGGAGAGACACTACAAAGATCTCTAAAAATTATGATGGCAAAACCACTCTGAGTGCAGATTTCACCCTACAACACAAAACTAAGGCAGCATCAATGGAAGGTAGCAAGAAACATGTTCAAATAACAACTGAACAAACTAAAGGAAAAGATACTCATCAAGAATTATTAAAGATACCTGGGTAAAGAAATGTGCCCTTTTTGCTTCAACAAGTTATTATTCAATTACTCATAGTTCCCATGACAATTCTGTAAAAGAAAACCCCACAACACCTCCCTTCACAACCAAACTTCAACATTGCACAGCTGGCAAAGGCCTTATAAAGGCTTACAAGAATAACACCAAGAGACACATACCTAGGTAACTGCCAGCAGAGGTTTCTCCTGCTTCCTTCTTCACAGTTTTATGTAAACATTGGCATTATTACTGCCTGAAGTCTAATTCCCAGATCACTTAAATAGCATTTATTAAACACTGGCCATTGACCTTTTGACAACTGACAGTTCTCAGGAATTCATGGTCATGCACTGTGAAAACATCAGGAAAATAAAAAGAAAAAAAGGATCCTCAACTGGGGTTTCCAATTTACATTCAGTTTCTAAGAGATAGGCTGTGGAATTCCAAAGTGGAAGAATTTATTTGCTAGGACTAATACAGAAAACCTCTAAATATAGAGAATACACTAATAAAAATGCCTATCTTCTGTGTTCTTTGATACATACAACGTCCCAGAAGCAGAATTTTGTGGTCCAAATCTGTTTATTTCTGGTATTTAACAAAAAACTCTCTATTTTTTCTAAATACACACGGACTGCGAATTGCTTTAAGATCTTCCATCTACCAGAAATCTTTGCGTTCCTCTAAACTTCTTCTTAAAGCTGCTGCAATGAAGATGACTCTGGTTCCTGTCACCAGCTGCAGTGCTTCAGCTTCGCTGCATCTTCCTGCGCATCTCCTCGAGTGCCACTTCTCGTTCTCTCAAGAGCTGCTTAAGTCGTTTTATCTTTTCATCCCTTATCGTTTCATCCAAGTCTGGGGGAGTGGAAGGGAAAGCATCATCTCTGAAAGAGCCTTCAAGTGAATGATGGTTTTCACAAGACACTATGACTGGAATGCTTGGCTCTGTAACATCACTGTATTGAGAGTATGGGTCTTGCTCAGTCTCTCCTGCTAGAGGGGGTGTAACGCAGTCTGTGGAAGTATTGTGCTGGGGTAAGACTGGTGGGGGTGAAACACTTCCAAGTACATCGGAACATGAGCTGGTATTTCCTGAACTTGAACCAGTGGCTGATTTGTCTGAAGTTTTCCTTCTCTTTCCACTGTCTGATGGGACTGAGGATTTTCTTTTTCTTTTCTTAGTCAAATCCTCTTCCAGATCCACAATTATCTGTCCAGACAAGAAACACACAACATATGCTACTATTAAACTGAGCATCACTCTACGTTTCAACATCACAGCTGACTAAGCACAAATTACAAGTTATCTGCTGCCATCAGAATTACTACACAGAAGATGTTTCTTTTAGCAATTTAGGCAAACATACTTCCATGTTCAATATTTTTCCAGCCAATTAACAACTCAGCTACACTGGATTCCTTGCTTAGTCAACAGTGCACTTCTGCCTTTCCTGTGTGCACACCTATCACCTCCTGCAGCTGCTTAAGTTCTTTACCCATAGTATAAGACTTGATGGGAAAATTCACAATGCAGAATTCTTCATACATGCATTTCCAAAAAGGAAAGCTCAAACAAGGACCACGACAAGGCAGCTTTCCTCCTGGCTGTTTGGTTATTTCAATGTTAATGGACTTTGTCAAGAGCAGCCAGTAGATTTGCTCAATGCAGGGCTCAACACAGAATTATGAGAACCTGAGAAAGCCTTTGACTGGGCAGAGCAGAATCATACAAAAGGAAATTTGGAATACTACAGCTGAACAGAACAACTTTGGATGGATAAAACCATTTCAATGCATTAAATTAAGTCCTTACATTGAGGGAACCTTTCCAGAGGCACCAAGTTCCTGAAAGTTCCAACGACTAAATTTAGAAAGAAATTTGTGATTCTAAAGATTATACAGGTAAATTTATTTTAATGAAACCACACATGACTAAGAAGATACCCTTCCTTGGAAGTCAGCCACACCCAGGCAGGTGAGACTAACATGCCTTGAAATAATGGCACATGACTGACTTCAAACTCAAGGGCAAAGCCTCACCAGCAATTATTTTTCCTGTTATTCTGCTGATATCCATTGCACTACTGCATAAACAGAATCATTTACAGAAGGCTAAATATAAATCAGGATACAGAGGTGTGGTTTCTACTCCAATAAAGACTATTCAGCTGCCACTAGCAGGTCCAGTCTTCTCAAATTCTTCATATTTCCTCCAGGGGAACCCAGAAAAAAGAGGATAAAAATTCTCAGGTGGGACTCAGGTTGTACTAACATCACCCAACTCTGCTGCAGTACACAAGTTCCAGGAACAATTCCCACAGGGAGCACCCCAATTACTGACTCGCCCTGATGAATCCAGAGGTGGGAGGGTCCAAATAAACACACAGCTCTGCACTGACTAACCATATGTACTGAAAAACTTGGAGGTACCTTTTCTTCTTTAAGACATTCCTGATGATGATTTGTTATCTCCACATCTAACAACGAACTGCAAGAACCATTTCTCCTTTTCGAGCTGTTACTGGAACAAACCCTTTCTTCTGGTTGCTCAGAGGAGGTACTCAATGGTATCCTCTTAAGGTACACTCTTTCCTCCTTAGAAAGACCAAATTTTTTTCTTAATTCCAAGTTTTGTTTCCAATGTGGCTTCTCTTGGCATTTGGTTTGAATAACCTTTCCTGGTGAATCCATCTTTTGACACTGGATCTGAAATACAGAAACAGTGAGAGCACCATCAATCACACTCTCTCACTCTCTGCATACGTATCATCAAAAACCTAGTTACTAGAAAGACTGGTGAACATCTAATTTGTCTGACATTCTTAAAGAGTTACATTTAACACAGGTAAGCCAATTTTGAGAAATTATGTGCCTACTTTCATAGGTCTAACACTCTTGTTAGTTATTTAAAACCCCAAGTACATTGTGGAACATCCAGAAAATGCAGAGTCCAACTACAAAACCACAGAAGTAAAAGCAGGAAAGATGATGGAAGACCAGACAGTGTCTTTACAGCATCACTTTCAGGCTATAGAATGCATTTCATATTTGCACTGTGGTTGATCACACTAACAAAGCACTAATAACCACCCCTCATCTAACCTCACTGTAAGCAGACCTGTTTCTGATCTTTAAGTTCAATCTCACATCAGTATGCCTGGCAATCCACATGCTATTTTTCACAGAGGCTAAAGCAAATAAGATGCTAACAATTGGCATCACACAACAATGAAGGGGGGAAAAAGAAAAAAAAAAAGAAAAACAAACAAAAAGAAAACCCTTCTATTTGAACCATTTTTCAAATCAAATCAAAAAAGAAGCCCTACAGTCTGTTGCAATGCTTCACTGCCTAAAATTTCCACAGATATCCTTGGCTTACATTTCTCTTCTGCCTAGTCAACACAAGTAAGTATAAACTAGGTTCAGAATGATTTATCTGGAGGCAAATTTGCTCTTGAAGAACTGAAAACTTGACACCCAATCCTTCATGGATAGAGTTTATGAGATTTGAGGCTAAGGAGTTCTTACACATTTTCAATGTCAGGATCTTAAAAGAATACATAGATCCAGCCTGAAGGAGGAAAGTCATTAAAGATCTTAAGATTTTTTTTTCAGCCTGACATGAAACCATGAGTCAAAGAAGGTAGATTCCTCTCCATCATGGCTAACAGACTGGAGTTGACTGGATGACAACTCTGGATGATAAACCCTGCTGTTCTACCTTGTTCTCCTCTTGAGCAGCTGCAAACTTCTCTAATTTACATCACCCCTACAACACAATCACAGAATCATAGCATGTGTTAGACTGGATGGGACTTTTAAAGGCCACCTAGTCCAATCCCACCCTTGCAGTGAGCAGGAACATCTTTATTACAGCAAGTTGCTCAGAGCCCTATCAAGCCTGATCTTGGATGTCTCCAGGGATGGGGCCACCATTACCTCTCTGGGTAACCTGATCAACGGCTGTGCTGTGAGAATGCTGCATCATTAGAAAGCACCTAGCCCCTTTCTTTATGCATTTTCTCCCTTGCATAGTGAAATTGTACTGGAGGGGAAAAAAATAATGAAAGAAAATTAAAATTTTTTAAACCCAACAAAATCACATTTATTGCCATTTCCAGTGTGGTACTAATCACATTTCCAGTGGCAGGCTATCTGGCTACAAAAATCTGTGAACTTATTCGTAGCCAGTTTATTCAACTAGGAGGAGGACCATGTAACAATTCAGCAGAGGCTAAGATGGGCATGTTTATTGGAGAGAGTTACCTTTTGCCAGTCTTCACTGAAAGCACACTCCTGCTCAGACTGAGGTAAAACAGCACTTGCTGCTTTGGGGGAATGAGTGTTTTCTTTGCCATTCTGGCATACATTTTCCTCTGCTTTGGGGGAATGAGTGTTTTCTTTGCCATTCTGGCATACATTTTCCTGTGCTTTGGGGGAATGAATGTTTTCTTTGCCATTCTGGCATACATCTTCCTGTGCTTCAGGGGAATGAGTGTTTCCTTTGCCATTCTGGCATACATTTTCCTGTGTCCCTACTGCTGTAATGGGGATGACTCCACTTGAAATGCTCTCGGTGACGGGCAAACTCTCTCTCTGGTTAGCAGTGGAATTCTGCTCATTAGCACTTGGGGTCACCGGAGCTGCAGGTGCAGATTTTAAGTCATTTCTTAAGTCAGCTGGTGAAGAATTTGTTGAATTAGTACATGGGTTTGGGTATTTCTGAGGCAGCACCATCTCTTTCCTTTTTGACAGTAACAGATTCACCACTTTATGGGTTATTTTACTGACTGCAGTAGAATCAATTAGTGTGGATGTCTCCTTTTGAACTGAAGCATCAGAAGAGGAAGAGGCTTGTTTGTCAGCTTGGGCTGACTGAACATCAAAGCATCTTCTGGTCAGCAAATAGACTTTTCCATTGCACATGACCAGAGCATTATCTTTAATAGGTGTGATTTTTGTTTGGCTTCCACCAGGACCACTAGAACTGGGGGGTAAAATGTTTGCAGAGTTAACTTCTACGTTCTTCATGTCTGACAAAGTTTTCAAGATCTTGGAAGCCACATTATTTGATGACTTTACAGGAATAAGGCAAGGAGCAGATGACTGTGGATTTTCTTGCACAATCCATTTCATTGGAGTTTGCTGGCACTGCTGTCCATCAGATGTTCCTGTCTCAGAAGAAGAACTATTTCCCTTTTTTGTAGCTCTTATTATTAATGTTTTGGGAACTTCTGTGCCAGGTTTTGGGCAAATGGTTTGCAAACGCTTGGGAAGGACTGTTTTCACCGTGTTCACTGGTGACACAAAAATAACAGTTGGCATTTTTGTACTGTCAGCTCCTCCAGACACATTTGTTGCTGTAGCTGGAAGTATTTTTTGCTGTATTGCAGGTGGTAAATGAGAAGCTGGGACATATTTCACTTCTGCATCAGCTGGTATCTGGATGTGGTGGCCAGAGGGCAGTACTGAAGGATTCACAGCAACTGGAAGAGTTTTTGTGTTTACCAGCATGTATGCAGTCTTAGTCTTGTTAGATGAACTTGTTACAGCGATGTTCTGCAAAGACAGTCTATCAACTGAAACAGTCTGGACGTTAGGACCTGGTTTTGGATTTGAGCTTTCTTTTTCAGACCCTGTCCTAGCACCTTCCTGTTTGTCTAATGTAAGAATAATTTTTCCAGGATTAGGAGACTGAAAAAGAGGTATCTGAACAGATGAAGTTGCTGTAGAATTGGGAATCTGTGTCTTAAAAGTAAGATGTACTGGACTAGAAATACTCGCTTTAGAGTTATTTGGCATGGCTGAAGACTGAACTATTGGCACAAAGGTTCCAGAAGATTTAGAAATTGGAAGTAATCTCAGAAGGTTTTTTCCATCTGGTCCCGTTGTCTGAACGACTCGGTACATGCAGCCTGCAACGCTTAACAGAGACAAGAGAAAAGAAAGAGAAAAACCAAAAGACAGCATAAGTGAACACAGCATAGATATTGTAATTCATGTGTAATCAGTGAATTGTATACCCAGCCTTAGAAGCAAATTTAACTCCTGAAAAAATTCCAGATCCAATCTTCATGAACTTCACTGGCAAAACTCCTCCTGAGCTCCTTAGGGTACATTTTGGGTTAGCATTTCTGAATACCACACACTAGCTGAACATCATGTCCAACTTTTACACCACAGAGTAGCAAGAAATGGCATCCTTTGCAGATAAAAGGGAACATCTTCCATTATCATCCTCCTCCTCTACCTACAGGGCCTTTCATTCTGCCAAAGAAAAACCTCCTCTCCAAATTTCATAGAGAAGCGGTATTATTTCTACTTTCTGATCTCCCTGTCACTATCACTATCCCTACACTGCTATGAAGTGTGAATTTCAGGAAGATATAAGCAGATTAGAATCACAGAATCATAGAATGGCATGGGTTGGAAGGGAGCCCAAGGACCATAAAGTTCCAACCCCTCTGCCACAGGTTTCATTAGTTGCATGGCAAGATGGAAGCAGAAATTACTTAAGACATATACATACAGTAAATGAAAAAAAAAGAGGCATTAAGATGGAGAATATATTAACTTTGTGAAATAGGATGTAGGGTGACCAACTCATACGCCTACACTTCACCAGTCTGCTCAGTCTTTAGGGAGATACAGACTACAAAAGTGGTCATCTTGACAGAGATGGGGAAAAAAAAAGACTCCAATTCTATCAAGGTACATACATTTGATAACAGAAATCTATATCTAGGAAGGAAAAGGCTTTAAAAAAAAGGAGGAATACATGGAAGCAGCACCAATGAAATCTGAAGACTAAATACAGATTTTGTGGAAGTGAAGTTAGGAACTGAAAGCAGCAGACAAACAGATAAAATCTTAAACCAAAAATCAGTTGTGACCGATTCAAATGCCAAGATTTTTCAAGTTCATTGCAAGGCAGAGAATCTTTCCCACTTCAAGCGAGTTTGACCAAATGCAGGCACCTTCCCCAAAGAACTCTTGGGCTCTCAGAACAACCTCATGCCCAACTGCAGAAGCAACATGACATGTTGAGCCGTTTATGACCAAAAGAGAGTTTCCCTCATTAATAAAGAAGAGACCAAATGAACTGGCAGTAGGTTTCATGGTAAGATCCAGAATCATTAAAAGGCAAAGCTGCCAACTCCAGTTTCAGTCACCAAAAGCATTCTAGCTCTGTCCCATTGACTTCCTACATTGATACATGCATTGAGAATGTGGACATGAGATTATTTCCCAGTCCCAGTCCAGATCCCATCAGTACTGGGTTTATTCTCAGGTGGTTCTGAAACGCTGGCATTTTTTTCTGGCTGTGAAGCATTACAGTTTGGGTTTCCAGCTCAGCTTGATATAAAATGACTAGGAGATATCATTCATGTGTGTCCCATCGTTGTATCTCCTCAAGAAGTCAGTCTAGACATTGCCTTTTCCCATCAAGAAGTGACAAGAATGGTCTTCACTCCCAGAGCTGGACAGTTCCTGCTACAGCCTGAGGAGTCACATTCCCTTTTGTGGTTGACATAAATAACCATGCTATTGTCTATCTAAGGGTTTTAAACACTCCAAGCTTTCCTCACTGTAACCTCAGAATTAAAGCCCACGTCCAGTGTTTTGGTACAGTGCCTCATTTCTAGGCATGCTGCGTAGGAAAGGAGATGTATTATGTGATTTATCAGTGCAGCAGGCAGGAAATTCTGCACTACTTTCATTTTTACCATAACACACTGAAAATGAAAACATGGGCAATAGATCACATGGTTCCTAGTGGAAGCTGCCATCAGAGATTTTAGGTGGAAAACGGAGTGGGGTGTTTTGCAATCAGAAGTGCTAATTGAGAAGGAGTAGCACTGAAGGGTAATGTAACCATACAGAAATACTACTGCTTAAACAGAGAGCAACTAGAATTATTTGTATGTTTGAACTTCATTAAAGCAAAAGAAGACTCACTTTTAGAGCCACTTCAAAACTCCTAGCACTGCTGGTAATTCAGAACTAGGACGACCAGCACTGAGCTCCTGGACAGCTCTTTGCCTCTGTATCTTTTATATGCTTTGAATGTCTCAATGTTTCTTTCATGACACCACAATCTACAGCCCCCACTTTACTTCTCTTCTATAAATAAGAACTCATGTTCTGAAGGCAAAATTTAGAAGAAAACTTTCAATAGGTTCTCCAGAGGTGGAACTACTCAACCAGTGCAGCTTCCAGAGAACAAACAGGCACTTACCTTTGCTCAAAGTAACCAGCAGGCAAAGGGCAGAAGAGAACTCCTCTAGTTATCAAAGCAAAGGGATACCTCTAGCTTTTGTGCAAGAGGGAGAGCACACCAGAGAGGTGAAGAAAAACAGAGGGAGAAAGAGACAGATGAGACAGAGGATTTGCAGCGACAGTCAGCTCCACTCTTCTCACTTCTACCTTGAGTCACTGCTCACCTCCCTTCCAATGGGCTTAAAAAAACCTGGTTTTGACATTGTGCTACAAACAGGACCTTTTAGGTAGCTGAGGAAGAAACTTCCTTTAAAAATCCAGTTTGTATGAACTCCAAATTATTCTACTTTTCATGATTAAAGACGACAGCTGCCGTTTATCTTTGTACCCAATGCAAAAAAAATAAGAGCAAAAAACCCCAAAATGAAAGGTTTCTGAGAAGTAGGTTTCTTCTACTCAAAACAAGTAGGAGGTACTTACAGGATTGCAGAATTACAAAAAAAGCCAAAAGCTAAGACAAGGAAAGAGGAAAGGCAATGTTCAGATAAAACATTGGTGAGTTCTACTGACACACATTTACTCTATGAAAGAAGGAGGAAAGATGTCATCACCAAAGCTTTTAGACACTTTTTCTATTTGGGAAATGAGTTGAAAACACCTCACCATGTAAATTTCACATCACTAAAGACTCTTCCAGGTGATACAAAAAAATAACCAGGATTGATGTTTCATGTAACCAAAACAAACTAAGGCACTCTCAGGTTTTTCGTACATTACTGACTGATGAAGAGGAAAGCCAGAAGCTTTTTTTAATTCACTCTGCAGGCCACTGTTTCTTTGAAGAGTATGTTCTAAGAAGCCCATAAGCAGAGTGATCACAGAATCACAGAATCCCAGGTGTTGGAAGGGACCTGGAGAGCTCCTGGGGTCCAACCCCCCTGCCAAAGCAGCTCCCCAGCTCATCTTGCACAGGGCGGCATCCAGACGGGGCTGGAATCTCTCCAGAGATGGAGACTCCACACCCCCTGGGCAGCCTGTCCCAGGGCTCCCTCACCCTCACTGGGGAAAGGTTCTTCCCCATCTTGGTGTGGAACTCCCTGTGCTCCAACTTGCACCCATTGCCCCTTGTCCTGTCCCCACAGACACTGAAAAGGGGCTGGACATTTCCCCCTGCATTCCATCCTTCAGCTATTGATACCCATTGACCAGATCCCCTCTCAGTCTCTTCTCTCCAGGCTGAACAGCCCCAGCTCACTCAGCCTTTCCTCACAGGGGAGATGCTCCAGCCCCTTCATCACCTCCGTAGCCTCCTCTGTAAATGTCTGAGTGGGGTCCTCTGCTGGTGGTCGAAGGTCTCCCCACTGTGTCTGTGAGTGAACCCCATCCTTGCACACGCTCATCTCATCTTCAGCTGATCTTTCATAACCAGAACCAGTTTATTCTTTATTCCTTCACTTCCCTAAGCACAACCACAACCTTCTCAAATCTCATACATCAGCACTCAGAAACACTTGTTACGACATTTAAGCAGGGCCCAAGGTAGATCCCTGATCAGGCTGTGAGGACAAATACGCTCACAGAATTGAAACATAAAAAAGAAAGTGGCAGCCTAGCAGAAATCTTATCTCCTGTCACCATAGAGATTACCACATTCAGGTGGCTGCCTCTCTTTTTTAACACAAATAAATAAATAGTCCCTGACATTCTCAGAGGGAACTGTCAATTTGATGCCATTTTTCTTGGCCAAAAAAAGGTCATTATTTCTTTAGATAAACAGTCTGCACAACAATAGTGAAACCTCCCCAGTCAACAATGGAAATGACATCAAGCAAGCTATGAAAACAGAGATAACAGAAAGAAAGAGAGGAAGATTGATTGATCTCTGCCAAGCTAGAAAAAGAAAAATAAGAATAAACCTGCATTTCCCTCAGCTGGAAAAGAACTCCTGTGGTCTTCATTTGTATGACCAATCCCACCATTTTTGTTCTCATCCCATATTGTTTATTGGTCTTACTAAGCAGCAGCCTCAAATAACAACATAGGGTGTATTTGGAAATTCAGTTTAAAAGGCCTTAATGTTTGCATTAACAAACACACCCTCAGAATACATTCAGTAAATAAAACCATTCACCAAATGCATTGAAACCAGGAGGGCATCCCAACAAATTACTGCAACAGAAATCATCATCGTGCCATTTAAAAAATACACCAGTGGAGATTAAGACAGAAAGACTTGACCAGACTTCAATTATATTTCAAATTTGCCAAGAAAAAACATTCCCTTTTGCAGAAACCAGCTACTTTTTTAGTCTGCCCTTACTCCCAGCTATTGCTTTAGGGCCAAGTTTCATCTTCTATGAATACAAGTAAATGAAACAGGGAGCACAAGGCACTAAAAACTTCACAGAACCAACTTCATTTATTTTAATTGGTTGAGTTGAATCCAGGAAGTGACAAAACAACATTTATTTTAAACTGGAAGCGTACACCAAGGGACACAGTAAAACTCATTGTCTGCAGTCTATATTTATTTTAAACAGCTGTATCCTGGCCATGTATTAGCTGAAAAATGTAACAAAATATTTCTGCTGTTAGCATTATCCAAAGGAAATCAAGCCCTGTTGGGTTTGCCAACGAAACTAGGAATCCTATCTAGAATTTAGGTCCTAGTGGCTTGGGGCTTTATTGGAATCCAGCAGCTTTTAACAAAGAAACATTTCCTGTTTGACAATAATTTTGCATGGAAACACCTTCACCCGCTCTGGAATTGCCTGGAGCAGAGATAACACTATGGGAATGCGCCAGCTGCTGGGAAACGGTTCCTCTGGTTTACTAGAAACCACAGCTCTACCAGTTAATGACTGCATCCTCCTCCAGGCACAAAACCTTTGGCAGGATTGCAAAGATACATCACCAGCACCAAGGCAACAGCCCGAAGCCACAGCAGCCCCATGGCTCTGACCAGCCGACCCGAAACGCTTCGTGAAATAGCCGCAGCGATCAGAGAACTCTCCAGAGGGACGAGCAAAATGCACCAGGAACCAAACCCCGGACTCCAGCAGGTGACCCTGGCTGAGCTCCTGCCAGTTGAAAGCAGAATTCACAGAATCCCAGGTGTTGGAAGGGACCTGGAGAGCTCCTGGGGTCCAACCCCACTGACAAAGCAGCTCCCCAGCTCATCTTGCACAGGGCGGCGTCCAGACGGGGCTGGAATCTCTCCAGAGATGGAGACTCCACACCCCCTGGGCAGTCTATTCCAAATGTAAACACGGAGCCCCAGGCAGCCTAGCAACCCTCCTCGGTGTGACCATCAGCATCCCCCAGCTCACGCCAGGTCTACAGCTGCACGTTGATGTTGCGGTTGAGTCAACGGGTCGGCGTTGGCAAAGCCACCCCACCGTCCCCAGCGGTTATAAACCTGCATTTCACCTCCTTCCTCCTTCCCCCATCCCCAGGCTGCCGCCGGCACAACCCAAACCGCGCCGGGGCTTCACCAGCCTCGCACCAACCCCAGCCCCCCCCCAGCACACACGGTTGGGAGGCCTCACGCCAGGCGTGCCGGGGCCGAGGTGCGAAGGGCCTGGGTGGAGAAGGAACCGGGAAACGCCCCCTCCTCGCTTCCCCCGGGAAGGGACAGGCAGGGCTCCTCCCCCCCCCCATCCCCTAACCAACGCCGGCCACCCCCCCCCCATCCCCGCCTCAAGAAAGGGGGGGGAGGGCGAGCGGCGGAGCCGGTTGCTCCGCGGCCGTTGCTCCGCGCCGCGTGGTGGAGCCGGAGGGGCGGGCGGGCGGGAGGGAGAGGAGGCGGCGGCGGCGGGCACCGTACCTTGCGAATGTCTCCCTGCTCGGGCGTACCGGGGGTTCAGGCGCTGCCCGGGAGAAGGGCGGCAGCGGGGGTGGCGGCAGCGGCCGTGCCGGGGAGGCGCTGCCCGCCTGATCTCCGCCCGACGCCGGGAGGGGGCGAGCGCGGGGCCGGCTCGCGCCGCGCCCAGGGCCCGGTACTCACAACTGCGCGAGGCTGCCCGGCCGCTCCTCTCGGCTCCGCGGGGCCCCCAGCGGGCGGCTGGACATGGCGCGGCGGCGGGAGAGGCCCAACTGCCCCCGCCGCGGGGGGCCCCAGCGCGGCTCGGCCGGCGAACCACAGCCGTGGCGGGCTGGGGCGCCGTGCGTCACTTCCGCCCGCTCGCTCGCCGCCCCGCCCCACCGCTCGTAAGAGCTCCCGCACCAATCGGCGGGTGTTTCTCCTCCGGCTGCTTCCGGTGCAGGGAGGAAGTGGGGACCGGCTCCGCCGGGCGGCGGCGAGAGGCATAGCCGGCGGTAGCGGCGCTTCCGGCGGGCGCCAGAAGTAGCGGGAGGCAGGGCGGGGCCGCTTCCGGCGCGGCCGGGACCACTCTGGCTGCCGGGCGGGGCCCTGGGGCGGGCACAGAGGCGCAGTCCCAGTCCTAGTCCCAATGGCCGGGGCTGGAAGGGGCTCTCACAGTCACCGAGTCCGGCCGCAGCTCCAGACGGTGTCCCCAAGCACAACACCCCCACCCTTTCACCCCCCCAGGGAGGGTGAACCCCACCCCCGGGCTGTTGGGGGTCACAACCATCCAATAACTGCTCTGCACGAAGCAGATAAGCCGGCACTTTGTTACCCCAGTGCTGGGGGACACGGGGCAGACAGAACACCACAGGCGTGTTCACCCACGAGTACAAAGCACAACAGGTTTATACAATTGTAGCAAAATCATTGTGCACAAGGCTGGCTCCTGAGCTTGGCCTTTGCAGGGATTGGCTTTAGTTTGCTTCACTCTATCTATATTCTTTAAATATCATTGGTTGCCTATGCTGATTGTTTTAAATATGTAGAAGGGGAGGGTCATGATTAGCATATTTATGTTGTTTCCTGGAAATCTTTATTACACAGAATCACAGACTCACAGGGGTTGGAAGGGACCTGGAGAGCTCCTGGGGTCCAACCCCCCTGCCAAAGCAGCTCCCCAGCTCATCTTGCACAGGGCGGCGTCCAGATGGGGCTGGAATCTCTCCAGAGATGGAGACTCCACACCCCCTGGGCAGCCTGTCCCAGGGCTCCCTCACCCTCACTGGGGAAAAGTTCTTCCCCATGTTGGTGTGGAACTCCCTGTGCTCCAACTTGCAGCCATTGCCCCTTGTCCTGTCCCCACAGACACTGAAAAGGGGCTGCCCATTCCCCCTGCATCCCATACTGAAGATATTGATAAACATTAATAAGTTCCCCCTTAGTCTTCTTCTCTCCAGGCTGAACAGCCCCAGCTCCCTCAGCCTTTCCTCACAGGGGAGATGCTCCAGGTCCTTCAGCATCTCTGTAGCCTCCTCTGTAAATGTCTGAGCGGGGTCCTCTGCTGGTGGTCAAAGGTCTCCCCGCCATGTCTATGAGTGAACCCCATCCTTGCACATGCTCATCTCATCTTCAGCTGATCTTTATAACCAGAACCAGTTTATTCTTGTACCTATTGTTTTGACACAAGGTCCATAACCAGTACCCATTGTTTTAAATCGGAGCCCATAACGATTTTCCATAGTGCTGAAGGCACACGCCTTAGTTAGGTATTCCTACAGACTTCAACGTGCTTTCTGTTCTCAGAGTTTCTAGCACTCCTTTAAAATCAAAATCATATTCTAAACTAAAACCAAAATACCTGAGAAGTTAAGCTATTTCATTAATCGTAACATTTTCCCCCTTTGAAAGTATTAATAATTCTACTCAATACTTTCACATACTCAAATTGTGGCTTTATTGAATGTCCAACTGTGACATGATGGTGGATCTTTCTATGGCTTGTGCCAAATGCAAATTTTTATTTCCTTTAAAGGGAGATTTCTTCCAATTGAGCAGAGTGTAGGCTGTCCTGAAGTAATCTGTGATATATTTTGCTGATTTGCAAATTCTTTAATCAAATAATACTTTTTTTTTAGTTTTACCTTCTATTGATATTCAGTTCGTATTTATTTCCTTATCCAAACTTGTTCACCTACTTTTACTTGCCAATCATTCAAGTTACAGGTTTGTATCTGAATACTATTTGTTACCTGCACATGGTTTTTCGTTTATTCATGTTTCCACCATCATAGACTGCAGAGCAAACAGAAAAACAAATGTATTAATCACATTTTAGAGTTAACTTTAAAGTCTCTGGATCACCAACCACTCTCCAGCTACTGGGTGTCACCTTCTTCACTCTGGTAGAGTAGATCCAAGCATCTGATTCAGCAATCTTGATTTCAGTAAAGGTGGTTAACACCTTGTAGGGTCTGTTCCACTTTCCTTGTAGAGGTTTTTCATTCCAGGTCTTTAGATAGACATAATCTTCAGCACTGTAAACCATTGATAATTTTCCTTCAGAGCAGTCAACACTCTATAAGGATTTATCACTACTGGGTGCATGTCTTTCACAATTTGGTTTAGAGCTCTTAGATCCTGCACCAATCCATACTCACCATTTGGCTTTCCTACTGGTAAAATAGGTGTTTTATATTGGGATTCACACTCTCTTAAAATCTTGTCTTTCAAAAATTTATCGATCAACTTTTTAATTCCCTGCTTTGCCTCAGGTTTAATTGGGTATTGTTTAATCCTAACTGGGTTTGCACTTTCCTTCAATTCAATTTTTGTTACTGGCTGTGCTAATTTAGACTTTCCTGGGATGTTGGTTTTCCACACCATGAGGACCACTGCACAACTTCTTTCTGGGGGAATTTCTTGTATCTTTGGTTTTTAACAACAATAACCCATTTTCTTAAACAATTGATGTATTCAATTTAGATGACAGATCCATTCCCATTAGGGGGATTGGACTTTCTAGGACCTACAGGAATTCATGAATCAAAATTTTGTTTCCAAACTGCAAATGCAAGGGTTGTAAGAACAGCCAGTTTCCCCCTTTCCCTGTGGTTCCCACTATATTTGCTTTGTTAATTCCAGTTTCCCCTTTTGTTTTGTAACTGTAGCAGGGCAGCCTGTGCCAGCGCCCAGCAGCCCTTTCGGTACGGACATTGCTCCCCAAACCTGCCTGGAATCTCCCCGGTGCCATCTCAAACCATTCCCTCCCATCCCAGCGCTTGTCCCCAGAGGGAAGAGACCGACCTGACACCTCTGCAGCCGCCTCACAGGCAGTTGTGGAGAGCGAGGAGGTCTCCCCTCAGCCTCCTCTCCTCCGGGCTGAACACCCCCAGCTCCCTCAGCTGCTCCTTGCAGGATTTGTGCTCCAGCCCCTTCCCCAGCCCCGCCACTCTCCTCCGGACACGCTCTGGCACCTCAGCGTCCTGCTTGCAGCGAGGGCCCAAAGCCGGGCACAGCACCCGAGCTGAGTGTAAAGAACAATCCCTGCCCTGCTCCTGCTGGTTACACTACTCCTGACACAAGCCAGGATGCCGTGGTCCCTCCTGGCTCATGTTCAGCTGGCTGTCCACTAACACTCCCAGGTCCTTCTCCTCCAGGGAGCCCCAGGCCTGGCCTCCCGCCATCGCCCAGTCCCTGGGGATAAACGGGGCCAAGCTGCCATGCTAGGCCAGGGGAGGCCCCAGAACTGGGACCTGGCCTGGGCAGGAGGTGATACTGCTCCAGACCCTTCGCCGCAGAGACCCTGTCCTTGTCCCCACAGACACCCCAGCCAGCACAGACAGAATCACAGAATCACAGAATCTTAGGGGTTGGAAGGGACCTCAAGAGATCATCGGGTCCAACCCCCCTGCCAAAGCAGGCTCCCTATCTCACATTACACAGAGACGTCCTCTCCTGTCTGGATAAGACCAATTTGTAGGAATTAGAAAGCAAGGCATTCCTTTATTGCAGAGCTGGGTGGGCACACAAATAGCTTTGCAATGGTGAGCGTGCCCAAAATAGTGAGAGGTGACATATATACATCACAGTGAGACACAGTCATTCCTTTTCTGGGAATTAATTAGCATACTCTTTTTTTTCTCCTGAAACTCATGAATACACATGTATGTATACCCTGTCCTGCACACACATTTATGTTAATTGGTGGTCTTTAGGGGTCTTCTGGTGATCACTGATAGTGTCTGCTGGTTGATCTTAGTATTCATACATGCTCACAAAGTCTTCTGGCTGGCTTACACAACTTACCTGTAGAGACAGGACAAGGGGCAATGGCTGCAAGTTGGAGCACAGGGAGCTCCACACCAAGATGGGGAAGAACTTTTCCTCAGTGAGGGTGAGGGAGCCCTGGGACAGGCTGCCCAGGGGGTGTGGAGTCTCCATCTCTGGAGAGATTCCAGCCCCATCTGGACGCCGCCCTGTGCAGTATGAGCTGGGGAGCTGCTTTGGCAGGGGGGTTGGACCCCAGGAGCTCTGTGGGTCCCTTCCCACCCCTGTGATTCTATAATTCTACTCTATGATTCTATGAACTATGCCCAGTTTGTTCTGATCCTGCTCCTGTTATCTCCAAGGAGAATGTCTTATTCAGCATATTTATTACATCTTTATCCCCAAACTTTTTGTTTCTCAAAAGTACCATCTCCCAGCTGTGTTCTCACATCCCCAGGATTCTGCTTCAGCCCATTCCATTCTGTTCTCAACAGTGGTACTCATTCTGTCTTTACTTACAATAGCGTGGGCTGTGTTAGCCAAAGCCTGAGCGGGAGCTGTGTGAACAGCCTCGTGAAGGCTGAACAGAGCTTCCCAGGCTCCAGTGTATTTTCCTCCCTATTCCTTCAGCACAGGGAGATCATCAAAATAACTGTCCCCAGCTCAGCATCCCGGCGGCTTTCTCGCGCAGCTCATCTCGCCTCTTCAGACAGGATGGTGGCAGCAGAGCGGTACCAACTCCCTGGTACTTACACATCCTGCCGTGGGAGGCACTGTGTGTGCACTGGACACTGTGGCTTCCCTCAGCCCTCTCACATGCTCCATCTGCTGTCTCCACCCAGCTGGCTGCTCACGCTTTTTCCTTCCCGGGAATCCCTTTGCTCCGTATGGATCTCTTCTTCCCACTCTGGATATGCAACTCTGCTCGTTGCTCAGTGCTTCCACCTCCTTGCTGAGAGCTCTGCTACTCCTGGAGTGCTGGGTTAGTCCCAGCCGCAGGTAGGCACCGAGCAGCAGCCCCTCACTCACCGCCCCCAGCCCCGTAGCCGGAGAGGGAGGAGAATGAGAAGGGAAAGGCGAATCCCTTGGGGTGGTGCCTGTGGTTCCGCCCGAGCCGGGAGCTGAGCACCACCCACACCTCCCTCTGGGGCTGGGAGGGGGAAGGAGAGAGAAAGGAAACCCGAAACGAAACCTCGGGGGTTGGGATAAGGGACAGCACAGAGAGAAATAACAATACCAGGACTTTGTAGCAGAATACAGGAAGCGGGTGGTACAGGATGCGGTGCCTCACGGAACCACACGGCTGCCCTGAAGCCGGACTGTCCTCAAACCCAGCGTCCTGGAGCCGCGCACTCCTCCCCCACCAGCCCCCCCTTCCTTTGGGTCACCTGTCCTGGCTGTGACCCCTCTCAGCTTCCACCTTCCCCTTAGCAGGGCAGCATGAGAAGCTGAAAAGTCCTTGGCTGCTCGGCAACAGCTAAAAGCATCCGTGTGTTACCAGCACTGCTCTGGTCCTAACGCCCAAACACAGCACTGCACCAGCTGCTGGAAAGAATATTAACCCTGTCCTAGCCAAACCCAGGACAGCTGGGATAAGGACAGTTTACTGGAACAGCAGAGGGAGAGGGAAATAACAGCACCTATAACAGAATATCAACAGAATCCCAGGGGTTGGAAGGGACCTGGAGAGCTCATCGGGTCCAACCCCCCTGCCAAAGCAGCTCCCCAGCTCATATTGCACAGGGCAGCGTCCAGACGGGGCTGGAATCTCTCCAGAGCCGGAGACTCCACACCCCCTGGGCAGCCTGTCCCAGGGCTCCCTCAGCCTCACTGGGGAAAAGTTCTTCCCCATGTTGGTGTGGAACTCCCTGTGCTCCAACTTGCAGCCATTGCCCCTTGTCCTGTCCCCACAGACACTGGAAAGGGGCTGCCCATTCCCCCTGCATCCCATACTGAAGATATTGATAACCATTAATAAGGTCCCCCCTTAGTCTTCTTTTCTCCAGGCTGAACAGCCCCAGCAACTGATATCCCCAAGTGATATCTCAATAGCAGCAGGTTTGACAAGAGCAAGTGTTTACAAGACCCATAATGACAGGCAGAGGATGCATCCATCTGGCTGCTTCTCTAATTGAAGTGTCAGACCAACAAACCAAGTAATCCTCTTGAAGAGAAGACTGGACTGGCCACTGATAAACAAACAGCTCATGAGTTTGGCACACAAGTGTTTGCTTTCATTACACACACAGTGAACCCAAGGACTTGCATGAGCTCTGGGGGTCCTTTCCAACCCCTGTGATTCTGTGATCATGAGATGACAAATTTAGCTGACTAACATAACTGATGTCCTAATACATTTGTAGTCTTGCAACACTTGGGAGAGCACTAAATGATGCTGAGTTACTTCACCATGTGCTCCCTCTGCAATCCGTGCTACATGAATAATAAACTGGCTTATAGTTCTCAAGTGGTGAGTCATCAAAGGTGTACATGTCCTCCAAAGGCTGAGTTCCACCTCTGTGGTGATGCATTATTAATTTGTATTTTCAACCATGTCAAGCACATCTGCAAGTATGAAGTATTAAGGCTGCCTAAATTCACTGCCAATTACACAGCTTGAAAAGGTAAACGTGGTGTTAAGACATAGTAAAACCTTATTTTGATTAAAATCAGACTTCATTTGATTAAAATCAGACTTCAAAAGGGGTATTTTGCATCCCACTTCTGATTTCCAGACCCTGAATAAATGAATGTTTGAAGTTCTATTAGAGGTCCTTCAAATCCTAGCTCATTAATTCAAAACTCACCCGAAGTCTGAAGTGCCAACGGGCTGTTTGCAGATTCATTACCAACCTGTGTGTAACAACCAGTTGCTTTGTTGTTTTAAAACAGGTTAATAGCTTATGAAACACTTGATGAATTTATGGAGTTGTATCTTCTAATGTCACCAAGCATGGAAAGTTTCAGGGGTAAAGAAAAACAGCTGAGCAGGAACAGTGAGTAAGTTACAACTTTGATAGGACAATTCAGAGCATGAGGGGACTGGATCTTGCACAAAAGCCATATCTTCCACCCCAGAGAGCTGCCTCCCACCAGTGTTTCTCACACATAGGAGGGTAATTGCTCCTGCTAGTGAATCCAATAAAATAACTCAAGAAGTAAACTACATAGAGTTCTAAAACTGTATTTTTCATTTCACATATCCCCTATCAGTGTAACAGAATGAAGGACACTAAGGTAGAGGTTTCTGTGTCCTTGGAGTCTGGAAAAGATTTGGATTTAACTCAGACACCACCATTTTTTAATAAACACTAAGTTTAGTACCCAGAACTTTACCCATCAGTGGAAGCTGGGGAAATTATAGGTTAGTTCTCAAAAAAACCTTGGTCAGGCTAGAAATTGCACATTTCTCCCTTAAAACACCCTTCCAAAGCAAGACACTGTTTTCTGGGGAACAGGCAGGTTGTTCTTCACAGACTGTGAAGGTTCCAGTGGACAGCACCCAGAGGAACAGCCTTCAACTTGCAGCCACTCTGACCTGAAGCTGTGACCCAGAGCCTGCTGTGAACCCAAAGGTCGTCAGGCTTGTGGCCAGTAAGTTCCTTCCACAAAGCATTGTCCACAGGAAGCACAGACAGGCAACTCCAACTTGAGGGTCAGCTCCAGGCTCACATCAAACATCTGCCTTTGCTGCACACTCCTCAGCCAGCCTGGACTGTTGGCACTTTCTGCTTTGCTGAAGATGTTTGAGTACAAACACTTGAGCACTGAAAATACAGGACTAGTAGGGTCAGTCGCAGCAGTACTTCTTAGGCAAGGTTCAGTCCATCAGACCCCAAGCCTTGGAGATGACTTTACCAAGGTGAGCCATGGAACTGCCCTCTCCAGTCACTTCCAGCAAAGACCCACCCATCACCATTCAGGGGTGAGTTTTCCAGGATAAGGTTACACCATCACTCCTGTTTTCAGCTACTGATTTCAGCCCTTCAAGCCAACCAGTGAAGTTGATGAACAATATTAGTGGTGAAGGTTTCAACAGCAATGAAGGAAGCTGCCTCATCAACCTCACTGTTGTCAAAATGCTGAAGCAGGGCTGAAAACTGCATCTGGTTAGGAAAGGACCCCTGAAAGCAGAATTCACTGTAGGTATAATGTGGCCACCTACAAGACTCTTGAGTCACCACAGCATAAGTGCCTGTTTCTATCAACTGTGATAAAACCCAAAAGAAATGAGATCAGAAAAGACACCCCAAGCCTTAACTCACAACCCCCAAAATGGAAACTTAAAAAGATAAGCCTCAGAAAGTAGGGAGAATGAGGTAAAACCTCTACCTGGACATACAGAGAAGCTTTCTACGTGCTGGAAAAGAGTGAGGGAGCCAAGAGAAGAGCAGGGCAGGGTAGGGTGGGAAAAAACAGATCCATCACCATCAGACACCTTTCCCTACTGTATTAAATGCACTCAAGGTGCAGGTATGACCACTGCCAAGCTGGAATGGCTGTGCCTCACAACATGCATGCACAGCGAAGACACCATCACTCATCTCCTTGCCCCAGAGCCCAGGGATCTGCATCAGCACAGAGCCAGGTGCATTTTGATGGCTCCAAATCTGACCAATTCCACATGCAAAGACCATTGCCTCAGAGGACAATGTCCTGGTTTCAGCTGGGATAGAGTTATTGTTCTTCTTATCAGCAGGTATAGTGCATTTAGGATGAGAATCATGTTGATATCAGGCTGGAGGGGTTAGTTGTTGCCAAGAAGTCAAGAACTTTCCAGCTTCTCATGCTGCCCTGCCAACAAGAAGCTGGGAGGGGACTTTGCTGGGACAGCTGACCAAACCAGCCCAATGAGGCATTCCATTACATCTGATGGCATGTTCTGTACATAACTGGAGGTTGGCCAGGAGGTGGGACAGCTTTGGAACTAGCTGAGCATCAGCTTCAGGCAGTGAGCAATTGTGCTGTTCCTTTGGTTTGTGTATTATTATCATTATCTTCCTTTCCTGCCTTATTAAACTGTTATTATCTCAACATATGAGTTTTCATTTTTTCCTCCATTTCCAAGTATCTCCCCCCTCCCACTGCAGGCAGGGGCAGTGAGAGAACAGCTGTGCAGGTGTTTCAGCTGCCAGATGGGTTCAACCAAGAGAGTCACGAGGGAAAGAAGATGCAAACACTCTTTCCCAGTCATCCATTTTTACTGAGCAAGTCTTTGTGCCATGAGTTCTCAAGCTAAATCTCAATCCTTCTTCACAGGAGCTTCTCCACTGCTACTTTGTCAGCCTGAAGCAACTGTCAGTTCAATTGCCCTTGCTGCTTCTTGCTCAAATGTTCCTTCTACTCAACCCCTACTCCTTGCCAGGCACAAGCCCCAGTCCTTCCAACCAAAGACCAGCCCATGCAGCTGCTTTGCAACAAGATGAGTCCCAAAGAGACCTTGATCCTCCTGACTCCGTGATGGTTGAAAGCCTCTCCTCCTAGCATGAATGCCACTCTGTCTGCATGGACATTGACAACCACTGAGTCATCTCCTGCACCACAGCGTTAGAGGTGACACTCAACAGCAGAAGACATTCAACAGCTGCTGGCAGTCCCATCTTCTGCCTGTACTAGGCAGTTCCAAGGACTCACAGTGAAGCTCAGGTGACACAAAGCACTCCAAGGTAGAGATATTTTAGGTAACCAAAGGCCAGCCCATTTGGGGCTTGAAGGCAATGACTATGCCTTGGAACATGAGGCAAGAACCAGCTCTGCATTCCTGTGGCCACCTGCACTGCAGACATGAATGCAATGAGTCCCTTGAAGCGCAGGAAGGAGCCCCATTACAAAGCTGGTGGATGCAACTTCTGAGCCACAGTCATCTTCCCTGAAGTCACAAGCTCTTTGTTGGTCTTCCTGGCCACGAGGGCACATGGCTGGGTCATGGTCATCCTGCATTCCAGGTCCCTTTCCCATGTGCTGCTCTCCAACAGGTCAGTCTTCCCAGTTCTGTGTCATCAGCAAACGTGCTGACAGTGCACTCTGTTCCCTCAGCCAGGTCATTGATGAATATATTGAATAGTATTGATCCCAGTACCGACCTCTGAGGGAGCAGAGGAGGCTCCAGGGAGATCTTACAGCACCTTCCAGTACCTGAAGGGGCTACAAGGAAGCTGGGGAGGGACTTTTTAGATGGGCCTGGAGTGATGGCATGAGGGAGAATGGTTTTAAATTGGGAGGGGGTAGAGTTTGGTTGGTTATTAGGAAGAAATTCTTCATTCTGAGGGTGGTAGGGCCCTGGCACAGGCTGCTTTAAAAACATTTAAAAACATTTCTGGAAGTAATAGGATTAACAAACATTTCACAACTTGGCAAAGATATATGTGAGGTACCTTCACAGATCTGCAGCTCTTCCTTCACAGTACATCAGTATTTCTGCCCGGCCACTGCTGAGCAAACGATCCTCTCAGCACTTCTGGAGCCAGCCACACATCAAACCACCACACAGGCTGCTATTTTGTTCCATTAAATATTTGTTTCTTCTACCCAAAGTCTTTTTACTTGAATCCACTCACCTTCTTTTGATCTGTCTCCAGTCCAAGCTGTGTTAAACCTGCATCTAATGTGACTGCTCTATCTCCTTTTCCAGACAAGGCTTTTGTATTTAGTGATGCTCTCCTTGGCGTGAGCCTGTAGCCTTCAGAGTGTAACATGTTTACATCCTAGAGGAGAACTCTCAGTAAGTGGCCTTTTTGCTTTTGAACAAAGGAGAAAGCAATTTTTCAAGGGACATTTATTTCTAGACTGATAGAAGAGTCATCTCAGCTCCTTAACGTCACTTCCAGATACCTGCTGCCCACAGGTGTGTTCTTGAGCCCTTCCCTTCCTAAATCTAGTGTGACCCATGAGGTAATGTCCTACCAGGACTCCTCCTGCTGAAGACAGAGCAGTTGAAACATTGGTTGCTCTTGCTTGTCATTGAGCTGCCCTCTGCCCTGGGAGAAGTCCCTCGCTGGAGCTGCCCTGACCCTGCAGTGTGCTAATGCTGAAACAACCCTTCACACACCAGTCAGCTCCAACTCAACCAGCTTTTGAGTCAAGCTGTAAAACTAACTGCATTACTTGAACGTGTATGTCTGTAGTCAGTACCAGACACCCCCATCCCCACCCTTGGGTCAGGGTAACAATGACTGCTGAGCTCCCACCACACACAGAGATGACATTTCAGTTCTGGTTTTCCCCCCTCTCAGTGCTATTAACATGGAAACACACAGCTGCCCCTCCCCTATTGTTTGTATAGAAAACTTCAACTGTATACAAAATATTAGGGACTGATGTGTGGTCCCTACAAAATCCTTTGCTCTATCTGTCCCTGTACTCAGTCCTGGTGAGGCTGCACCTCGAGTGCTGGGTCCAGTTCTGGGCTCCTCACCATCAGAAGGACGTTGAGGTCCTGGAGCGAGTCCAGAGAAGGGCAACCAGGCTGGGGAAGGGGCTGGAGGGCAAATCCTCTGAGGAGCAGCTGAGGGAGCTGGGGGTGTTGAGCCTGGAGAAGAGGAGGCTGAGGGGAGACCTTCTCACCCCTCCCCTGCCCTGCCAGGAGGGTGCAGAGAGGTGGGCGATGGTCTCTTCAGCCAGGGGACAGGAGATGGGACAAGGGGCAATGGGCTCAAGCTGCCCCAGGGCAGGGTCAGAGCAGATGGGAGGGAAAAGTTCTTCCCTGGCAGAGTTGTGGGGCTGTGGCACAGGCTGCCCAGGGAGGGGGCTGAGTCCCCACCCCTGGGGGTGTTTAACAGAGGGGAGATGAGGTACTGAGGGATCTGGGTCAGCACAGGGACAGTTGGACTCCATGATCTTAAAGGGCTTTTCCAACCTTATAGTTGTGTGTGATTCTATGATCTGGCACTCATCTCAATCCCTTAACAGCACTCTTCTTATCTTCTCACCTGCAGAAAAGGCATCAGGCACAGACCAGCCCAGAAGGTGCCAGGGAAAGGACCAAGTCACTTCACTGATAAGAGACCAGAAGTTTATACCAAATCCTTGTTGTGCTCTTTTTTCCAGTCTGTTCCACACATTGGTCTTTGCTGGTGGCCAGCTGAGCTGACCCTGATCTCACCAATAGCACAATTCCATCTTTTTTCATACAAAAAAGAATCAGGATCTGAGCAGTCTAGGGAAGCTGCTTCATTCTAAAAAAAGTAAATTATTTTTTCCAAATTAAGCAGAATGGGGTAGGAGGGGGTTTTACATTTTTTTTTTTAGTTTCTGTTTCTCCTCTGGAAATCTAGAGAGGACAGGAAGAGGGGTGAAAGGGAGAGCTGACCCTAGCAGCCCCTGCTGCTGAGAGTGTTCTGCCCTCATCATCTTCCTTAGTGAGGAATGTGAGAGGGATGCTCACAGAAGAGCCCCCTCTGAAGCAAACGAATTTTTGTCTTATTTATTTGACAAAGTCAAACCCAACCTAAACCAGTTTGAAGTATCCACATAGGGATGAAACTTAACAGGAGTGTCCCTGGGGCACAGCAGGCATCACCACCTCCCAGTAGCCTCCAGCCGCCTGTTTCTGAAATCCCAATTCCAGCAGGAATTACAATGCAATTCCTCAAGCAGACACCCTGCACTTGTGGTGAGGTCACCCAGGCACTGGGTTTTCCATTTCTTGAGTTTCCACACAAAGATGGGGCGATTTCCAAAGCATCATGCTCTAATTCTTCTGTGGTCATTAATCCTGATGAGATATTTTGTTGTTAGGACCACAACTGTGTCCTGTGGCCCCTTCAGCCCCCAAAATGACAGCTCCTCCTTTGTCCTATACTGGATCGTTGCGCTGACCCAAACTGGGCCTTATGGTCACCAGCACTTGATCAACAGCCACAAAATGAAGGGATACTGTGAGAGCAGCTTTGTAACATTTCCAGCTACACCAGAGCACTGTGCAAGCTCATCCTAGTTCAAGTTTGTTTGTCTGCCCCCTTTAAAAGGAAGCTATTCCACATCAAGCTGTGTCAGGGAAGGCAGCAGGCCTGCCGGCGGCCTAGCTCCGTCACCGAAGACACAGGCCCTGACAACATCCTCCTGTTCCCATGAAACAGGAAAAGTTCCTCATGCTGAGAGGATTTTAATAATCACATTCTCAAAACACAGCGGCCTTGATGACAGGGGTACAGACTGCCCTAAACCAAGAAGTTATGGGAAGGTACTTGGGAATAACAGAACCAGCCATAAGATGGTCAAAACACCAGGTGTGTGGATGCTTTTAGGCATCAAAGGTAAACTAATGATATTTAGCTGTAAGATATGTTTATCAGAGCTTGTTATAATCACTAACCAATCAGTGGGGTGTAAACAGTGTATGCATCAATTAGCAGGTTTTTAGCTTGCCACGTTTGCAGTACCAAATGTCCATAATCTGTGTGATTTCACCCAATAAACGGCTTCACCTAAAATTCATACCAAATTGCATGTTGCCCATCACCCATCTCTGCAAAGTTGTATTCTCCCAGCTCAGGCCATTATCACAAAGATTCCTTCCAACCAGATTAAAAACCCACACAACATCCTCCTGGTAGTTACAGTAAATGAGAGAGACAAATCATACTATGGAAACAGACATTAATTAAGGTATGTGTGGTCAGGTTGGCTTCCCCCATCACTAATGCCTTCAGAGAAATCATCTACACCAGGCTAAAGATTCTCCATCTCAGTATGAGATGAAAAACCATGCTCAGTGTCTTAATGTTAAAACACACACAACACCCACCACACCTCCCACCCAAAATCCTGATTCCTGCCCAGTTCTGATTCCCCACAGAGATCCAGCACGTCATCAGCAGCCATGTGCAGCTCAAAGGCTTTGCCCTATGCCCAGCGACTGTGAGCTTCTGACCATGGGGAAAGGTCCAGAACCAGCAGGGAAACATATTACTGGCATGTGCTTGATGAATGGAAGGACTGTCCCTCCTGCCACAGCTCTGGTGATGATAGGATGTTGCAAGGAGAGATCTCCTAGGCACCCCATTTTCCAGTGCTCCAGAAGTCCCACCTTTGGCAGGCCACAGAGCCACATCACTGTCACCAGGCCACTTCCAAGGGAAGTGACAACTACGTTCTGCTTCAGCCATCACTCTGCAGTGAATTTCAGCTGTGCCTTGCAGTATCCATCCTCTCCTCCTCAGAGGTGCTGTCCCTTTGGAGGCAGCACTGCTACACCATCACCCACATGGCTCTGGTCCCCAAACAGAGTCTCCTTGACAGAACCATGGCCTGCCCAGAATTTTCCTTATTCCTCAGGTTTTTAGCTTAAACACAAGCTGAAGAAACCATCTTCCCATGGCTAGGCAGAGTGCTGGGGAAAAATCTCCCCAAAGCCTGCTGGACACAGCTGGCATAAAAGCAGTGAGCACACACCTTTGCCTCTGGCAAGAATTCCCCATTCCTGCCCCTGCCACATCACAACTTGGAGTTTCAACCCTTTATTCACCCAACACATAACTAATTTCTTTTTTGGAAAAGTTTTACAAAAGACTTGAAAATTGGTTTTCTTTTTGGTGTGCATAACATTTTGAAGTGCCTCCTCCTTCCAAACCTGAGTACACAAGAACAGTGAGGAAGTATCATGGGTTTTGGTCTTTTTTTTTTAAAGATAGATTTCTCCTGTGTAAGAGAACCCATTAATGCAATCAACATTGATCCAGAGCGAAATGAAACTGCATTTCAAGCTCTCTAAAAACACCAACATTTAATTTTATAACATAACCAGGGGTTTATTCCACAATATAAACTGCAACATTTGATACAAGCTACCCAAAAAAGGAGAAAGCCAAAATACAGCTGTGGCAATTACTTTACAGACCTTTTTTTTCTTTGTTTGTTTGTTTGTTTTTCCTGTCTTCTACATCACTGGGCCATCAGTGACACTAGGATCTAACATTTGCTTTCTGTACATCAACCAATGCTAGAAGCAACACGCTGATCAGAATGGTCATTCCAGTCACTGAAACCAGACATAGAAATTATTGCTCAGATAAATAAACCTAGCCTACGAAAAACAAAGTGGAAAAAAAACTAAAGTCTCCAAAGAGTTAACAGAGTAAACAGGGATTTCCTCAAAAGAGGATTTATTGGAAAAATTCATGGTGCAGGGTTGGGTTGGTGGTTTTTTTTTTTGCACCTAAACCAAGTTGAATTAAATATGTCGGTAAATCCCAGAGAGGTAATTTAATGCTGTACAAGAAAAGGTGCATGTTTCAAATGCCTTCCAAATTGGTGGAAACCCCTGCTAAACAGTCAGCATCTCAAACCTCAACAACCACAAACAGATCAAGGGAAAATACAAAAGTGTCAAAAATTGGGTTTTTTTGAGTTCTGGAAAATGATCCCGTAAGGATAGAAGTAGCACCATTTGCAACCTGGTTCTCAAACCAGCCTTTGTGGCTTCATTGGAAAACTCTAGAACCTTCTTCACTCAAGTCCTGAAGGGTTTTGTTGGGAGTTTTACTTCCGATATTGAGAGTCCTTCCCAGTGCAGCTGATGCAGATGTAGTCCTCCTTCTCTGCCATTTCTGGAGAGATGCCCACACACACCTGGTGGAACCACCGGTTGCAGCTGCCGTCGCACTGGACCCAATCCACCTAATGAAGAACAGACATACTGGTGTTCAGAGAAGGACCAAGCAAACACACGCAGCATTCATTAGTCACTCAGGGGCTCTTAATCTGGTTAAGTGAGAGAGAAGTGTCCCACACTACAACTGTCTAGAGTGCTGGATATTCAACTGTGCTCACTGTTCTCTGGACTCCAGCAGTCCAGCTCCTCCGAAGCAGAGAGGAGGAAAACACCTCTCTCATCCCTCCTGTTGCTTTCCCACCTACAGCAAGGTTACAGATGGCAACTTCACCACGGCCTCTGCGGATGTCCCTCTTCTCCTTTATCCAGTCTGGATGGCCCCGTGCAGAGCTCCAAGGCACTGCCCCATCCACAGAAAGGCTGCAACCCACAAAGCCTATCGCCGCCCTAGTTGGAGCTGGGACGTACACGGTGCCTGCACAGCCCCACCTCCTCTGAGAGTCCATGGAGATGTGTTGCCGTCCACCTGCCTTCCCCAGGCCCATCTGTGCTGGGAGAAGGTGGGAAGGATCGGTACTAAACATGTCCCAGCAGAGTAACCAAGTGCCTCGTGTTCTCTTTGTAAATAGCACTTCCGCAGTCCAGCAGTTTGAGGGCAGCTGAATGACCCAGATCCCAGCGTTCAGAACACCACAGCAGCCTGCCTCTACTGACCTCATCTCCCTCAGGCTGGAGACAATTCACAGCAGGGCAGATGGCATCTTCATCCTCAGAGTCCTCCTGTTCAGAGAAAGACATGTCTGAGGGAAGCGAGTGGCTTTCACTGGAACGCTGCATCTCCAAGAGACGCTCCCGCTCTCGCTCCAGTTTGTTAGTGCAGAGATCCTTGGAGTGACTCAGTTTCATCTTCTTCTTTTTAGGTGTTCTCATTTTCTTTACTCTTGCTCTCCTCTCACCGCAGACACTCTCTCTCTCAAGACGCCGCTTTAGTTTTCTCTCCATGTAACTAATCCCATCCTTTTTTCCTCGGCAACACTCATTCTATGGGGAAGAGAGTTTGGCAAAATTATAAGTACACAACTTATGGTCATCATCCCATTATCCTGTATCTCACTTCTAGGAAGAAGCTTAAGTACAAGCAGAGTGTTTGAACAGAGAAGCACGATGGAGAAGAGAGAAGCACGAAGGGGAGCACAGGACAGGGTTACACCTCAGTGAGAGATTTATGGAAAAAGATTCTTATTTCTTGCCTCTGAGTCCACTGCTTAGAGGCAGCTCAGCTCTCTCAGAAAGCCTCTTCAACCCAGGACAAGACTCAAGTTAGGACAGGTGTATTTAAAATAAACCCCAGATTCAAACTGCAAAAACACTTTAGGCTACAAAATGTATTAAGTAGTTTGCAACAAATTCATTATCAACTTCTTGACCCCTTTTGGACAAGGTAAATGTGTACTTGTGGAAGTCCAGACACACACAAACCTCTCTGGAAAGCTCATGTGTTCAGCCAGAGCTGCTCTGCCCATGTCACCCCAACCTCCTGCTGCAGTCAGACACTTGCCTTTTCGTTTGTCGCTCCAGCAGATGACCGCTGCTCAGCCTGTGAAACAGGGCTTTGCTTTGTGAACAGGATCTGGTACAGCTCCTGTATTTCAGGCAGAGAAACCTGTAGCAGCTGGGCTTCCATCATCAGCTCATCCAGCTCGGTGCTAATGACTGTTAGGAAAGACAGGCAGAGGAGAGAAGGAATCCTTTAGTGTCAGCGTGGACAAGAACCGCACAGACAATGAACATTCTTTTCTGGTAGCACACTAAAACCAACACTGGGACTTCTTAAAACCCTGCAGCTGAAAGAATTAACTCTCATCTGTCCCCTCATCACTGCTCACTTCTAAGAGCAGGGCTAAAGGGAAGATAAGGCTTGCATAGAAGTTACTGTGCTGTGGCTTGGTACCCTTCCAGGCTTGCTTCCTTGCTGGTTTCAAGGTGAAGCAATTGCCAATATTCTTGGTAATTTCTCCTCCTTCTGAAGCTACAATAAGTGTGATGATTCCTCACCACGTAATGAGTGGGGAGGAAGAAGAAATCAAGTGGAATCCGTAAGCGAAGCCAAGAGAGGAGAGGAAGAAAAGCAGAGAGGATGTAAGTGCACCCTGCTGTACAGCCACCACCCACTGCTGCTGCTGAGTTTCCAGGCTTGCCTTGGGCTCTCAGTCACAGCTGGAGGCAAAGGGGAACAAAATCATTGTGTAAATAACAGTATTGAGTACCACTCAGATACAGCCCAAGAAGAAACCTGGCAGCACAAGGACTGCCCTGTGGGATTTTAACTGGAACGTTACACTGAGGTGAGTGTCTGGTGTAATGTTACTATGGGCTAAGCTGCACTGACTCAACACCACAGGGGTAAGGTGAACCCTGTGTCCCTGGAGCACTATGCATCAGGAGGAAAGAAATGATAAATAACTTTTACAGAGTGGTAAAACGATGCAGTTTCCAGCAGGTCTCTGTCAGCCCAGTGAACACACAGTCTGAGCTAGGAAGCACACAGAACCTGCACTGAGTGAGCCAGAGCACAGCACCAGCCACAGCAGCTCAGAACAACTCAAGTCTCTGTGGCTCTAACAGTTGTGCTGCAGCAAAACTTCAGTGGATGCATGTCCTATGGGTTAATTACCCTGTGGTCTCCAGCACCACTCCCCTACACTGTCCCCATCCACCTCCTACCACTCCAGTGGTCTCCCCTCTCCATGTCCCCTTCCCACAAGCCCACCAAGAGCTGCATGTGTGGGAAGAGGCCAGCTCTCACCTCACACCTCCTGTCCTACTGCACCACACCTTTTCCTTACAGGTGGGCAACCTGTACTGTTAAGAAATCACCCTCTGCCAAGGCTGAACATTAAGTTCCAAAGCTGCAGAGGGGATGGAGAAGCAACCAGATTCAACGTCCAGGCACACTCCTCCCCCACTTGCTGACTGGGACACCATCTCTTGTCCATTAAACACAGGGGGAAAGAAAAAGTAAAGGAAAACTAAAAACATCAAATCAAAGGGAAGATTACAAACCATGAAGTGGGATGCAGTGCTGTCCTGTCGAAAATGGAGAATGTAAATACATGGTTCTGTTATCCCAGTCATGAGGCATGGAGAATGACATTGCTCCAATTGTCTGGGAAACCTAGGGAAATAAAAGACCAAACACAGAGATGTTGTCACTAAACATGTAGTTCTGAAGCATCAACTGCAATAGAATCAATACTTCTTTCTCTTACAGTTGCTTAAATCTTATATTCCTGGAAACTGTCCAGTCTCATACACCTGTATTCTGCATCCTACACCTAGGAGCAGGCAAGAGCAACTTCACTGCCAGAGCTGTTAGTGTGAATTGGCTTTTCCACAGAGCTCAGGAGCTGGCCCTGGCTCACACAGCACCCAGCTCTATCAGAGAATGAGCTTGCAGGGCAGAGATGGGCACAGAGTCACGGCAGGGATAACCCTGGACTCGTGGAAGTGAAGGCTTCAGCTCTAGATTGAGTCAGGGTAAGTAATACAGCTCCTTCCTTTGTTCACAATAAAGGTGGGATCTCTCCCTGCCTTGATCTGATGACACCAAACTGTTTTGAAGCCTTTCTCTTCACCTCAGCATGTACAGGACATGCCAAGGGCAAAACATGTGCTGGACTCAGGGGAGTCAGAAAGGACCTCAGCAGGTGTCTTCCAAAACACTGTCTACCTCACCCATTCCAGTGTATGGGCCCCTTTCAAAATCCAGCTCTCATCACTTCTCACAGCTGTTTTTCAAGTGAATTTTTCTATACTCATCTAAGGGCTCCACAGTCCTCACTTGGCCAGTGCCAAGGAAGCCCAATGCCAGTGGTTGCTGCTACGAGGTTCTCTGGCGAAATGAGTGTTGGATTGCCCCAGGTAATGGGAAAACAGAATTCTCACAGGACAGGACAGCAATGCCAAGACACTGGATTCACCAAAAAACCCAGTGTGGCTCTGGAGGCCACCTCTGACCTGCCCTCACTCAGTATCATTGTCTCCAGGAAGGGTCCTTAGCTCAGGCCCAGGTGGGACCCAAGCTGATGTAAGTGGTCAGATGCTCCTCCCCTGAGCTTCCCAGGGAGTTTCCCAACAAAGGCTGGGAAAGGTGGTCACAAGGACCTGAACAAGTTACTGTGATTTAGGAGGTTGGCTGACTTGAGCTCCACAGCACACAAAAATAGACAGACTGCTTTCAGGTCAGAGGAACCTCATGGAACCATGCCCAACCAACACAACAAAGCTTTCTGTTTCCATTTCTGGCTCAAATATCATCTTCTATGCCAAGATCTTGCCCATTTTTTTTCAGCTATACTAACTGGTGTAGTGAAAAGACACTTTCAAATCATAATTAAGAGAATTTTTCTCATAGACATCTAAATATACTTTTAATTCCTAAACCCAGGCTTGCCTACCTGAGCTACTTGAGAAGCAGCTACCAGACCCCTCTTCCAGCATGCCTGACATCTTTTGTTTTAACATAGCTGGGCATGAGAACAAACATGCAGAGATTTCACCCTATCAGGGCTGATGAGCAAAAGCAAGGGGTTTCAAACAAAAAGTAAAAGCAGTGGAGCACATTTCCTTTTGTGGTGTTTTCTGTTCATTATGCTGCAGGAACCTTTCAGATCTTTCCCCCTGTATTCATCATCTTGGGAAAAGTATAAATGGTTAACCCACTTCCCACTTTCTCCATGCTTTTTGCTGGAAGATTATCACTGGAGAAGTCTGAAACTCCCTCCTGACCACACCTGAACCAGCTGCTGGATCTTAACTCAGCAACATGACCAGAACGTTCAGCTGGGAGCCCCGGTGCAAGTGGGAAGGGGATGGAGTAGCAGTGGCAGATAAAGACACCCTGTTGAAAACAACCTTTTCTGAGAGCTAAGCTGGTAGCACTCCTAATTCCCAACACTTAAAACTATCCTGAAATACTTGGAAGAGATGAACATAAAGACTAATGGAGAACTACACACTCCTGACAACAGCTTCAGCAACTCTGCTGTTCTCAGGGCCATGTTAGAGCACAGGAGCTGGGAGGTGAGAGGGAAATGGGCTCTGTAGGAGTAATTGTTCCCAGGACTCCTGCAGAGAACATGAGGCAGTTGCTGGAGGACATGCACCCTTGGCTAACCATTGCAGCAGAACCTCAATTCCTACCTGTAAAGCACCACATAAACAATCTGCCTCCCCAGTATTTCTAAGCAGAGGCAACGAACCCAGAGAGGTGTTACAGAGCGTTCCTGCTGACCACCCGCCACCCACCGCCACCCAGCACCCCGACGCCGCCGCTCAGCCCTCACCTTGTTTGTCTCTGGCAGCTGGCCTGCCGTGGCTTGCCATCTGCTGTACAATAGTCCTGAGCCAACTTTGTCTTGTACAAGTTTTAGATTCCCTGAATATAACATTTGTTGTGCTCTGTGCTGCCAGTTCACAGTCCTCTCGATCATATACCGCAAGGCGTCTCCCTCCGGGAGCCTCACCCGGATGCGCTGCAGGGAGGCCAGCAGTGGCAAGATCTTTTCCAGTGGTGGCTTTTCCGACCGGTGACAGTGTGGGCAGAGCCACACACGAGGTCCCTGCAAGTTGTTGGGCACAGAAACACACCCGATATGGAAGAACCCTCTGCAGAGTTCACACTGTATCATGGGAGCGGCCGGCTCCTTCTGGCACAGACAGACTTTCAGCTCTGTGTCCTCTTCACTGGCCAGCACCTTCACCTCGTTCGCTGCCCGCAGAGAACGCAGCGCTTCCATCTCCTTCAGCCGGGCTTCCCCCAGAGTAGCCATCTGAAAGGGAGTTCAAAGAGAGGCATGTAATCATGAAAGGAGGTTACCCCACGAGAAACAGGCTGACCCCTGCACACTTCCCAGATGTGCCAGTGAGGATTTCAGGTTGACAAGCAGCTCCTCGGCCCTGACCAAGGCTTTGAATATCTGAAGTGAAGCAGTTTTGAGATGTGCAGCTCTGTGACTCCAGTTCTCTTCTTTTTTGCATCAGGCCCAGAGGTATGAAGGTATTTCCTTTATAAAAAATAACTCCTGACTCCCCTCCTCTCTGTACCAAGTCCTTCCTGCTTCACACAACAAAACCATGCCCTTCACTAAAGCAGCTTAAGTTCTGCACCAAGCATGGATGTGGTTTGCAGGTACACCTCTCTGAACGCTTCCCAGATACACAGCCTGACACCTACAACAGTAACACACATCTGGGCAGCGTTCAGAACTACAAACCCATGTCTGATACCCTCCCCACACACACCACGAGTGCCCAGGGCCATACCCTGCCCTACAGACTCGCCCTGGGGTTTGTGAACACCAAGTGTCCAGCGTGTCATTCAAACAGGAAATTCAGGTGCACTCAGGGTCCTTTTTCCCCAGGAATCTCTATCATCAGCTGCCACTCAGAACAGGAATATGTTTCATTTTCATAAAGACTGTTAGTAGCAGCTGCAGTTAATAAATTCTATGCATTATAGAAACACATATAGAATGGTTTATAAACATATACACAATAGGTACTTCTCATATTAAGGCTCTGAAATATGATGATTAGAGAAAAGTCAGTAATGACAGACCCATGCCCAGCCCAGGCAGTACAGCACTCTGTGTTATGGGTGCTGAGCACTGCAGCCACAGTGCCAGGCTGTCAAAGCACCTGGACTGCAACAGTGAGAGGACTCTTGTCCCCTCATGTCAGAGGCAAAACCTGACACACTGAACAAACTGAGTTTCCTGGCTGCAGCCTGTGTGAGTACCCAGCACCTGCACCACCCTTATCTAGCAAAAGGGGAGACGGGTGTGTGATTAGAAGGACCTGGTCTCCTCTTACAGCACTCACAGGGACACAGCCTCAGAGTCTGGATTTCCAGACAAGGGTGGCCAAAACCAGAGCACTGAATGTGCAGGTTTAAGTATTTGCCACAAGTTACAACTTCCATGTATTCAAACCCTTCCAAATCAGTCTACTGCTCCTCATCAAGGACATGGTTTAATCTGACAGTGACAGAGGGTCCAAAATACATCATCTTGGATGGGATGGAGCACTTCATCAGCAGCAATTAACCCTACTCCATCCAGAACCAGTGTTTTACTCACTTTACAATGCACAAGGGATTTTTTATTTTAAATTACTTATGGTGTTTTAATTATAAATGGAGCATGCTTTGAAATTATCAGACTTGGGCAAACCCTATCCCATCTTTAATAAGGTTTTGTTAGGGTAGCAGAAAACAGGTCTCAATTTTTTGATTTTCCTATGCTCTGTTAGGCTACAGCATCCCCTGGCAAACTGCAAGGCGACCTCATGCATGAAGGCAACATGTGTTTTTTCCTCTAAAAGCAATTTTAGGAAGTTTGAAGCCAGAACAGAAAAGCACAGTCACAGATGATCTTCTGCAGAGGAGCAGTGCAAGCAATGAGTGGAGAACAGTCCTGTACAAGAGGTAAACACACATGGATTCAGAGAACTCAGAAGAAACTCCAGTTCACAAAGATCTCAAAGCACATACCGCAGATGCAGTATCTTTGCTCTCAGAGAGAGCTCTTTCCAAGTCACTCAGGGTCTCCAGCTTAGTGCTTTTCTTCTTCCCACTGGGCGCTGGCTCCTTTGACTTCTTCTGCTTCCTCTTCAGGGTCAGCGTCCCGATATCACATCGGGGACATAAGACCTGTTGGGCACAAAAGCAGCACTGTCTGTAACACTGCCCCAGCACAGCCACGTGTGACTGGTTAGAATGGGGATTCCTGAGGGGTTATTTTTTTCCCAAAGAGCTGTGGGACTAGGATGAGGTTATCTGGAGAATGGGTAGAGCTAGACCTCTTGTGATGAGGTGGTGAGGGGCTGGAACAGGCTGCCCAGAGAGGGGGTGGGTGCCCCATCCCTGGGGGTGTTCAAGGCCAGGTTGGATGGGGCCCTGGGCAACCTTGTGTAGCTCCAGGCCTGGAGGTTGGTGTCTCTGCCTGTGGCAGGGGGGTTGGAGCTCTGTGACCCTTGGGGTCCCTTCCAACCCAGACCAGTCTGTGATTCTATGATTAAAGAGTGTAAGTTCAATGCCACAAATGTCAATATTCCCACATTCACAGTGATGTTGGGAGGCTGCAGCACAGTATGCTCTTGTTAGCCACTGATCAAAAAGAACAGAGAAAGCCCAGGTAAATCTTAAGCATTTCAACAGTTCAAAGTTATCATTAAAAGTCTAAGTGTTACTAGACTGACCTATGTTAAAGCAAGTAATGCAATCCTGCAAAGATACTTAATATCTACTGCTACTTCCCAAGTTCACAGAATCACAAAGTTGGAAAAGACGTTTAAGATCATCAAGTCCAACCATTCCCATCCTAAGATAAACCAGATCCCTTAATACTTCATCTACCCTTTTTTAAACACATTCAGGGAAGATGACTCAGCCCCCTCCCTGGGCAGCCTGTGCCAGGCCCTGACAACTCTGCCAGGGAAGAACTTTTCCCTCCCATCTGCTCTGACCCTGCCCTGGGGCAGCTTGAGCCCATTGCCCCTTGTTCCATCTCCTGTCCCCTGGCTGAAGAGACCATCGCCCACCTCTCTGCACCCTCCTGGCAGGGCAGGGCAGGGGGGAGAAGGTCTCCCCTCAGCCTCCTCTTCTCCAGGCTCAACACCCCCAGCTCCCTCAGCTGCTCCTCAGAGGATTTGCCCTCCAGCCCCTTCCCCAGCCTGGTTGCCCTTCTCTGGACTCGCTCCAGGACCTCCATGTCCTTCTGATGGTGAGGAGCCCAGAACTGGACCCAGCACTTGAGGTGCAGCCTCAAGTTACAGAGTTAGTTCTGTATCTGCAATGAGCTTTCACTGGTGTGTCATTGGTCTTCTCAGGGCTGACATGTCTTACCTCCAGAAGAGAGTAAGGGGAGTTCTCACACAGAAACGTGTTAGCTGCACATTCCTTCCATGCCTGGACTTCGGACACCAGGGACTCCAGCCTCGGCAGGTAGTCCAGATGCACTGGAATAGACCGACCTCTTGTGACAAGTTCTGCTAGTGTGTCCAGCACAGGCACACGTCCTCCAACCTGCCAGATCATAAATAAAGAAATGCTTTATGTAGACAAGACCCAGCTTCCAGAGAACCTGCTGACATGAGGGGGGAAAAAAGAGGAGTGAGTTAAACTGCTGTTGGATTGTAAAAGAAATTAAGAACATAAAAAAACCCACAAAAAAAACAGGAAGGGGAGTGGGATCCATAAATTTTTGCTCAGTTGAAGACTGATTTCAGAGTGTGAACATGGAAACCACTCCAAGCTGGAAGGAGATGTAAGAATGGAAGAGGATGGATGGCAAAGGGAATGGAGAAGAGGAAATCAAGTAACTTCCACCTCAAAATTCAGACAAAACTGCTACAAAGTTACAAGTATTTTAATCTTGGATGTCAAAGGCTGACCATACTGGGACAGAATAAGAAACAGCCTGCAGACCAGTCATGCTTAATGGTGAGCAAGTGAGGGAACACCCCTCGATCACAGCATGTCTGAAATATCACTGATAATACAGACATGGACATAGCAAATGAATCCTATGGAGCCTCAGGGGAGGGGATTCCACTGCTAGGGTTGATACGAGTATTAACAGGCTGGTGTCATCAGGTCTTGGTGAGACCTGATTATCCACAGTGTGGTACATGAGGAACACTCCAAACAGGCGTCCTGAAAACTGAAGCAAGTACAAGGCCCCCCCCTACAGGATGCTACGGGAAAGTTACCTGTTTAGTCAAGCAAATGAAGGCTGTGAAAAAATGTTACTGGTAACTTGAAAATGCTTTACAGAAGCTTTGTTACTTCAGGAGTCTCCAAGCAGACCTTTGATTGCATCCCCTGCTCCATCTCCTGTGTTAGAGGAGTGCAGTTGTGATGCAGAATGGTATGTGACTACCAGTTAATTGTTACTGAAGGCAAAGTTCCATACTATAAAATCTTCTTTAATTTAGATTTTCCTTCATAGCTCCTTTCCAGCTTTTATTGCAGTCAGTTAACTGCAAAGGCAAAGCAATACAAAGCAGGCCCAGAAACAGAAGTAAAAATAGCAGCACTCAGAGAACACCTGTGCCATGTCTGAGGGCCCTGAAGTCACAGGTGAAGCCTTCTTAACTCAGCAGGGTGCTGAAGCACCAAGTGCACACAGAGCATTACCCTGATGAGGAGACTACAGCTCCCCAAGAAGCCACGGGCCTGTTTATGTACCTGCAGGGCTTCCACTTCCTGCAGCCAGTCCTTGGCCTTCTGAACCGCGTCCTTCAGCGCGGCCCCGTTGGGGAGATAGGCTGGGATCTCCTCTATTTCCTTCACTGCTGCTGCCAGGCTGCTCAGCGACTGCCGGGGCCTAGGGAAACAAAACATCTTGACATGAAACACTGCAGCACGATGGGGTGGTTTCTACTCACCTGGCTGATTAAAACCAAGGGGTTACACCAAATTATGATGGTATGCCCAGCACCAGAGGTGCACACTGCACCCCGGGGCATCAGCAGTGCAGGGGGGCTCTCAGAAATCCACACTTACTCTCTAGTAGAAATATTTGGACATTTAGGCTTAAGGGAGATTAAACACTTATGAACTTTTGAAGGACAGAACCTTGGATCCTCAAATGCAGGCTGAACCCTGAAACAGGACCAGCCAGCAGGTTCTACATGAGGTTAAAAAACCCAAAGATGCCTTTTCTGTATCTCACAATTTGATTCTGATGTTTTAAAAAGGCACAAACACAACTGCATCCCCATTCTGGGGGTTAAACCCAAGCTTATCCCAGTTCTGTGCTCTAGGAAGTTAATTTTTTTAAGCAGTGGATGAGAAACACTCAAGTACCTTCACGGTATAAGGATGGGGAAAAAATCTTAACAAAAAACCCCTGAGAATCCCAAACTTTGCATATGAGTCTGTGCCACCTTCCTGAACTTTAAGCAGACAGCACTCTTCCCCCATTTTACTTTTATAAATCAGAAGGAAAAAGCAGTCAGTAAGAACATTTCTCTCAGGAAGGATGCATGCAGCTTATTTCCTGCTCCCCAGCACCAACTCATCCACAAAAATCTCCTCAATGTTACACACAGTCCATATAGTCCCTCTAACAAATCTTTACCAGTTGGTGGTATATATCTAAGCTTCATCTGGACACATATCCTCCAGCTGACACTGGAGGAGGAGAGAAAAGAAGAGGTATCTTAAAACCCTTCCATATGGCACAAGGAGTGTTTGCACAACAATAGTGGAGCACCACAAATACTGCAAGCCAAGAGCAATGTTTAAAATCACTGGGTCACTTATCCCCTTTCTCCATCCCTTTTCCCTTCTGGGTGGCAGAAGTTTTGCCTTATTGCTGCCAACTGGACATACAAAAGAAACCCCTTCAGAAGTACAGCCAATTATTTCCACCTTAAACAGCTCAGGGGACCACAAAATGCAACACTAAGATTTAGTTTCTACCTGGCCTTGATCAGATTTCTGGCTTTGTCATCCCAGTGCTCAGACACAGTAAGGAGCTCCTGCAGCTTCGCCATTGCTTTCTCAACTGCTGGGTAGGGAGCAAGTCCAACCCCTGAGTCTATAAGACGTCTCATATCATCCAGAGTAAGAGAGTTTTGGTCTGAGGAAGCCAGCTGCACATCCTCGAGCCAGCGTGCCTGTTCCAGGCGTGTCCGCAGTTCAGCCAGCTGGGGCAGATCAACGTCAAAGTCAAAGCTGACATCCAAGAGCTCCTGAAGCTCTGCAGCACTGGGCATTTCCTCAGACAGGAGTTTTTGACTTTGCTGTTGAAAAGCTTCCACACGATCAAGAAGGTCCTGAAATACCCAAACACAAGAGTAAGTCAGAAGAAAACCCACTACCAAATCTCAGATGTCCAGCGTCCTGGCAAGCACCGTGGTGCAAGATACACAGTGTGCAGGGCAAATTGGATATCCAGACATCTGGAACACTTAAACAGTGTCTTCAACACACAGTGTGTGTCAGCATCTCCTCAGGCACCAGCTCAAGGATTGCAGAACAAGGAGATTCCACTCCAAACTCTTCTAACTAAGACAGGTGTTGGAAAGAGGTGTCAGTAGAAAAGATCTAAAGGGAAGAACTAAATGTTTCTTTGGTGCTGTTTTGTGGCTTTGTTCTGGGATGATTAAGGAGGCTGAAGACCATCAAGGTTAGGATTAAGATGGCTTTGAAGAATGCTGAGAAAGGCACAGGGCTTCTGGGGCTTATTTCTGCTGCACTGTGAAGGTTTTGGAGGTGTATGTGTGGCTGTTTGCAGTTCAGCCAGGCTAGTGCACAGAGCCAGTGCAACCCCACTGTGAAAGCTGGTGTTATTCCATGTCACCCTGCCCAAGCCTTCTCATTCTGGCTGAAACACTATTCCAGCAGCAAAGCTCTTCCTTCACAGTTGACATTTTGGTACGTGGCCAATGGTGCTGTTTGCCAGGGCAGGCAAATGGAAATAAAACCTTTTAGAGATCTATTAAATTGTGAACTATCTTCAGTAACTGTTGGTCATTTATATTAACAGCCCAATTTGCATAACTACACATAATTTAGGATTGTTGAGAATGATATAAAAGAACCTGACCATATGTGTTTGCTATTTCCCTGTTCAAGAACACCAGATGGAGAAGAACTGTTTGCACGTCTGGCATTTCTGAACTTCTGCTTTTTCAATAGTTAAATAACTTCACAGAGTTACAAAGCTATAAACAAATAACTGTAAACAGGATTACATTAAATCTGATTCACACATTCCTGATAAAGCTTCTAAAGCAACAGTCAGAAAACTGGGCTGAGCTGATCGGTCACGATTTAGTTACACTGCTTAAGAGGTGGTTCAGGAGCTGGACACTCCACCTCCTTGTTCTAACAGTCACAAATATGCAAATCTATTGCAACTACACAGAATTTCTGGGGTTTTTTAATTACCCCTCAAGTGTAATATGCAGCATTTTGGCAAGTTCTGAAACTAAACCTTGAATTACTTTCAACTTGTCTGAAGTCTGATCATGTGGTGAGACAGAGTGATGTGACTCAGAGGCCCCAGCAGGTACTCTGCTAGCACAAGCATTGGGTTGGCCTAGGCTGGTGGCTGGGGCTTGGGTGTCTCTGTAGTGTTTCCTGGGCTGATGGCACGGGGGAGCATCAAACTACAAGACTATGAGAAAGCTGATTCTGGATTGAGGAAGGTGATAGGACTGGAGAACTGTCACTCAAAAGCATTCTGGACTTTGGAGCGTTCTCTGAAAAACCTGGCTTCACTTTTAAGAAGAAACTAGTTAACTGACCCCAAACTTTTAATCTGTAGCTACCCAGGCCCATCCTGCTGCTGGTTTCATGTTACTTGGTGCAATATTAACCTTTCAATTCCCCTATGTGGCATAGGAATCTCCTGCCCACGAACACCAGCAGGTCAGAGAGCTCCATTCTCAGGCAACTCGTGCAGGGGTTGCCCAGCCCTGCCAGTTTAAAGGTAACAATTACTGGTGCAAATAGTAAACCAGGAGATTAATGGAGCACAAATACATCACTGTGACAAGTGCTTGTGTTCTTTCCCCTCCAATTTTCTAAGTTACCTTCAGTAATGGTGTCTGACTGAGGACACAGGGCAGAGCATACAGCTGCCTCACGAACAACCGGAGCTCGTTCACTGTCAGCTGATTTTGACACTTTCCTCCTCCAGAACGGTACCTGCAACGACACACAACTCAATTTTGCTGACTGCCACCAAAAATTAAACCAAATCTAAACTTCTCTAAAGTCTGCTTATGATTTCTTGTAACTCAGGCTTTACTCACAAATAACAAGAGCATTCAAAAGCATCCAGGCAGCCCAGCGCCTCCATCCATGGGAAAACCTCAGTGAGCCATAGCAGAACAAGCTATTGTTGAGAATACTTTCAGCTTAAAGCTTTCTGGAACAGCTACTCAGCCTTGGAAGAGCACTGGTTATTATGGACTAAAATTGGGCTTTTTTCCAGAACACAAAGGCATTGTGGATGAACCACTCGGTTCTGTTGCAATAGCTATTGTAGTACAGTCTCCCCATGCCCATACCAAAAGAGAACAAATCCCAATTTTGAATGGTTTTCTATCCACAGGTCGTGTAGGCACTTCTGAAAAATCCTCTTTAGGCTGAAATCATCATTTTCATTTTTAACAAAAAGCTTTGTATCAAAAGGAGTGGCTTATAAGTGTTAACAAATTGGCTGATATTAAAAACCTCTCTAAACTCAAGCCAATGTCAACTAGATCTGAGAACCCTGAAAAGAAAAGGGAAAAAAAATCTCTTACAATGCTGGCTGCAATTGAATCCACAATGTGTCACTTAAACAAAAGAGGAAAACAACATCCCAGCACGATGTGCCAGCATGACTGGAATGAGAACACTGTAAAATTGATTTTAATTTACCATTCTATGTTAAAAATAGGTATTTTATTAAAGGATATGCAACATCACATTGGGAGTGATCCCAATCCATAGTAAGCTGAATAATAAAACAAATTCAAAGTCTTGGATACAACACAGGTTGTTTTATGGTCTACAGTGTTTTATTGGTTTTTGTGGTAGTTCCACAGCATCTTCCAGGAAAAGGCAGAAGTTTTTCAAGATAAATATTTATGTGTATATATTCACACACAGGTATCTAAACTGCAAAACTGTCACAAGATGGTTTTGATAACCAGAAATTACATCAGATATAAGTGCTGCCAACAAAAAAGCAAGTGTTTTTCAGAGCTCTCAGACAGTTAAGACACTTCATTTTTCCACAAGGCATGAAGTGCAATAAATATAATGACATATGCCCCACTGACAGGATTTCAGTCCCTGTGGCACAAAGGCAAGTGGACTGTATCTTGTTGGGTGTTGCTTTGTCTGGAAATACCATACCAATCTGTCCTTTTGGGGAATATCAGAATGAGTTTACTGCCCAGCTGTCAAACACAAAGGAAGATTGAAAGCTCAGGATGTTTAAACTTATTACATGCAGTAAAGGTGAATGTCCCTGTAAAAAACAGCTCTCCTGAGAAGACAGAGAGATTACTTTCATTTTGAAAGTCTCACAGAATCCTGGCATCTCTGTTCAGTGACTGAATTTTGTCACAAACACATACAGTAACACTCACCTGGTTTGTCTTTTGCCATTAAGAAGCTGCTGTGCAACAGAGGCACATTTGTCTGCATCCTGTGTAACCAGCCTGAGGTGTCGCAGGAGATCATTGTCTGGGAACTTCTTCATTTCTGATTCTTCTATCAAAGCCTTAAAACTGATCAGACCTTTTGGGAAAGAAACTGAGTTAACAAAAGTCTCCCTTTGTGATGGACTTTAAATGATAAGGCTGAATTAAATATACACAATTAAATATACACATTAAATGTATTTCCATTTCAACTTCAGTTATATTTTGTGTCAGTGATTTGCAGTCTTCTCACACAGAGACTGTGTAATTTCTAGAACTACAAGAGCTCAAATATTTACTTTAAAACATGGAATTATATATGATTGCTTTAGATTATCACATAGGACAAAAGCTGCAAAGGTTCAGAGACTAAAAAGGGTAAAATGAGCCATTTAAACTTATGTGCTGCAGACAAAAGGTAAGCTACTTACTTTTTTTATTGTTCATTTTTGCCTCCAGAGCTTCGCTGACGTTGGAAGCCCATTCGTTGTACGACTCTGCACGCATCTTGAGCGCATTCATCATTGGATAGAGCTCCTCCAGGGTATAGCGGTACCTAGGAGCAGCACAGAATTCCAACCCTTCAGCAAATCCCAGCAGGCAGGAGGAGGGTGGGAAGGAGGGGCATCAAGGCACATCAGTCCAAACAACACAGAAAATGATCTACTGTACACCCAGGGTTATACAGTCAAGACACATCCAACCACACCACGTTCCTTCTAAGGCAATTTCAACATTACAACTGAAGCAACTGTGAAATTGTCTCAGGACAAGGTACATTCATGTAAGACAAAGACATAATGAATGGGAAAGGAAAGGTAACAACAGGAAGGAAAGCTAACAAAAGCAAAGTAGTGCTCGGTAAGGACCATGAGGAAGGGATGATGACCTTGTGGCTATAAATACAAAAAGCAAACTAACTTATCCAGCAATTTTTAGTCATTATAAAGCAAGAAAAGCTGAATGCTGAAAAGAAAGAGTCTTTGTGTATGAGCACAAAAAAGGCACTTTGTTTTGTGGGTGTTGTATCTGCAAAGGATTGAGAAAAATAGAACACTGAGACTAGCACCATTGACAAACACAGCAGGCACCAGCCAAACTGCAGCATCCACACATACAACAACCATCTCCAGAACACAGTGTTACTGCAGTCTAAAGCTTACCCCAGTTTGTATTTGTAGGTGGGACAGGAGCAGAGATCCTCAGCATGGTACAAGCACACCAATAATCCGGGTTTACATGGACAATAGACAGCAGACATGAAGCAGGTGGTTTTACACTTCAAGCACTGGCGCTCATCATCAGGGAACAGCTCAAAAGCCACTCTCTCTGAGTCAGTCACTCCCTGTAAAAGAGCAGGTTACATGGCTTCAAACTCTAATGAGGAGGTATTTATTCCAAACTGCATCACAAGCTGAATTTATCAAAGGAATAACAACGTTCAGAAATAAAACACTAGAGCCAGGGAGACAGAAATCTTGGTTAATGAAAAATTCACTATTCTAGCTGAATTACTCAAAGAACAAATATTACTTTAAAAAGAATAGAGTCAATCTGAACAACATTAAAGGGCAGATGCTGAAAGACGATGCATGTTAAAGGGTTCTCTGAAAACACCACCACTACTCAGGGAGGCACCACAGAGCTTTAAGCTGCTGACACCACTGCTCAAGTCCCAGCACGCTTTCACACCGCGGTGTCGTATTCATCTCCTACAACTCACCAGTTTATCAACCTTCTCACGCAACCTCTTCTCCTCTTCAATCATAATAGCCATGTCTTTCTGAACCGTAGATGCTACCACAACATCAAGAACATCTGCTTTGGAAGCCATTTTGCAAATCATCTCATCATGAGAGAAGACACAGTAGCGGTTCAGCAGGCGGTAGTGTTCCACACACTGGCGACCCAAGGGAAGCTGCATTAAAGAACATTCAAGAAGAGTTTGTTGGGAAATGCATGATTTTCTTATACTACTAACCAAAAACCAGCCAAATGAAAGGCCAAGACAAACCCTTCTAGCAACAATATTCTTAATTCAGCATGTAAAAGGACAGAAACCAGGACCCTGAGTTCATGTAAACCAGGACTGCTTGGCACCCCTTCACTGTGGATGCAAGTTGTTTAGTTATTGCATTTCCCCTGTGAACCCACCTGGGAGAAGCAATAATTACAGGTAGCCACATCACTAATTCACAGCAGGCTCAGGGAGACACAAGCTGAAGATACACAGGGGCTGGGGAAGAGGCAAAGGGAAGAGCCCGTACACGTGGAGGGATGGACCACCAAAGGCAGGTTGCAGAGCACACGGGGTTTCTCTCTCAAACACCACAGCTGTTTTACACAGGACACCAACAGCATGAGGAATTGCTGACTCCACAAACCATTAAAGCCCCTAAATAACCCCATCAGAACAAACAATTCAATATATGCTGGGAAGGTCACTCCTAGCTTTATTTTCAGGCTCTCACTGGCCAGGTGCATAGTGATGCTCAGGTTACAACTCATGGAAGGACAAGGGAAAACCAAACCCAAAGCAACAGGCACATGAACACAGCCATAATGCAGAAGCCTTTCTTCCAATCTTAGTCACCTCCTACTTCTAAGCGGTGTCTTAAATCTAGCAGCATTTTTAGATGGGGTACATTTATAAATAGCCAAGACCTTCTTGGGAAAGAAAAATCAAGAGGAGTCATCTGAACTATCAGTAGCCTCAGAGGATCTTTCTGAGATCAGGCAACACTGCCTGCCTGCCAAATCTGCTGGGAAGGAGAAATGATCACTTTTAACTTTGAAGCAAGTTTGGTTGTGTCAGCAAAAAGACAAGCAGCAAAACATTACTATGACCTACTAACCACAGTGTGTGCCTGTCTCTGTGGTTTCAATAAGCTGAGTGAAGCTTACAGGGAATAAGGTACTGGTCTGTAAAACCTTCTCTCTGAACATTAAAACTTCCTGTTCCCTCCTCATTAAGGTATTCTTCCCTAAAAGCCTACAGCACTTCTGCTATCCAAAAGGATATCCTCATATCAGAAGCAACTCTTACCTTTCCCCCAAGAGGACCAAAGTCATTAACTATTCCTAATGTGTTTTAAATCTAACATCTGATTTAACCACAGAAGATAAAGTAGAGAAGAAGTCCAAGTCATCTTTCTTTTCCAGCTGTAGAAAACCCCTCTTGGAGAACTCCCAGTGCAATAAACAGAAACATTTTATTCCAGTTCTTGATGATGTAGCTCCAGGCCTGGAGGTTGGTGTCCCTGCCTGTGGCAGGGGGGATGGAACTCTATGATCCTTGGGGTCCCTTCCAACCCAGACCAGTCTGTGATTCTATGTTTTGAATGGAATTTGGGGACACAAAAGGAGTGGATTCCAGCAGCACCAGTGCTTCCCACATTCTAAGCACACACAAGACATCCTCCTGCTCTAAAAGATACTTCAGCCCTACTATACAGTTTCAAACCAAACCTTAAGAGCCAGAGCAAGCCCAAAGTTCACTACATGAAAGAAACACCCTCAGAAAAACATTATGTTTCCAGTAACAGGCTTCATCTACCTGTGGACCAGATTTGTCCACCAGCAGTAGGTTAGAGCTGTGTATCAGTTAGGAACAACGTACTTAATGAGAAGCTGGTTTTGGAACGTACCCAATCAACTGTGCAGAAGTTCACAGCTTCAGCAAAATTGAAACCCTGATTGAAGCCACTGTGATAAGCTCTTGGGAAGGTGATCACAAACTCCCCAGCACACTGATTGGTTCGATAAACCTAGGAGAGACAGACAGACAGACAAGTGTTAGGTCAAATGTGAACAGACCTGAGTGCTGTGAAGACAACTATGGATTGCCAATTCTTAGTTACTTCTACAACAACTTCTTGCAGTGCTAAACCACAAGCCCATGAGTAACAACTAGCATTTGGTGACTTCTCATATAAAAGCCCAGAAGCAAAGGGGTTTCATTTGGCTGTACCCCCACTCCAAACCACTATGCCAGCTGCCAGTGCCTCCTGCAACCTGCTGGCACTGTGCACAGTTACAGAGGTAGAGCACAGGCAAGGCTCTTCCACAGGAGGCTGAAGGGGAAGAGGAATTTGGGAGCTAATCAAAAGTTCATGCTGCTGTAAATTTAATACTTCTGGTGGTATTCAATCAGCACAAAAGCAGGCAGGTCTTCCTGCATCTTTTAACTTTAAAAAGTTTCTCAAAGCACAGCAGACACCATGAATTTTGCTGCTTTTTCCAATTTTTCCCTTGGGTCCCAAGGTCAGCTAGTCAAAACTGAATTAAGTTGTAAAGGGACATAATTCCCATGAATAATCTAGTATGGAGTATGATGGAAACTAATGAAAAATGTTTTTAAAATACCTAAGAACTTATCCAGGAAAAATAAGACGAGGTGGATGACAAATAAAGCAAGAATGGGGTTGGACCCCTTGCCAGAAACTCTATGCCAAAAATATTGTGTCTGATTAGACAGACATACAGAGCTCCTGCCATTGTTTCAAAGGTCGAACCTGAACTTTCCAGCTGAGATACAGAAATAGAACACTACTACAGGTGGATCTCCAGAGATGAGTTTGCCAAGCAATTCCAAAAGCAACGATTCCGCTGCCCATCTGTTCATACTGGCACATTATACTAGACAAGGAGGATACAACACACATGGCAGCCACCACACCATCTCTGCAGTAAAAGTGGCTTCAATTATCAGGCTTGAAGAAGAATTCAAGGCAAATAAAAGAGGTTTGGGGAAGTAGCACAGGAGTCCAACAACATACAGGCACTCCGTGGGCCATCAAAGTATTCGGGTTCATTATGGTGACAAGTTGGTGCAAGAGATCTGGCTGAGATTCAAATAGCTCTGGAGCAAGCTTCTTCATTACATCCTCCAGCTGTTCAGCTGCATACCCTGGGGCTCCATACCACGTTTTAGGCTCCCCCCTGCAAGATTATTAAAAAAAGTTAAATATGAGCAATCTTTTAAGTTACATTTTCAGTCTTCTGCTTTAAATTACACCATGTCAAAAGAGGGGTATATCACCAGGAAGGAATGCAAAGGTTATGTACCTTCTTGAATCTTCACATTCTACATAATTCCCTCCTCCAGACCTAACTTCTTAACTGCCTTCATTTCTAGGCACATACATAAAATATTCAGAGGGGAAGAGGGGGAAGGAGAGGGGGAGGAGAATGGAGAAGTCCTCAGTGAAGTTCTGCTGATTCCAGCACAACTTCAGAACATAAGCTGTTTGTCTTTTACCATGAACACAAACTCCCTCTTGGAACTAACAACCACAGCCAGTTCTTTCTGTCTTGGGCATAACTGCCATAAAAGCAACATGCAGTAAGGAGAACTTAAACTTAACAGTTATGCAAAAGACAGCAAGAAAAATTCCATATCCAGAGTAGGAACAAAGACCTTTTAGCAGCAGCTTAACCCAATGCAACCCAGCAGAGAAAATTACGGTTATGCAGATAACCTTTATACCTGTCCTCTACTAAGTCATATCCCTGAGCATCTCGTCCACATGCCTTTTAAATACATCCAGGGTCAGTGACTCAGCTGCCTCCCTGGGCAGCCTGTGCCAGTGCCTGACAAACCTTTCAGTGAAGAACTTTTTCCTAATGTCTGCTCTGACCCTGCCCTGGGGCAGCTGGAGCCCATTGCCCCTTGTCCCATCTCCTGTCCCCTGGCTGAAGAGACCATCGCCCACCTCTCTGCACCCTCCTGGCAGGGCAGGGGAGGGGGGAGAAGGTCTCCCCTCAGCCTCCTCTTCTCCAGGCTCAACACCCCCACCCAGCTCCCTCAGCTGCTCCTCACAGGATTTGCCCTCCAGCCCATTCCCCAGCCTGGTTGCCCTTCTCTGGACTCACTCCAGGACCTCCATGTCCTTCTGATGGTGAGGAGCCCAGAACTGGACCCAGTACTCGAGGTGCAGCCTCCCCAGTGCCCAGTCCAGGGGCACAATCCCCTCCCCAGCCTACTGGCCACACTATTTTTGATACAAGCCAGGATGCCACTGGCCTTCCTGGCCACCTGGGCACACTGCTGGCTCATATTCAACCTGCAGTCACCCAACACCCCCAGGTCCTTCTCTGCCTGACAGCTCTCCAGCCAGTCTCCCCCAGCCTGTAGCGCTGCAGGGGGTTGTTCTGTCCCATGTGTAGCACTCTGCCCTTGGCCTTGTTAAACCTCATCCCATTGGGCTCAGCCCATCGGCCCAGTCTGTTCAGACCCCTCTGAAAGAGCCTCCCTACCCTCAGGCAGATCAACACTTCCTCCCAGCTCAGTGTCATCTGCAAACCCACTGAGGGAACATTCACTCCCTTCAGGTCATTGATAAAGATGTTGAACAGAGCTGGACCCAGGACTGAGCCCTGGGGGTGCCACTCGTGACCGGCGTCCAGCTGGATTTGGCTCCATTCACACCACTCTTTGGGCCCAGCCATCCAGCCAGTTTTCTACCCAGCAGAGGCTGCACCTGGCCAGGCCAGTGGTGGCCAGTTTCTCAGTGAGAATGCTGTGAGAAACCATCTCAAACACTTTGCTGAAGTCCAAGTACACTCCATCCACAGCCTTTCCCTCATCCACTAAGCAGGTGACCTTGTCAACAGTAACATCAATGATGGAAATGCTTCCTCTGACCAGGAATGGCATCTTAATGATCTGCAGGCATCTTCAGAAGCAAAGATTTGGTTTTCTCCTTTTACCATTTCAAGAACTAACACAGGATTTCGAGTCAGGCAGGAGAACAACTGGCTGCAACCCTATGACATGTATGACATGGCTGCTGCTCTAGCCTGGTTCACGTGGGACTATCTGCTCAAAATACTGTACCAGGACATGAGTTCTTCAAGGCACATGAAACACTGAAGATGAACATGGCATCCCTACTATTCCACAAGCCAAAGTCTTTTCAGAGCTCAGAGCATTGTCTCTTCAGAGGAGAGTCATTAAGATGGACTCCTTTGGCCAAGAAAAGTATTAACCTCAACTACACATTAATCTTTAATAGGCTAAAAACCCAGGCTAAAACCTCTGAGTCAAAAGGAAATACAGAAGAGTATCTGCAAATGAAAAGACATCAAGGACTTTCATGTTGAAGGAGAAATAGATGAAGAGGAGGTAGGGCAATGTCCTCTCCTTCCAACAGTTCCCAGCCTGACTAAAGACCCAGACACACACACAAAAAAAGCAGCACATGACAAGGAAGATGATTTTACAGTGAATCCTGGTCAGCCATTGAGCCTCAAACTCTCTTTTTAATCCTGTCAAGTCCTAAGAAAGCAAGTTTAAGTCACTGACTACTTGGACTGTGCTACACCAGGAGCAGCAATAAAGAACCACAATGACCTACCACCAGCTGGGATGTGGTTTTACCATTTTGCTGGAATACTCATGTGAACAAGGAAAGGGCAAGAGCTTGACAGGAAGAGCCACAATAATAACTCAAACTTCAGAAAAGCTGCTGTAAGGTGAGAAGTTGAAGAAGTTCAATCTACTTAGAATATCAAAGAGCTGGCAAAGATCTGTCCTCATTCCAGTTGACAAGTATTCACTTGATGAAAGGATTTATGATAGAATGATCTATCTAACAGACAAAAAAATATGCAGAACCTCAAGGTTGTTAGTTGAAGCTAGGTGATTTAAAAAAAAACAAAACAACAAACTTGCATGGTTTTCACTTTTACATTGAGCATAATAAAACATTTGATGGAGTATCTGCTGCACCTCTCATGGATTTTTTTAAACTGGGAATGGATGTCTCTTTCCAAAATATGACCTCTTGTTGAAAAGCAAGTCAGTGTAGGAATCACACTGTGTCAATTTAATCCAGCAAGGGTTATTCTGGCCTGAACTCCATGAATCTGATTTTAGTTCACTAATTAAGAGGGGGAAGGGGAAGCAAAAGGAAAATTGCTTCTCAGGTTGAGTTTATTCCTCAAACTCACCAATGCAGATAGTTAATCGAATAGCTCCAGTGGTCTTCTATATGCCAACAGAATGAAGAAAAGCACATTCCTACATAGAGCCAAGGTAATTTCATTCCACATATGTCTGCAGTGATGTGAGCAAGAACAGATTGCTCCATCACAGGCATGTTGTTTAAATTCCATCCACTATCAAGGTATTCCTGAAAATTGAACAGAACAGTCAAAAGTTTATACAACGTGAAGTAGAAAACCCAAAGAAGGAAAAACTGCCAAAAGAGCAACAGAAGAAAAGCATTTTCCCAACTGAAAAACCTAAGAACCAAGTCAAGCACTCAAAGAACAAAATCTCCATTGCCTCTGCCCCTTTCACAATCCTTATCTGACCTGCCCTGTTAAAATAACACTTCTTCTTTTGCTTTGTTGTTTGGAAGTTATTAATATCTAGGATAAACCTATGTCTTTTAATATCTGATAACAGCAAATTTTATTTACTCAAAGCTCTGATGTAATTCTTCTCTCTAAATACTGTGCCAGATACACAAAACACCCCCACTTTATACCTACCTCTTCTTCAGGTCTAACTTTAAATTTCCCTCCCCTAACTGGGAAGCCACTGCCAAATTCCTTTGAAGCAATGTCAGCTCCATATTCTACTGTCACATCCTCTTCAATGGTACTAACAAGTCTCCAGAACTCTTTTTCAACCAGCTCAGTGGGAACCATCTAGGTAGGAGAAGGGAAAAAAAAGGTATATACATGGAGGAATCAGTATTAAAAAAGCACATGCATAAAATCAATCTCAGGGAGGAACCCTCATTAACTTAAAGCATTTCCTCATTAGAAAAATCATTTTAACAAGAGTGAAAACGCAGCAGAAACATGCTGCTGCTTTGTGCTCTCAAGAATGGGAGACAGAGTATTCTCTTCCTTAAAGACACTTCTTCAAAACTGGAAGAAACCCACCCAATCTCAAGATCCAAGTTGCCAGTGGAACAAGAAAGTGGGACACCAGCAAGAACAAAGAGTCACTGATATAAATGAGAGCCTCTGATTTGGGATTTTTGTCCCATTCAAAAGCAGAATTCCACCCATTTCCCCCCCAAACCCTAATTTAACATTTTAACTAAGCACAAAAATGCAGTCTGCAGTGTGGCATCAGGGACATACGTGTACTGGCATGTTGAAGTAGTCTGACTTGAACGCATCTGCCATCTCTCCAAACGTGCGAAGCGTGTAGTCCCTTGCTGCCTGTTCAAAGCCAAATGCTTCTTGAGGCTTATTACACTCCTGCAATCAAAGAGATACTGGTTTCTATAATGTATTAAACAGACAAACTGTGCTTAGATTTTACATAAATCGCAGAACCACAAGGTTGGAAAAGCCCTTTAAGATCATCAACTCCAACTGTCCCTGTCCTGTGCTGACCCAGATCCCTCAGTACCTCATCTCCCCACTGTTAAACACCCCCAGGGGTGGGGACTCAGCCCCCTCCCTGGGCAGCCTGTGCCAGGCCCTGACAGCTCTGCCAGGGAAGAACTTTTCCCTCCCATCTGCTCTGACCCTGCCCTGGGGCAGCTTGAGCCCATTGCCCCTTGTCCCATCTCCTGCCCCCTGGCTGGAGAGACCATCGCCCACCTCTCTGCACCCTCCTGGCAGGGCAGGGGAGGGGTGAGAAGGTCTCCCCTCAGCCTCCTCTTCTCCAGGCTCAACACCCCCAGCTCCCTCAGCTGCTCCTCACAGGATTTGCCCTCCAGCCCCTTCAAACGGACTATGACTACAGCATCTGATGGGCAAGACACCTGACTGAAGTGAAAGCAACACCCCAAGTTGACAGTCAGGAGAAGAAATTACTCCACTTAATTCACCAAATCAAAGTATTTTTTAATTTATAAATCTGCATAAACATTAATGAGGCAATGTGCCCAATTTCTCCTTCTTGTAGTAGAGCCAAGAGAAAAATAAGATGATGTATGGACCTCAACAGTGAAGAGGCCAATGAGACACTGGTTTTAAATACAGAGGAAAGGTTCTAATTAAAATCCAATGCATTCTTTACAGGCACATCAATTTTTGGCTCCAAACTATTCAGTGATAGCTTTCCAATCTGAGACATACCCTGGCTGTGCTTCAGCTTTACCCTCCATCACCTTGTTCCCACAACATTAATTCCACTTGCAATCCCTGGGACCAAGAGTAAATGAAACCCCAAAACTTCAGCCTAACTTTTATAGTTTGTCAGATTACCTGTGCCAAACATTGGGGACACCTCCAGTCCCCTTTGGGAACATCATGAAGGGGTGGAATTAAACAGAAGGTATGGTAACTGTCATCACAGCCATCACACAACAGGAGACGGTCCTCGTCGTTCCCGCTGCCACACAGGAGACACACGTACAAATCCACCTGTAACACAACCACCAGAGTGGGAGTTCTGAGTACACCTAAGGCAACTCAGGAGCAGATTCATCTGACACATGTGCCAAAGCTTATATTTACCTCTGAAACAGAAATCAGACAAGCAAACACAAACTACTGATGTGGAAGTTTAATTAACCACCCTCTCTGTAATTTAAGGAAGGACCACAAGAGTCACAAGCCCTTTCTCCATGTATTTTGTTTCCCAAATGACAGACAACTTGATTCAGTGGTGGGGATGCTTCACATGAGCAGTATTGTGGATTCAGCAGATATAATGCAACACCCACCACACCCTAGGGAAAAGGTGGAGACACTCCAAACACAGGGAGGTTGTCTGCTGCCTGCCCAGCACCACACTGTCAGGAGCAACAGCCTGGAAGGCTCTTCTCCAATGCAGCATAGAGCCAGGACAAGCAGACTCTTGTCTTATGCTGTTAAATAGAGCAGCAGCATCTCTCCTGCTTCTCCCCACAAGCTTTTCTTCCTTGGGGAAGGGAGGTGTCAGGCTTCTAGCGCTGCAGATTTCATTCTCAGGCACACAGCTATACATGTGTAGTAAATAAAAAACTTTTGGGGGGGGTTAGGAAGGACCCAAGTAGTGGCATTGGATAGAAAGAATCTCAGTGTAACCTTCTCAGAAGTGAGACAAACGACCACTGCTTTCAGTTTGGGTAGTTTTGGGCTGGGGACATGTGCTGTGGAGAGTTGGAGCAGGAACAGAATTGTATTTTTAAGAAGCACTTGAAGAATAAAACTTCAAATTTGGTGCAGAAACTTGGGGTTAAGTGTAAGGACTGTTGGAGAGGTGGGTGCAAAGTTCATGTTAAGCTCCCTTGAGGTTAAAGAGCAAGGGGATGAGATCAGCTCACAGAAGAAACACTTCTGTTTGGACTCCTCTTTCAAAATGCTTATTTTGAGACTGAACCTTGGAGACAGAAAAGGGTTACTTCTGTTACAGATGGAGAAACTCAACTATCCTACTGTTTTCACCTTCATAACAGCACAAAGCTTTAGAGAATCACAGAATTGTAGGGCTTGGAAGGGACCTGGAGAGCTCCTGGGGTCCAAGCCCCCTGCCAAAGCAGCTCCCCAGCTCATATTGCACAGGGCGGCGTCCAGACGGGGCTGGAATCTCTCCAGAGATGGAGACTCCACACCCCCTGGGCAGCCTGTCCCAGGGCTCCCTCACCCTCACTGGGGAAAAGTTCTTCCCCAGGTTGGTGTGGAACTCCCTGTGCTCCAACTTGCAGCCATTGCCCCTTGTCCTGTCCCCACAGACACTGAAAAGGGGCTGCCCATTTCCCCCTGCATCCCATACTGAAGATATTTATAACCATTAATAAGTTCCCCCCTTAGTCTCCTTCTCTCCAGGCTGAACAGCCCCAGCTCCCTCAGCCTTTCCTCACAGGGGAGATGCTCCACGCCCTTCAGCATCTCCGTAGCCTCCTCTGGACTCTCTCCAGGAGATTCCTGTCTGTTTGATCCCAGGGAGCCCAGAACTGGACACAACACTCCAGGTGGGGCCTGACCACGGCAGAGAAAAGGGGAGGATCCCCTCCTGTGACCTGTGAGTATGTATATTGCAGCAGGCACAGATGCTGCTTTGTTTGAACCATGGAGTTACACAAAGAACACAAGAAGGTCCTCAGTGTGGTAGAGCTGACATGAGATTTCACTACATACCCATGAGAAACCCAGAAACACCTGCTGTCAGCAGGAGGCAGCAGCAGGGCAGGGTGTACTCACAGCATTAGTGGGTTTTTTAGCTCGGCCTTTGGCTTTGTCTTTTTCTGGTTCCCCAGCATGTTCTCTCTTCTCAGGAGGTTTCACTGAGCTCTGTGTTTCCTTTTCTGCTACAACAGTAAAAAAAGATGAGAGCATCAGAAAATGCTTTAATGCTTACCACTGCTCGTTATTATTTTGTTATTACTTGTTAAGAGTGCATCACCCCAAATTATTGATTGAACTACTCATTATCCCATACCCACACTTGTTTCAGGTAGCTCAGGGGAAGATTTGAACACCAGCAATGCTTGCAGAAGCTGGTATCAACAGAAAACACAAGCATGCCATCACAAGCCAGCAACGACTATCACAGCCCACATTCTTGGAGTACTTCAAACCCTATCTAAATTACTTTGAATTGAACTGTATCTTTGTAAGCTAAGACTCTGTTTCCATATTACTCCAATTTTAAAGCAGTGTGCCACACAGCAACATGAACCAACACTACATCTTCCTACAATGCTCTTCACACTTCAGTATCCTGTAGCATAGCTGTCCTGAAACATAGTCTGAGATGAGCACACAGCTGGAGTGACCTGACAGAATGTAGATGCTTCAACATCCCCACCTCATTCAGTCCTGACTTGATGAAGAAACAAACTCCCCACACCCAAATCCATACCCCAGGGTGTGGAGAATCCCCCAGCTCTGGTGCTGAAGACAGTGGACAATGATGTTTTCAGCTCAAGTTACAACTGAGCTAGAGACCTTCCCACCTGGACATGAGATCAGCTGAAGCATTTCTTGGGAGTCTGAACACTAACAAAGATACTAAGGAGAACTTTCTGAGAGATGTGGCCATTCTTAAGTATTAAAAACTGTCTAGAGCTTTTTCCTTCTACCCTTGGGGGAAGTTAATGACCAGAAACACTCAATGAAAACATCCAATTAAAACACCCCCCACAATCTCCTCATACACTTGAAAAAAAAATATATATATGACTATTTTGAATGACCAAAGGAGACTGAGAAACTGCCCAGTTAATCTCAATTATTTAGTTGTAAACAGTTCCTATATTTACTTTGCCAAATTACTGTAAACAAGTTTATTCTTCTGTTTGAAGAATAATAAATGCACAAAACTTTTATTCTCAATCTGAAAATATTTCTATAAGGACAGTCCACACTCAGGACTCTATGAAAAAAGCAGTTTAAAAATCATATTATGGGAATGTTATTGCTAAAAATCATGACATACTATCTTTTGCCTTTTATGACCTTCAATTCTTTCCTATAAGCATCTGAAATCTGATATATTCTTATAAGAGTTTCATGTATTTAACAGCTAGGGGATTGGAAATCTTCTCCAAGAAAACTCACAAACCAAACAAAAATATTTTGAAGGGATAAAAGAACTTTTACAATAATTAGAATTCAAAAATTAAGTTAGCAGAAGTATTTTCTTTAAATACTCTGAATTGTTCCAGCTGCTGAATTTACCTCTGGTCTTAAAATGAGTTAGTACAACACTCCCTACTTGCCACTCACCAGTCTCACACTTTGGAGGTGCACATCCCATTCTACGTCTCAGGTTATGAGTTCTGGCTTGAGATTCAATCTTCATTTTGGTTGCCTTAAAACACAAAAAAAAGGAGGAAAACCATCAGCAATGTCCTTAGATGCAACACACTGGTTTTATACCTGTATCTGGGACAATGCTCACTGCCATCTAAACTCACAGCAGCTTGTCTAAGTATGACTGAAGGATTTTGGAACATACAACACCTCAGCAAACCTGACTTGTGCTGGGCTCCTCCCAGCATCCAGAGCTGGTTTGGCTCTGGAAAAGGGCAGTGGTTGGCCATGGCCAACACTCAGCCCTAACAACAGCATGCTTATTAACATCTGGAGTTTCTACAGTTGAGCTAATTTAGGGGCAGACCCTGCAAGGTTGTGAAGTGTGTGTTTCAATACTCTCAAGAGCAGCGAAAAGAACAGGGGGCAAAGGACAATTCTGACTCCCTAACCCAAAAAGAAGATGTTTCTGTGTGTGATTCTTAATCCTCTTTGACAAATGCCAGGAGGGGACTGCATGGGCTCAGAGAACAGAGACACAAACACTTCACTGAGGTCTTAAAACCTCCAGCCTGACTTGTTCTGAGGAAAAGCCTAGATGGGGAAACACCTTCCAGATGGAAACTGGATAAAGATTTTGAGGACTTCACTTCAAGAGCCATTTGTACTTGACAAATGAATAAATCTGAAAAGGCAATCTGAATTTCTGAAGTACTTGCATTCAATTACTGAAGTTGTAAGAGAAATAGGCAACACAGGCAACAACCAGGAGGGATCTGAAAGGAAACCCTGCAGAAAACCTGTGCCAATAACAATACCACCGTTCAGTTTGATTTCAGTGGGACTTGGTAAGAAGCAAACCAGCAAGGAACTCTGGGCTTCCACAGATTTTTCCTTTACTCTTGTGAAGCTTCCACAGATTTTTCCTTTACTCCTCCTAAGTAGGGAACTCAGCTGGCACATTGTGGAGCTTTCAACACAGAATAGTATTTTTCCATTTAATTTTTGTATTTCTTCCCTGAAGTTTTGAGACTATGGGAGAAAAACGCTCAAATCCCTCAGTGTGAAGATGGGTTTTTCCAACATAGTATTTTTTAAGCCTAACATCTTAAGGAAATGAGGTCATGTAACCACTCTCTGGCTCCTCATGCAGTACAATCCATGACCAACCACTCCCTGAACCCAAAGTAAGGGGACCTGGCATCGCTCTAAAAGCCTGAATGCAGCTTCAGGTATTCAAGGGGGTGTGGGGTGGCTGTTCTGTTTGGGGGCTTTTTTTTGTTGGTTTTGTTTGGTTTGGATTTTTACAGAGGTGGTTTTGACATTGTTTCCCCTTCACTTTGTGTTCTCTTTGTGCAAAGTACTGTCTCTGTGAGATCAGGCAGAGGTCCCATGGCTTAAGATACTCAAAAACCAACACTGATCACTGTAATTGGTAATTGGGGTTGGCTTGAGCTGATCCTCAAGCAATGCAGTAACAGATGCCCCATCTTCCACACCTTTAACTTTTATGATTTACACCTGTATTTTGTGCTTAAGCCTATATTTAGCTCCACAAGAGGAGCTTTTTTCTTTCAGCCTGAGCCTGTTATCAATTCATCTCACTTTCACTTCCGTACCTTTGTTCTGGGCTCCTACACTTACCTTTTCTCCATGAAGTATCTAAAGCCTCTGCATTTCAAAACCAGTCTGTGACTGTCATTGCCCTTTTCCTTTCCAATTACGAACTTTTTCTCTAAGTGTTTACTCACCAAGTGGTAAAGGGCAAGATGACACTGTCATCCACAACAACAAACTAACACTCCACATCTCACAATGGCAAACTAACACTCAGCCCACAGGCTGTGTTTTTTTGCTAGTAAAAATAATCCAGAGTACTTTCCTTATTTATTATTTACTTATATTAGAGGTTTATAGTAAATGGTCAGGCTTTGAAAAGCAGGAAACGTCAAACTGGTGAGCATGAGAACAGACTCAGGATTTGCAATTTCAGACACTATGATTAAGAGTCAAGACATATTCACCAAACACCACTGCTCTGCAACCAGGTCAGTGCAAATGTGAACTGTGTGTGGCTTCAATGAGGGTGAAAAGGGATTTCAGCCATTTAACTGACTTTGCACTGAAGCTCAAGAGAAACACAGTCACAAATCTTAACTTCTGGAAATCATTGTGAAACAGTCAAGTTCCTGGCTGAGTCAGTCCTGCTGCTGATTTCAGCCTTAACTCTGTAGGTTGCCATCCTATTCCTAATAAAGTGCTTTCTTTGCACAAAAAGTAAGTGCATGAAATCCATGTTGCTTGGGGAAGAGCCAAGAGGGTAGCCTTCCACTTGGGCTAAGTATGAGAAATTAAGTTTCCACAGAAATGAGAAAAACATGTGCTGTTAGTCAGTGTGATGTGACATCACTGCCGGAACAACAGCTACAATTTCAGTCCCTATCTGCCCTGTTGTGAAGCTTTGATGGATACGTGAGAATCAGCATCTTTCACCTACCTCAAATGGAAAGTTGCAGATCAAACTCCTGAGGGTTTCTCAGAATGATAAATCGACTTTTTACTGGGTATTGGAGTGGAAGAGCTTTAGAAAACCTTAAATGTAATTTATTAACTAAGAATTTGCAGAATTTGCAATAGCTAAACTGTACTAACTACCTGTTAGTCACAAAGAGCAAGACTAGAACAATGAGAGTTTAAGTCTGAAGCAAATGTCAATAGAAAACTGGATTACAAACCAGGGGAGATCGTGACCTTCCTAACTCATGATGTCACCACTAACAAGACTGTCTCCAGGGAATAAGCTTCCCCCTACTCTTCATCTGTTCAAACAAAAGTAGTAAATTCTCTGAAGGCAGCAACATCAGGCTGGAAACACTGAAGCCACAGTATTATGGATTTCCAGCAATGAAGGAAACACACTGTGATCTTCTGAAAATGCACCTGCACAGGAGAACTCTATGCAGATACCATCAAGTTTTATGCTCACACAAGTATGATTTCTTAAGTGCTTGTAAAATTAATCCTGTTTGATTGCACAAAACCATATGGACTTGATGTTAAGCATTTTTTTCCTTATACTGCACAGTGAAAATATTGCAACTGACAGAACTCCCAAGCAAAAAATTAAATACAACAACGTTCATGTTGTACAAAAACTCTCTCTGCTCTAACACCTGCCTTCACCTCATGAAAGACTTAAAGAAACCTCCCAACACATACAAAGAGTAACTACTGCTCAGTGGCTGTCCTTTGAGGAAATGACAGATCAAAGCTGCAGAAGATAAGCTTCGTGTCTGGATTGTGTCACCTGTATTTTAATCTACAAGCCCCACATTATTTATAATCATGCCAAAAGCATTATTATAGTGGATACAGTCATAGGTAACATGGCAGCTTCAGTTGAAAAGCCTCTCAGAACTCCAAACCTTGGTAACACACTTCACCACACAATCCTTACCTTAATTTATGCATTTATAACTGTTTGGGAATGTTTAACCATGACAAAGAAAAAGTCAAGTGGGTGTTCACTGTGCACATGCATTTAGCAACCTGACAAGAGTGACAGAAGTTGTCCCATCACTTATTGAAACCCAGGTGCACCCTGTGCCTAAGGAACCCCTCACACCACTGAGCCCCTGCCCGGATGAAGTCAGATCCCCACCTCTGCCCTGAGGCGCTTCGCTCGCCGAGCGGGTGGACAAGTTTCCGATGGCTGAACAGATTGTCTCTGGGGAATATCGTGGGGCTTATACTCCTTGTCCTTTGTGTCACTGGTGAGGTCTGGTTTCTGCAAGCACTAGAGAGACACAGTTTGATTACTGAATTTCTGCCCCCACTTCCGACAGAAACTTTGGGTAGAACAAATTCCTGGCCAACAGGAAAAGAACTGGTCAAGGAACAGAGAGAGAGCTTTAATAACTCCTGTGAGCACACTGCTTGTGACAGTTGTAGCATTACCCATGTCAGCAAGACACAACCCCTTTTTCCTTTCACTGAAGGCAATAAAGCACAATAAAAGATCTTAAACAAAGCTGAAGCCATCCTTTAAAGAATACCAATGGCGATTCCTCTAGCAGATGCTGCTTTTGGAGACTTTATCAACAATACACTGGAATTTGCTGTGGGATCCTCAGGTTGCATTGGCATTATGCTAACAGAGTGATACAAAAGTAAATCACAGCCTCCCATATGTCCCTGTCCAAAGAGAGACATGATTTCGTCTGAAGAACACTGCAGAAATTGTATTCTCTGTATGCTTTGGTGAGGACAGCTCTGCTGCATGAACTAAGGGAAGAAGAAGATGCAAGAACAGTTTTAGATCTGTCAGGTTTCTGAATCAACACATTTAATTGCTGAAAACTGCACACATTTGGCAGGAAAAAAATAATAATTAATGGCAATTCCAAGTTTGTCAAGCCACAGAACACTCAGAAACAGCAGACAAAATAAAACAGTTTTAAATGAGTAAACAAACCCTGAAGAAAAGAGTCTTATGTTGTCAGAAAGTATTTCACACAAATTGCTGGATCCACATCTCCCAGTTGGTGTTGATCTGTTCCCATCACAAGCATTTTCTCAGCAAGAGAGAAATGGGACAGGAACAGCAAGAGAACCACAGCAGCAACAGAAGGACCCAGAGCACAGAAAGCACACCTTCAGATGCAAATGGTCATCAGAAGCAGGGATGGAGAAGCAAGAAAAAGTGGTATTTTAGTAGATGTATCCATCCTGAAAGAAATATATATTTAATAAAAAAGAAGCATGAGTTAAGGGGTAGCAGGATATCATTACCTATCACCCACAGACAGTCCACAGCACTGCTCAAAGAAGCCTCCAGAACTTGTTTGATACTACCTCAGACTTTGTGAATTCAAGATTTGTACTTTGAAAGCAAAAGTCTGACAATTTCAACATTAAACACAGAAACCCACCCAGCCTTGTCACTCGAGCAAAGGAGGAACAAGTCCCAGCTGAGGCTCTTGGGCGCTGCTGCCGTGCTGCCAACCTGAGGCAAGAGAGCAGCCAGCTCCTCAGGAGAGCCTGTTCCCTTACAGCTCACACAGGAAGAACAATGTCAATTATTTCATATTAACATCAGGGGAGAAAGTCATAAATACCTTCTCAGGACACAAAACAGGCAAGCAGAACACACAAATGAGTAGGAAAAATATGAAAATGAGAGAACAGAAAAGCAAATGAGACTAATGCTGCATAGAACACTGCCAACTGTGATGACTTCTGTAAACTCTGGTTCCATAGTTTCTACTCCTAGTAAGAGAGGACATATGATCTGTGAAAACAAGTATTTAGAAAGCAAGCAGCTTTTCTTAAGCAAAAAAGCAATGGAACATGGAAAGACAGACAAGAAGTAGGGTGACTTGCCTCATGCCAGTGGAGTGTCCAAAGGGAATAAAGAAACAAGGGGGAAAAGCACTGTGCATTGAACAACACCCAGAAGTTCTCTTAACAGTGATGTTTCAACAACCATCTAAGCAGAAACATTTCCCAGTGCCTCAGTAACCTTAAGGCAAAGCAGTGGTGTGAAGTGGCTGTTAAATGACATTTTTAGTTGTACCTAGAGGAAGAACTAGAAGTTAATTCCTGTTGTAAGGCTGGGAATTCCTTTGAACCTCCCAAGCTGGCCAGATCAGTTGAAGCAGAGGTCTTTAACCAAGGACACCAGCTGCTATTTCTTCAGTCCTTTCCTCTCCCAACTAGCAGCACTGATACTGACAGCAGCTTAACTTTACAAAAACAAACTCATCCTATATACTGTAATCTAGACTGTAACCTTGTATTCTGAGAAGATGGTTGTACATACAATCCTTGAACTCCAAATGGTGGCAGAGTAAGTTACAAGCCCACCAGCTGAAACCACTAAGGAGCAGCAGGAATGTTCACAAGGCCTCCAGGATGCCAAAAGATGGGGGGGGGAGGCTCTGGAAATAATGTAGGGATACAATTAAACTCCTCCAGATTTAGATGTTTATGAAGTAATAACTTACACATAAGCTAATCACCCAGACTTCCCACACTTGCTGAATACAGCAGGTCTACCCCTGCTACCTATTGAGGCTGAGACCCAACCAACTCCAGAGATTCTCCTTTCTCTGCACTGAAATAGAGTCCTAGTACACTAGTTTCATACAGAAACACCTTTATTACAGCCATACCCATATTTACCTTTGCCCATGTGAATCCCACTCAGAGCATTAACGCTGTGCTTTGGAAGAGAGCTCAGGCCCAGATTTACTAAGTTGTATTCACTGAAAGACAGATGAGACCACCACATCTATCCCCTCCAAATTTACATTTGAAATAATGCAAACATCTGGGCCCTGCATCACAGAAGCAGCATTGACAGAAGCCTCTGGACACCTCAGTTCACATAGGGGAACGTTTATCCCTCTGGGCACACACATGCTCTTGGATGCATTAACCATCAGCAGGGTACAGGCAAGGCAGAGGTAGTGACAACCACTACACTAACACCTCTACTGCAACTACCCTGGAGACAAACACCCAAAACCTGTCTAGTTCAATGTTTCAAGATAAGAACAAAGTACATACACCCCTGTGGAGAGCTGCTTTGAGTAATGGAAAGTGGCTGAGTTAATGAATTTTTGCTGTTTGATTAAACAAGATCTTTAATATAAACATGCTACCTGTTCACCTCTGAACAGTTTTGCTATTGTAGTATGTATATAGAAATATCTCCAGGTTGGACATTTGTCAAAACAACTCCTGAAACCAGTTTAACATATATTTCAGTCACATACAATTAATGCTACACCCAGATTTGAATGAGATTTAAGTTATAGCAGAGTCATCAGTGTAAACTACACCTTTCATTGTATTCAGCTTCTGCAGGAAAAAAACATCAATGAATGCTGCAAGTACAACCCATCAAAAAAATACATTCAAAACCTCAGTGAATGTAAGCACTAATCTTTTATGGATGATCATAGTGTGGCCATAGGTCTGGGGAGGGGATTGTGCCCCTGGACTGGGCACTGGGGAGGCTGCACCTCGAGTGCTGGGTCCAGTTCTGGGCTCCTCACCATCAGAAGGACATGGAGGTCCTGGAGCGAGTCCAGAGAAGGGCAACCAGGCTGGGGAAGGGGCTGGAGGGCAAATCCTCTGAGGAGCAGCTGAGGGAGCTGGGGGTGTTGAGCCTGGAGAAGAGGAGGCTGAGGGGAGACCTTCTCACCCCTCCACTGCCCTGCCAGGAGGGTGCAGAGAGGTGGGCGATGGTCTCTTCAGCCAGGGGACAGGAGATGGGACAAGGGGCAATGGGCTCAAGCTGCCCCAGGGCAGGGTCAGAGCAGATGGGAGGGAAAAGTTCTTCCCTGGCAGAGTTGTCAGGGCCTGGCACAGGTTGCCCAGGGAGGGGCTGAGTCACTTTCCTGGGTGTGTTTTAACAGGTGGGTAGATGAGGTACTGAGGGATCTGGTTTAGCTTAGAATGGGAATGGTTGGACTTGATCTTTAAAGGTCTTTTCCAACCTTGTGATTCTGTGATCATCCTGTATCACTCTGTAAAGGCTTGTTGAAATATCACAAGAAGGAACCACACATCTCAAACTGACAGCTGTCAAATCAAATAGCTGCATCTCCAAAAAACAGAACTCACAGATGCTTAGATTCCCAGTAACACACCAAACAGACACACAATAAAATGGACACCTACACAAGGAGCATCTGGGAAAGCACCACTTACTGAGAACACAGGGAAGGAAGCCAAAAAGAATGTCATCTGGGAGTCTTCCTCAAGAAAAGGTATTGAAAAACAAATGGAGTTGGAAGACAACATTGTCAGGAAGAGATAAAAATGTCACGTCTTATGAGTGAGAAGTGAGCTAAATGCAACATATTGTTGTGGATTCTCTCAGTTCATTGAAAATACATGTATCTGCCACATATGGGAAGGGAATATTTTAACAGCTTTGCAGGGAGGAAAAGTTAAAAAAATGAAGTTAAAAGAGCTTTTCCAGAGCCACATCCACTAAACACATCAGTTTGGAACAAGGATCAGGTGCCCGCTGCAAGAGAGAAGCGTGATCTCATATGAGGATGCTCTTCTCTTCTCTTCTAAAAGGGACCACACACCTGAGAAATCCATGAACAGAACATCAGCTGCATGACAGACTCTGACGTGGAAAGCATGCTACCCTGTTAACTGTTTTCATTACATCTTTCCCTGTGTAACTGCACCTCAGGAGTACAAAAGCAAACTGAGGTCCCATAAAACATGACACCTACAAAAACCTGAGCATACATCACTTTCCAGAGCTAATAAAAATGTGCATTTTCAATGAAATGCCTTCAGAAATGGGTGTTGCTTTCCATTGCTTAACATCCATGTGTTGGGGGCAAAGCAAACCATTTTTGATGGAACACTTTCCCTACAGCAGTTTTCTTCAACTATGTTTTGTTCTCATGTTCCATTCACACAACACTCAAAACCATAAAGTTATATTTTCTGAAAGGTTGGCAGAATCTAGATCATCTTTAGAGAAAAGTGATCATCACTAGCTAAGGACAAAGCCTTCAACCCCAACCTTTCTTGATGTGTGTCAAATCCCTCCCTCATTTTGGTAGCTTCAGGTAAAAGGCTAGTGTTGTGGTGTTGATTTCTGTAGAGAGACAGATGCTTGTAAGAGGATTAGGGCTTTTGGTACTTAAAAATGGTCAACACTCCTCTCTCACAGATCATCATGGTAAGAGTGTTTCAAATAAATAAAAATAGATGTTGGCAACTGCAACCTTGTTTTCTGAAACTGGTTTTCTAAATACACCACTCTAAAAGAAAAGCCCTATTCTTCATTAAACATCACGTTGCTTCCGCTCTCAACCAGCCCTGATTTTTGTTTTACTGCCCAAATATAAGCAGGAAGGATGGAGATAGAAGCTTGAAAAAAAAGTCACAAGTACTACTAACCATGCTCCAATATCCATGAAGCATTCTTGAACTCAGACAACCCTCATTGAGAGATGGGTTACAGCCACAAAACTGCCCTGGTTTGATACAGTTCCTCAGTCACTCTCTGTTCAAGTGCTACCAACCCACAGCACTCTTGTTCTATCAGAGATGGATCGATACTGGGCTGTGACTATAGCAGCAGCAGTGTGTGGCATGGGATAAAACAGCATTAAAGACATGGGTACAGGAAGTCTGAAGTCCATTGTCACGAGGCTCCTGTAAACTGTAAAGCTGAAACACAAAGAGGCAGCATTGAAAGCAGTTGGGAAGAGGCTACTTGAAGAGCAAGTCTAAGAAAACTTCAGATTACAAGTTTATCTGTAGCTGTCCGAATTGCTTGCACCAACACCACAGGCTGCATCCTGTCACCTGCGTGATATAAAGCAAAACATGCCATCTTTGGAGTGCTCCAGCAATTAGAAAACACAACAAACTGGCTGCTAAATTAATTGGACATCAGTTAGCTTTGCTCTAGCTTACCAATAGGCTTGCTCCAGACTGGAATAGGTTGTAAGGATAGAGAATGCGCTCATAATGCGCGCGGATGTGGGAACCCACAGCTTTGCCAGGAGCAAATCCCATCCTAGTGGCTATTTTGGTCCATTTTCTCTCCTTGCAGACAATATCGAATCCTCCTTCTTCTGCAACTAGCTAAAAAGTGACAACAAAACGTATATTTAATGCTAAAATGATCAGTGTTTAAGGAAAGCACTGCTAGTTTAAAAGGCAGCCTGTGTATCAGACACCACAACTGCTGTTTTAAACCAGGAGAGTAGAGACTTGTTAAAAAACAAAGCATCACAGTTGTTTAAAAGCATCAACTGGAACATATATCATATAACCTGTAAACTTGTTGAATTACTTTATAAACAAGTCAGCACCTGTATTAGGTGACCAAACAGTAACTCAGCTTACTTTAGACTATTAGTCTGTCTGCAATTTGTCACACCTGCACCCTGTATTCTAACACAACTTTCCAGGGCAGAACAATCAGTCCTTCTCACTGGAACAAGTACCATGAAACAGGCTCTAAAGCAACCAAATAAAGCCCATTGAACATAAAAAAAAACCCAGAAAGAACATATCCTTTGGGTCAGTGAAACCCAGCCCTTATTATCAGAATACATGAACTTCTCCAGATGTTTAACAAGCTTCATCCTATAGGCAACTGGATTGTTTCCTTCCATATTCCTAATGGAAAACTGCTTTACTTGCTGCTGTCATTGTTCAGAAACTTTCTCCAGTTAAGCCTAAATTTATTCTTGATCAGTTTGTATCTGAGTTCAACTTTAAAGAGCAGGAAATTCAATTTGATCTTGTAGATCACATGAAAACGCCCATGAAATTATAAATTTCTTACTATTTTGTCTTATTAGCTATGCTGGGTAAATAAAGTAATACTTCTTTCATCCTGGATGTACCCCAAAATCTCCCTTGAATGACTGTGATACCACCCCAGTGACCAAGACAACACAACACCGCTGCAGGAAGTTTCTCCCTCGTAACAGACTTACTCTATTAAGCTGAAATAAATCCAAGATCTTCCTCTCCACATGTGGAATTTTCAGGGTACATCCCTGAAGCTCCCAAAACTTTGCAATCTGGTCCAGAAAATTCAGCTTTACACGAGTTTGGGCCTGAAAAAAAGCAAAACATAACAAAAATCCCCACATACTAAATGCAGATGAAGTTTTTGTATCCCAGTGTTGATAAGCAGCCTTGGTTGCTGCCTTCTGCAAGTGTAATTTTGTATTTTTCCCTTCTTATCACATGCAGAAAAGTAAATTTCATGCAGGCACCACCAGTCTTTCCTCAAGTCACCTTTTCTAAACTTTTACTACTTCTGGAAAAGTACTTTCTGAGGACAAGCCATGAGTTATTAGTGCTAAAACCTACCTAAACTAGCTGCACTACCAGCATTTATCACATTAATAAATCTAACACATTACAATTTGGTTTGTTTGTAACAAACAAGTAATAATCCAGTATTTATGGCTTAGTAAAACATTTTAAAAGGGTTGGTTGTTTCTTTTTTCTGTTATCTCTTTTCACTCCCAACTGTGTTTGCTTCCTTTTTCTGAATACAAACAAGCCAGGGCAGGGAAAGCCAAGTCTGCACAGCAATTCACACAGTAAGGTAAGCAGACTAGTGCTATGCTGAAGAGTAGTAGCTTAGCCTTAAATTTTCATATAATTCTTTTTTTCATTACATTTTCTATTCTTAAGGTAAAAATGACCATGTCTATACAGAGTAGCTTGTTCTAAAGCTCCAGAGAGCTCTGAAACAGCTTCTGTCCAGACAAATCTCTCACATCCAAAGTCACTGTTCGAGCCCTTACCCTGAGCACTTCACCACATCAGGACTTCAGAAAGCATCATGAGAAAAACCAGGCAGGCAAAGCATCACCCTCATTCCAATCTGGACCAGTAGTGAACTACCCAGGACTCCTCACTGCTCCTTTCTTGTAGGCCAAACTCATGAAAGCAGTGAATGAAAGTGCTTGCAAACAGCGTATTTCCACTAGCTGAACCCAGATTTTGCAATTGTTTCTTCCAAATGGTTTATTTTTAAAGCACTTTGTAAAAGTTTCCTCTCTTCTACTTTTAAAAGATGCTGTATGTGTGTTAAACCAGACACAAATCTACAGCACCTCAGGAACTGAGTTTAACCAAGCTGCCCTGAGTGCTGTCAGCAAAAGTCCAACCCAGGTCCTGGTCAATCCACTGGAAAATACCAACTCTCAAAAGAATATTTAAGCATTTTGGAGCAGAAGCAATGTTCAGCTGGACATTTTACCTCTAATTCATTGAGCCTTTGGATCCTCGGTGTAAAGTGAAGCTTATCGACATCGCATGCAAAGGGAGGCTGCCAGTCCTGCAAAAAACAGAAGAGCTTCATCAAAAGACCAGGAAAATAAAGGGCACTTCCTCATACAACAGTCAAAAGCCAGGTGAGCCCCAAGCATGGAAGAGGTCTTGTGGTTCCCAAGCCCTCCTCATCACTAATCTGTACCACACGTGTCCCTCTACCACGGCAGCTGCGCAGCACCCCGAGCGGTCACCGCCATGCGAGGCCTACTGCTGCGCCATGTCACTCCCATGTGCTGAACAAGAAAAGGCAGGAGGAATGAGACACCAAGCCACCATCACTGTCCTCAAAATATTTTGTTCTGCCTCTCCAACAGGCAGGTAACGAAGCCACAAGGAACAAGGAGCTGTCCCAAAGACAAGCCCTCAGGTGCACGCTGGATCTCCTCCCTGCCCACGCTGGGCAGCTCAAGGTGCTGCACAGCCCATCCACCCCAGTCTCATGCCAACCACCACTGGCCAGGCCCAAACAGGAACTGTCCCAGAGCTGATGGTTTTGTGTGCTGGACAGAGAAAGCAGAACTGCCCTGGGGCTGTGCAAGTCCCACCCAGCCGGGGCTTTCACCCAGAGTAACAGAAACTCTGGCACAACTCGGAGACAGGACGTCACTTCTGTTCACAAATTGAGTCTTGTCCCCCCGCAAAACACTGAACAAAGCCAAGTTTAATAACCTCTGATCCAAACCATAGTGCCTGCCTCGACTGGGAAGCCTAACATTGGCCAGCAGAGACTTTAAACACCAGTGAAGGACAAACATGGCAGGCAGCGCTCAGAGAGACTGGTCTCTGAACCCAGCAGCAGCTGCCCTAAAACCCAGAAATAAAAGCTTCACTTCATAATTCCTTGTCTTCAAACATTCAGGAACAGTTGGAATATGAAGAATTTAAAGACTATTATTGCTTTGACAACATACCTGCAACTGGTATTTATTTTATAAATAAAACTAGAAAGCAATTTTATCTTTTAGAGTTGACACCCATCACATCCAGTTGGTTTGGCAATACACAACTTCTCTAAACCAAATTAGATCTGATTTCAACTTGAGGGTAGTTTATTACATATAAAGCTTATTATCACTAATTACAGAATGAAGATAATGTGCAAGAGAATTAGTGAAAGTGTAAGGGGGACAAGAGCCTTCTACCAGGAAAAGGACATTTACTCAATGCTTGTGGACTAAAGGAACTGGACCAGCACCAAAAGCAGAGTATTTGTTATTTTATTAGACATACTTAATATGGAAATTAGTGTCAAAGCCAACCATAAAGGACATGCAGAGCGATTATCTTCTATACAAACACCCAGGCTCAATTCTGCATTGGGACAGCCCCATCCTGTCAGTGGACACGGCAGAATCGGGTATTTCCACAACTAGGGAGAAGGGACGCAGGGGTCACAGAGTGTGGAACACCTGAGGAGCACAGAGGGACACCAACCTACACACTTCATTAACATACACTGACTAAGACAGACCTCTCAAGATCTGTGATGCTACAAGGCAGGTTCAACACATCAAAATTCCACAAAGTTGGAGTGTAAATGTGAACTGTATGCTGGATGACAATAGGGGATCAAGATGACAAATTACCAAGAGGAGGGCCAATCCTCAAGCAGCAGGACATGGTTTTCAGTCATTTTTGTTCTTTTCATCACAGACTAAGACTGGCATCCAATGGCATGATGCTCCTAAACAGCTAGAGAAAATCCATCCTACCTTTTTGCTTGCCAGAACACCAAACACCACGAAAACATCCAGTCTGACAAAGGAAACGTTGGACACTGTTTTGTAACGTTCTGATCTTTGCTGAATCGTGCCCAAACAGTGGGATGAGAAACACGAGTGGGAACATTCAGGGTAAGATTTGAGGTGTCTCACTTCAACACAACACATCTGACTTTTGAGTTGAACCAAGTTGTTACAACATTAGTTGTAAGTTCAGAGTTTGTGCATGAAGAAAGACAGAAAACAGGCAACAAAAGAGAAGAGGACATCAGTACCCTTGGGATGCTCTGGGGATGTTGCCAAAGGAGAACTGCAAGAGCCTGAGTGCTTTGCTTCAGCTGAGAGAGCAAATTAAAACGAAGAGGTGTGTGCTGAGTGACTGCTTAGCTCAGTCGTGAGCTGGGCTGTGTATTAACACACAACAGGATCCCATGGCAAGGACTGTGGAAGAAAAACAGCAAGAATAAAAAGAACCAGAGCAAGAACTTGGGTCACTCAGGCAGTGACCCAACCTCTGGCACTGTGCATCAGGGCTGACACTTGCAGATGAAGGACCTGCAGAGTGTTGGTAAGGCCAAAAACGGGAGGAGAAAACTACTGCAAGAGTTTCTGCTGAGATAAACTGGCTTAATGAGAGGTAACCCTGGATTTACTCTGGCTTTTCACACTGCTAAGCAGGTAGAGCAGAAGGAAATGCATGCTATGCATTATGTAATAGTTCACAGATTAGATTATTACAAAAATACCTGTGCCTTTAGAAATGCACTGCTGCACATCCTGCTTATCACAACCTGTTTCACACGACGTTAGTTACAGATACACAGTCACTCACTCTTTGGAGAATTACAGAGATGTAGTAAACAGGCCACCCTGGTCATTTTGGAGCATGTGAACTATCTAAAGATGGAGTATCCAATGAGAATACTACTTGGTTTATATTCCAGGGTAGGGCAAGTTCCTCAATTCCCAGACAAGATGCTTTCACAGAATCACAAAGTTAGAAAAGACCTGTAAGATCATCAAGTCAAATCATTCCCATCCTAAGATAAACCAGATCCCTCAGCACCTCATCTACCCGCCTGTTAAACACCCCCAGGGGTGGGGACTCAGCCCCCTCCCTGGGCAGCCTGTGCCAGGCCCTGACAACTCTGCCAGGGAAGAACTTTTCCCTCCCATCTGCTCTGACCCTGCCCTGGGGCAGCTTGAGCCCATTGCCCCTTGTCCCATCTCCTGTCCCCTGGCTGAAGAGACCATCGCCCACCTCTCTGCACCCTCCTGGCAGGGCAGGGCAGGGGTGAGAAGGTCTCCCCTCAGCCTCCTCTTCTCCAGGCTCAACACCCGCAGCTCCCTCAGCTGCTCCTCAGAGGATTTGCCCTCCAGCCCCTTCACCCTTTCAACCCTTCTTTAATAAACTTTGTATTTACTCAACAAAAAGCTTACAGATATTTTGAAGCACAACCTGCTGAGATAAACACAACGCTCACTGAAAGGAGTACTGAGAGCCACGGGGCCTATCAAAGAATGGCTCAGTGCACCCAGGGACAGCAGCAGCACCACGCAAGGGAGCGTCCTAGGGCCAGGCAGGGCTGCTCCTCTGCATCACCAGCTTTGCTGCAAAGAGCAAACCACACAGACCACCTCTCCAGAGCCACTTCCCTTGGGCTTCTGGCTGTGCAATCCGTGGGACTCGCCGTTCCCACCCAGCGTGGGCACACGCGAGGTCTGCGAGAAGCAACTGGATCCCAATTTCCCCTTTTGGTAAAGAACAAAACAAAAAAAAAAACCCACTGAAGTTTCTTTCTAACAGCCACATTGAAAAAAAAAACCCACCAAGAAAAACCTGAAGTTCCTAAAAATAAATCACCCAGAGTTTTCACACCACCTGGGCTCCCTCAGAAATGGCTTTGCTGCTTTCTAGTCCCCACACACGACTGCTGGAAGCCTGCAAGCCACACAAGCCCATTTCCCTAGGTTGGGATGCATTTGTTAACCAGCCCTCACAGAATAAACCTCCATTCAAATCCATGCAAAAAAGGAGACTGGCATAAGATTTCCAAACTTTTCTATACACTTTCTAGACACATCCAGCTGTGCAAAGGGCATATTTAGGGATCTCATTGGTATTTCAAGTTGTAATGCAAACTGCAAGCAGTCAGGAGAACTATTTCTATTTCCTCCATCCAGGCTCCTTGTTACAGGAACAGCAGGCTTCATATATTTTCAGCTGGTAAACTCTGCACCTCATCCAAATTCATTAATTAAAATTTAACCATCCCCCACCCCCTTGAATTTAAGCACACAAGGAATTACCACAGCCACTGGTAAGCTGCTCTACAAGTCAGCTGGCTTCAACTTTTCCTTTTCCCTTATCTTCATCTCATTTTTAACCAAATACCTTGTTTGCTTACTGTCCAAAGCAGCTATTCCTGAACGCTTCCTGGAAGCAATGTTTCAAAACATTTCTCAATGACCACGTATCTTTTCTCTTCTCTTTACCAGCTTCCCAGCCCCACAAATGAAGATTTTCAAGCCATTTTTTTTTTTCCCTGAAACCTCTCCCATTTTTTTCCAACATCTTTTGAAAACCACAAGTAGAATTTTCGTTGCAGTCTCTGCCTGACACACACACACAAAAAAAGACATCACTCTCATTATTTTGCTAGACAGCATCTCAAGAGTAAGATCCAAAAGAATATCTTAGGAATTCTTGCTGGAGAAACACATATTCATTCAGTTAACTATAGCCATTCCCTGCTTCCCAGGATGCCCACCCTGCGAGCGTGACCTACATTCTTTGTTCCCAGATCTCTGATCTTGCCTTTGCAGAGGTGTTACGTGATTGCTGCCTCGAGAGGCAGGGAGCAGACTCGGTGACTCAGGAGGTCCCTTTTAGTCTCCTGGTTTTTAGGACTACATTAAAAACACGCTCCAGAGAAACTCAAGATAGCAGAATCTGTGCAAAACTGACGTGCACCACCACTTCTCACCCCGGCAGTGTCAGCAGGTCATCCACAAAGCTTCCTTTTGGATGGGAACTAATCCCCCTCTGACCCTGTTAAAAGGCTAACATCAGCTGGCAACTCCAATCAGCAGCTAACCTATTTGTGGTGACACCCTCCCTGCCCTGTCATTTGGATTTTTCCAACAAAACCACTGAATTCCTCCTTGCTAAGAAGGGACCCTGGGTGCAGCAGCACACCTTCCATGCATAACTCTTCAGTAACACATGGTGGAGCACATCTCGTCTGAGACAAAATTGGGCTCTTATGTATTGCAGAGTGTCCAAGGAGAAAACACAACCAGGAATCCTTCCCATCTAAAGATGAGCCTGCAATCCACCTCAGTAGATCCTAGTGTTTCCCTGCCAGATCCAGACTTGGAGAGAACTGGTGACCTAGAGATGATTCTCAAGCATCAGAGCTGGCTGCTCCTTGAGACCCAAAGGCAGAGGACACAGAAGCTGTACACAGGGTTTAGCATCACACAGAAGAGGTACCGGGGTTTACACACAGGAGATACCAGTGTCCTCTCCATGGAGGCAGCAGCACACAGGAACAGACACAGAGGCTCTGGTAACACCAGGCACAAAGAGGCAACGCAGCAGCAGCACAATACAACCAGCTGCAGACACACAGGCCCTTGGGCTCAGCACACTGACAACGAACCCAAGATCCCCGATTCATTTCAGAGGCGCTGACCTAGCCCTAGAAGCAGAGCATCCATCCATACTAGGCCAGGTTCAGCTGTCAGCATCCAAGGGCACCAGCCCCAAGAGCTACAGCTACAGCCATCTTCACTCAAGACACACACAACACATTTGGACCTTTGGTCTGACCCTGCAGCACATTCCCCAGGGGGACCGGCGAGCAGCAGGGACAGCACAGGCGACTTTCTCAAGCTCTCCCATCACAGCCTCTCAGAGACAGCCTGTCCCCTTCAGAGCTATAACCAGCAGCTTTCAAACCTCAATTTTAATCCCAGTGTAACCTAGATTAAGACAAAACCTGAATTTAACAGCCATCCCAGAAGAGCGGCAGACCAGCTACAGACAATGCTGCTGGTTTCATCTGTCTCCATCCAAGCAGCTCAGCTTCATTCTCACTTGTAAAGCACCTACTTTCAGCAAAAAGCACCTACTCAGACAAGTGTAAGGGTGACAGGCTGTAGGATCCCACAAGTCCTACCTGGATCTTAAACCCATCCAACCCTGTTTCCCAAACACAGGCGCAGCAGTTGCCCCAGCAGCTCCCAAATACAACCCAGACTCAAGAGAAAACACATCCTAATGGGTATGCAGGCACAGGTTACCTCCATTCCCTGGCAGCTTTAGTTTCAATGCTGGGGAAAGGAAATGTTTTTTTTAGTTAGAAACTTGAATTTCAGCTTTCAGCTCACTGACACTGTTTATCTGGAACCAACAAACAAGAAAACTACACTAACTCCCCAAACCTGCAGCTACTTTTGCCCCACACAGAGAATCCCAGACTGAATGGTCTCAGCTTCAGTTTTCAATGAGCTAAGCAGAGTGTTTAAAGCCCCTCACTGGAAGAGGCCAGGTGAAAGGATCCTCTCCTCACTCTCTGAACACACTCCAACTTTTCAGGGATCCTCACATGCAGAACCCATGCCCGGTGACTGCAGCAGCAACCATCAGCAAAACCATACTCCCTGTTCACGTTTTCCTGATGACTACAGATCAGAGGAGACCAGTAAATTACTGACACCAAATTCACCCAACTTCACAGAACCACTCCTGCACTGAACACAGCAAATTCTTCACTCAAAGTAAACATTTCCTAACGAGCTTCGGTGAGCGATCCATTTTCCTTCAAGAATCTGACAGCACATCAACAGGAGCCTCAGCACTAAAACCTCTCTCTTCCAAGGGTTCTTTGACCCTAAAGTGCCAGAGGACCAAACCCACTATTGCCCTTCATTTGGGGATCCCCATGCCCTGTTACCCACGCCAGGCTGCCTTTTGCCAAGCAGGAACCTGCGGCTCAATGCTTCTCAAGCCTGGCAGATGATGGGTTTTCTCCCCATGAAGCTCACTCAATATTGTAATTGAATTATCTGTTTTCTTTTTGATAATATCAACTGACTAAACCTCTGTGTGTTACCAAATCAGAGGGATCACTGCAACCAACATCCTGTTCAGGACAAGGCCTAACAACTCTCTGCATTAATTCCTGCTCTAGCACTGGGACGTTTTACACCTTCAGGACCAGAAGATTGCCAGAACCTTCAAGGAAGTTTCTCCATGCTTTAATTAAAGGGGTTTGTTTGTGTTTTTTAATCCATCAAACCAAAATCAAACCAAGCCAGCAGCTGAAGGAGCAGCCCAAACAGACACTGTTTACATCACTGTTGCTCCTCAGGAGCAGCAGCCGCCGCTCTCGGATGCCCCGTGCCTTCAGCTTGCACCACTCAGGCTTTGCTAGGGTCACATTCTGCAAAACTCATTCTTTGACATGCACAACTTCTTTGATGATTCTCCACACCCTCTCTAGTCATCAAATCTTTAAAACTCTTCAACAAATGCAGCACTCAGTGTGGCACCTTCGGGTCTCATGCAGCCACAAAGGTAAAATCCTCTGGGTTTTTCTGCAGTAAGACTCAAGAGCTGCACTGCTTGGTTTTGCCAAAGCATCCATTCTACTGTTACACTGGATTTCCACATGGATCCAGTTCTTTTTCTACAACCCACCCTCCTCCAAGCCTGACCCAACCTCCTTTGTCTCTAAATGTAAAATGCTCAGAGTCCCACCAAAGCGACTGCTGTCATCAGGAGCCCCCCGTAACAACGAGCTGCCTGCCACAAACCTGGGGTCTATATGGAATAATCTCTTTTGTTCTTCTAGACTTCTAATGAAAATTAGATACCCTTGGCTTGAGGTTCTGAAAGACCATTAGCAATGCATCCTTCATTACAGATTCTCATTAATAGTTGAAATCGTTTGTGATTCCTTCAGCACGATGTCAATGCTGCACAGCAACAATTACAATAATTAGAATACTGAAACCCAATTAATTTATAGATCTCGGATCACGACAACACAACCAACTTAACCAAACACAGAAAACAAAACTAGTGTCACAATTCCAGCTTTCACACAACCATGTTTCATACTGCAACCTTCCAAGTTCCTCCTGAGGACCGTATCAGTCATTCTTCTACCCTGAGCGAGATGTGGTCAACAACTCCTGCACCCAGAAAGAACTTAAACCCATAATTAAGTGAATTCCTCCCGTCCTCTTTAAAGTTTTCAAGTATTCCAGGACTAACTGAAAAATGCAAGTCAATAATTCAAAGAACTCCAGTGCCAATTCCTTCAAGAGTTCAGGTGTGTTAACACACTTTCTGATCTTAGAATTCTTAGTTTTATCAGGGCAGACTTCAGGTTACTTGGAGGCCTCAACTGTATTTCTCTGTATTCACATTATTTAAAGAGATTAAATTTAGCCTGAGTTCTCTCAATTTTCATGTTTGGCAATGAAAAATTACAAGGTTTCTAGTACATTGTACAACATTATATATTCTGAAACAGATTAACATGGTAAGTGATGCTTAGGTAACCATTGTTAGCTATTTCTTCACAGCAGCAAAGCAGCTACACAAGGAAGCAGGAGGAACAGCCCATTCTCAACAACTTAGAGCATCTGACATTGTTCTTGCTCCATGTTGTACATTACATTCTGGAAGCTAGACTTCAAATTTGTTACAACTGATTGCTGTCATTAATTACTTTTAACTACTCTGAACAACAATGCTGCCCTTCTCAAGCAATACTTCATTTCACGCCCCCAGTAACTTGCAGAGCTATCATAAGATCTTCCACACAAGACCACCACTTGACATGCCAAGTTTTGGCCTAAACCACCCGTCCCAAATTACCATTTCCATAAAGAAACCCTAATGAAGTCTATCTTCAGGTCACAGAGGAAAATCCTACCACCACCACAGCACATGATGGCCTACAAACAAGCTGTTCTCCATGCACAGTTCAAGGGCAGCTCTGCAACTTAGTTCAGCCGCAAAGAGTCAAAACATCTCTACGCTGCACATCAACTGCCAGAAGCAACCAGTGCTCATAAAGCCCCATCTCTCATCTAGGCACTTTGCTGCCAAAGGGACCCATGGCCCTGTGCTCAAGGATATCCTTTCATCCTGTGAACATCCAATGATGACCCAGACCTCACTATCTTCCATGCAGATAACCACAAGTACATCAGATGCCATGATATACCCCTCACAGAACAGTTCACTGCCCTTGAACCTGCCACACACAAGAAGCCACCAGAAAGCCACCAGACACGGTTTTCTCCCAGCTGCTAGCAAAAAGGTACCAGAGAAAAAGATGCCCCTGGTCCTTCAGAGAACCAGGAGCTCTCCTCTTCGTGATCTGATCAAAGTTACCTTAGGAGGAAGGACAAGGAGACAGAAGCCAACTGCAACACTACGGCTGGGCACCCCCAGGCTCACACAGCATCATTCCATGTCACAGTTCAGACACAAAGGCACAAATCCATCTGATGATAATTACCCAGCAGAGTTTAAGCTAAAATAACACAATCAAACGTTGAATTCCTCTCCCAGCACGGATCCTGACAGCTCCTGGTGCTGCCTACCTGCTCACCGGCACGTAACCGGGCTCAGAAGGCAGGGCAAAGCTCCCCTCAGCTGCAGGGAGATCTCCAACCCTGGCTGAACAATGAATTTGGTTGCAACACACACAGTTTGGTGAGGAGGTTGGGGAGAGTTTGTAGCTCCCAGTATTATAAAACCCATCCCAAGACAGGGAGAAGAACAATAACCGAACATTCGCCGCGTCTCCCGTTTTCAGGAGGAAGGCCAGGAACTACGTCAACTCCGAGGCTTTGCTGGTCGCTTTGGAAGGGCTCCCTCTATGCTCTAGGCCGGTGAACGGAACAACTGCACTCACACAGCTCGCCCAAGTGATTATCAGGGTAGGGAAAGAGCCCCGGCAGCTCTAAGGAAGAGCTCTCAGGAAGGCCAGGCCTCACTCCGCCATTCAGCGCCCGGCCCACAGCAGCTCCAACTATTTCCACCCTACTTCTAAATACGTTTGGTGAAACGTAGGGTCATAAACACAGACAGATATTAGGGAGGATGGGAGCGTGCCAAAAATGCAGTTGTAATAAGTAATTCATTCCTTAGGAGAGCTATTCATTTATGAGTCTCTAACAGCTAATACCGCTCACAAGAAGCCTCTATTATGGGGTTTTGGCTTTTCACACAAGCAGCCAAGAAACACAGATGAGATTTATTTTTTAAAAAACAAATGACAAAAGAAAGAAAGAAAAAAAAAAAGAGACCCACAGCAAACCTTCAGAAAAATTCCGTTCTGCTTGCCATTGCTGAAATACTGTTGACAACACACAACCCAGAGAGATTATTCTCCTCGAAAATATTACACAAGTTCAGTGGTGACTGGGTAATGAAAACCATCTTCCTCCCTCAAGCATGTCAGTGTTCAGCTACGCTGCACGAAGAGGGGCACTGGCATTTTCTACCTAGATAGAAACCCACGAGCGCTCTCTGCACTGCTGCAAGCCAGGACTCTTCTTCCAGAGAACACAAACATCTTCCTCTCAGATGAGATTCATGTTACTGAATCCTCTGCGAACGTTTTTAATCACCTCTGGCAGAGTAAGGCTGCAAGTTACCTCTATTTTAATTCAGATAGAAAGGGATGGTTACCAACAGGAGTCCCAGCGATGATCAAAACAAGGAACTGAGGAGCATGTGTTTCTCAGTGTTATTTCTTTGAACTCCAAAGTCTCGCTCACAAAACTTAAGTCAGCAGAAACGTTTTGCCAGCTCTGCCTCTCGCTACAGGAGATTCAAGGCTCTCTGAGATGCTGTTTAGTGTTCTGGTTGTTGCCATCACGGAAACTACCTCAAGCCAGCAGCACCACCCCAGACCCACAGCACCCTCCAGGAAGGGTAATTCACTCAAATCGAAGATGTTTCCCCTGGCTTGTTCAGCAGATGGTTACCCCAGGAGCCCCTCTCCTCCCAGCCCGGCTGTCCAACCCTGCACACAGGCTAACAATTCTGACCCCACCAACTGGGTTTCCAGGGTCTCCACCACGGCATTTCTCAGTAAATTGAGTCGACCGACAAAAGGAAATCAGGATTCACACCCCAATTCTCAGTTTACTACACCATCAGCCGAGGTGATGATGATGATGATGAAGACGAAGGCTTGCTACCCTTCCCCAGTGTGTATTGCATTCTAAAATGGTGGCCATGTCTGCCTGGGATTGAGCTCGCAGAGCCACCAGCCAAACTCAGGGCTGCGGAGTTTGGGGGTGTTCCAACTTGAGGAAGCAGCTACCTGTACCAAAAGTGAGGCAGAGGAGGGGCAGGGCCGGAGGAAGGCCGCCGCGGGGCCCGGGCCCGGCGAGGAGAGGTCCGCACAGCCCTACAGCACCACAATGCCAACATGGAGGGCAACACCCAGGCAGCTGCCTCCTCCGGGGCTCGGCACGGGGACCGCTCGCCCCCCGCCGCCGCGCCGGGCCGACTTGTAACTTTTGGGAGCCGAACAAGCTGGGCCCGGGGCCGGAGGCCCAGCCCGGCCGGGCGGGGAGCGGCGGCGCGGCCGGGTCAACGGCTGCCCCGTTCGCAACCGGCAGCCGCTCCGGCTACTTTCTGCCGGGCAACTCCGGCACTTGGGAGCGACTTTGCAGGAAGGGGCGGGCGGGCAGCCGCTCTCCAGCCCCGCGGCCCGGCCCGGGGGCGTCGAAACTTCGGAACGGCAGAGGGGGCGGCCCCGCCTGCCCTTCCCCGGCCGGGCCCACCTGCACGCCCGAGGGGAGCGGAGCGGAGCGGCCGCCGGCGGAGGAGGAGGGAAGGAGGAAGCGGGGAAGGGGGGCGGGGGGGGGAGAAGGGGCGGGTGGTCGCCGGTGCGGGCCGGGGCCACCACACAAAGGCCGTTCCCCGGCGGCGCCATGCGGGCACTCACCGGCGGCGGCCGCACCTTGCAGATGCCGGTCTGCTCGGCGATGGGCCGGATCTTGTGGATGAAGGCGAAGGGGTCGGCGAACTCCTCCCAGCTGGGCTCGAAGACGGGGCACTCGGGCGGGGGCAGGAACTCGGCCATGGCCCGGGCCGGGGTGTGGGGGGGGGGGGTGGCCGCACTCTGCCGCTCCGCTGCCGTTCCGAACAATCCTCCAACAGCCGCCGGGCCGCCGAGCACCGCTGGAACGGGACGTGCGCCTCCGCCGGGAGGGGGGCGGGGGGGAGGGGGGTGGCAAGGAGCTAGAGCGCGAGAGAAAAAGAGTCCGCCCCGGCCTGGGCGGGGGGAGGGGGCGGCGGCCGCCCCGCCCCGTCACGCGCCTTTGTGAGGGGGCGTCGGGGCCGGAGCCCGGACAGGGGCCGGTGCCACCGCTCTGGCGATTGCCCGGGAAGTTGGGGGTGGAGGGGCGAGCAGCTTGCGGCCGCTCCGGCCTCCACGTCGCTTTCGGGCTCTTCCCCGCGCCGAGAGGCCGACAGGGACCGGGGCCTCGGGAGCGCCGCTCGCTCGGTTCCGCGGAAAGCCGGCCTGGCTGAGCCTCAGCCCCGCGCTACCCCCCCAGCCCCCGGCCCCGCACACGGGCGCCTTTGTGCTCAGCCACGGGCCACCCTGGGCCCTGTCGCGGCCGCTCCCCCCGGCACCGCCGGTTCGGGGAGGCCCTTTAAGGCCCGGCGCTGGGTGTTCGAGTTTCCCCAGCGGCACCGCTCCCCAGCGCGGCCACCCCTAACCCACGGGCCGCTCTTGAATGCACCTGCGGGGCCGGGGCAGCGAAGCCGCTTCTCCACCGGCGAGCGGCACATGGGCCGGCGGCCCCGAGAGCTCTGTTTACATGCGCGGAGCGATCCTCCACAGCTGACAGCCACCGCCGGCCGGCGCTTCTTTTTTTAAAGAGCCTCTCCGCGCGTCGCCATTGGCTGCGCTGCCGCCGAATCACAGAGGGGGCGGGGCCGCCAGGCGCCGCGCGGCCGCATTGTCTGGGCCGGGCCCCGGGGCGGCCGCCGGGAGCCCCCGCGGCCCCGTCCGGCCCCTTTGTTTCCCCGGCCCCTTTGTCCTCCCGCCGCCGGGGCACGGCGCGGAGCGGCTCCATCGGCCCCCGGGGAGCACAGGGAGACGCTCCCGCCGGTAACGGGGATGAGGGGGCGCCGCCGCCCCCCGCCCCGTCCCCGAGGGAGCACGGTGAGGTGCCCCTCCCCCTGCGCTTAGCTGAGGGGAAGGCGCGGGGGGGGGGGGAAGCGCACGTTGGGGTCCCCCGTTAACCCGCGTACGTGCGTGGAGCATCCCCGCACCCGCAAGGCCCCGGTGCTGCTCCCCATCCCCCCCCCACGGGGCTCGGGCGGGGGAGGGGCGGCCCCGCCGCAGCGGCAGGCGCCGCACGTAGCGCACGTGCGTGGCCGGGCGGTCCCGCCCCGCCCCCGCCCCCCCCCCCCCACCGCCGGACCGAGCGGCCCCGGGGCCGCCCCCATCCCCCGCCCCGCCCCCGGGCTGGGCGCACCGGGCCCCGGCGGCTCCCGATCCCGGGGGTGAGGTGGGGGGGGGGTTTAAACCCCGAGCTGCGCACCCGCTGAGGGTGCCGGTGTTAATCAAACTTCACTTATTCACCTTCAATTTTGAATCCAACTTGGGAGAAACGCTCCCCGCGGCGCTTGGCCGCCTCAGCCCGGCCCGGACTCAAGGGGAAGGGGTGGCTGATCGGGGGTGCGGGGCCCTGGGGGAACCGCACCGACCCAGAGCTGCAAACGCGGCCCGAACTTCGCCCGCGTCTCTCCCGCGGCCGGTCCCGGCGCCAGGCGAGCGCTCGCCCCGTGACGCGGCTGGAGGAGGCGGCACTCGGGGCTTCATCGCTGCCTCAGAGCACATCAAAACCAAGGGACGCGGCGTTTGCTGCTGGTTTAAGATGATGAGACTCGTGTTCTTGCTTTAAAACGGGGGAAAAAAAATAAATTAAACCAGCTTTTGTGAAATGTCTTTGTCCAGACAGGGACAGCCCCTCTGTTCTTTGCAGAGAGAGTGGTGAGGGGCTGGAACAGGCTGCCCAGAGAGGGGGTGGGTGCCCCATCCCTGGGGGTGTTCAAGGCCAGGTTGGATGGGGCCCTGGGCAACCTTGTGTAGCTCCAGGCCTGGAGGTTGGTGTCCCTGCCTGTGGCAGGGGGTTGGAGCTCTCTGATCCTTGGGGTCCCTTCCAACCCAGAGCAGCCTGGGATTCTATAATCCCCCCCCTCCCACAGCCAGCAACCCCCTGGGCACCACAGAGCTGAAGCACCGAGGGGGGTGGGACACCCCGGCCCAGGCCCAGCCACGGCTCATGAGGGCAGAGCCCAGGGCCCAGCTCTGGCCCAACCTGCTGTGGGCTCTGGGCAGCGCTGGGCCAGGGAAGGTCTTGAGGCTGGGTGGGGAACACAGCACTGAGCTGAGCTCTTTTAAAGAGCTCACGCTGGCAGGGACAGGCAGGGCCTGGGCCTCACACCCTGACATGGCTTCAGAGCCACAGCCAGGCTCTGGCTCTCAGAGCCCTGGGAGGCCTCAGCCATCAAGTATCATAGAACGGTAGGGGTTGGAAGGGACCTCGGGAGATCATCGGGTCCAACCCCCCTGCCAAAGCAGCTCCCTAGGACATATCACTCAGATAGGCATCCAGGTGGGTCTTAAATATCTCCAGTGAAGGAGACTCCACCACCTCCCTGGGCAGCCTGTCCCAGGGCTCCCTCACCCTCACTGGGGAAAAGTTCTTCCCCATCTTGGTGTGGAACTCCCTGTGCTCCAACTTGCAGCCATTGCCCCTTGTCCTGTCCCTACAGACACTGAAAAGGGGCTGCCCATTTCCCCCTGCATCCCCTGCTTCAGATAATTATAGACTTTAATTAAGTCCCCCCTTAGTCTTCTCTTCTCAAGGCTGAACAGCCCCAGCTCACTCAGCCTTTCCTCACAGTGGAGATGCTCTCCGTAGCCTCCTCTGGACTCTCTCCAGGAGATCCCTGTCTGTTTGATCCCAGGGAGCCCAGAACTGGACACAACACTCCAGGTGGGGCCTGAGCAGGGCAGAGCAGAGGGGGAGGATCCCCTCCTGTGACCTGCTGCCCACACTCCTCCTGATGCCCCCAGGATCCCATTGTCTCTCTCAGCCCCAGGGCACACTGCTGGCTCATGGCCACCCTGTCACCCACCAGGACCCCCAGGTCCTTCTCCACAGAGCTCCTCTCCAGCAGGTCACCCCCAGCCTGTCCTGATCCCAGCAGTTATTCCTCCCCAGGTGCCAGACTCTCCACTTGCTCTTGTTGACCCCCATCTGGTCTCTCCCTGCCCAGCTCTGCAGCCTGTCCAGGTCTCTCTGGATGGCAGCGCAGTGTCCTGTGTGTCAGACACCCCTCCCAGCTCTGGATCATCGGGTACTTGCTGAGGGTGGGTGCTGTTCCCTCATCAAGGTCGTCAATGAAGATATTAAACAGGACCAGACCCAACACCGAGCCCTGGGGAACACCACGTTTCCATGAGCTCTGGGAAGAAGTTCCTGCCCTTTGCTGAGTTTTGTCTACAGCTGACAGAAGCAGACAGGGACAAGAGCAGTATCACAGTTTAACATTTCTGCCTAAACTTATTATGTAAAACTTAAAGCCATGTATGTAAAATACACCATCTGTATGTGTCTTATACTTTCATTTTACACCAAGGGAACCCCCAGTACGAGTCACCTAATACCACAAGAACTGGAGAGAAACCCAAGGTGATTAAGCAGCTTTGAACAGCTGTCCCACATCACATCTGAATCTGGAGGCTCTCTGGCACAGGGAGAACAAGTTGAGCGACACAATTCCTGTGACTTGGGGTCTGAGTTTCCTCGAGAGGTTCAAATGTGTTGAAACACCAGTGGTTTCTTGGGTAGGGATAAAGGGGTTTTGATAGCAACTCCCTGAGTTGCTCAAGGGGAGCTGGGAGGGCTGTGTTCAGCAGGACTGTCCTGCTGAGAGTCACATAAAGGCCTCCCTCCAAGGGGCTCTGATGTAAAAACCCACTCATGGGGGCTGGTGCTTTACCTGGGAAGTTGTGATGGACAAAACAATCACTTGCGACAAAGATCTAAAGGTGAGCAGGGCAGGGAGATCAAGAGATGCAAGGAGCAGGTGCCTGGAAGGGAGGGCAAGGTGGCTCAGGTCTGGGTAAGATGGAGATTGATGGTAAACAGTAAGCCCTGGAGAGTCAGAATACCCCAGCAGGCATCTTTCCTGTCTTTCCACCTTGCTACCTGCTCCAGCAACCCAAACACATACTTCTGCACGCTGCCTTTCCTGGTCTCCTCCTCCTGCCATGGCATCTGCAGAGCACTCTTGTATACAGGGGATTAACGTGGCACAGAACTGTCTGGCTTAGAAACCAGGGGCTCTGGATCCTGTGATGAATTCCCCAAGTATTGCAGAAGCACAGGCTGCAGAAAGGAAAGCAGATCTCTCTCAGCTGGAAGGAACGCAGACATCCCTTCTTCATGGTTCAGTGGACTGTCACCAATTAAAGCCTTTTATTAGATAGGCTTTCTGTAAGCCTGCTCTGTTTGTTCCCAGCCAGCAGCCTTGCCCTGCTTGCCACAGCTCAGTCTTATCCCCAATGGACACGGCAGCTGCTGGCCTGGCAGTGACCTGACAGGAACATCAGGAAATGAGGGATAAGGTCAGCCCAAGGCAAGGAACATCGAGGCTTCTGACCAAAGCTGAGTGCTCTTCCCTGGGTCAGGGGCTTTTCCTCAGCAATACCTCCATCTCTCAGTTGTGCCCCATCCTGTGATGAGCCTGGAATAGAGCATCCACACAGAGCTCTGCACATGGGAGTCTCCCTCATCACACTGCTCCAGCACAGCTTGCTTCACGTGCCATTCATCAGCAGGAACTCCCATCACACTGAGGAATATTTAGAAAACCCTCTTTTTTTGCATCATTTTCTTGGATAAGAACCACTCAGAACTAGCACAACCTTCACCCTGAACTAGCACAACCTCCACCCTGAACCAGCACAACCTTCACTCTGCCACACCAGCCCTCACTTGGCTGGAGCACAGGGTCCATACAGCCCATGCTGCCTGGCTTGGCCTTGGTTTCCCAGCTCAGACACTGCAAGCAGAGGTGAATCTTTCCCCTTTTCATGTAGGTGTATTCCAGAGCACCCTTCCATCTCAGACAAAGGCCCAGGACCAGTTCAAACACAGTAATTCCAGTTAAGTCAGCATTAATTCAGATTAATACTCGGTAATTAAGTCCCATGGGTTTCCAGCAGACCTCACAGAGCTGTTAATTCCAGGTCTAAGGATGGGCAGTCAGGATGGGGAGCAGCTAGCAAGGCCTGGGTTGGAAAGGACACCTTCACCCCCACAGCCTGTTCAGGTTAATCCAGTAACACAGCAAGAGCTTTTACTGCAGCCAGAGCCTCTGGCATCCCTGAGGGCTGGTTGCATGGGCTTGGGATAAGAGGAACTCTGAGATGAGCTTTAGGAAAGCCTGTACCCTGGGCCACCACACAGACAGAAGAGATCTGCACTGGGGACACTGAAGCAGCAAAACCTAACCGCTGGCAGAGGCTCCACAGCTCACAGTGCTTCAGAAGAGATGCTGCTGCCACACAGGCATCACTCCCAAAACACTAGGAGACAGCTGGAGATCCTGCCCACGAGAGTCCAGGTTCTAGACTGTCACATCCAGAGACAGTCAGCAGCACATCTGGAGTTTACAGTCAGGCTTTTTATAAGTGAAACTCCACTGAAGTGAAAGCACTCATTTCATCAGCAGAGTCTGGGCTAATTAAAACGCTGCGTGTTTAGATGATCACAGTGCAGGGCAGGGAGGGAAATACGCTGAACCTCTCAGCTCGGTAAGAAAATAGGTTCCTGGGAACAAATAGATTTAGCAAGCAGAATCTATGACAGATCAAACCAAACCAGTTTTCCTGGGCAAACCAGCAGCCTGTAGAAACCTGCAGAGCGCTCTGGGTTTCATCATCCAGGCTAGAAAAGGGGTTTACGTTTTGCAGAAAGCCAGCTGCTCCCAGACATGCATCAGCATCTCAGCCCTTGAGAAAAAAGGGCTATTGGTGAAGAGCTGCTGCAGTCTCAGGATCCTGGAGAGAAGTGTGGAGCACTCTGGGTATATACCAGGCTGTGGATGTTTTAAAAGCACAGCTTCCAGCTCACAGACATCATCCTGACTCTTGCTGTGATGCTGGGTACCCAGGATTGTGTGTCTCACGCTGTCTCCTGGCTGAGTCTCAGCAGGAGCATTCTTAGCTGGAGAATTAGGTACTTTGCTGGTAACTTTTGCTCCAATAGATACATTGGTTTCAATGGAGAGGTGCCCTGGTACTTTTTCTTTTCCTGTTTCCAGAAGCTAAAGGAGGGAAGGTTTAGATTAGATATTAGGGGGAAGTTTTTTTACAGAAAGAGTGGTGAGGTGCTGGAACAGGCTGCCCAGAGAGGTAGTGGATTCCCCGTCCCTGGAGGTGTTCAAGGCCAGGATGGATGGGGCCCTGGGCAGCCTTGTGTAGCTCCAGGCCTGGAGGTTGGTGTCCCTGCCTGTGGCAGGGGGTTGGAGCTCTGTGACCCTTGGGGTCCCTCCCAACCCAGACCATTCTATGATTCTATGAAGCTGCACTCTGTGCCACTGCCCCGCTCTGTGTCTCTGGGATGCCTTCGACACGTGGGGGAAGCCTGACCACCAACCACCAACCACCAGCAGCAGCTCTTAACTCTTCAGGCAGCAGGCTGAAGATGTCAGCTACAGGAAGCCGTGCAGAGGGGCCACGCTGAGGGGTAGGCAGGAAATCTGAGCTGAGGCTGTGGGCTGGAACCGAGCTGGCCGAGGACGGAAGCCCCACACAGCTGCACACTGGTGGGGACCGTGTCAGTGGACAGGTAGGAGCAGCTGGTGAGCATGTGGAGGACTGGAATTGCCTCTGCTCAAAGGTGGAAAGGCCTCTGCAGTTGTGCAACCGCCTCCAGTGGTTGTATTAATGAAAATCTTCAAGTCCCATACCCTGTCATTAGGTGCTATTAAAGGCTGAGTAAAGCCTTACTCCAAATCCTTGGCCAGAAAACAGGGATGAGCAAAGCAGAGCTGGAGGAAGCGCTGGAGCAGCAGAGCTGAGGTGCTGTTTCACACGCCTCACTTGGCTCAGGCACCTGCTGACTCACCCAGGACAAGTGAGGGTTGGACCTTCTGGCTCTTTGGCATGTTAATAGCCAGGCAGCAGCCTGGGCCCCCACTGCATCCAGGCAGGACATGCAAGGGGTGGGATTCTTCCAGTGTGGAGGCTGACATGGGACCAGTCAGCACTGGAGCGCTCAGGTGAGGCTCAAAGGTCCATAATATTAAAGCAAGAGTCTAAACTAAGTCAGTGACACCTCACCCTGAGCCCCCTTTACATCTCTGTGCTGGCTGCACAGGGAGCCTTGAGCAACTAGTTCAGCTCCAGACCTCGGTGCTTGGGAAAGCACCCCAGCTACACAGCTCTGGCAACAAAACTGAGCAACTCCACAGCTTGCCATGATGCAGAAAGCCACAAAGCACACCTTTTTCTCTGAAAAAAAGCTATTTCTGAAGTGACAGCTTCTCCACCCCTGAGCCCTTGGCTACAGTGAAACCGAAAGCAGGGCGGCAGCGGTTCCCCCCTGCCCAGGAGCTGAACGGGGCTGTGGTTTCTGCACAGCACGAGTCGGAGCAGCACTGAGAACCAGAGGGGACTGGCCCTTCTGCCAGCCCTGCACAGCCTGCTGTCACCCAGGGGTGACACCTCGCCCTGCCGCAGGCCGACAGGCTGCCCACCTCTCTGCAGCGTGGGGGACACTACGCAGCCCCAGGCAGGGAGGGAAGGTGGCCTTGCAGAAAGTGTTTCATTAACAAATCTCCTTCCTAGTCAAGCTTCCTGCCTCTGCTACAGTTGAAATCCCACCCCCCCTGGTTACCCCAGGCGTCTGCTCTGGGATTTCAGACACCTCCAGGGTAGCATTAAAGAGGCAATAAGGAGACTTCATCAGCTTGTGGAGGATTCAGGGGTTCCTCCTACTCGGGTACCCTGCAGCTGCAGTCAGGGGGGTTTACAGACTCCTCCAAACTCTTATCTCCCCCTCCCCAACAAGCTGCTGTTCAGGTTTCAAACATCAAGTACAGGCAGAGTCACCTAACCCTCGTGGGTCACTTAAAACACACTGAAAAGTAACAGCCCAAAGCTGAACAGACAAGGAGTCAGAACATCTTCATCGCTCGCTGACTGATGAAGAGTCATGGGAAAAACTGCTTCTGGAAGGGTTTTAAACATGCAGATGGCTCAGGAATGGGGGAGAATGTGTAAGAGCCACACAAACTAAGGCAGAGAAAACATTTCAGACTGTACTGATGACAAAGGTGACAATGTTAGCACAGCCAAGGTGCTGAGAAGCCACATGAATCAGACAACGAAGCAGCAGATACAGGATCCGTGGATGACAGGCAAGTTTAAACCAGCTGGGGAGCCAGGAGCCATCCAAAGGGGAAGGGATGTGATTAAACAACCCAGCAAGGAAAACAACTTCAGAGCTCTACAGTCCAAAGCTCTACCCACCAAACCAAACAGAAGTCGGGCCCCTTGGAACACACCAAGTTCTGAGGGGTTTGTGTGAAGGATGCCTGGCTTACAGCCTTCCTATGGGGAACCACACACCCCTGATGAAGGTGATGTAAAAATTTCAACATCTCCAAGAAAATTTAGAGCACCTTTTGCAAGGAAGTACAAGACTGAACAAGAACAGCTTTCCAGTGACCACAAGCACAACATTAAGGATTGCTCTTGCTCCACCAGCACCTACAATTACCCAAAAAAATAAAGGGGTGTATCAGTTCCTTTAGAGAAGTGTCTGAGGTGAACATGTGTTTTATACAACTAATCAAAAGTAAACAAGGTCTAAATAAATATGCAGCCAAGCTGCCCTCCTCAGCCTCATCAGGCAACTCCAACACATGCAGACACGCTCATTGTAGGCAGGGAGGATAAGGGAGCCGGTGCACATATGCTGTAAGAGACAAAGCTGGAACTTACACCCGCTGTTGATATCTGCAACAGCAGCGACCAAGTAAAGAAACAGACCCAGGGTTTGAAAACAGAGAAGATAAACACTAAACACACAGCAAAAAGAAAAAAAACAAAGAGAAGTAAAACAAGAAACAGAAGAGAAAGCTGCCCAGAACTGCCAGGAGCTGTTGGCTGAATTATGAGGGAAGGCAGGGGAAAGGCAGCCCCTCTTTCTGGGTGCCACATGTGCTCCCCGAGAGGCACTAACAGCATCTGCAAAAGTGTTTGGGGACAATGGCAGGAACTCTCCTCTGACAGACCCAGACGTGACTCGGACACTTCCCCACACAGATGCTTTTGCTTTCCACATAAACACTCCACAGGAGTTGTGAAGAACAAAGGCAGAAACAGCCTTTGGTTCCAGTGGAAAGTCAAGCCTGTGGTCAGACAGGAGCTGCTCCCACAGTACCTCAACCTGCCTCAGCACCCAGCAGGTCCCAACACTGAGCCCCCTCTTTGCTCACAAAAGCAAAACCCACCCCAGCCCTTCTTTCCCCGACAAAGGAGAAAGGGTTTGGGGTTTTTTTTCTAACCAATTTGACACAAAACACAGTGCCAGAGCAAAACCATGGCTGCAGGGGTGAGAACAGAGGGAGGATGGGGAGAGCAAGAGCTGGCACCTCCAGACATCAAACCAAATGTAACCCTGCACAGGGGGACAGCTGCAGCTACATGGGAAGAACTGCCCAAGGACTCCAGAGCTGGAAAGCAAGGCCTGGGTCAGAGCAGTGCATGAGCATCTCTGGAGTGCTGCATACCAGCAGCACTCACCCAAGGCAGGTTCTACAAACTGGGTTTTGAAATAACTGAAAAGCCACAGAGATCTTCACTCCCAGTATAACCAACTGGTAGGAGCTTTTGCAAGTGGTGATGGTGTAAGACTATGAAATGCATTTGACAGTTGTAGCCATAAAGCTCTAACAAAACCCAACACAAAAGACATTTAAAGCCCCTGCAGCCTTTCTGGAGAGCCCTGCTTGGAATTCACCCCTCATTTGAAACACTGGAACAAGCCCCTCTGAGCAGCCATCTCTGGGAAAGGAAGTTGACCACTGGCAGCCACAGACCTCAGAGAGGTCAGCATCTTCCAGAAACACACAGGAACCACCTTTCAAAGTGTCAGACTCTCAGGAAGTTTCAGCCATTTCAAACATACAACTTGATCCCAATTCAGGGCTCTAGAAATGAAATGCAGAGGTCTGGACATGGTATCTTGGGCTTTGTCCTGCTTTCAGCAGGGAGAGAGTTAAATTCCATTCTAGCAGCTGGTTTGGGAGTTCGGATGAGATAAGGATGAGAGTGATGCTGATAACACACTGATGATTTTAGCTGCTGCCAAGCAGTCAAGGATTTTGGTTGGATGGGGCCCTGGGCAGCCTTGTGTAGCTCCAGGCCTGGAGGTTGGTGTCCCTGCCTGTGGCAGGGGGTTGGAGCTCTGTGATCCTTGGGGTCCCTTCCAACCCAGACCAGGCTGGGATTCTATGATTTTCAAGCTGTTCATACTGCCCTGCTAATGGAAAGGGGGGGGTCCCCAAGAAGCTGGGAGGGGACACAGCCAGGACAGGTGACCCAAACTGGCCCCACTTCATCATGTTCCATTTATAACTGGAGCTCTGAGCACCCTGCCCAGCATGGACTTGGGGTGATGGCATTTATCTCCCCAAGTCACCATTACACACAGCAGGGCCCTGCTTTTCTAGAGATGGCCAAACACTTCTCTGGCCCATGAGAAGTGGCAAAGCCAAGGGATTTGCTCACTGACAGGGTGGCTGAGGGTGGGCAGCTTGGGGAGGGGCTTGCACTGCAGCTGGGGGTCTTGTGTAGCACTGAGTTGAGGCAGAGAAAGGTTGTGCTTTCTATCAGATGCTTTGTGCACGTATTCTCTTCCTTTTGTGTCCCCTATAAAACCATTTTTCTCTCACCCCCAAAGTTCTCTCACTTTCACTCTCCCCATTGCACCATGGGGGCTGGGGGAGGGGGTGAGTGAGCAGCAGCATCAAGCTTGGGCTAAGCCACAAAGGGCTTCAGCAGAACCAAGTTTCCTGAGTGCCTAATTTCACCACTGAGAATGAACCTGCCCCATTTTTCCCCCCAAACCCCCTTTTCCAAAAGGACCCCAAGACACTTACTTCCCTCAGGGCTCCAGGTAACTCACTTCAGGTATGTTTGGAAAGAATGAGTTTACCCAGCAGGCAGGGAGGGTGAAACTGCTCAAGTGTCTCCTGCACTGACCATGCAATGAGCTGCCCAAGCAGCAAACTGATGGATGGTTAATAGAAGCAGATAGAGAGCAGCAGTAACATCTCCCCAGTCTCACATGTGGAACTGCAGCACAGGAAGGGCTGTAACAGGCCCTCTGAGCACAGTGTAGGGGCAGTTAAACATCACCCAGCACCTCCAAAGGGAGCAGAGCTGAAGTGGGAGAAATGCCTGCCCACTGTTAACACAGGACAGTTGGAACAGCCTTTCTGAAGCCAGCTCTCTCCAGGTGGGCAGAAACTCCAGCCTGTACATTATCTTGAAAACATTTCATCTTCATGGCCATCCAATCTCCAGTTCCAATCTTATAAAGTGAATTTAGATATCCCTGCCTAGAATCAGGACTCCCTTCCCACTTCATGAAGCCCAAAAAGGCTTAAAGCCTTGATCTTCCCTTTGCCTCAAACCCTTCAATTTTGCAGTTGTAACACAATTGGGCCAAAACTGAGACACAAACACACTGTCTGGGGTAGACCTTTGTCGTGGTTTCCAAAACCAGGACAACCTTAAAGCAGAACTTGCTTATCTAGTACTTCATTTCAAAGTTACTAAGAGGCATCTACTTTTTTCTCAGTAATTCACTTAAGACTTTCAGATTTCTCACAATTTAAAAGTCTCCCTCAAAAGTCTCCCTACATTACTCACAATTTTTTAAGTATTAGGAAAGTGCAGTTCCCAGATGTTTCTGGAACGTTTTCTAGACTCTCACACTTACTGTATACAGCTGATGTTTCCTATAAACATTTGAAAGGATGTAGCTTTTTGTGGTCAAGTACTTCAGCCTCTTGATGCAGACCAGGGAAACCAGAACAGTGCTGCAGAGAAACACACTCCTGAAAACTGGCTGGAAGCTTCACAAATCACTGAGGAAACAGGAGAGCATCACATGAGCTAAGGAGATCTGTGAACATGGTTCACAGGAAGCTGGTCATGCAAAGTTGGGGTCTTCAGAAAGCCAGTGGATAGGCACATGGCATCAGAAAGTGGAAGAGACTGGAGTTTAACTGACCTGATTCACTAAAAAGCTCCCCAGGAGCCACCACTCCTCCTCTGGCTCTTACATTTTTTCATTTAGTCTCCTGATCCTTCTCAGCCTCTTGTCAGCCAGCACCAGAATACCTTCAGAGCAATGTCATTTCTCCCACTTCATCACGCTCTCATTCCTTCTCTCCATTAACAGCCAGTCAAGACTACAAACCTTTAATCCTCTAAGCCATCTGTAGACCAAAGTCCCCACACAGTCTAGAAATTACATGGTTAATTCTCCCTCTAGTTCAGATCAAGACAGTACAGGTTTAATCAGTCACCTTGCCAATACACAGAAAACCCTTACAGCCCTTCCAGTGGGCTTCTGCAATGCAATGGGAACTTGTTCTTCACTGCTGAGTCCCAGTTATCAGAGCTCAAATTAAAAAAATCTTTTATTCTGAAGTAATTCCTTATAAGCATGACATAAGAACTGGTGATATCAGGAATCACCTAATCCAGAACCTTGAATCTGACAGGAACCTCAATTACACTTCCTCTGTCCTCTGTCCTTTCCTATCCCCAGGTAATTCCCCAGGGTAATTCACAGCTCCTGTTGTACAAGATAAGGCCTCTTACATTTAGTAGCCCAGCTGATTATTCCAAGGTAAAAAGGCATTGACTGATAGATTTGACTCTTAGGTTGTTAAAATACTTCAGCAAGTGAAGAAAAGCCACCCCATTGCATTAAAATAGCACTGCATTATAAATAGTGACAACTGCAAAGCATCTCCTACAGAAAGGAAAACATGACCTTGTGCAAAAGGCAAGTGAGGTTTTATTTGGCAGAAATACAGGCATTGGAAACCATCAGAAGAGAATGGCGTGGGATAGCACATCAGCAGCACTGTGTTTCTGATGTCAAGATCCCCACTGTTGGAGTGTTCACACAGATTGGACTGAAAAGCAGAGTGAAGCATGGATGGAGTCAAGCACACAGTGACATCTTGGTTTAGTGACTTCAGTGGAGCAGAAGCAGAATTCCAACAGAAATCCTGGCAAGGGTGAAGGCTCAGGAGAAGGCAATGAAAAAAAAATCACAGGGACACTTACAGCAGCACATTGACCTAATGAGTAATGAGTTGGCACTGCTCTTCCCTTGGATCTTTCACTAGTCACTCTAAACCACCCATGAGACACCATTCTCTGACTCCTTCCCTGCTGCTACATCATGGAGAAAGGCAGAAGGCAAAGCCAGAGGATCTTTCACACCAAATCATATTATCCATTTTTCAGATAAGGATTTGAATTTCCCTGACACTGCCAAGAGCAGTCTGATTTGCAACCTTACCTCTGCTATTTCCACTAAGTCATTCTTTACTCCCTCTCAATTAATCTTAATCAGCAAGCCCAAGTCCAAAGAGCTCCACTCTCCCAAACAAGTTGATGCTTCTCAGCAACAGGCTGCTGGGGTGGGTGTCATCTGACAGGGTTTGAAGTAGCTGAGTCAAAAGCCCTTGAGTTTTGAGAAAAGCTCACTCAAAGTGGTGAAGGTGGCAGCATGTGCAGCCATATCACCTATACTGCCCATAAAGCTACAACAGGTAGAGATTTCTGTCTTACAATTACCCTGTGGCATACAGAAATGTACACAACTACAGGCATTAACACACTCAGAGGTATTCCTATTGCTTATTTAGAGGGCAGGGTGGGTGGAAATCAGATTCTGCTGCACTGCCTTCCCCTGGGAGGGCACCAGAACCATCTCAGATCTTGCAGATAAGACCAGCAATTCACAACAAAGTTCACAACAATCCACCATGGGCTCCAGCTCACTTCCTCCTCCTCCTCCTCTTCATGAGTCACAGAAGTTGTTCCCTATCAGGTGATCACTATTAATTGCCAATCCCAATACCGGATAAAGCTGTGTCACCCCACAGGTAGAGATATATTTAGTTACCAGGAGATAATGCCTGACTCCTACCAGTGCCAGGAGGCACCTGACACACTTCAAAGGAGACATACAGGGATTTCTTACCAAAGAAAACATGCATGTGAAGGTGGAATTAGAAGGCGGCTTTCAGAGTGCAAAGGAAGCATTTGCTTTTCAGTGACAGCTAATATTAACTCCTGCAAGTTTCAGGTATCCACTCTCACACTCAAATTTTCATTCAGGATAAGTCTCCCACATTTTAGGAAACAGATGAACCACCCATTTATTAATTCAGTCATACAGCCAGTAATTATAATGTGTTTAAGGATTTCTGCAGCTAGCTGAAGCAAGAGCAGTTTTAGCAGGATTTTCCTGCTCTAATTAACTTGGCTTCCTGAGCAAAACACTTACCTTGGCTCATGTGCAGATGCCCACACACCAAGAGCTAACTGCCCACTACCTAATGCAACAGTTTAAGACTAACAAAGAAAGTGTGAGCTTGAGGTAGGCTGAGAAAACACAATGTATTTTCAGCAGTGGGTAACAGTGACATTGCCTCTCTTGCCAAACTTTCCACCGTCCACAGCTCCCAAAGTAGCATTACATGTTCTTTTTAAAAATTAAAAGCATAATGCATCTCAAACCTGAGGCCTCCATTGAATGAGCCTCCCCAGTCAGCCCAGGTTTTTCAGAGCTCAGCATTCAATATGCACAAGCCTTTTACAAGGACACTAGGGTGCTGTGTCCTGCACAGACTCATCATTGTCCATGCCCAGATAAAGCATTTTGACATACTGCAAACCAATTCCCACCACATAAGCAGCAGCAGCAGGGGTAGTGCATACATGCAATAAAAACCCCAGACAGTATCAGCAGGAAACAGAGCAGGCCAGCCTCAAGTACTGAAATAAAGAGCCCTGAGAGAGCCAAATCATTGCTAAAAGATCACATGAAAGGCCAATTCAGAACTCCACTCAGCCACCCCTCAAGTTCACCTAACTCAAAGGAAATGATGGTGCTGGCACTTGTGGCCACACAGCATTCTTCATGATCTGCTGGTAGCACAAGATATCAGAGCAGAGATGTGGACACCTGCAAGGCATGAAGCAGCCCTTTGCATATTCCTCTTGCAGGCACTCAAGTCAATCTGACTTGCAATGAGTGTGACTCTCTTGGGTTATGCCTGGTGCATTTGCTTAATCATCTAGTAAGTAGGAAAACAAGTTAAGCCAACAGGACTTGAAAATCTCTACACTTATGTCTACCCTGGACATAAAAAACAAGCAAATGAGAAGCTCACTGAAACTTGGGACTTGCCCAGCCATGCTGAATGGCAGAAGGTATGATTATATAGCATCTGTACACTCTGCACCAGGGCTGACAGTCTGAGGCACTCATCTAGGTTACAAAGCCTGGAGACTGATCTCCCCATCTAAATAAAATTGGTGACTTCCATCTCCAATAAATTAATTTCAAATCAGATTGACTCAACCCAATGGCTGCAAGAACATAAACATAGTAATTCAAGTTTATCAGCCTAAGCTGCCCAGCCCTTGGAGCTCAGGCTATTCTGTCAGACCCCCAGTCTACAGCAGCAGCCTGTTAGTCTAAACTTAAAGCAATACCCCCCATCTAGTAGATTGATCACACCCCAGTCAGAGTTAAGAGTGAGTTTAGGGAATGGCAGCTGCACAAGCTGTGCCAGGCACTGCAGTGTTACCTGGGTGCTGCAGGGTTCCCAGACACAAGGAAGTTGAGGCATTTTCCCAACCACTGCTAAGGCCCCTGCTGAGCAGCCACATGCATCTTCAGCTTACACAGGCTGCAAGACTTGATATGAATCTTGCTCCTCTTAAATAAGGAATATAAACAAGGTTGAAATAGGACAGTGAGGAATTCTCCAGCTCAAATCCAGCCTTGGAGTCAGACTTTGATATCCTATAATCACATACAGTATTCAGTCATGATTACATACTGGCCTATTCCACCTTTGATCCTTCTGTGGGAGATTCCTCAATCACCCAGCTCCAAGAGAGAGCTGGAAATAGTTGGGTTGTGGTTTGCAGATCCTTGCCCTGTGTCCCAAAGCCCCAGCTCAGGTGATACAGGATTCAGGCAGAAGCTGTCTGCATCTGAAGACAACCTGTTTAGCCAAATCATCTCCTGTTACAGCAGCTTACATGGAAGGCAGAAGGATGGTAACTTGCACATCTGAACCTACAGACTCATGGCTTCTACAAAAGATTTAGTTTTAGAGACAGCTATTGTTTTACCCTGGCCAGCTAACCCAGAGTTTTGCTCCAAACAGCTTCAGGCAAAAGGTTGACTCCCCAGAAACCCAGAGAACAGGAACTGCAGTTCCTTTTGTGGGAGGACAAAGCAACACCAGGACAACTGCACAGCACCTGACAGAAGCAGCAGGTTCCTTATACCACAGCATACCCCTCTCAGGCATCTCTGCTCCTCCCAGCTTACAACATCTCCAAGTTACTTGCCCATGCTAAGTATAGAAGAAAACTAAAACCAAAGGTTGAGTTAGAGACATTGCAGCTTTTCTGAAGGATAATGTAAGGCTTGTTCCTGTTGCCTCCATCAGCTTTAGGGCTTGAAAAAGAAAAGTAATTAATTTATCTTCCAGCAAAAGCTCAAGCACATTCTCATATTGTATTCTGGTGGAAAGCTATTAGCTCTCCCAATAGCAATGTGTTAAGGACAAGAACTCACCTAAGTACAGATAGTTGAGTAAAATAACTTTGTTCTCAGAAAGAAATTCTATTTCCTGGACTGACTACTCACATGTAGTTAAAGCAGATACAGTGTCTGGACACTACAGATGTCTTGATTAAAGTAGTTTTTTATTTAACATGATTTACACTGCTACTGGAGAGGCAGTAAAGTGGCAGAGACATGCAATTTGCTTCCATTTTATTTAATATTCTTCACCTTCATCTTCTCCATCCATTGAGTCTGTGCCCACTTCTTCATAATCTTTCTCAAGAGCAGCCAAATCTTCCCGAGCCTCTGAGAACTCCCCCTCCTCCATCCCTTCTCCAACATACCAGTGAACAAAGGCACGTTTGGCATACATCAGATCAAACTTGTGGTCTAGACGAGCCCACGCTTCAGCAATGGCTGTGGTGTTGCTCAGCATGCACACTGCCCGCTGGACTTTGGCTAGGTCACCACCAGGAACCACTGTTGGTGGCTGGTAATTGATGCCAACCTAGGGTGAAAGGAGAAGACACCATGAATTTCCTGTGTGGCATTTGACAGGATTATAGTCAAAAGAGTCAGAGAATTGGATAAAGTGTTTTCACTCCTGGGAAAAGAGCTTTGTGTAAGAACTGAAGTCTCCATCTCTCTAAAAACTACAAAGTACCATACCAAGAAAACATACTCCATAAGAAGTATGAGGAGAGGCTGAGGGAGCTGGGCTGGTTCAGCCTAGAGAAGGCTGCAGGGGGACCTCATTGCAGCCTCCCAGTATGTGAAGGGAGCAGAGGAACAGGAGGGGAATCAACTTTTTAAAAGGGTAGACAACGGCAGGACAAGGGGGATGGATTAAAGCTGAAGGAAGGAAGGTTAAAATTAGATATTAGGGGGAAGTTCTTTCCAGAGAGTGGTGAGGGGCTGGAACAGGCTGCCCAGAGAGGGGGTGGGTGCCCCATCCCTGGGGGTGTTCAAGGCCAGGTTGGCTGGGGCCCTGGGCAACCTTGTGTAGCTCCAGGCCTGGAGGTTGGTGGCCCTGTCTGTGGCAGGGGGTTGGAGCTCTGTGACCCTTGGGGTCCCTTCCAATCCACACCATTCTATGATTCTATAACCCCAGAACAACAATCGAGAACTCTATTAAATAAACCATGCATAACTTGTGACTTGCCTTAAAACCAGTAGGACACCAGTCCACAAACTGGATCGTGCGCTTGGTTTTGATCGCAGCGATAGCAGCGTTGACATCCTTGGGGACCACATCCCCCCGGTACAGCATGCAGCAGGCCATGTACTTGCCATGGCGGGGGTCACACTTCACCATCTGGTTGGATGGCTCAAAGCAAGCGTTGGTGATCTCAGACACCGAGAGCTGCTCGTGATAGGCCTTCTCTGCTGAAATAATTGGGGAGTAGGTTACCAGTGGGAAGTGGATCCGGGGGTAAGGCACCAGGTTGGTTTGGAATTCAGTCAGATCCACGTTTAAGGCACCGTCGAATCTGAGGGAAGCGGTAATGGAAGAGACTATCTGACCAATGAGGCGGTTGAGGTTGGTGTAAGTCGGGCGCTCAATGTCCAGGTTCCTCCGGCAAATGTCATAGATGGCCTCATTGTCAACCATAAAGGCACAGTCAGAATGCTCCAGGGTGGTGTGGGTGGTCAGGATGGAGTTGTACGGCTCAACAACCGCTGTGGAGACCTGTGGTGCAGGGTAGATGGCGAATTCCAGTTTGGATTTCTTCCCATAGTCGACTGACAGGCGCTCCATCAGCAGGGAGGTGAAACCTGAGCCAGTGCCCCCCCCAAAGCTGTGGAAGATCAGGAAACCCTGCAGGCCTGTGCATTGATCAGCCTGAAAGAGAAAATACATGTGTTAGAGCAACTGTCTGGACATTAAGAATCCCAAAACAAGCTCAAGACAGGCAAGCCTGAATTCTGACACACACCAACTGCTCAAGCTTCAGGAAAGTAGTATTGACTTTCACTGAATCATCAACTAGTTTGCACTGGAAGGGAACTCAAAGCCCATCTAGTCCCCCCCATGCCATGGGCAGGGACACTCCCACCAGTCCAGGTGCCTTAAGTCCCATCCAACCCAGCCTTGAATCCTGCCAGGGATCCAGGAGCAGCCACAACCCCTGTGGGCACCCTGTGCCAGGGCCTCACCCCTCTTTGGGAAAGATTTCTTTCTACTAACTCATCCAAACCTCCATCTGTCCTCCTTCAGTTGAAAGCCATTATCCCTTGTTTTATCACTACATGCTCCTGTAAAAAATTCATTTGATTCATCCACCAATAATCAAGCAATTGCCTCAAAAAACCTTGTATCCTTGGCTATTTTAAGCCCCCTACATATTTGAGTGTGACCTCTCAGCTTCAAATTACAACTTCAAGACTTCCCCTACCTCCAGTTCTCAGACCAAGGCCATTAACAATGGCCACAAAACGCAGTAACATTCACAGAGCTACCTCTTAGACTGATTTGACATTTTCTACCTGCCCAAAAATGGAGCAACCCCATGGTAGAATTAGTGCTACAATCCTCTAAGAGTTGCAAGCAGTTCAGGGAAGTGAGCTGTCAAAATGTATTACACTCCCATTCCAGTTCAGATGAAGAAATTAAGACTGCCTTGCCCTCAGAAAGTGGCTCCTACTTCTTGATTCACAGCAGTGACAAGTCCTCCCAAAAGCTTGTAAAAAGAAATTACAGCCATATTTTTCAGGTCAAAGTACAGCCTGCTGCAAAGTTATCTTGGCTGTAATTAGATATGGTGGCAGAAAAGGAGAGAGTACTACCAGTTTTGATGTATAAAAGGTATATTTTTCAGTAAGCCTCACCTGGCATTCAATATTAGAACACCAGGGGGATACCCTGGGTTTTTGTGCAGTGAGAATTTCCTACCTGTGTGACACAAATCTGGTGAACTACATGCTTAGCAACCCTAAAAAGGGAAGTCTAACCTCCTAAGCTGACATCTTCATAAGTTTGCCATGTGATCAAAGACATGGGAGCCTGAAGCATCTCAACTTACTGATATTTATTCCTTTTGTTATTACCATAAAATTAATTCAGAAATTACAACAGCAGGAAATGCAAACAGGAGGCTAAACCACAGAAGCAAATACTCCTATTTAAACATCCTTGCAGGAGCCCCAGCCAGAGACCAATCCTTTTCCTGCAGGAATATGCAAATCAGAGTTCTCAGGCCTGGCTGTCTGAAGCTGAACATGAAACTACAGAATTTTGGGCATCTCATCAGCATCTGAGGTCACTTGAAAAATCATATCTGACAGGAATAATCCAACCATTCTCAGCTGGCTAAGAATAAAAACAGATGCAGACTAAGTCCACAGATTCTCCTACCATGGAATAAATTAAAACAGTTTATAAGGCCATGTATTTGACAACCTAATTGCCAAGTCCTGTAGAACAGGATGAAGATGTTTAAGAGTCTTTAGTGAAGAAAATTCTTACCAGTTTCCTGATTCGCTCTAGAACAAGATCAATTATCTCTTTCCCAACTGTGTAATGACCTCGAGCATAGTTGTTTGCAGCATCTTCTTTACCAGATATGAGTTGTTCTGGATGAAAGAGTTGCTTGTATGTCCCACTCCTAACTTCATCTGGGGAGACAAGGGAATTATTGTTTAGAAGTTAGTTTTCTATATAGAGCAGCTTTTTCAAACTTCTGAGGGTGGCCAGAATAAGGTACCTAAACCCTTAGAAATAAAAAGCAGCTTGATTGCCACCTATCAGTAGGTAACAATATACTTAGCACAGCAAACATTGAGTACCTAAAAAATTAAGCTACTGCTTAAGGAACTGCCCAATTTACATATAAATTTTGAATTGCTCTGACAGATCAGAAGTGTCAACTGGACTGTAGCAGCAGAAGCATTCTTCCACAGTTGAACACCACTTAAGGCCCACCTTGCAATCAGCATCTTAAATCCAACTTTCCAAGCCCTCCAGCATGTTGCCTTATTGCTCATGCAGCTGTGGACATCAAAACCTACACTGCTTCCCTGTCCCCTTCTTGCCCTTCATTGTACTTTCTACTGAGGGTACACAAAAGTGTTCAAAAGAAACAGGAAATTATCTTGGAGATATTCATAGAATCCCAGACTGGTCTGGGTTGGAAGGGACCCCAAGGATCACAGAGCTCCAACCCCCTGCCACAGGCAGGGACACCAACCTCCAGGCCTGGAGCTACACAAGGTTGCCCAGGGCCCCATCCAACCTGGCCTGGAACACCCACAGGGATGGGGCACCCACCCCCTCTCTGGGCAGCCTGTTCCAGCCCCTCACCACCCTCTTAGTCAGTTATTCCAGCACTGAGCTGTAAGGTCCAGCAGAAATGGCTCTTATGTAGCAACAGTGCAAATGGGCACACTCCATCCCCAGTGAGCAACAGATCTGAAGAGTGATTTAGAGTTATTATATCCACTAATTAACAGAAAAATGCACTTACATCACAGGTTAAAGCTCTGTCCTACCACAAAGGTACAAAAGACACTCAGCATAGCTCTGTCTCTGGTTTAGCTCAAGCCACTTTTGAGTCCTTTGCTAAAGCAGTACTGCATCCTTTAAAGTCAGGTGGAAAGCAAAGTTATAGTAACTACAGCTGAAACTGCCTGTTTGCATATATTCTTTTTAATCTGAAAAAAGAGTGACAAAGACAAGCAAGTAAACTTCAAGATTTAAAAATACAGTTACTACCTGAAACAACTGACACTGACTCATTACCACTGCAGTTTGCAATGAGATACTCTAAGGTATTTCCATGGTGGAATTCAAAACACTTTGGAGAAGTCTACCTATCAAAATTCCTATGGTTGGGACTTCCATACCAGTGTTAACACTCCAAGTTAAAGGAGAAATATGGGTAAAAGGGGGAAATATGGAATCTAAAGGTGTAAGATGGGGCAACATGAGTCAAGCTGGTCCTGGGGAAGTAACAAAAGAGTTAAGAGGATCAGTTATTGTACTGCAAAATTGTGCTGAATGAAGAATGCCATTAAAGGGACAGCTAAACCAAGCCTTCCCCTGGACACACTTTTTCATGCTTGTGTTGAAGTCCCAGACAGTAACGTGTCCTATTTCTTGGAGGAAAGTTCAGTGGTATTTTACCCCATCCACAGGCCTAGTGTACATGTACAGCAGCTCTGCTGCTTTTTGCTAAGAGCAGCACTGATCTGGAAGCTCCAGAAATCCCTGGTGTACACGTGGCAGCTGCAGAGTTGCTGTGTACACAAGTGATACTAGCCCTGCTCAGGAAACTGGATCAATAATGTTCAAACAGGCAGGGCAGTAGAAGAGAACACTACTCCCCAAAAGGCACATGATATAACAAAATCCAAACTGGTTTAGTATTACCAGGTATTTCTTAAGACAGTCTTTCACCCATCTCTACATACTACACTTGCATCATCAAGTGCTGGAACATTTCCTTTTGCCATGTGTCCCAAGGCTCAGCAGCAACTCCCCCCCAGAGGCAAGGTGAGAGCTTTGCCACCTGCTCTCCCTCACCTCATTTCTCAGCCTTTTCTGGTTGCTCAGAGCCACCACCTGGCCAGCAGCAGAGGAAGCAACACCCACAAGGCTCAAGAAAACCAGAAGCCAGACCTATAACAGCTCCTGGGGAGCCAGTGTATGGTCAAGGGTGCTTTGGGTTACTCAAATTCAGTCCAAAACTCCCACCCTTGACTTGCCCAACTGCCTTCTGCTCTCCTGCATAAGCACATTCTACCATTATAAAGCTCTGAAAGAATTTGGGGTGTTACAGTGAAAATGAGCTACAAGAGGTTTGGGTATCCAGGAGTAGCTTAAGACTACATCTCCCCTAAGACACTCATCTTTCTGCAGTACACAGAGAGTTGGAAAGGGGAGATAAGCACAGCAACTGTGTAAGCAGAGACAACACACACTTCTATGAGAGCCCCAAATCACCAAAGGGAAGACAGCCACACAAACAGCTCTAGCAGAATGACTTCAGGCACATAGGCTGGTGAGAGCAGAACCAAGATGACACAAGTGTATGGTGAAACTTGGGGAGCTCACTTTGGGCTGGCAGTGTGGCTGCTGCCACAGAAAGTGGGATCAGGCAGTGGCTGATGGGTGGGATCACAGCTGAATACTAAGCCAGTGGTGCCCAACCTTGGGATACAAGTGATTTTCAGAGTGAGTGGGTTGTTATTCAAAGGGAAGGCAGCACAAAGCTGAAATACATGTATGGAAGCACTGACTTTAGGCTGGCAACTGAGACTCATCACTACAAGCACTATTCAAGCTACAGGCAGTAGAATATTGTTTTGGGAAGGCACAGGAATTATTCCTATGTGCAAAAAGAAATCTGCTTAATGATACATACACACTTTTACAAGGTTCCTGTTGACTCTTGTACACGTCATGCCATATTGTTTCAAGAGGATATAACTAGTTCCTTGTGTAGGTTGTGAGACTCAGAAGACCCATTTAGTTCCAGAGGCTGGCAGCAGGTAGCATTTAAATTCTTTAGAGCTCCAGAGCACACATTTGCCAGTCCCAGTGAATGTAGAGCCACACATTTTCCATTACATGGAAGATATAAGGCAAGCTTCACATAGCAAAGGATTAAAGCCCCAAAGTATTTTACAGAGCTGGAGAAATGGATCACTCAGTAAAAAAAAAAGTGTGTAAGTTAAACCAAATCCTACAGTATGTTCCACAGGTCACTTTACCTATTACTGCTGGTTCAAGGTCCACAAACACAGCACGAGGGACATGTTTTCCTGCACCAGTCTCACTGAAGAAGGTGTTGAAGGAGTCGTCCCCCCCTCCGATGGTCTTGTCGCTGGGCATGGTGCCGTTGGGCTGGATGCCATGCTCCAGGCAGTACAGCTCCCAGCACGCGTTGCCGATCTGCACTCCAGCTTGACCAACGTGGACTGAGATGCACTCACGCTGCAGGGAGAAAGAGAATGGATCATTCAAAGGGAACAGCGGTGTCCTTGTTTAGAAAACATTAGCACACACAGCTTGAAGTCCCCCTGTCACAACGCTGTTAAAACATTGGTCTTATTGTCTTGGTGTTAGGGCCATTTGGCACTAAATACAGAACACAAATGCCTCTTTCAGGCATCATCCACCTAGAAAGACCCTTTGGGACATTTCTCATTTGTTCATAGAATCCCAGACTGGTCTGGGTTGGAAGGGACCCCAAGGATCACAGAGCTCCAATCCCCTGCCACAGGCAGGGACACCAACCTCCAGGCCTGGAGCTACACAAGGTTGCCCAGGGCCCCATCCAACCTGGCCTTGAACACCCCCAGGGATGGGGCACCCACCCCCTCTCTGGGCAGCCTTTTTGTTGTTCCTATCCTCAAGCAGGAAGAGTTTGAACAACTCTAAATCCTTCAGACATCTCCTCTCTTCATAAACACTTTTTAGAAAAACCAATGACTACACTTAGGCTGTTGATAAGTGTCACAAAACCTTCCCCCCTCCAGAACTCCAGCCCCAGGAGCCACATGAGCGCAGCCACCAGATGGAGCAAAAGCCTCCTGCAAGATCCAGGGCCATTTTATTTAACATATATGAAGTGAGAAAAAATTATTCTCCTGATCATTATGGGGAATTGCCATTCTGTAAGTCTTTGCCTAATGACACCCTTAATGTCCCTTCATAAATATGGAGCATCAGGCTTCACATCAGACTGATATATGCAAAGGACAAAGCTCCTCAACACTAGACAAAACTCAACCTCACTTAACCTATGTCAGCAAAAGGCCCTATTCTTACCAATTTATGTATTCCCAAGTTTCTGATGATGTTCACAGCACAAACCCAGCTTCCTTACTATTTCAGCATAGGGTTTTGAATATTAAAAGCCAAATCACAGTGGAGCCATCTCTCAAGTTCTGTCCATCTGTGGCATTTTATATTTGATTTTTGGGCTTGAAGAAGAGTTAAACACATTCTAGAAGAGCCTGCATATAGGACAGTTTTGAGTAACATTCACAATTATGTTCAGACCCTATGACTGGGTGACACAATTCATTTCTCCCCTGAAATTGCAGGATAAGTAGGACCTGGAGCTGCCTAGTCTACATCAGTAGTCAATACAGGAAAGCAGGAGTATAGTCCTTTAAATGTCCCTGGAAACACCAGGAAGTCAAATTCTGTATTTGGCAAAAAGTCACCTGTTCTCAGCCCCAGCACTGAACAGCTCAGAACTGCTGTTTTGTAGCTCCCCATCCAAGCTGTGTATTCAGACATACAGCTTCCAGGAGAGCAATCCACATCCTCTGAAACAAGCCTTACTCAAAGCTGCTGCCAAACTACCAAGGCATTACCCCATCACAGTGCAAGCCAAAGCACTGGGCTTGGTACCATTCTGCAATAGGAGAGGACAGCCAACCTACACACTGGAAAAAGGGCAACAGGAAAAACAGCTCCAGCATGCCTCCCAAAAAGGCTGCACTGTCACTGAGAAGCTGGGCCATGGCAATGAATTTGGCCACCTCACCCTTTCAGAACAGGCAGCCTACATCTCTTCTAAAAGAAAAGGAGAAAGTAGAGCTCTATCACCACTTCAGCCTGGTGTAGAGGTCCTATCAGTGATCTAAGCTTTGTCAGTGAAGCTCCCAGGCAGCTGGGGAAGGTCACTGCAAGGCAGCATGCAGGGCTGGCATGGCCAAGCACTGTGACTGTGTGGAAGACATCAGACTCTACATGAGCTTCCCAGCATGGAGTGAACTAGCACCCCTACCTCAAACTATACAAAGCAACAACAATCATTCACATTTGAAAGAACATTTAAGCCTCTGGAAGCACAGCTTGGGCAACACAGCCCCAGACCAGGTCCTCCAGGCATCATACTGAACACACAGCACATGAACTTTGACAAGGTACAAAGTTCAGCACTGGGGGCAGAGCAATTCCCCACCTCAGTACAAAGCAGCAATTAACTGAGAAGCAGCCCTGCTGAAAAGATCCTGGGGGTTACCACAGAAACCATCCTGAATGTTCAGCAAGGCATTCTCATCCTCAGTAGGAGACTATGGCCAGCACACCAAGACCCCTCTCTGCTTCAGGGTTCAAGTCTGAAGATGCTGGCAGATTCCAGTTGGGAAAAGCTTCTGCAGTAGCACAGCCCTGGAAAGGTGGGAAAGGATCTTCTCCATCCTTGGAGTTTTGTAACACTTGGCAAGACAAAGTCAGTCCCAAACACTTGACCTGGTGCTGCTGTTAGCCCTGCTTTGTGAGATCTTTCAACTGCTTCCCTGCAACTGTACCAAGTACTTCAGTAGCACATGGAGATTTAACAAAACAAACCTCTGTTAGACACTAAGATTGTGCCTGTTTTGCTCTGCACAGCCTTTCCACAGCAGCAGGTCTTTTCCAAGAGTGCTAAAACAGAAGAAAACTTGAGCCTTGAATGTATAATCAAGTTGCAAAGCCAGGCAAGAGAACTGCCACAGCTCTGTGATGCTGATGGAAAGCCAAGTTTCATGGGAATGGCAGTACCAGCTCAGACCAAGTTCAACAACACACTATAGAGAGGAACATGTTTTCCCTAGGATGGAATCCAAGGCAAACTGAATCCTTCACAGAGGTGAAGCACTGCATTCACACTCTTAATTTGGCTTAATTTAAAAAAATGCAACCACAGCAGCCCCCAAAGAAGGGTAAAAACAAGGTAAGGACATCAGCACATCCTTCCAATACTCTGTTTTCAGTTAAACAAGTATTTCACATGCACATCCTCCCTACAGAAGCAGTCTGATACATATTCATACCCATGTAACCTTCTGACATCCACCATCTCTTTTTGATAACATATACAGGGCCAGCACCAACACAGGGAAGGACCTCATGCTTGTCCCCAAAACTCCAGCTGGCAGCTCATTTGTTGTGCCACACAGCTCAACAGCTGAACTCAGTCCTCTATCATGTCCCAACCCTTTATCACACCTTTCAGAAATGCCTTCATAATAGGTTGACCCTGGCTGGAGGCCAGGTGCCCAAAGCCACTATTACACCCCCTCTGCAACAAAAGGCTTGTGGGTCAAAATAGGGACAAGAAGAGAGAATTCACCAACTACCACCACAGTCAAGACAGACTTAACTTAGGAAAAAATTAATCTGATTTATTACCAAGTAAAACAGTGTAGGATGAGAAATAAAATATTAAAACACCTCACCCCATCCCTCAATTTTCCCCAGGTTTAATTTTACCCCTGAATTCCTCTCCTATCCCCCATCCCCAGCAGCAGAGGGACAAGGAATGGGGGTTGCAGTCAGTTCCCCACACATTGTCTCTGCCTCTCTTCCCCTACTCCAGCATGCAGTCCTTCTCATGGGACAGTCCTCCATGAACTCTCTCTTCCCACAGAGAGCAGCTCTGAACTACCCCAGCACAGGTCTGTTCCACAGGGTGCAGAACTTCAGGAACAGACTGCTTTAGCATGGGTCCCCCACGAGGTCATAAGTGCTGCCATCAAACCTGCTCCAGCATGGAATCCTCCTCTCCTTGAGCTGCAGAGCCTGCCAGGAGCTTATTCAGATTTCCCAAGAGTCACAGCATCCTTCATTTGCCTCCACCTGCTCCACCAGGGAGGTGAGGGCAGGCTGCCTCCACAGGCTGCAATGGAATCTCTGCTCCAGTGCCTGCAGCACCTAATCCATCTCCTTCTGCACTGACCTAGGTGCCTGCAAAGTTTCTCACGTGTTCTCACTCCCCTCTCTGGCTGTAAGAGCTGCCACTCTCTTGTTGTTCTTCAATGTGTCATCCCAGAGGCACCAGCACCACTGCCTGGCCTGGCCAGGGGCGAGTCTGTCATGGGGCTGCCCCTGGCTCTATCAGACCGAGGGGAACCTTCCAGCAGCTTCTCACAGAAGTCCCCTGTAGCCCCCTCAGTACAGAGCCTTGCCTTGCCAGCCCAAACCCCCTCCGAGGCTGATTTACAAGGCCATATACCACCCCAGCTCTATTACAGAGCCAGTCCCACCAAGTCCTTCGGGCAACCTGCCCACCAGCCCGCCCTCCCCGAACTGCCTCACGCCTCGGCCGGCACCTGGCTCCACCGGCGGGCGGGACCAGCGGAGAGCAGCGAACGGCACCTCCAGAAGCACCAGTGCCACGGCCTCCCCCGCCGCCCCAGAGCCTAAGGAGACCCTCCCCCCCCCCACCCACCTCAACAGGTCCCCGTGAGAGCCCCCCTGGCGCTGCCCTCCCGCCTCACCACCGCGCCCGGGCTGGGTGCCCCGCCACGTCCCGCCCCGGGGACAGAGAGCCCGTCCCAGTCCCGGGCTCCCCGCTGCCGCCGAGGAGTCACCTCTGAGGGAGCCGCCAGCCCCAGCCTGGCGGGGTGGGGTGGGGGTCCCGCCGTCCCCAGGGAGAGCCGCCCCGCCGCGGGCCGCCATGATCTCAGAGGAGCCGCCACCATTTTGGGACGAGGCGACACGGCCCGGGGCTCGTCCCCGCTCCCTCCCGGGGCCAGGACGGAGTCCCCCGCCCCTACCCCCACCTCAGCGCGGCACTAGGACCCCCCCTTCCCCTCTCACCATGGCTCGGGCCGGCGGCGGGCAGCGCTGTGAGCGGCAGACGCGCAACGAGTCTGGGCAGCACCGTGAACGCGGCCGCGTTTCCCGGGCCCAGTTTATATAGGGAAGGGGAGGGGGCGGGGCGGCTGCCTGCCCGCGCCTGGTTTCATCGGCGAGACCTCTCAGGGAGGCGTGTTCCCGCCGCGCAGCCATTGGGTGCTTCTGCCTGCAGGCCGTCCGCTCCACCAATCGCAGCCGGGAGGTGGTCGCGTGGAAGGCGCCCTCCTGCGCGCCATTGGGTGGCAGATACGAATTTCACCTTTCCGCACTGGCGATTGGTCCATTCGTAAGCAGGGGCGGGGCGGAGGCGGGGGTTGCTCTTCCCGCCAATGGAGCTAAAAGCCCCTCTCTGGCCCGGCCGCTCGGCTGCGGGTTGTGCTGGGTTCTTGGGCCGGGCTCGGGGCAGCTCTGTTTGCCTCAGGGCCCCAGACTCGCGGGGAGGCCGCTCGCTGCGCTGGTGGGAGAGGCCTGGGGCCGGCGGAGGGCTGAGAGCTCAGCCCGGGGGTGCCCGGGCAGGCGGCAGCTGCCCCAAGAAGCGGGGACGCTGCGGCGCCTCCCTCAGCCCAACGCCCCTGGGGCTTCTACGCCCCGGGGGCTCCTGGGCCCGGTTGTGCAGGGTGGGTCCTGTTACAGGCCCTGCAAGGCGGAGACTGGGGACACCTGAAGGCCTTGGCCCCGCGGATGGCTGGGGCTGGGGCTGCCCGGGGCTCTCCAGGGGCCTCTGAGGGTGGGTGAGAGGTGTTCCCCCCCCCCCCCAGGGAGAGCGCTCCCTTGCACGGTCACCAGGCAAAGCAGCTCTTGTACTAACTGACCCTGGAATAAAGAGTCACACAACGGGCTTGAAGCCGCAAGACCAGCTCTGGAGAGCCCTGTGGATCCTACTGAAACTGGGGCCTTTGGTGTTCAAACGGCCCAGCCGAGTGTTTCCACGGGGAGCGCAGCAGCCCTGTGCTGAGGCCTGAGGGTTATAGTGATGGATACACAGGAGAAGTGAAACCTCCACCTCCTGGGCTGGAAAGCTGCTGCTGTGGTGGACACCCCTGGGGCTCTGTACCTGGAGTGCCATCCTTCCAAGGGCAGCACAGGACCAGCTTCAGGAAAACACTTCTCCCCTCTGCTGAGCTTTTTGCCAGGGCAGGTACAGGAAACAGTTTTAAACAATAACAGCAAATCGTATTTTTCCTCTCAGGGCGTGGATCCCCAGCCCTCTGAGCCTGAGCAACAGGGATCCTTTTGAAGGGAGGGAGGTGAAACTGTGTCAGACTGGGCTAAATCAGCAGGAACGTGAGGAATTCCCTCACTCCTCAGGGGTAACTTTGTTTTTGATCTCTGTTTGAAGAGTGAAGACAGATAAATGCATTTGGGGAGGGGTTTCCCCCCTCTTTTTTTATATTTTTTTTCTATTTTCCCCCCTTTCCTCTTATCTGTTGTGCTTTTTTCCATCAGAAACAAAAATCAGCACTACATGGCTGACTGGATCTTTGCAAACCAGCTTTGGGAATCTCTTTTCTTCCTGCAGGATTAAAGAGAAAATAGGTTAAATTGGATTTATTTTTTCCACATGTTACACTTACATTACAAATATTTCACCATTCTCTTTTAATTTTTTTCCTTATCCTTAATAACTCCCATTTTAGGCATCAGGTGAGAATTCCATGTGTCCATTCAAAAAGAGACTTGGTTTTACTCTTCCAAATTACTAAAGAAACCTCCCACCTATGAGCTAAGCTGTAAAACCTATGGAAAATAACTGCCCACAGTGATTTTCTTCGTTATTTTTTCTTTAATCTCATGATTTTTAAAACAGTCTTAGGAGTTTGAAAGAGTTGATTCATGCTTTTAAAATGCTATAAACTGAAATAACATTCACAATGCTTTAACCATCCTTTCTTCAACTGCTTCAGTGTGCCTTTCCATAATGGATGGAAGCAGCTCCCCTATGGAGAGAGGCTGAGGGAGCTGGGCTGGGTCAGCCTGGAGAAGAGAAGGCTGTGGGGGGACCTCATTGCAGCCTTCCAGTCCCTGAAGGGAGCAGAGGAACAGGAGGGGAATGGGCTTGTTAAAGGGCAGAGACTGGCAGGACAAGGGGGATGGAGTGAAGCTGGAGGAGGGAAGGGTGAGATGAGAGATTGGGGGGAAGTTCTTTCCAGGGAGAGTGGTGAGGGGCTGGAACAGGCTGCCCAGAGAGGGGGTGGGTGCCCCATCCCTGGGGGTGTTCAAGGCCAGGTTGGCTGGGGCCCTGGGCACCCTTGTGTAGCTCCAGGCCTGGAGGTTGGTGTCCCTGCCTGTGGCAGGGGGTTGGAGCTCTGTGACCCTTGGGGTCCCTTCCAACCCAGCCCAGGCTGGGATTCTATGAATGGATGCTGTGATGAGAAGGAATCCAGTTTGTGTTGCTGTTGTGTCCCCCAGTTCTTGGGGACTGAAATGCATTTGATTTAGGGTGGCTAAACAATAATACCAAGTCCAAGGGGCTATCAAGTATCCAAGATTTCTTGACCACATATTCTTCCTTTGTTTCTGCATGCTGTTTGAGAATTTTTCTACATTTGCCCAGGATTTCTCTGTGTCTGGAAACGCTATCAAGACCCACAGAGCACAGACTTTGGCTCTGTACCATGTGTTCAATGAACATGATACTTTCAGAAAATGTTGGACTTGCTGTGGATTTGTGATAAAGTCTCTGGGGGTTCTCAGGGTTTTGGATGAAATAACTCTACAGCTCTTGCTTTCTGTTCTTTCTCAGAAGCCCTGGACAAACAGAGTGTGCGAATTCTCTTCTACCAGTGAACTCCTAAAAATGTGATAGCCTTCAGCCTGTGCCTGTCTGCTAACTGCCTGTCTGTGCTGGGTTTGAGATGACCTGGGATTTCCATGCACCTTTTCCAGCACACAGATTGACAACAACAATGTGATGCATCAATTTCAGCAAAATCTTCACTCCTCCTCATTCCCAGGTCACAGGAAACTCATCTGGGTGTGAGGGTTGATGATTGCATACATACAGCTGGGATAAAATGTTCAGATTTTATGATTAAGGGGATAAAGCTTTACCAAGACTCCAGTTTTTTCAGTACTTGGGACCCTCTCCCCCTCTCTGAGTGCAAACCCATTCTGTTTCAAACACCCCTTCTCAGTCCTGTGTACTTCATCCCAGCTTCACTTCTGCCTCCTTCCAGAACTGTACAGCCCCCCTGACTGTTTCATGGTTGACAGACTCCCCCTCTCAAACAGCTCTTTTATGAAGGCCAGAAAACCAAATCCAGATGCCTGTTTGGAAAATTCCTACATAGCTACAGGACAGACAAGGGTGAGACTGATGGGGCCTCTGTGTGTCCCTGGGCTGTGTGGTTTCTCCTGCTCTGGTTCAAGCTGTATCCCATGGCCACCAGCCTTACACCAAGCAGTGTTTCAGCCTGTTTCAGGCCAGGCTTGGCAGGGTACCTGACCAGCCTTGCTCCTCAGTGACAGGTTTCATTCTGTGGCTCTGAATGACTCCTCCAGTTTCTAATATAATCAATTTTATTAATGACTTTAAATTCTAGATGTGAGATTTGGAGCTGATGGTGGTGGATGTGGAGTGCTCACAGCACTTGCAGCAGAAAGGAGCATGTTGTGGCTGCCAGTTCCTTACCACAGGCTTCACCTTCTGACACAGTAAACTGCAGAAGCCAGGTGAGCAAGGGCAGATCCAGTCACTCCCCTCCCCTCTTCCCCATTGCATCAGGACACAGCTGTGACCTCTGTGGCAATCTGCTTATGACTCCCTGTGCCATTTGCCATCTAAAGCCTTCTCTCTTACCTCCCAGACACCAGTGTTACCCCATGTACTCTCATTCTTTCCTCATCCCTTTTCCCAAAACGAGCACCCAGGTTTTCTCCTGGTCAGCTCAGACCAGAACTGAGTTTCAGAGGGAAGGAAGGTGTAATGTAGTTAATAATTCACCAACACAGCCCCTTCCTGGCACAGGGCACTTACTGATTGGCCAGCAGGCTGCAGGGCTCTGCTGAGGGTGACATGGGGTGATGCCTTCCAAAGCAAGGAACAAGGGGGTGGTTGTGAGAGGGGCCCCTCATCCATGCTGGTGCTGGGTGTCACAGGCTGACACAAGAGCAATTAGCTCTGGGCTGAATGTTCTCACCATGGTGCTGGTGTGGGGTCCCTCTCTGCACTGTTAATGCCTCTTGGCTCTTTTGGGGATGTGGCAGGGAATGATAGGTTGGGTTTAGATAAATGTTTGAACCCTGGGGTGACTATATGCATGAGGAAGTTGCTAAGGACACACATGTAGGATCACACTGGATCAGGCAGATGCCTGCTGAGCTCAGTACTGTTCTTGGGATGGACCATAGCAAATGCTGTAGGAAGTATGTAGAAGGTGGCCAGTGTAACAGCATCACTACCCCAGGATATTCTCCCACCTTCAGAGAATTCCTGAACCACCAGCCTGTATTTTCTCAGCCCAAACTCTCATCTGGCCACAGGTTTGGCTTGTCTGTTTTATCCTCCCCCATTCCCTGCAAGAAGCTCAAAGCCTCTCCAGGGTCTGTGAAGGTGATGGAGTCTTCTCCTAGTTTTGGGGTCCTGTATTTTTACAGCAACAGATACATTTTAGGGTTGGAAAGGAATTCCTTCCAAATACCCTGAGAAGGATCTTCATATATTTTAGTTCTGGTTTAATCTTCTTTTTGCAACACAGGGTGCAGCTCATGTGGGATCATCTGACCTGATCTCATCGCTCTCCTCTAGAAGACAGGTGTGACACTCTGCCTGGGGCAGCCTGCTGTGGACTTTTGTGGGGTCTCCTACTGCACTGCCTGACCTTTGGCCATTGCAAAACACACTCTCAGCTCTGCAGAGGCTGGAGAGGGACAAGGTTCCTGACACCAGGTAAAACAGCACCTTCATTAGCCTTTTGGAGAGGGGGAAGGGGAAGCAAAACAGGGAGTTTGTTCTTTTTCTCTGCAGACCTGGAAGGGAATGGCAGGTAAGGAAAGCTGTTCTATGAAGCCTGGCTAGAAAATGTGAGGAAACCCAGTGTTTTCCTGTGCTGTGGGATGAGGTTTTTAGTTGGTTTAGCACTGACTGTGGTTACCAACTGCCCAAACTAGCTCATCTGGCCATTCAGGTCTGGATGTCACTAATGGACTGCATGTCAATAGCTCACAGCTGCATGAGCAGACAGCCCTGGGTCCTTTTCTGCCTGACTGTATTGATGTGAACTAAATGGCTCCTGCAAATCAATAGAGGACAACCAGAAAGGAACACTCTGCTTCCTTAGATAGGTTGAAAATGGGAAGGCATTGCAGGTCTCTCTGTAGACCCATCCCTGTCCCCCTGCCCAGGGCACAGAAGGGTGACCCTGGAGCAGTAGGTGTGTACACAGCAGTTTACCATTTCCTGGGCAAGTTGAATATCAACAAGCCCTGCCTGGAAATGGACAAACACTGCTCTGCACCAGGGGGTAGGGCCCCACAGAGGAGCTGGTTGTGCACCCAGCTGCCTTGGGTGCTCAGGGCTGAGATGCTGCAGATCTTGTCGCAAACCTCAGCTTTGATGGCAGGGCAAGGTGCTGTCACACATCCACCTACATTTTATCTCCAGTGCTGCACAAAACAAACAGAGCAACAAGCTGGGGAGAATGCACAGCAAGTGGAAATACTTTATCCACTGTCTCAGGCCAAACCTCCATGGGGGGGACATGGATTCTCCATGAGGCTTTTGGGAATGTTTGCTGAGTGCCAAGAAATATCTTTCATTTAGAGCTGAAAGCTATCCAGCTAGACAGGGTTGAATTAATTTTAAAACCTAAACACTCCCTGTTCCAGATGGGCTGGAAATCCTTAAATATGGGAATGATGAGTGCAGGAGACAGAGCTAGAGTAGTTTGGACAAAGGAAGGAATCATTCCTCTCCTGAACACTGAACATATGCAATAGGTGTATCTGTAATTATATGGTTATACCCTGTTTGTGCCTGGCCCTCCCCCTGCAGGGAGTGTCAAAATAATTGGAAAGGATGTGCCTGAGTTGCCAGATTGGAACCCCAAAAGGCTGGGCTCTCCTTTTGTTCTGCAAGGTTTCCTACGTGCTAGTCAGCAGAACTGCACCAGCAGGGATGTACCCAGGAGAAGAACATGTCCTGAGCAAGCCTGATACCAGCATTCTCTACCTTGATCATTCCACTTTGTAACCTTAATGTGCTGTCAGTGTGGCTTCTCGTAGGTAATCCTTAAATAAGATCCTGTTTTTAATGGCCTTAAATACATTCCCTGGTTTTAATCTTACCTTATTTGCTCTTCCAACTGTTTTAATCCTGCTCCTGCAAGCATGGACTTGGCTACCTGCCCTATACTTTTTGTTCTCTGCAAGTCCACGCTGCAGGGGCTGCTTCCACTCCCTGCTTGCTTCAAATGCTACTTCAACCCTGACTCTCACAGGGTACTTCTTCCCTGCTGGTCTGCAGTAACAAACCTCCCTCCATTAGCTGTTTGCCAAAGGTGAAACAGCTTCTCCATCAAGTCCACTTATCTTTTTTTAATTCATTTTACAATTAAAAGGCCTTCTGAGTCACTCCCCTGTTCCCAGTGCCATCCCTGTAGAGTGAATTCGGGGTTGCTGTGCTGACTGGTACCCTTCCATCTCAAATTATGTCAGGGTCTGGTATCTATTGCCTGTATTGGTTAAACTTCTTGGCCCAGGTTCTGTTCATTACCTGGGAGTAAATTGACTCTGGCCCACAATCATTTTTGTGTTCTCCACTACTAACTGGTTAGTGAATTACATGTAATTATAATAATTGCTGTGTTACCTTTTTCAGCCACTGCACTTGTGTGGAGAAAGGGTCTTCACTGGGGCAAGGGTGGTCTTGACCTGTGGGTGTGTTTTTTAGTCCTGTAATGAAGACAGTTCACTTGGGGTTGCCTGGACTTTGGTTTCACTGCTAAACTGGCTCTGTGGGGTGTAAATACCTCACTTAAATGTTCCTGGTGTTCCAGGACAGTTAGTTTACAGGTGTTCCTTTAAACAATTCCCTTTGATCCTTTTTTTAGAAACCACCTAGTAACTATCTGCACTCACTCTTAATTATGGAGCCCTTGTAACACAGAGCCATGGTGAGCTTGTAAGTTGGATGACATTTATCTGGCACTGGCCTCATGGTGCAGCTGTGAATGGCAACAACCCCTCTCCACTGACATTGGTGTCCACACCAGGAACTGGGTCTCAGGCTGCACACAGACATTGCCTTTTGATGCCAGCATGGTGGGTTTCCAACAGAAATCCCCAATCCCAGCAGGGGCCTGGAGGGAAGGGATGGAACCAGATCCCCCTGAGTGGTGCTGTCAGTGAGGGGGCCTTGTGGAGCATCAGCACCAGAGCCAAACAGGGACCTGTGGCTGCAGCAGGGATTGAGCTGCTGAGGGCACTGAGCTTCCAAATTGCTGCTGGCACCTGCAGCTGTATCTCTCACTCCTGTTTATCCCTCAGCAAGGAATAAACTGGCTACTTCCACCAGTCTGAAGCTGCTCTTTCTCCAAGTGTCTTTTCTCCTCAGGAGTTGGGTCCTGTGTTTGCTGAGCCCAACACTTTTGAGCCTCCAACCCTTTTTGGTGCCACCCCCTCCCTTGGACCTGTCAGTTCCACACAGAACTGAGTCCTGCCTGTTGCAGAGGAGTCACAGACTGCTCCCTCCACGGGACACCATGGGGCAGCAGGTTCCTGGAGCCACATCCTCATGCTCCATGGCAGAGATTCCAAATGAACCAGGGGGATCCTGCAACGAGCTGCGGTCTGGATCTTTGCCATGGAAAGAGCACCCTGCTAGAGTGCTCCAGGCAGCCTGCAGAGCCAGCTGCTGGAGGAGGAGAAGGATACCTGTGCTGACGTGGCTTTGCTTATTTTCCCTTGCTCCCAGGGCATCTCCCAGCTGGGTTTGAGCAGTGGCAGAGGGGACTCAGAGGAGAGCAGCTCACAGCCGCGGGGGAACGCAGAGACTCCTGGAACATGAAGAACCGGGGAGCAGAAGCACAGCCGAGTGAGTATACACACACTCCCTGCTGCTTTACACAACAGGCTCCCGCTGCAGCTCCTGGCCCCAGGGCCGTGTGGCTCCTATTGATGCCGCAAATGGCCCTGAAAGGCTTTTCGAGGCCAGGCTTTGCCTGCAGTTCTGCCCTGTCCTGCCGGACCGACACCCCGGGAAGGCCGGCAGCTGGAACAATCCCAGCGCTGGCTCTCTGCTCTGGCCTCCTCTGGCGGCTGAACGGCAGCTGCTGTGGGCAGAACATGCCCCACTTTCAGGCCCAACTGCATTGGTGAGATTACAGCCAGCCTCGGGCTGTCCTCCTCCACCCCCAGCCTCCATGGCTGATATAACTGTGCCAAAGAGGGAACGGGAAGGACAGATTGCTCCGTGCCCAAGCTGTACCTAAACAACTCCTGTTTTAACCAGGGGTAAAGCTGGGGCCCTGAGGAAGAGCCCTTGTGATGATCAAGGGATACATTCTGCCCCACAAGCTGTTACCACCCCTGTGGATCTCTCCAATTCAGACACAAAATAATCAAAGAGCTGAACTGCAGCAGCCCCCAGGCTGGGCTGTGCCCATCCAGACCCAGCTTTAGGAAAGATGCAAGAAACAATTTTTCCAAAGAGCTTCCAGCTTCCCCTGCCCATGAGATGTGTTCTCTTCATGACCCAGGAACCTGCTCACTCTTCTCAGTGACTGCATTTAGGGAGCAAAGCACTTGATTTTTTTTACTCTGTGCGTGGTCAGATAATTTTCAGATGCCAGGGAGCTTCCCCAGAAGCTACTCAACTTCCTCAGAGCCATTCAACTGTGGGGCTGCAGCCCAGGGTGTGAGTGTGAGAAGCCAAAGCTGTCTTTGCAGGACTCCTCAGAAGCACACTCACCCTGGGGTGCAGCCCCACAGTTGAGTAGCTCTCATCTGGATTGCCAGGCTACCTCTCACCCTGCTCCCCAACCCTCACTGACACAAGGTCCCAAGCAGTGCTTTAAGAGCCTGGCTGACTCACAGCTCAGCAGTATTTATGCTGAAACACCTAACAGAAATTCTTGGTTAAAAGCCACCTTTGTGCTCCTTTTATCAAAGCCCTTTTTCTCCTTTCAATTTTAGGGCAAGTTCCACTCATCTGCTGTGGTTGCTTTCTCTGTTCCCCCCAGCAGCTGGAAAATACTTGGCAGTTTTAGGTGAAATACTCAGTGCTTTAGTGTTCCTTTGATTCTAGGGGTTAGTCTTTACTAACCTGGCTTTGTGGGAGGCAGGGAAGCATTTCCTTGTGCCATTTGTTGAAGGACCAGGAAGCTATTTCCTCTCCATTGTTTTCCTTCTTCCTACAAGAAAAAGTTCCTGCCCAGGGAGTGTGATGTCACACGTGTTCAAATGACCTTCAGAGAATATTTATAACACATTTCAGATGTTCATCTTCTACCAGACACCCACATGCTGCAGGGAGTGCCCACGCTGCCATAGCAGCACTGGTGGTTTAGGGCAGTAAGCAAGGCAAGATACACAGCAGATGATGCCAGAAACACCTCTCCTAGAAAAACTCCCCTTGTTCTTAGCAATCCACAGCTGTTCTGAGCTTTGATGAGCTCCTTGTCTCCGTGTGTGGTGGCAGCAGGCTCCACAGCCACACTGAGCTGCAGGTATTGCACAGTTTGTACCTTAAACCCTCCTGGGGAGCTGCCTACATGGGGACCAGGCAAATGGCAGCGCTCTAGAACAGGGAGGCAAACAGCAAAGGCCTCCTCCAAGAGAATACTCCACGTGGTCAGAACTCTCTGCTGAAGTCTTCTTCTGTTAAGCAGCCATGGAGAGACCTGGCTGTCCCCAGCCCCACAAGCCAAGGCCTTTTTGCTTAGTTGGAGCAGGAGAAAGAGGGGGTGCCAGCCCCTGCTCCAAGCACCCACCTCAGTGAAATGCACTTAGCGTAGGGAAGAGTGTGGATGTGACCTCCTGGCAAGGGATGACTTGTGGCAGTTACCCAAGGCAGCTCAGCTGATCTCACAGCCTCCTGCTGCCAAAAATGGGAAGGCCTTCATCTTGCCATCCCCTCCCAATTACCACATGCAGGCTGCAGAGCAAAAACTCCCATGGCTCGACCCAGCAGCCCCAGGAAAGAAGCTTTAGACCAAGTGAGCAAATTGGAGGGTCTCAGCACAGGGTTCAGCACCTGGCTTGAGGGGTGTTTGGGTGGGAAGGGAGCAGAGAGGTGGAGTTACACAAGTGGCAGCAGCCTAAGCCCACCCTGTGGTTTTGGGGCTTTGAACCAGTCTCAATACCCAGGTCAGAGTGGAGCACGATTTGTTTTACCCACCCTAAATACATTTAGATTTGTGGTATATAAACACCTAACCAGTGCAAACAGGCATGTCTTGAATTCAGATTGGGAAGCAATCAGACAGAATTGTTATCCATTGTCCCCACCCAAAACCTTGTGTAGCTCCAGGCCTGGAGGTTGGTGGCCCTGCCTGTGGCAGGGGGTTGGAGCTCTGTGATCCTTGGGGTCCCTTCCAACCCAGACCAGTCTGGGATTCTATGAAAAGCAGGACTGAGGCAAGGCCCCAAGGGTCTTGTGTCCTGCTGCACACACACAGTCCTCACCCACCCCACTGGTGAGATCAGTGGTGCAAGGAGCAGGCTCCATAGAATTCCCTCTTGGCAGTGCTACAGCTTAACACAGAATGGGTCTTCTAAATAAAGTCCATCCAGCTATTTATGTAGAAGAATCAATTTTCTAATTGCTTTAAAAAGTTCTCTCCATGTGGACAGAAGGGTTTCTGCTCCACCTTGCTGCTGATAGATCGGCTGCAAGATGAGTGTTAACAGGTCTTGGGTAAACACTTCCCTTACCTGAAGCTTGGCTCATCTATCCTTTTCCTACAAGTTCCTGCAGGCAACTGGATAGGTTTTTAAATACAAAGCAGTGAAAAGATGATGTTTATTTGTGAGACTATCCAAAATGTTTATTACCTCTCATTAACAGCACTTCATTACACATTCCCAAACCTGAAGCTGCTCTGCTGCAGACACAGCCAACCTTCCCCAAAGACCAGTCTGCTGACCACAGACATTCTTCCTCCAAAGCTCCATCCACACCACAGTGGAACTGCCTGGGCTCCAGTTTCAACAAATGATGCAGACTTTTCCCTCTGCATTGTCCTGTTCTATCCCCTTTCCCCTCCCCCCAATTTTCACATCACCTCTCAGGATAGGGATTAGCCCAGGTGATGGGCTCCTGAGCAGCAGCAGCAGCTCCTGCATGGCTCCCTCATCCACACCAGGTGGGTCCTGTGCTGCTTGGTCCCCAAGGCTGCAGGAAGCCCAGATCTCATGGCTCTTCCTGTGAATTCCTAACAAACTGGGTACTTCCTAATGTTTTCACCACCTGTGTGATCCTGCTTCATATTTAAGAGTCATCAGGAACCAAACCTGGGTGTATCTGTGCAGCACATCTCCCCCCTCATGCTGAGGGCAGGAGGAGCTTTCCTTACAACTTCCCAGCATGGAGCCACATCACACTGGATTAAGATCACTGCAGTGCTGATGTGAAGAAGGTCTTTGACCAGAGGCTTCCCATCTCTCCAAGCAGCATTCTACTGACTGGGAAAAGCTGCTGCCACCACCTCAGCTCTGTCCCAGTGCCACCCACCGACTCCCTCCTCAGTGTGAGGAACCCTCATGTACAGTTTCTCTGAGCAGTGTCATTTACTGGGCAGAGATTGAGCTGTTATCCACAAGCCTCTTCTGTGCAGTGGTGTCTTCAAAATGAAAGCATCCTGCAGGACATGTTGTAATTTGGTAACACAGATTATAATCTATTTATAACTGGGCAAAACACATTCCCTAATAGACAATGATCTCAGTGAAAGTGTGAAACTGAAGTGACAAGATCCCTCTGTCTCTTTGTGCCTCTGCAGAACCCAAATGCTCCTCTCCCCTCCTTGGTACTCATCCCTGATGAACCTGTCCAGTTACTTACTGGGCTTTGAGCTAAAGAAGAAGGGCAGAGGGAGAGTTCTGTGTCAAATGTGGATGTGACACAACAAGACTCACCTCCCACCCAAGGGTGAGCCTTAATCACCAGACTGGGGAGTTACAGCTCTCTCCCTCCCAATCCTGACTGCCCACAGCAGTTTCTAGCAGCACAGCTCCAGAGCACACAACATCTTGGTTGTTCTACTCCCATGTTAAAGCAGAGTCTCCAAATTTTCAAAGTACAGGTGCTCAAGCACTGGAAGCAGGAGGGACTGGATTCTCCCTCCCTCACTGCCAGGATTCCTTTCTGGATAAATCTACCTGAGGCTGTGCCTGCCTTACAGACACACAGTCTGTGTACAGTGGCACATGGTGTTACAGTTGTTAAGGAAGATGTCTTCTGTAAAGCCACAGAAGATACAGCCTTAATGCCTGCCAGCAAAACTGTCACAGCAGAGAGAACAAAAGGTCTCTCCCCCAGCCTCGTGGCGGCAAAGTTGTGAATGTCCAGGCACAATCCATCTTGATTTTGGTGGCAAATACAACGTCACCATCCCAGCACAGTGACAGCAGTGCCATTACAGATGCATTGGTACCACATGTTTATTAGCACAGCATACCCACACACCTCCTGCAGCAAGGCACGTCCTCTGTTCCCACCACACCACTGCAAAGCTGCTGAATTATTCATACAGGGCTCTGCAAACAGTGAAAGCAAACTGGACCACAATTACCATAAGATAAATACAGGGAGAACCATGGCTGCTGCAGCCTCCTTCAGTTTCCAGTCAGCTTTGTGCCCATCTTTGAAAAGGCAGAACCCAAACATCCCAGCACTGCTCCTACCAGCTGCTTTTACAGAAGGGAAATTCCTCCCCAGCCTCTCTTGTTTAATACACACACACACTGTTTTCACATTCTTCAGCACTGAGACACACAGTCACTAGACACTGCTTGTCCAATGATTCAAATCCTTTTCAGGTTGGAATCTCTTCATTCCTGCTGCCTGGAAAATATTATGGTCTTGGAGATTTTCTTCACTTGCCATTCCTTCCAGAGTATGTTGGCTGCAAACTCTACCTGGATCTTATTTCCAAGTACTCAGTTAATAGAACTGCATACAAGGTTAAGTCAAAATGCCTTACACACACTTGAGGTGGCACATAGTCTTACAGGTTACAGTTGTTAAGGAGGATGAGGTCTCAGAGAGCCTAAGTGTTAAGAGTTTGGGGCAGGGCACATGTCTTCTGTCAAGCCACAGAAGATACAGCCTTAATGCCTGTAGCTGCTTTGGGTGTAGCTCAGACAATTCCAGCTGCCAGGATGGTTCAGTGCAGCAGTCCAGTCCCTTCCCTTGCCCTGGTGCCAGCACCCACATTTACCTGGCTGTGTGACAAACCCACCAGCGGCCACACAAGGGAGAGGTGACAGAGAGCAGCCAGGAAGGCCTGGAGCAGCCAGGAAGGCCTGGGGCCACCCCCAGCAACAGTTTGGCAAACTCATCAGGCTGAGCTGTCCCTGGGGGCCACCCCACCGGCGATGCCCCTCCCGCGGGGGTCAGGGGAGGGGCCGGCTGTGCTGGTGCTGCACCAGCTGGTGCCGCTCAGCGTGTGGCTGCGGGCTGGGGGTGACCAGCCAGCCCACGGCCAGCCCATCCCTGGGGGCAGCCAGGCCACAGGCTGCCCCCATCAGCAAGGCTGCGGGGCGGGCGGGGGCTCCCGGTGGCCAAGCCCAGCTCCCCCGAGCCAGGGCCCAGGCCCAGCGGGGCCCGTCCCCCAGCCCCGCTGTCACTCGTGGGCCACACGCTCCAGCGCCACGTAGAAGCTGTCCTTGTCGTCCAGGCAGTGCCAGCCGATGGGGCCCGCCTCGCAGTCGGCGCACACCAGGAACTTGACGTTGCCCACGTCGCGGGTGAAGCCCACGTTCTCGAAGGAGAACATGTCGCGCACCAGCCAGTGCTCCCGCAGCACATCCCCGCCGCTTCCCGCCGCCGCCGCCGCCGCCGCCTTCTTCCTCATGGCGGGCAGGAGGAGCTGCGGGGACACAGCGTCACCGCCCCGCCCGCAGGGGGCGCCTCTCCCTCCCTCCCCTCCCGCCTCCCCCTCTCCACCCCCCCCGCCTGCGCCTCAGCTCCCTCCTTCCCTCCCCATCGCGGTACCTCACGGCGGGCGAAGGTGGCGGCGCCAGGCAGCAGCACCCGGGAGCCGCAGCGCTGGCACAGCACCGCCTTCAGGTTCCGGCCCTGCGCGCACACCAGCTCGGCCGAACCCGCTGCCTCGGCGGCGGGAGGAGGAGGAGGAGGAGAGGGAGGAAGCGCCGCCGGCTCCATCTCAGCGCAGGCCGCCGCCATGACCGCGCAGGCGCGTTGCGAGCCGCCACCGCCCGGGGGAGGGACCGGGGAAGCGGCGTCAGGCAGCGCTCTGCGCCTGCGCACTGAGGCGGTGGCGGGGCGGCCGCGCGGCGGGTGGGGTCCTGGTGCCGCCGGTCAGGGGAGCGGGGGGGGGGGCGGCGGAGGTTAAAGGGCTCCTGAGACCCGAGGAAGCACCACCCATCGCCCATCGCCACCCCCCGAGCCGCCGGCTGCGCCCGTGGGGCTCCGGAGCACCTTCCCCGAGGAGCCCATGTGCAGCCGGGCCCGGGAGAAGCAGCCGGTGGCGCTGGGAGTCGGGCCCTGGGGTCCCCAGCGGCTGTGGGGTCTGTGCATCCCGGGGTTGGAAAAGCTCTTTAAGCCCATCGAGTCCAACTGTCCCTGTCCTGTGCTGACCCAGATCCCTCAGCACCTCATCTACCCGCCCGTTAAACACCCCCAGGGGTGGGGACTCAGCCCCCTCCCTGTGCCAGGCCCTGACAGCTCTGCCAGGGAAGAATCTAACCTGAACCTGATCTTGGGAGCTGCTGCTAGTGACCTGCTGCTAGTCCCTGAAGGAGGCCTGTTCATTGCAGCTGCTGCCTCTTCAGGGGCCAAACACATCCCAGAAAGTGCCCCCAGTTCTTGCTCTTTTTCACACAATTTACTCTAAATGTTCACTATTCCTGCTGCCTCACAGTGCCTGGACTGGCTGCACCCACAAGCTCTCAGCCAGAAATGGGAACTGAAGTTCAAGGTACTAAATAAACACACAGGATCTCATCAGCAGTCCAGCTGCTCACCTCAGACCCCAGCCTGGGCATTGTCAGTCTCAGCTCTGCTCCCTCCCACCACCTGTGAGGCTGGTGTGGCTGGTGGGCACAAACCCTCATCCATGGTCCTGTGAAGCAGGTTAGTTTGTGAGGCAAAGACCCCTTCCGCTGCCCTGGGTGGGTGCTGGGGAGCCAGAGGGGAGCTTGTGGAGTGAGGGGATGCAGTGATGCTGGTGGGAGCTCAGCTAGAGCCACCACAAGCAGCCCTGGGACACTCGCTGCTCAAAAGCCAGAACACAAACCAACCCAGAAAAGGCTTGAGTTGCCTGAAAGAGCCAAAGAATTTGGCTGGTGGCTGAGCAGGGGTCCCTTCTCTGGGGGCACAAAGCGGCTGCTGGTGGTTTTTTGTCTCCTCACTGTGACTCCCAGGGGTGCTGTGACCATGGCTGATGGGCTCGGCCTTGGTCAGCAACGACTCCGGCCTTGAGCCGGCTGGTGTTTGCTCTGTGGGGCCTGCAGAGAGCTTCTGGCTGCTCCTTGCAGGAGCCACCCCACCCCTGCAGCCCCCCTGCTCCACCAGAACCCGGCCACACAAAACTACAACTCACAGGCAAGCAAACCTTGCAACAAACCCAGCCCAGGGAGTGAGGCCTGAGGAGATTTCTGTGCCATGACTCTCAGCAGCTGGAGCAGCTGGTTTCTACTCCCACCCCGAAGCTGCAGGGCAGAGGCACAGCTGAAGGTGGCTGCCTGGCCTGGCTGGTCCATAATAACCCCACCCCAGCAGTCAGACAAACATCTTCAGGATAGAAAAAGAAGCCCAATTCCCACTGGCTCAGGAAATATTTTATTCTTTATATTTTCATTAAAAAATAAACATAGGAAACGAAACCACAGAACACTTGTGTGATAGAAACAAACGCAGAAGGTCAGAGCATCGGCTGAAAGTGCATAATTAAGTCATGCTACCACGTCCCTGATCCCACCCTGTCCCCCAAGCAAGGAGTCAGCAGGAAGCTCAACGAGCAGCGCTACACAGAGCCCAGGCATGGCAGGGGCCAAGCTGATGGCAGGGGAGAGCCTGTGCTCCCAGAAACACAGCAAGGCAGGAGACATGCTGAGGAGAGAGTGCTCTAGTGAGCCGGCGATGAAGCTCTCACTTGGGGCCCGTGGGGCAGGCAGAGGATAGGATAGCTAGTGTAAGAGGGGGTGGAGAGGCAGGGGAATAAACAGCTGAGAAAAGGGCAAAACAGAAGCTGGGATGTCACTCCAGAACTGGGATGTCACTCCAGAACTGGGATGTCACTCCAGAACCACCCTGGAAGCGGAAAAATCTGAGAGAAAAGAAAAACCACAATGAACTTGACTGAAAGGCTGACTGATGTGGGTGCACCAGACAGAAGGCTGTCCAGGGACGAACCCCAGTCGCTCACCAGTACAATCTATGTGGATAGGAGCAATTGTATCTCTGCTTCCAGGGCCTCAGCCTCTGCAAGGTGACCTCCCCACAGGGGTGGGAGCACAGGCACTGCCGCATCACAGCAAGGCTCCCGCTGCCAGAAAACACAGCGCTTTGCAGCTGGGTCTGTCAAGCTTTTTGAGGGAAATAAGATGTGATGAACCTTGCTGAGGCCCTGGTCAGAGCACAAATGCTGCAGACCTGCTTCCATACAGGGCAACGAGCTTTTCTCCCTGCAGCCTCAGGCTTTTGGGTCTCAGTAGTTGACAGCTTTAATCCGTGACTCCTTTTGCGTGCAGACCTGTGAGGAACCTGCAGACGCAGCTACAGTGCAGGACCCCCTTGCACATGCTCACTCAATTTGGCTCTGCACTGACGTGTGCTTGAGGAGCATGTTTAAACATTCAGTATGTACAAGATGATTTGAAGCTGGAACATAAGAGCAGCTGGATTCACCCTCACACATCCACACGGCTGAGAACAACCAGAGGACTCGTGCGGTCCTGCAGCGGCCCAAGAGACCACCCAGGGGTATGTAGATGTCCTTGGAAGCATTCACCAGGCTGGCTGACACCAAAGGCTGGGGTATCTCTGCTCTGCCAATAGACTGAGCCACAGGAACAGCAGAGAATGTAGCTTCTCCTGACCCACTTCACCACATTCCTCCAGCTTCACTCAGAGCCCCCGATTTCAAATGACTGCTGAGATAACACGTTTACGCACATGCTCTATCAGAAGCAGCACAGAAAGCTGCTGTTCTGGTGCCTATTTCCACAGCATCCACAGCTCTCAAGAACAGTCACTGCAAATCACTTGGGACTCTTCCTCCAGCCGAGACGTTTTCAGGATGTTTCCCACTGTGACTTCCTCCAGATCACTTCTCCCGAAGGACACAGACTCCAGCGTCGCAGCGCTGCATCCCCAGGGAGGTTACCACTTCCCAGCTGTCAATGATGGGATCGTAGCACTCAATGCTGCTCAGCAGGGAGTTGCCATCGTATCTGCAAGGATAGGAAGTTACAGGTGAGGGATTCAGAGCCCTTCTTTGTCCCTTCCTTTGGGAGGTTGTACAAGCTACAAAACTACTGCATCAGGCTCCCTTTTGCTGCTTTCCTGCCTGTGTCGTGACGCTGCCTTATTGGGCTTGGGCACAGGGACTCTGCGGGCTGCCTCCTCCCACAGACCTTGAAACATAAACAGGAGGAGAGGCCACCTGAACCAGGGCAGCAAGCAGCACCCCTGGGCCTCACTCATCCCAGCATCTCCCTCCCCACTTACCCAGCGATGGCATACAGCCGCCCCCGCAGCACCGTGGCCCCCACGTAGCAGCGGGGGGTCGTCATGCTCGTCACGGTTGTCCAGGAATCAGTGCGAATGTTATAGGCTTCCACAGAGGAGAGGTGGGCTGTGCCATCAAACCCGCCAACCACGTAAATATGGTCATTCAGCAGAGCCACGCCAGCCCCTGCAGAGGGAGAGAAGCGGCAGGGTGACACCCGGGAGCGACACCAGCAGCACCGAGCAGGGGCTTGAGGCTGAACCCTTGTTCCTCCTCTGCAGGGGATATTTTCTTCTGCTTGGATCTCCCACAACGGGAGATAACCCAGCAGCTCCTGTTGTCACTGTCTCCAGTAGGATAGAGGGAAACCTGTAACTCTACCCAGTCCTGTAACACAGCAGCCAGGGCAGCAGACCAGCATGAGGTGTTCCCCTTGGCTGACAGACAACCTGTCCCCTGAACAGACCACGCTCTGCTGGCAGGTTGTCACCACAGAGACAGGTTTCTCTGATGTTTCTGGCTCCCTGGTGTCACCCAGCCCCTGGCTGCTACAAGGAGAAGGATGCTGCTCCATGGGAAGCTGGAGAAGGGATTTCTTTGGCGTTGCTCCTCTGAGAGGCAAGGGAGTGAAGGCTGGTGTCCACTGCAGGGTCACAGAGGGGTAACTGGCCAAAGCATCTGTCTGAACAGCTGTTCTCACCTGCCCCAGTAAAAGCAATTGCTCACACAGCTGGCCCAACAGGGAACTGAGGAGAACAGAAACTGAACCTCTGCTGTTCTCTGCTCCACATCTGCAGCTGCCTTCAGGTAAAGCTCCAAAGGATGGAGAGACAACAGTGCCCATAGTGACCTGAGCTGCTTTTCCCAACAGCTGTTTTGAGCTGCACTTTGAGAGCAGAGCAAACCCTGTCAGGCTGTTACCATCAGCATGCTGTGCTGGTGAATATCCCAAAGGAAACAAGGCTGCTACCCTGCAGCTCCTGGGCAGGGGTCAACCTGTTTCGCTGCAAACGGGGTCTAAAGGACTTTCTGCTCCACTCCACTTTCTGCCTGTTGCACTAAATGCAACCTCACTTCTACTGTGTGTCCTTCCTGAGAGCACCAAACAGCTGGGGGTGGCCAGGCTGCCCTGACAGCCCCCCTGATAGCTTCACTGAGGAGGATTTTGGCTGAGAGGAGAGACCAGACTAAGGCCATGGTTTCTGAGGGGTGGCCTGCCTCTGGAATCTGTCTGAAGAGATGAAGAGAAACAAGGAGAAGACACTCTGTGAATAAAGACAAGATTACTTTTAGTCCTGATTGCTCTTGGGAAGCAAAGACCATCAAGCAGACTGCTCCAGAAAGGGTGTCAAAGCCTTGGGGCAAAGAAATCTTACAGGGCCTGAGGTCACCAGGATGAATGGACTGGAACTGACACCAGGATACAAGTACAACTGGTATCCAAGCTACCAGTAGCTTGGGGTGCCACAGAATGGCAGCACAAAAACCTGGACCAAAGAAGTGTTGGGCACACCAACATCTCAGCCCTCAGAGCTCTTGGTCACAGCACTGAGGAAGGAACCTGGCTGAGCCAGGGCTGGGGCCAAGAGCCTCACAACATTCCTGCTCACTAGCAGAGGCACTGCTACCAAAAGCCTCTGAGTCCTGTGGAAGCTGCCACAGCCCCAGAAAATGCTTCTTATAAAAGGCTTTCCCCTTGAACTCTTCACTTTTGGTCTTGCCAGAAGCCACCTCCTCTGGTGTGCACTACAGACCCCTTGGGGAGAGCTGTGTCATCCTTAAGCTTTCCAGAGATCCATGGCCAGGTTGCCTCTGATGCAGGAAAACCCACAGATTTTATCACATGTCTGTACATGGGGCCTTCCTGGATGTGGAAAACAACCAACTTCTAAATCAAATCCATTCTTGGCATATGGGAAATACTTTCCTACCCACACTGAACAGGAATAGCCCTGTCACAGGAGTAAATATTTAAAGCTTGGGGGTTTGGTGAATGCCACTACAGGCACAAGAAAGCTTAGATGCTTTTGGAACAGAGACCAGTTTTAATTGAATAAGCAGCACTTGTCCCTAAACAAGAGCACTGCAGCAGAGAACAACCAGAAACAATACTGCCTGGCCTAACTGCAGAGGGTGTTTATTGAAAGAAGGAGGGAAAAGGCAACTTCAAAAAGGGCTTTGAAAGTACATGTAAGCATGGCAGAGAAGCGTTGAGAACCACCCAGCTGTGAGGGCACTGAGCACCCTGCCCATCCACACGTGGCTGGCAGGGCCATGGATCACAGTGCAGCTGTGAAGACCTGGGGAAGGTGGCCTGAGGCACAGTGCAAGAGCAGAGGGGCAACACTTGGGCATGCAGGAGCTGCACAAGCACCACAGGAACTCCTGTGAGAGCCAGGACAGACAGGGACTCTGAAAGTAGGGTGTGAATTGGATCTGTTCCTAGGTACAGCTGCCAAGCAGAAAGCTCAGAGAAGGGTGCCCAGCAGGAGAGACAGACTAAGGGTTGTTGGTGGGTAATTAATGTTGCTGCACTGTGTTTGAAGTCATTAGCCCCAGATGGTTGCAGCAGGACACTGCTCTGGCAGTGCTGCTCTCTGTCTGAGTGCTGCCCCAGGGCTCTCCTGCTTCTGCAGTGTCCTGTCCACTGAGGACCACCAGCTGAGTGCTCTGTCCCACTACCTCACACTACAGTCTGTGCTTTGATCCTTGCTGGCTTTTCTCCAAGCCATGAGCTGTTCCTAGTTCTGGAGGTCACACAGGACTTCCTCCCTGTACCATATAACCCCCCCTCCACGTTCCTCTCTGTGTATCCTGGCATGGGATGGAGACATCAGGCATGTGAAAATGAATTGTTTCCTTGGGAAGTGAAGTCAGTGTGTGTGTCCTAAACCCTTCCTAAAGCCAAACCACCCCCTGGGGCCAGACTGGGGCAGCAGGACAACCCAGTAGCAACTGAGGAACCAGAGCAGCACAAACCATTTTGACCATGACACACTGTGGGCTCTTACCTGAGCGCTTAGTGGCCATTGGGGTGACATTTGTCCAGTGTCCAGTGTGGGGATCATACCTCTCCACAGAATTCAGTATGTTGAGTCCATCGTAGCCACCTGAAACAAGATACAGGAGCAACCATGGGGCTGACTTCTGTGCAGAGAGGCCTGGGTCATCCCACCACAGCGCTGCCCTGCAGTCAACTCAAGGTGCTGGGGTGGGCAGAACAAAGAGCATCTCTGCAACCTGCAGTGCCAGGCTGGAGCCAGCTAAGAGCAAGCTCTGCCTTGGCACTGCATGGTGCCATGCTGGGAGAGCATTGTTTCTCCAAACCAGCACCACTGGCTTAGCACCACACTGCCCAAAGCAGCCTCTCAGCACGCTGATGCCAACATTGATGCCATCCTGCTAAAAGCAGATGTGTGGCTCCCAGGGCTGGCACTGGCTCAGGGTCTGTGTGCTGCTGACCCTGTGAGGCTACACAGTGTGGGCTGGGATGCCTCAAAGGGCTATTTCATGAGAGGATACTAAGAAATCTCCTCAGTTGTGAGAGAGAAGTACAACCCATACACCAGTGTCCAGTATCTGACTCCCCAGGAACAGGACTGCCACAAATGTGGGTGCAGTGCTGGCCCTAACTTTTCTGGGGCCCAGGATTCTACCTTGTTCTACAGAACAAGCTTATCAAAGTCTTCAGAGTGATTTGCTCTCTACCACTCCCAGAGGAGTGCTAGGAAAGGAAATGAGAGCTACAGAGAGGACCTGGGACAGGTACAGCTTAGGCCACATTCCTGGAGCTCTACAGCCAACACTGCTGGGTGTGGAGCAGGTACAATCTCTGTCCTGTGACTACCTGCTTCATCTCTAGAGCTTCTCAGCTATTGCCATCCCCCTGGCACACCTCAGCTGGCAGTGCTCACCCCCTGCACTGCAGCCACCCCACAGATGTAGGCTGACTGTGTCCAGCCTTCTGACAGCCTCTGCTGTCAGCAGCTCCCCCGCGGGGGTATCAGGGGGCACTGGCTGTGTTCACTGAGCAGTGCCCAGTGGGGTGAAGTGAACTCTTCTAACCCAGCCACCACGTAACTGGTGGTCCCTGCAGACAGCACCTGCACTGCTGTATCTGCAGAACATCTGGAGGTCCTCAGGACACCTACCAAGGCAGTAGATAACTCCGTTGGCTACAACGAGCCCGGCTCCTTCCCGCGCTGTCTGCATGTCTCCCAGCATACTCCACTGGTCGATGTTCGGGTCGTAACGCTCCATACTGGTGTGGCGTCTGCTCCCATCAAACCCTCCGGACACATAGATCATGTCTGCAATGGCAGGCAGAGGTTGGGCTCAGCAGGTCAAGCACTGAGCATGCACATGGAGCAAGAAGACCCTCACTGATGGAGCAAGCCTACAGCATGGGCTTAAAACACACAGGAACAACCACAGACCTCTGCACATTTGAAGCTAAGACCAACCCAGACTCTTCACCCCAGCATCAGCCCACCCACAGACCCCAAATCTGGCCCTTAAATCTGCTGCTTGCTGGTGGATGAAGGAGAACACACACCCCAGCTATTTTTGTCATGCCCTGCTTTGCCCAAACCATGCCCATCACTAGCATCCTGGCAGCACCTCCCCAAAGTTAATGCCTACAAGGTGGTAACCACGCAGATATCAAAAGGAAAGAAGGTTCTAGAGACACTTCTGGACTATCAAGATCAGTCCCTTATAACAAGTAACCTTATTCTAGCATAGGATGGGAACGGTTGGACTTGATGATCTTAAAGGTCTTTCCAACCCTGTGATTCTGTGTAATTCCCTTTCACAAATCTGTCATCCTCAAAGCAACTGCACTTTTAAGAGACTTCATCTGAATAATGACTCAATCTAAATGAAGAATATTTAACCAGTATTAATTATTAAGAAGATATTATCAGCATTAAAGCACAGAGTATCCATGAGAGTAACTGCTATTTTAATGGCTGGAAATCTTCCTCTCATTTCCACACCCAGTTTTTCCTGGCCTGTTTATAACCATTTCTTCTTAGTCAATTCTTATATTGCCCATTTCCTCCTCATGCCAAGTTAGACTCCTGGAGAACAATCACATCCCCTCTTGGTCATTGCTTTGCCCGTGTCAGCAAGCTGAAATGCTCTGCTTTGCTAGGTAGGTTTCTTCTTACAAGTCATAGAATCATAGAACTGTATGGGTTGGAAGGGACCCCAAGGATCACAGAGCTCCAACCCCCTGCCACAGGCAGGGCCACCAACCTCCAGGCCTGGAGCTACACAAGGTTGCCCAGGGCCCCATCCAACCTGGCCTGGAACACCCCCAGGGACGGGGCACCCACCCCCTCTCTGGGCAGTGAATCCTTCCTCCTCCTGGAGTTCCTCTCCCTCCATGCCCAGACACACCCTGTAAGAACCAAGCAGAGGCAAAGCTCCTCTCAGGATACGTGGGCAAGTTTTCCATTTCTACATCCAAATGGCAAGAAGCCAGAATTTCAGCCTCACCTCCTCCCTGGAGCCATCCCACTCTGCACATACCAGCTCAGGGCATCTCAGGGCAAGGACTGAACAGGCTGTACTGCCCTGGCAGTCGGGTGACCAGGACGTTACCTCCAAGGGTGGTGGCTCCTGCCAGGCCTCGCCGCACGTTCATGGGAGCCACAGAGTACCAGATACCGTCCTCATCTGAGGTGTAATCCAGGCACTCCACCGAGCTGAGCCGGGAGCGCCCGTCGTAGCCCCCGATCACGTAGATCCGGTCGTGCAGGGACACGGTGGCAACGTAGCGCCGCTTACGGGTGATGCTCTACAACAGGAATGAACAGGGCAAGGGGAGGAGATGACACCGTGCACAGCGACCGACCACTGCTCTTCCACCCTCTCTTAATGCTCTTCATTTAAAGGATACAGCCCTGGCTAAAATGCTCTACTGACAGGCACAGAATCATAGAATCATAGACTGGTCTGAGTTGGGAGGGACCCCAAGGGTCACAGAGCTCCAACCCCCTGCCACAGGCAGGGACACCAACCTCCAGGCCTGGAGCTACACAAGGTTGCTCAGGGCCCCATCCAACCTGGCCCTGAACACCCCCAGGGATGGGGCACCCACCCCCTCTCTGGGCAGCCTGTTCCAGCCCCTCACCACTCTCTCTGGGAAGAACTTCCCCCTGATATCTCATCTCACCCTTCCCTCCTTCAGCTTCACTCCATCCCCTTTGTCCTGCCATTATCCACCCTTTTAAAAAGTTGAATCCCCTCCTGTTCCTCTGCTCCCTTCAGGGACTGGAAGGCTCTCTGCCTGGACTCTGTCTCTGCCATGCTCTCTTCTCATGCACTAAAATATTTTGCACTAAATGTCACTTCTCTTCCACTGCTGCTGAAGCTTTGAAGCATCCTGGGAGTTCATGTGCCTCCCACTGGCTCCCTGCAGAGACTGCTAATGGGAACGTGTGGAGGCTCGGAAGATTTGATGAAAACACCCGAAGCTTTTTGGCCTCTGAAAAAGGACACCAAGTGCTCCTGGGTCTTGTGTGATTAGTGATATTAAAGAAGAGGCAGCTCTCTAGCATTTCCCCCAGGCAGAGGTGATTTTAAATTTAGGTAGACACAGTCCTCAGTGCAGGAATTCTCTCTTCTTTCCTATCTCCCGTTATGCTCAAAGACAATGAAAAGCAGAGAGATCACGCAGCCTGTCTGGAAACAGGGCTGATTACATGATTCCTATTGACATTTCAATTAGCAGCACTAACCTTAAAACTTAACACCCCTTCAATAAGAAACATGATAGCTCTCACTCCCACAGCAAAGATGTGGGTCTCTGTAGGCTCATCTGATTAGAAATATGACAGCCACCTCTCATCCAAAGGGTACTCAGCAGATCTGCAAACAGGAAGCAGATTCGGCACTTGCTCGTTAAAACTCATCAACTCAAGAATTAATGGCAGAAATTCTGAGCAGAGCACAAGGGGCAGCCCGTGGAGGGATGTTATACAGCTGATGCCACAGGATCAGTGTTTGTTCACAGCCTGTTCAACCCAGTGGTGGTCAAAAACGGTCCCTTACTGGCAAGAAACTCCACTCCTGAGTCTTCGGGTCGTACTTCTCCACAACATCGATAGGTGACTGCTGGCTGCCAAAGCCACCGATCACAAGCAGGACTTCATTAGCCCCTGGAGCAAAGAGGGAGAGCACAGGCAAGTCAACCCCTTCACAAACAAAGTGCCACCTCAAGAGAATCCCCTGAGGAATCCTGCAGCCTTCCTCGGTGCAACAAGTCACCTCTAAGTCTGTTTTCATCCCTACTCGGCAGCTGTCACCTAACCAGGGTACAGTCACCTGGACTCCCTCTGTCCTCAGTGGGGAGGAAGATGGAGAAACTCTTCAGGGTGCATGTCAGGAGCACTAACTCAGGGGTTGGGAGCTGTCTGCTGTTCCTCCTCATGTCAGAGGGACTCTGAGAAGACAAGGTGACTAAGTTAGGTGCTGAAGGTGGCTTGACATCATCTTCTTTGCTATTCTTTCCACGATTTCTTTTCTCAAACCTCCTACCACTCCATGAAAGCTGAAGGAGGATGGCTGCTTCCCTGCAGCCTCCACACTAAACAGGGGCCTTGCTTGCAAATGCCATCCAGACCAGACAGCACCTTTGTTCACTGAGCAACCAGCCAGGCTGACTGCAGCCTGAAAATGTCATGAAATCTTTTCAGAGGAATTGTCTCTTAAATCTTATGTATCTTATTTCATTTCAAAGTTGCCTTCTCTGTCCCTCCTTTTGCCTGAGATTGCCTCTCAATTTTTCTTAGTTCCTCCCTGAGAGTTAAATAAGACTTGTGACCTGGAGAGTTGTAACTTCCCTTGCAATGATTGCCTCAGCATCAGGTTTCTATCAGTTTTAAAAGATGAACATCCCCTGAATCTGCTGGGCCCTTTCTGCATCAGGGAGTTTTACTGGAGTTTGCAACTGTCCAGCTTTTCAGTGCAGAAGGACTGAACACTGAGCAACAGAGATTTAACAAGCCCCTGCTGCCACAAAGCAGCTGCCATCCCAGATGAAGAACAATATTAAAAATAACTGGGAAGGACTCAAAAAAGAGCTCCAACAACTTGGAAAGCCTGCTGCATAGTGTGACAGCTAGAAGTCATCCCATAGAAAGTTAACACACAACCTGATCAGAGGTTGTAAGTGACACATGGTAAAGGCATTGCTGATAGCAGATGGTGCTGAATCAATTGAAAAAGGTAGGGATGAATCCAGACAAACCTTAGCAATACAGTTTTTGCCTGTACAATTAACAGTAAACCAGCCCTGTGATGTCTCCTTTATCAGGTGAAGCCTTTCAGCTAAGAACAAAATGAAAACCAACAACTTCTGCAGGTCAGGCCTACTGTTTATGTCACTCTCAGTGCTTACAGCCCTAGGCCAAGCTTTTTGCCAATAATTCAGTGACTGTGCTTGGTGGGAGGTACTGAAATAAAGGAAGAAATAATTTACCATTGGACAATTTACCCTTGGACCTGATCTTAAAGGTCTGTTTCAACCTAAATGACACTATGATTTATTTACCTTAACAAGACTAGGAGGAAAAAACCCAAAAGTACCTCTGAAAGAGGGACCTCACTATGTCCCTCCTTGTGCCTTCCCCTCCAAGATTCCCTGCTGAAAAAGTACCTTCACCATAACACAGCTGTCTCTCACCTCACAGCTCCTTTTGCTTCTGCCTTCTTAGACAGGAAAAAACTTCCCTCAGTTCTTGGACAGCTGCATGTAGAGACAAACATATCTGGAGGCACCAACAACTCAGGAAACTGGTTTTATGGTTACAGCAGAGGCCTGGGATTAAAGACAACCATCTAGTCCCTGCACTGCCACTAAGCAACTGTGCTCTGAACAAAACACACCTCTGCCCTTCGCCTCAGTCCCTTCTCTGTACCGCTGGGGCTGGGGGTTGGCAAGTTACTGCTGGGAAGCACCACAGTGCAATTACAAGGCACTGGACATGCTGTGTAACACACCACCTGCCAATGCCCTAGACAACTTCTGGCTGTCCTCTCCTCTGCTGCTCACCTAGACGTGCTCTTGTCCTGGGTCCCTGCATCTGACTCCGGAGCTCAGGGCGCAGGTGGAATTTCTTGGCTTCATCCACGAGGTCTCTGCACTGCAGGCTGCACCGTATAAAAGGCTGAGGAAAAACATGAGTCACTGGTACATGCAAAGTATTTTAAGATCCCTCCTAACAACTGTCCTAAAGCCAACTCTTGTCAGTTCAGACAGCGTTAAAATGACTTGTGAGCAGGCTGTGGCTAGTTTTCTCATACTGCATGCAAGCAAAGGCAAAGACATCCAAGGCTGGACTGCAGCTGAAAAGACACAGCTCGGTTCTCATGCAAAGCCTGGCACTGCAGGTTCCATAATGAAGATAACTATACTGGAAAACCAAGGAAAAGCCACTTCTGATATGTTTAAGCCACCAGAATTATGTCTGAGAAGGGGGACTGGCAGTGGAACTACATTTGAACTCAAGGACCTGCCCCACATAATCAATTCTCAGCATGCAACTGGCATCAAAGGAGAAACAAGGAGCACAGCCCAATGAGGGAGCTTTCTGGATCTATTAGCGTGGTCCCTGTGCACATGGAGCTATGAAAAGATTACAGAAGCAGTGAGGTTTTCTAAAGAAGCAGCAAGGAGCACTGCAGCCCAAGGACAGCCTCATCTCCTCCCCAAGTACTGCCGTGTAATTCCCCTCCCTGGCTGAGGGCCTGGCTGAACCTCCCCCGAATGCCCAGCGCTCAGTTCCTTTGCTGTTTGGTGCTCCAAGCTGCTGCAGGAAGTTTATTTTTGTAAGATTTATCTTTGCAAGTTCTTGGTGCTTGTGCAGGAAGGCCAAGATGTTCAGAACAGATGATACCACACAGGACCACGGCTCCACACTGTCCCACTAGCGTGTGTCACCTTCAGCAAGACAGCCGAGGCCCTGTACCCACACCACAGTCAGCTGTTTTGGGAACAGATCTAATTGTTTTGGTACCAGTCTCTTTGCCTTGGCTTCAATTTCAGTTCAAGGTGAACAATAACAATCCGACCAAACACATTTTAGCCCTGGCACAATCTAACTGCCTGTGAGCTACCCTTATGTGAGGCCATCTGTAAAGGCAGCTAATGGTGCTAAACCAGCCATTTCTGTATGAAAAGAAGTCTGGCATTCCAGAGTCACCACTGCTGTGGTTTTAAGTGACAAGGTGGAGAAGGGGACTGCAGGGACAGCTGCTGCAAGAAGCAGCCAGAAGCTCTCTGCAGGCCCCACAGGGCAAACACCAGCCGGCTCAAGGCCGGAGTCGCTGCTGACCAAGGCCGAGCCCATCAGCCATGGTCACAGCGCCCCTGGGAGTCACAGTGAGGAGACAAAACCCCACCAGCAGCCGCTTTGTGCCCCCAGAGAAGGGAGTGAGAAGATGTGAGGAGCTGTGCAGGCACCAAGGGCAAGGAAGGGGGCAGGAGGCACCCCAGGTGCCGCAGAGAAAGATGCCCCTGAGCCCCTGGAGAAACCCATGGTGGAGCGGGTGTCCCCCCACAGCCCATGGACAAGGCCCAGACCCCACCTGCAGCCCATGGAGAGGCCCCACGCTGGAGCAGGGGGAGACAGGCAGGAGATGCTGTGACCCGTGTTGGAGCAAGGCCCTGCCAGCACTTGCAGCCCATGGAGAGAGACAGAGACACAGAGATGAGTGAGGGAGAGACCCACGCTACAGCAGGATTGCTGGGGGGCATCTTGTGACCCTGTGGGGGACCAGGCTGGAGCACTCTGGGCCTGAGGGACTGAGAGACCTTCTATGATTTATGACTGCACCCCACAGAATTGTTAGAAACTAACAGATGTCAATGCAAAGGTGCTACATGTATCAGGAGACAACTTATTGCTCTGGATGAGGCACCCTCCCAGCTAAAAAGCAGGATGCTGGAACTACTTCTGAGTAACTCAGTGGGCACTCCAACTGAGCAGGGACCCTCCTCAGTGTCAGCATAGGAAGCAGCTCTGACCATGTTCTGCTGGGGCAGCAGGAGTCAAAGCAGGAAGAGGGCAATGACACACAGACAGTGGCTCCTGGCTGCTGGGTGTCCGCGGGCTGCCGGTACCTCGGTGTCGATGACGTCGGTGATGTAGCGGGGGGTGAGGAGCGGCATGCGCACGTACTGCAGCAGCTCGGGCAGCGATGCTTCCCGCTCCTTCTTGGAGTGCTTCACCCAGTTGATCACCGCCTCAAAAACAGGCTCCTCAGAGTCCACCTGCAAAGAGCACAGACACACCGATCAGGGCTCAGGGCTTCAGCAGCTGCTGTGGAACAGACAACTTGCAGGCTGTTGACGCTGCTTCGCAGCTAAGTGAGAGAGCAGGATGCTTCAGGTAAGAGTTACAGAAGTTCCTATGAGCTGTATTTACCAGCGCTGTGAAATCACCTCATTTCCTTTCCCTTAAAACTGCATTTGGTTTTTTTCCTTACAGCTGAGATCCACAACTGGCAGGACAAGTGCCAGGAGAGTAAACTTTATGGTATGATGGAACCCACCACCTTCGAGAGAGCCCAGTGCTGGACCCCACTCCCAGGGCTGCTCCCCCCAGCTGCACATGGAGCAGGAGTTACCACCCTGCACAGTGTAAAGTACCACCAGAAACATGATCAGAACCACTTTTCCCTCTTACAGAGTGGTGTTTCGCTTCACCCCCTGCAGCCCTGTGCCCACGCACTGCCCCTGTAACACCCAACCCATAGCAGGCACACTGAAGGGTTCTTTTATTTCATTCTACATTTAAGAAACTATAAATAACTGCATTTCAGAGTGGAGAATCCCAGAGTGGGAATGTTTCTGTTTGGCCTAGTTTATCTCTCTCTCCCTTTAGGACCAGCATGAGCTTACAACACTTCCAGAGATTTTTACAGTCAGTAAACCATTTAAATTTGATGCTTTTAGAGAACCTCAGGTGCTCTGGTCATCTGTGATTACCAGAAGAATTGCAAAAAGCTCTATAATATATTATTTAGGCTTGTTTTTCTTTTTGCATGTCTTCAGATCATCCAACAAAGGCAAAGCAGACGTGAATTTATTGTCATGAAGTCTGTTAACTGTTATTGAATATGAAGATAAAAGGAGATACTGTAATAAGAGGACTGAGCCTCCCCACCAATATATGCCTTGTACACTTTGAAGTTCAGTTTGAAGCTGTCTGTTGCAGAATGTTCTGAAGCAGAGAGCTACAGAGGTTAATTATGTAAGGCAATTCTTCCAAGCCACTGATTTATATTTGTTAGGAGTTTAATTTGAAATGGCCTCATTCTATTTGAATTACAGGGAAAGGACAATTAGAGCTCGAAAAATAGAGTTTCAAATTTTCCTCACCTCCTCCTCAGATGCAAGAATGTTTTATCCCTCCCAAACTGACTGTCCCCTGCTACACTTCACAGCGTGTTTGTCCATGAAATCGTTTCTGTTTTCTGATAAACGATGAGTAATGCTAAACACAGCAACACAGTGAGCACCTGCCATTCTACTTCTTGAACAGCCAGGGGATTTTGCAGAGGGGGTCCCTGGGTACCCTCTCATACAGCACCTCACCTCTGCACTGGCACAGAGCAGCTAGATCTGTATCCTTCTCCTTCTGGAGGTGTTATGGCTGCACACAGAGTGTCTGCAAGGCCTGAATCCGGCCTTCCAACCCACCAGGACTTTTCCTTCGCCTGTGTGGACTGTCTGATTAGTTTGGCTGGAGCATTCTCCAGTTCCTCATTATTTCCCCTTCACTGTCCAGAAGCGTTATGTCAGTTCTCACCACAACCCACACAAGCTCAAACCCTCTCAGCATTAAAGCTGCAGCTGGTTAAGCACCAGACACACTCGGCCTTTCTCCACGGCCTACCTCGGCCTGTGCTGGGGCCTTTCACTGCCTCCTTGCACACCCTCTGTCAAGCAGACTTATTAACAAGATGTCAGCTTGACTGAGGGCCATTTTCAAGGCATACATCAAGAATTCTCCTCTGGCTATCCCTGTGTTGGCTTCTCAAGATTTCCACCAGACAGATCACTTACCCTGGTTCACTTGAAAGAGTTCATGTGGTGAACTCAGAACAGCGATCGCTTCAATCGCTTCACTGAAGCAAACACTGACAAAGACCACGTCAATAAAACCCCCCTCACAAGTCCCCTCCCTATTATCAACCAAAGTTCAACTGATTTTAATTCTCAAGAGCACCAATAATCGTAGTAAATTCAGAAAAATGTCTTTGACAGGTTCCAGCCAAACAGTAAACCCTCCAGAAACCAACCTAAACAGCAACAAAATCTGCATTTAACTCCCTGAAGAGTCAGACTACCCTGCACCATTCTGCTGCTTGTAAAAGTGGAGGACACCCAAATGCCTGGGATGACACATGCATTCCTTGTGCTGCTGAGTAGCAAGGAAAGGGCTACAAATAGAAGATAAAGTCTTGGGGGTATTTCTGAAGGGTAGGCATTGAAACAACTTGTCTTTGTAACCTCTGAAAGCTCCTGCAGGGAAAGGAGGAGACAGAGGAACAAGAACTCTGCAGAGGTAACTAACTGTGATTGCCTTACTTGCAGGAAATGCTTGTGTGACAACAAATTCTTACACAGAAGCTACATGTTACCATTCAGTTTTAGATTACATGGCTAAAAAATTAGAAGAAGCTTCTTGGCAATTAAATTTCCAGTTCAGAAACTGTGTGAGAAGTCTACCCTAGAGGTATGGACTGATTTCTGACTGGTTTCAACATTTTACTTCAATGCTTTGCACAGTAATGGTACTTTTCAGGTTTTACCTGAATTTCATCACACTTGATGAGCTTTTCAACCTCTTCTTGATTTAAGAGGATAAACTCTTCATGCTGAACCACCTCTGGGAAATGTTTCTGGCTGAAGACCTCTGCAGCTTGCATTAGATCAACACAATTGTGTGTCTCAGCAAAATCCCGAATGCCCAAACAATTTGATGGATCCAGCTGGCTTTCTAGAAACTCACAGCAAGCTTGTTTCACACCTACGGAAAATCGGAGGGGTGAATGAGCACTGCATGCTTACTGTCAATCCACTGCTTTTGGAAAGGGCTTCAGAAAGTTCTAAACAATAATGAAAACTCAAAATAACAAGCTTAAAACACTACAGAAACACAGACATGCAAATATGGGGTTTTGGAGGGAAAAAACTAAGCAGCAGCCCATGTGGTTGGGCTTTCTGGATCTCTGGCTGTTCTGTTTAACAGGAAAAATTAATAAATCTGATGCTAGGAAGAGACTCAAATGTGAGTTGTCCTCAGCTTCATGGATTCTGAACATAAAATGTATGTGGTAGTGCATATGGGTACCAGATTTCTAGGTTTTCCTCAGTGTCTTTTCAATAGTTGCCTGGGATGTGGGGTACCTGCCTGGGATAGCTCCAGAGATGCACATGCAATGACACCATCCCACTTGTTATGACCCAGGCACATGACAATGGCAGGTCAAACAACATCAAGGCTTTGCTTACAAGCTGACTGAGCTGTAACATCGATGTGCCATAGAGCCCACAGTTTCTCCTGTGAATCCTCTGCCCAACACACAGAACAATAACCTGTTTCATCATATCTTTTCCCACCCCAGGCAGTTCCTCTCCCAGATATGACATTGCACAAGACAACAGAAGAAGTCTGACATAAGCACTTACAAATCTCACGCCTCCCACAATCTGTCTTCCCTTTACAGAAGGTCAGATAGACCTCTGAACAGCAGCAGCTATGCAGTTTGTGCTGATACTTGGCAATTACCTTTCAGCTGAAGCAGACACGCCGCTGGGAGCAATTCTTGGACGTTTTCTACTGTCACATGAACAGTCTCTGTATATACAAAGTCTAGCAGGATTTCCATGGTGGAGGCTGTCAGTCCCTGGATATCTACATAGGGTTTATCTTTCTCTGAGAGCTGTAAATCAGAAAGGAGACAGAAGTTTATTTTTCAGCAATGTGATCAAAAAGCTGACAAGGCTCAGGAGGTTGGGTTGATTTTGAGTTGTGATCTGTCAGAGAGGTTTCGACAGAGATTTGCCCTTCCTCTTCTTGTGGTCATTGAAAGAGTAAGGGGAAGGAGAGAAATGCCCTAAAGAATTCACTTACAGGGTGAGTAAAAGAGAGAAGGTTCATTATGGATCAGGAGACAGTAAACTGCACTGTAAAACAAGTAAGCTGAGATTAGAGATAGCAGAAGTTACACGTGTTGTTTGTGCAAGATAACTAAACTCCTTCCTCCACACAGTAACTCCACACAGTAACTCCACACAGTAACTCCACACAGTAACTCCAAGCTTTACTAGAAGGAACCGTCCAGGGGGGTGTCCGTGTGTCCTTCCTAGGCTGTGTATGACATACTGCACTGGACATCAAGTCCCCACCTTCCCATTCCACTCTAAAACCAGCCAAATAAAAATCTTTCTTAACTCTTCAATTCCTGATCCATTCTGCAAGTTTATGGTGAAGGTCCCTAAAGAGAAGACTGTTTGTAGGCCAGAACATCTGGAATTAAAGGCTAAATGTAGGCTTAGCTTAAAGTAAAACGATAGTACATACAGTACTGAGGTACTTACACAATCCAGACTTTGTCCTCTGACTGTTTGCTCACCTTTAAGATATATAATTTTGGAATCATTATTTTTTGCCAAGGAACGTTGCCCTCTCAACAGTCAGTGTTTGGGAACAGTACATTCTGCAAATCCACCACCAAATGTACACCTCTACAGATAGAAAACTGAGATTATACCTCACAAAGCATCAGCTTTGAGTTGAATGCACCCATCATGAGGCTCCTGGCACAGAATCACATGATGATTCATGAACAATGGTCTAGTAGGTGGAACTCACTAATCACACTCTGCACGTAGCTGTGAGCTCTCCTCAGCACTGAATGGACCTCAGCAGAAGGTCTCCATGCAGCACACTGCAGACCCAACCTTTTTTCTCCCCTCTGAAAATCAGAAGCACGATGCAGATGAAAGCCTGGGACTACTGCAAGGATGAGTCTGAAGTTGGTTCCAGGCAGACTGAGCAGAAAACATGATCAAAGCGTGATCACTTGGCTTAGATTCTACCACAGCTGGGGAAAAAGGTCATACAGGAGTAGAGAAAACAAGGGCAGTCAAGGATATTCCTACAGAGGCATTCAAATGACACAGCAGAAGTGAAGAAAAATCTCTGCTGAGGCTGAGCCCTTTCTGTGCTGCAGAGATACACTTCACAGGAGGGAAGCACAGAGGTAATGGTGATACTCCAAGTAATTTGAGGGAAGGGGCCCTTCAAGTCTCTTGACACAATGAACAAACTGTATGGCCCACAGAGTCAGAAACCAACAGCAAATTGCCTTGTCCACCCTGCTGTGTGCCAGGCCACACAGTGCTGCAAGAAGGTAACAGGGGCTCCTCACAACACGTTCCCAGACAAGGCTGAGCTGGTTGGTGCAACAGATGAAGGACACAGACGTCACGTTGCCAAAGGTCACAACTGATCAGGCAAGACATTCATGTGATTCCAACAAGCAAATGGAGATGTAGACCATATATACACAGCAGAAAGAGAAGTTACAAACATCTATGGACAGGAGACTGCAGGGGCACTGGAGCTCCTGGTAACAAATTAGCCTCTATCAGGGACAAACTAAGGACATCTGTTCTTCACAGATCAGCCTGGGACTGGTAAAGAGGCTCCTGTCCTCACAACCAATATTCAATAAGCAGCCATGCACATGCTCTTTAAACTGTTGACCACAACACACATGGGGACAATACTAACAGTACAGAGATGATCACTGCCTGCTTCCCTTGTGCTTCTGCTACACTCCACTCCACGGCTGTTACTGGGCTCACAATCTATTTGTCCTACGACTGCCTGGAAGGAAGGAAGTATTTCAAGTAACTTCATGCCCTGTTTGTTATGCACAGTAACTTGGGGTCCTGTGACCACATCTGAAAAGGAGCTCGGAGTGGAGACATCCCATGAGGACTCTGAGCTGCAGAGGCATTGTGTGACAACTGCACAGTGCTTAGTGCTGTGCTGTTAGGACACACTGAGTCCCTCCTTTATCAGTACATCCACTCACCTGGGCTCAGGAAGAATCTCATCAAAACACAGTTTAAGCAGCTTTCCTTTCACAGCTCTGCAGCTCTGTTGTTAGAACCACAGAATCCCCAGGTTGGAAAAGCCCTTTAAGTTCATCAACTCCAACTGTCCTGTCCTGTGCTGACCCAGATCCCTCAGCACCTCATCTACCCGCCTGTTAAACACCCCCAGGGGTGGGGACTCAGCCTCCTCCCTGGGCAGCCTGGGCCAGGCCCTGACAACTCTGCCAGGGAAGAACTTTTCCCTCCCATCTGCTCTGACCCTGCCCTGGGGCAGCTTGAGCCCATTGCCCCTTGTCCCATCTCCTGTCCCCTGGCTGAAGAGACCATCGCCCACCTCTCTGCACCCTCCTGGCAGGGCAGTGGAGGGGTGAGAAGGTCTCCCCTCAGCCTCCTCTTCTCCAGGCTCAACACCCCCAGCTCCCTCAGCTGCTCCTCAGAGGATTTGCCCTCCAGCCCCTTCCCCAGCCTGGTTGCCCTTCTCTGGACTCGCTCCAGGACCTCCATGTCCTTCTGATGGTGAGGAGCCCAGAACTGGACCCAGCACTCGAGGTGCAGCCTCACCAGTGCCCAGTACAAATTTTTTAGGTTATTTCAGGCTATTTTCCCCCTTTGCTGTTTAATATCAAGTGTTCAACTAACCAGCAGAAAGTGGAGCAGTGAGGGATTGATACTCCCTGACACAAACACAGGAAGTCTGTAGCTGTACAGATCCAGAAATCAACCAAAACATCCAGGAAAAAACATCCCCATAGTTAAGGAGAGTCATGTAGAGACATCGGTTTTACCCCAGGATGCCTGAGCTGCTGAAGGCCTAAAGGTGGGGGCTGTAGGTCACAGATCTGTTGTGAAACATGATGTTGCTGTCCCCCATTCCATCCATAAATCACACAACTTACTGCACAGAACAATGGGCCTAAATCTTTGGAACTGCTTTTTTATCCAAGGCTGCTTCTTGGTTGTGCTTCACTAATGCAGATACACAGAAGAAGGTGGTAATAAAGCCCTTCAATTTCTTCTCACACATAGGGAAACATGACAGGGCTAATAGATGGCTCACTGCATGCTGGAAGGTGTTCTCAGTACAGTGAGGATGACCAGGTAAGAACCTGGAAACAACTGGTTTATTTTCACAATAAGTAGAATTTTTCTCCATGTTTTAGAGGAAAAAAACCCAAACCCTTCCATTTCTAGAACATACCCTCCAAGAGAAGACAGACTCATTTCTTTCCAAGGTGGAGCCAATGCTCAGCTCTTAGCACATCCCGAGTTCCACAAACTTGTCCAAGCAAAGACAGAAATGCCAGTACAACACTGGGTGCCAGGGGAGCTTTTGGTAAAAGTGCTCTTCAGCTTTCACTACAAGGAGGAACTCTGTAGGTAAAGCTGGTTGGTGGGTGTTTCAGTCTCCCCACTCAACCCAGCACAAGGGCAAAGTGTTGGCAAAAGGCAGGTGTCCAACAGGTGATCAGTGGCTTCTCCTCATTCAGGAAAACAGGAACAGAAAATGGGAAGGAATTAACAGTAAGATTGGGGAGTTTTGGAAGTAAACATAGCAGTCAGAAGTGAGAGAAGGAAGGAAACTCCAGCCATGGGGGTTATCTTTGTGGGTAATCTCTGGTGACAGTCTCAGCGCTGTGCTGGCCATGCACAGATGTAACACCACGAGTGCCACTGGGCACAACCCAGGGATCGTTCCTGAACAGAACTTCATGCAGCCCAAGCCTGACAAAAGCCACACCTGACAGCCAGCCAAGCAGCCACTAAATTCACAGGAGGGGAGTGATGAACCAAAGGAAGCTCTCCCAGAGCCTGTCAGTCCATTATACAACCCTGCAGCTTGAGTTCCCTAAAGTAACAGCCACGGCCAAAAACACTCTGTACCCACAAGTGTTTGGAGAGAGACCAAATACTGTCCCATTACACTCACCAACATCCTTGTCACTGACACACATAGGAAGCAGGTCCACTTTTGAGGCTTACCAAGCTGTCATTTCCTGGAGAGAACGCTCACCCACAGTCAGAAACTCTGTGTGCTGCTTGGCAGGGTTGTCGTTCTGGGGTTTCCACACACAAAGAAACCCCACATTTGGAAGAAATACAAACTAAGCAAAAGAAGTAAAAGCCTTTAAAGCAGCAGCTTGGGAGCAGGAGAGATGGAGCAGTCATGCCTGCTGGGCACTGGATGCACTTCTTTTTCTAGGAAGAATTACATCTATGAAATAAGGTCACTGCAATGTTAAAATGAGAGAAGAAGAAAGGAGAGACGATCTCAGCTTAGAGCCAAGATATGCCAACCCTCAGCCTTTGTCTGCAGCCACAAAGAAGGTTCTGTAGTAGGCAGAGCGATCAGATCTCTGTAGACTGCTTGATCAAGTCCAGGAAGTCCAAAGCATTGGCAGGAGCACAGGGGTACACACAAAGAAGCAGAGACAGCCTGCTATCCTGCTGTGCACCCTGAAGCTATGGGGAAGCAGAGAACTTCAGCCTCCAGGGACTGAATTTGCTTTGTGTAATTTTTTTTCACCCCCTAATTACATTCCCTTTATGCAGAGAAAAAGCATAAACCTGACAAATGTACAGATTTCATGAAGATATGGGCAGAGAACAGGATGAGTCCATGTTTGTCTTTTTCTGGTTGCTTTGCATAGGACTACAAAAGCCAAGACACCTGCTCACCCCACACAGCACTGAAAGAAAGAGAAGTGGGCACACAGGCAGCTCTCCCAGTGTTCAGCACTGGATAAAACAAAGAAGAAAATGATTCTCTCCTGCAAGGGCTACTGGGCTAGCAGGAAGGTCTTTAGGACCTTTGAGCTACTTAGTCCTTTTTCTTCCTGTGAATGGGGAAGCAAGCATCTTGTGTAAGAAAAAAGCCACCAAGATGGATTCAAACTTACAAAAGACAAAGCCAGGCAAAGCATCTCATATTTAACAATATGAATATGTGCTAGCATTAGCTCCAACACTGCCTTTCAGTGAGTCAGGGAAACAGCACACAGGGAGTGTGAGCCAAGACAGTAAGTTCCATGAGAGCAAAGGACCTCACAAACAAGCTTTGCTGCCTACAGCAACAGGGGCTTACAGTCTCTCCCCCTCCCCACCCCCTGGAGGTTACACCCCCTTCACAAGAGCAAGCAACACAAGGAAACATGTACCAGCTGATCAACCAGTGCAAAGCAGAGACCAGAACAGGAGTTAAACACCCTCCATTTCAGTTTTAAAGGGCTGCTTTAATTCCCTGCCTCATCCAACATGCACGCCACGGCTCGCACCACACTGCACTAGGGCTGGTACACTTGGCAGGAAGGATGCCCAGAAGCACAAAGGCCACAAATGACTGCTAGAACAAAAAGCAGCCGATGCATCAGAGCCTTCTAGCTTGCCAGCTCAGCCTGGCAGCTCGCGGGTGCACAGGTTGGTCACGCAGCAGGCAAGGATTCAGGGCCATGGCCCCACCTGCTGCCTCTAACTCCCACCATGACACGATAAAGGGCTCTGGGGCCACCATCAGGAGACCCATGGGGAGATCCTGAACCCCCAAGAGAGCATCCAGAGGGCTCCAGACCCACCCTAAGGGGATCTTGAGCTGCCACGAGTGGCTCCAGAGGGACCTTGGGTCACCATGGGGGGGGGGGGTTGGACACACCAAACCCATCAAGAGGGAGGACTCCAAGCCACCAGGACAGGATCCTGGGCCAGCTGCTGAGCAGCTTGCTGGAGAGGAGCCTGAGCATTGGGCAGCCCTGCCTCCTCCACCCGCAGAGCACCCAGGGCTGGCGGGTTTCGGGGCGCACCGACCTCGCTGGTGAACATGGCGCAGAAGTAGTCGCTGCAGGCGGCCAGGACGATGCGGTGGGCCGGGAAGTCCTTGTGCTCCACGCGCAGGGTGACGTCGCAGAGGGTGTTGCTCTTCCGCAGGGCGTTCATGGCGTTGAGGATGGACTTGGCGTGCGAGTTGGTCATGATGTCCTTGGGGGGGGCCATGGCGCCCGGCACCTGCGGGCACAGCCAGCACGGCCACATGTCACGGCCCGCCCGCCGCGCCGCCAGGGGGCGCACTCACGCCCCGCAACTCCCTCCCTCCCGCCGCGCCGCCCCTCCCTCTCTCCTCTCTCTCTCTCTCTCTTCCCCCCCCCTCCCTGCCCCGCCCGGGTCTCCCCCGCCCTGCGCCGGCAGCGACAGGTTTCTCTCAGCCCCGCGGCGCGGCTTCCCCGCCGGAACGTGGCGGCGGCAGCGGCGGCAGCGGCAGCACCGCCCGCAGAGACCCGACAGCACTCACCGCCGCGGGGACAGGTCCCGGCCCGCGCACCTCGCCTCCCCCCCTCCCTTCCCTCTCTCCCCGCACGGCGCGCTCTGATGGCGTCATTGCGCCGCCACGCGGGTCTACCCCGCCCCGGGGGTGCCTCGTGGTTGCTTAGCAACAGGCTCCTGCCGCCGCCCCGGCTCGACCGGGCCCCACGTCTCCCCAGTCTGCCCCCCCCCTCCACCCCCTCCCCAATCCCGGCTGCTCCGGGCTCCGCCGCCTCCACCGGAGCGCCCGTGACCGGCACGGCCCGGCTCGGCTGAGCGAGCCCGGCCAGCAGCGGGAGAAAGGGGCGCGGGGCGGGAGCCCGGCGGGGCGGGAGCCCGGGCCCGCGGCGGCAGGAGCGGTTTGGGCTTGCCCAGGCTGGGGGAGCTCCGGGCAATGCTGCGGGTTACTGCCCGCTGCCTCGGCAAGGGGTGCGCCTGGAGCCGGGCACGGGGCACGCTCTGCCCTTTTAGTCACTCCCCGAGGGTGAACGCCCGGCCATTGGCTTTACCAGGGCTTCTGGAGCCAAACCGAGAGGGAGGCCCCAGAAAGCTGCTTTAAAATCCCCGGAATTTTAAACGAGTGCTATTTTTGAGCCCTTCCCACACACCCGACTCAAGATCTCTGGGAGATCGCCTCCAGCTGACAGCCCTGAGCTCCTGGTGGCTGCCACCTCCGCTCCCCCCCTGCCCTCAGCCCGGTTTCTCTCCTGCCAGGTGCCAGGGGTTTTATTTTAAACCCTGAAGTTATACATACAGTCAGTCAGCACGGAGTCATTCTTAGTGACCTGAGGGAAATTCTCAGCTAAATGTAGGAGAAATTCTAAGTTAAGAAACCTGTACATGGAGATTAAGATACTATCCTGGCCTGGAGGTTGATCGTTAAGTTATTAAATCGCTCCTCAGAGAGGCAGGATCAGGCTGTTTCGAGCCTGGATGTGGAACAAGAGTTTGGAGGATTTGTTGGACCTTAGTCATACTAGTGTAGGGAACAAAGGGTTGGCAAGATCCAGCAGCTGGAGATGAGAAAACAGCATTTAGCCAGGAGGGCACTTAACCTCTGCCTTCAGAGGAGGCAGGTGCTCTGCCATGTAGGATCCTTAAATCGGCATGAAATGTCTCTTTCTCTGGATCTAGTTCAAGCAAAAAATATTCTACTGGAGGCAGCTACCAGTAAGTGAAATTTTGTGTCAGGCTACATCATCATAAGGTTCTCTGGGAGTGTCAGAACAGACTCAGTCCACAAGAGATGCAGCCTGGGGTAAGGCAGATAAAAAAGCAGATGCCTGCACTGTGCTTACCTTCATGCTACATGCTCCTCATCTCCCAAGAGACAGGGCAAATCAGTCCCTGCTTCTACCTCATGTTGAGTCGTTCACATTAGTGTTGTTCTTCTATTTCTCCTTTTAAGATGTATTTTAAAATAGGAAAAAAGGAATTAAAATAGAGGGAAAAAACCCCATCAACTTTGAAAATGTGTAAACAAGAGCAAAGTACATCACCTGGATTAGAAATAATGTACAAATAAACTTCATGCAGTAACCCTGTCCCACAACAAGCTGTTATTTGCACAGCAGATGCTTGGAAATGAACATGTTATCCCCGTGTGTGAGACTGTGGTTCCATCACACTGTGGTGATGATACCTAGAACATGTGGCAAGAAGATACTCACAATGTACCTGGACAAGGCACTGAGCAACCTCATGTGTCGTTGGTGTTGCCTCTGCTTTGGGTGGGGTGGGAGTAGAGACCTCCAGAAGTTTCTAGGCCTCTGATCTAAATTGTGCTTTGAGTCTTTGTTAATGTCCACAGAATTAAATTCCTTGGCTTGACTTGGCAGGACTGGTCCTATCCTGAGAGTGTCATCTGGGATTCCATAAAAAGGTCTCAGCTAGAACAGTATGGGGAACAAGCTTGGTAGAACGTTGTCCATATGCTTCCTTTTGGGTTGTTCCCTCAGGCTGGCTCACATTTAGGGACCTCTTGCCACTGGGACAGTGTCCAGCAAGTGAGAGGACATGCCTGGGTTGTTCCATATTTGGAGAGGCAGTTGGGATGTGGTGGCATGGAGCCTGACACTGAAGTGGTGGTGGTGGTCTGCATGGTGTGATTTTTTGGGGTAGATGATAGTGAACCTCACAGGCAGCAGACCTGTTCAGGCCAGCCAGGGCCTGGCTCCTTGTGCCCCCAAGGCACCCCACAGAATCACCTGACTGAATGACTGAGGTGTTCTTCCATCCCTGTGCTAGGATATCAGGGAAGCTGTTTCCCAGCAGATGCACTGGTTTGGCTTGCAATATGTCCCTGTCCCAGCTCAGTGTCTCCTGGACAAGCCATGCTGGGAAAGCTGCTGTTATACTGCAGCTCTTGTGCAAATCAAATGTACTTTGCCCCAGAATTAATATACAGAGACTGTGTCTCCAGGTCACATGGGTTAAGTATGCTGGGACAAGATCCCTGTGAAGCCTACCATCTTAGGGTGTCCTCCATCTCTTCTCCTCCCAAATGTCTTTCTCCTTAGAAAGCCATTTTCACTTGGGATCAACACTACAGAGCCCAAATTCCAGGCCTGAGGCACTTTGCATTTACTGTTTCTTGTGGAACGTGGTTGAAATCTCTCCTGTCCCTTCCTTGTCATGTACATCTCTGTTGGGTTTGCGTGGCAAGGTTTTGGTAGCAGTGGCAGCTGCAGGAGTGGCTTCTGCAAGAAGCAGCTAGAAGCCTTCCCCAGGTCTGACAGAGCCAATACCAGCTGGCTCAAGGCCAGACCTACCCCTGACCAAGGCCAAGCCCATCATCAGCAGCGATAGCACCTTTGGGACAACATATTTAAGAAGGACTCTCGTGATTTTGGTCCCACACTGGATGAATTCATCATGCTAAGCACACAGAATTGTTTTGTTGTCATGGGAGGAGGAATGGTTTGGGGGGTGGGAGATGAAGAAAGGTTGGAATTGGGCTGACTGTCAGTCACTTAGGTCAACGCTGACAGAAGCCACCACAGGATTTGGGTACGTCTTCTAGAGGATAATGCTCCACTGGCTAGAGGCATGCAAAGGCTGCAGCACTCAGTGTGCCTGCTGGCTTCAGCAAGGCATTGCATTGAGCTGCTCCTCTGAGGACATGTGAGTCTGTTTTCAATACTTGTGCTGCAGTTTCTAGGAGCAGAGGCCTCACTGCATTTCAGACTTACTGCATTTCAGCACTTCTTACAAGCCCTGTGTTAAGAAAGGTCTTTATTCTTTCCCAGTCCAGCTGCCTGATGGATGTTCTGCAGCTGAAAGCAAGGCAAGCTTTGCAGGAAGAGGTGATTTCTTATATCACAGCAACTGACATTCCTGGAGAAACAGGCCAGTGTTTGGGCACTCAAGAAGTTCTCCTTCAAGCCTGGAGCAGAAGCAGGCCACTCCAGATTCCTCTTCAGCAGTGGTTTACCAGTTTGGGATGGGCAAAATTACTGTGGCTGTGATCATGAAGAACCAGACTCTTTGATCCTCCGCTTCTTGCATGATGATTTACAATCTGGCTTTTATGTGGAGTAAGCCAACTGGATCCCTGGGTGAGAAACTCATGCTTTCTGTCAGGGGAGTGGTGGAAAAGGCAACCAGGATGGGGTCAATCCTCAAGAGTGAGTAGAGTTTTGACTGTCACTGTTGTGATCCATGTTCACCCATAGCTCTCCCTCAAGATTCCACAATACCTCCTGCTTTTCCTTTCATGCTCTCTCTGTTTCAATACCCCTCTAAAAAAGTCTCTGAAGAAAACATGACACCCCCCCTCTGCTTTTGTTCTTTGCAGGGAAGCAGTTTTGTCACTCTTTCTCGTGTCTAGAAGAGTCTTGCTACAGCTCTGAAGATAGATGGGAGCCATCCAGATGATAACATATCAGTGCAGCTGCACAAGGTCACTTCCCTGGATTTTGGCCTGGCTGGATACCCCTGAGAGCAATGTATATATAAATAGCAATAATAAAACAACTCAGAAAGGTTGAGACTGCAACTGTCCTTCTGGGGCAGCATGTCTTTTCATGGCTGCTGTGTGAAACCTGTGGAAGGAAGACTTCCAACAAGCTTCTCTACATTTGATAAATGCAGAGCCAGAGGAAGAACCTCAGGCATGGGTCTTAACAGTCATCAATGCCTTAGGCCTGGGAGTCCAACAGGAGCCCTCCTGTTGACATCTCCATGACAGATGATCACTTTGGGATTGTTACACTCTGTGAGCATGGAAAGATTCATAGCAGATTCATTTCTTTTTTTCTTCTATGAACTGCAGGGTGGGTTTATCTTCAGCTGTTCCAACCCTTCCCTGGAACTGGAGTGAGTGGTGGAAATCCTGTGATTATGATTGTCTTCTCTTTGCTCTTCATGGCATGAAATGGGGGCTGTGGTCCAATGAATGTAGACTTAACAGGGAAAATACTTGCAAATCCAGCATCACTGAGATGGTTTAAATCAAATCTCTGATCCTCCCCCAAGACACCATTACATAACCATTATGTAAACTCTCTCCAAAAAATCTAGGAAATGCCTCTTGTAAAAATACACCATCTCCATCATGGACCTATTGTGAAAACATACTGAAGAGACCAAATATACTGCCAAGGAGCTATCAAGAGTAAACCAAAATCTCCACAAAGGAGCCATTGTAAATAGGACCATAAAAAATTGAGGGATCATTGTATAAATCCCTTCAAAAGGCCCCCATGAGATTGCTTCCAAAAATCACACAAAAGATTCTTAATACTGGATGCTTTGTGGGATTTTTTTTTTGTTGTTGGTTTTCTTTTTTTTTATGGCCCTTTTAATGGGCTGTTAATGGTGATGCTCTGACATTACAGCTCCCTTCCAAAATGGCTTCTATATGCTGTTATTTGGGGCAATTTTAGAATTGCCAAGATGTTCCCAGTAAATCCATATGGTTTGACTCTAGGGCAGCTTCACAACTGCCTTGGCGATTTTCACAACCTTTTCATCAGTAGTGCCCTATGGGCATTTTTAAACGTCCCTTCCATGGGATCACTGAGACATTTGATAAATTGCTTTGGTGGGGCCTTGGATCTATATGTTTTCACAGTTGCCTTTGGCTGTGGTTTCTGGTGTGCTGGATCTGTAGCTCAGAATTTTTTCCAGCTTTCAGAGGAGTCACAGAGTGGTTCCTGGTCTGGGGCTTTGGATGATTTTTTGAATTCTTTTTCTCTCTTGAAGTCTTGGAGACAATTCAGAATTACTTTGGGATAGCAGGGTTCCACCACTGGGGAGTGTCTTCAGGAATGCTGTAAGAAATGTCTCACAAGTGTGATCTGAGATGTGCATTAAAAAGCATCTGATGGCATCTTATGCTCCTCTTCAAAATGGCACGTGTCTCTGGGGCGTGCTTTAGATGTTTGCTGGGTGTGATCTCTCAGGCACCTTCAGAGCAGTCCCTCAGCCCATGTGCAAATGAGTCGAGCACCTTCTACAGACATTGATAAGGAAGCTACAGCAGTTAAGTTGTAAGGATGTGACCTAGTGATAACCATAAACAAGCAGAGATGTCTTACTGCAGAAATGTCCACACACCACATGAGGGCAGAGTAGGCCCAAGTCTGCTTTAGCTGATCTACAAAGAAAAGCTCTTCCCAGCAGCAGTGATGTAAGAACCATATGAATGCTGTGCCTGTGTCTGCGTCACTGTGGATGTGACAGTGGCTGGAAAGACCCCTGGTGTTTCTTCTGAAGCATCCAAAAGGAGTTAATGGTCCCTCTTGGCTCACTAGTCCAGACAGGGCTCACTGCTGGCTCAGGGGAAGTTTCTCATCCTCTGTGACACCCAGGTCCTTCCCAGCAGGGCTGCTCTCCAGGAGCTCTTCTCCCAGCCTGTATCTATGTCTGGGATTCCTCCAGCCCCAGTGCAACACCTGACACTTGGCAGTGCTGAACCTCACTAGGTTCACCCGAGCCCATCTTTCCAGCCTGTCAAGATCCCTCTGCATGGCTTCCTTTCCTTCTCTTGTGTCAACCACACCACTCAGCTTTGAAACTGCTTTGTCATCTTGTCTTTTTTTCCTTTTGCCCTTAATGTAACTGAACATGTGTGTGTCAAGGGTGAACTGCACTGTGTTCCTCAAATGTTTCAATGTGGTGGCAGAAGGAAATGGGAAACTCTGGCTATGTAACTTTTCCAAACCAGAAGTTTAAAAAAAACCCTCCAACAAAACACAGAGAGGATAAATAAATATCTAAATGTGAGAGTGGGATGAGAAGGAAGAGAAGAGGTGGGTTGGAGGAGGTGGGAGAGGAAAATAATCCAGTTATTTTAATTGATTGATTCAATTGGCAAAAAATGCCAGAGAAAAACAACAACAACAACAACAAAAAAGCATGGAAGGCTTTTTCCTGAGGGCTTGGAGCTAAAATAACTGCAGAATTTTTGGTGTAATTGTTTTTCTCTTCATTAACTGGCTCCATTATTGTGGGGCAACAAAGCAAAGGAGAGGAAGACTGTGAAGCTACTTTAGGGCACCCCTGTAACCCCAATGGAACATTTAGCCCCTACCTTGTGTCTGCTTTTTTTCTGAGGATTTAGGGGCACTTTAGCTGGGTTGCTGCAGTTTCCTGAACAGCTGATATGATGGAAAGTTAACACTGCCTCCAAAACAAGGCATCTGGCTTCGTTCTCCTGCCTTCTCCAAGCTCAGGAAATCACCCATAATGAGAATTGCCTTTTGTTGTTGTTGTTCAGGATTAACCTCGGACAGTTCCTAGGTGGTGTGGAGCAGCTGCTGGATCTTATCCCCGGGCTGGCAGCATTTCAGGATCAGTTCTTCCCACACACCACGGTGTAAACATGAATGTAGGATGTTTTTTGAGAGGAGGAGCTAGGTTTTGCCTCTACTCACAAAGTTCTTGGCCCTTTACTCACTCCTACATCTTGGCTGGGAAAGTTATAGGAGTTTATAGAAGTATGTTTGGTTATATGCAAACCACAGACCCTCTCAGTGTTCCTGATCAAGTGTAGGATGAGGGGTGGCAGCAGGGACAGGGAGGGGATTGTCCTTCTCTGCTCTGCCCTCAGGAGGCCCCAGCTGGAGTCCAGTGTCCAGAGCTGGGGCCCCAGGACAAGAAAGATGTGGGGCTGTTGGAGAGGGGTCAGAGGAGCCACGGAGGGGATCAGAGGGCTGGAGCAGCTCCCCTATGGAGAGAGGCTGAGGGAGCTGGGCTGGGTCAGCCTGGAGAAGAGAAGGCTGTGGGGGGACCTCATTGCAGCCTCCCAGTCCCTGAAGGGAGCAGAGGAACAGGAGGGGAATGGGCTTGTTAAAGGGCAGAGACTGGCAGGACAAGGGGGATGGAGTGAAGCAGAAGGAGGGAAGGGTGAGAGGAGATCTTAGGGGGAAGTTCTTTGCAGAAAGAGTGATGAGGGGCTGGAACAGGCTGCCCAGAGAAGGGGTGGGTGCCCCATCCCTGGGGGTGTTCAAGTCCAGGTTGGATGGGGCCCTGGGCACCTTGTGTAGCTCCAGGCCTGGAGGTTGGTGTCCCTGCCTGTGGCAGGGGGTTGGAGCTCTGTGATCCTTGGGGTCCCTTCCAGCCCAGACCATTCTAGGATTCTATGATAAGGCCAACTGTGCCTCTCCCCCTGCTTCCCTCCTGTCCCTCTGCAATGTGATAGCAAAACCTGGGCACGCAGGCTGGGAGTGTGCTGTGGTGCGTAGGGAGGCCCCTGAGCTGGACAATGGGACAATCAGGACCATGGGCCATGTCTGACAGGCTACAAGTTTTCTTTGTCTCTGAGGCTATCCCAGGCTGCTGGATAAGGAAGGGAGACAATACCTCAAAGAATCCAGTCTCTCCCCAAGCAAAGAAAATGCTGTCATCAGGAAGAGGGGAAGATGCATGTTTAGTTTGTAGATGGCTTTGCTGTCAAGTTGATTTACACTTTAGGAAAATCAGCTAATGACTTTAAAGAAGTAGATGTTACTGTTTATGTGTGATGCTGACTGGTTGGCCAATCCCCTCTGATTTTAGGTTTTGGTCTTTGATGTGGTGTTAGTCATTACCTTCAAACACAGGGCTTTTATTCCTTATGAAGAACGTGTCTCCCCGTGTCCCCTTGGTGGGTCTTGCTTTTCATTTTACATTTTCTTTTCTTTCAGAAGACTTTGAAATAAAATAAATACAAAATGATCCTGATTGTCCTGATTGTCACCATCCATCTGTGATGATATTAATAAATGAATGAGCAGTTGCTTAATACTGTCCAAGGAAGTACTTGGCATGTCTGCCCTTTTATTTTTGGATGATGGAAACTGCAATGAGTAATGAAAGAACATGTGTTGTGCTTTTAATGGGGAAAACATGTCCCACTGCTCTCCATGTTTTGGACACCAATATGCCTATCTAGAGCACTCCTTGTTTCTCTTCTTGGACTTATGACCTTATGTGATCATAGCAATAGTTCAAAGCAGGTGATATTCACTGCATGATATGCATGAAAGGCACTGCTGCATCCCAGCCTCTGCCCAGCCATTGCCACACCATGCAGTCAATTATGAAGGTGTAAATCCAAAGAAGATTATTTCAGCATGCTGAGTAAATGTCTTAATTGCTTGCTATCAATTCCCAGAAGAATCTAGGAGAACTTCTTGCTATAGACTTGATCCCCTGTAGTGTTCTTGCATCAAACCTGCAATCAAACCAGCACCTTTCAGCTGTTAACTGAAGCTGTTTTTTACAGAAAGAGTGGTGAGGGGCTGGAACAGGCTGCCCAGAGAGGGGGTGGGTGCCCCATCTCTGGGGGTGTTCAGGGCCAGGTTGGATGGGGCCCTGGGCAACCTTGTGTAGATCCAGGCCTGGAGGTTGGTGTCCCTGCCTGTGGCAGGGGGGTTGGAGCTCTATGATCCTTGGGGTCCCTTCCAACCCAGACCATCCTATGATTCTATGATTCTATGGTTCTATTCTTTACAGGTTCCTCAGCTTGTCACGTGCTGACCCATAAACATTGGATCTGCCTTTGGATGCAGAATGCAAGAGCATCTGTGGCTCTCTGGTGTCTCTCAAGAAAGAAGTGACAAAATGCTGTCAGGATGCTCTAATTTAATGAGTTGTACTATTTCCTCTGTCTTACATTTTCCAAACACTGAGGTTGCTCCATTATAGCTCCTTTTACAAGGTAATGTGTGCTCCTAAATGAGATTCCCATCACTGGGTTGTGGCACAGCGCTGAGATACCAGTCATGGCAAATGGAATTGGACTTGAGCTGCTCTGGATGCCAGAGAATGTCCAACAATTTGGCAAAAGAAAGACACATGTCATGGGTTGACCTGGGAGAGGAGAATCACAGCTCTGGAAAGAACAGAGGATTGCTGTGCTAATCTGGTTTTATGTCATCTCACTCACAGACAGGTGTTGGATGCTGTGGAGAAATCCCTAATCCCCTCATCCTGCGCTGAGAAGGCTTGTTTACTGCTCTGCACTAAGGCTGTGAATAAGCCCAGCTCTGCACACCACAGCAGACAATAATCTCCTTCCTTTCTCAGGGTGATGCACAAGGCAATTCAGGATGGCATTTGAAGAACTTTGGGGTGAAACAACGTGTTTTTGTATAGAAATAAGTGAATCGTGCTTATATTCATGGTTACTGGATCTTTGTGTGTGTGTGTGTGCATGGACATGCCTGAAATCACATACACATACAATAACATTGGCAGAGTATAGGAAGACAGAACAGCTGATGTAGAGTCTTTTCTTGACCATGCATAGCCTTACATAGGAGTAGAAATAATGTCACACAGTCAGTATGAGCTGGAGGGCCCCTGGTTGGGAAGCAGCTCTGCAGAGAAGGCCCTGGGGATCTGGGTGGACAAGGAACTGACCATGAAGGAGCAATGCACCCTTGTGCCAAGGGAAACCACCAGCATCCTGGGTTGCATTATGAAAGTCTTGCCAGCAGATGGAGGGAGGTGATTCTTCCTCTACACTCAGCACTGGTGAGGACACACATGGTGTATTGTGTCCATTTCTGCATCCCCCAGAGCAAGAAAGCCATAAACTAAGAATCACAGAATCTCAGAACCCCAGACTGGTTTGGGTTGGAAAGGACCTCAGAGCCCCCCAGTGACCCCTGCCATGGGCAGGGACACCCCCCCACCACCAGCCCAGGGTGCCCCAAGCCCCATCCAACCCTGCCTTGAACCCTGCCAGGGATCCAGGGGCAGCCCCAGCTTCTCTGGGCACCCTGTGCCAGGGCCTCCCCCCTCCCTAGGAAGGATTTTTGCCTCCCAGCCCCTCTCCATCCCCCTCCTGCAGCTGAAGGCTGTTCCCCTGGGCCTGGCCCACCCTGCCCTGGGCACCAGCCCCTCTCCAGCTCTTATGGAGCCCCTCAAGGGACAGCAAGAGGCTCAGAACTCTCCCCAGAAGCAGCCTTCTCTTCTCTGGGCTGAGCCAGCCCAGCTCTGCCAGCCTGGTCCAGAGCAGAGGGGCTCCAGCCCTTGGATCATCTCTGTGGCCTCTACCGGACTCTCTCCAATAGCTCTGGGTCTTCTCCTGGGGATCCCTGAGCTGGATGCAGCACTACAGAGGGGTCTCCCAGAGTGAAGCAGTGGGGCAGAATCACCCCCCAGACCTGCTGGTTACTGGAGAGAATTCTCTGAAGTGCCACCAAAATTATTAAAGGCCTGGAGCATTTCTCATAGGAAAAGAAGCTCAAATATCTGAGGTGTTCATCCTGGAGAACAGAAGGCTAAGGGATCTTAACCCATGATGGGAGGGAATGAAGAGAGTCAGACTCTTCTTAGTGGTGGCCAGTGACAGAACAAGAGGTGATGGGAACAATTTGAGGTACAGAAATTTCCACCTGAACATAAACCCCCCACTTTTTTACTCTGAGGGTGGTCAAACACTGGAATAGATTGTACAAAGGGATTGTTGTGTCTTCACCTGTGGAGTTATTGGAATTCTGACAGGACACAACATGCTGTGGCTGACCCTGCTCGAGTAGACAGGTTGGACAAGGTGATCTTGAGAAGTCAGTGATTCCAGTACCATGGTTGATTCTGAACAGTATGACAAGTACTCTTGATTTGATTCTGAACAGTTTGGAATTATTCTTAACAATAAGTGATAATAATGATACAAATACTTTACCTCTAAAAGGCTATGCTTGATAGGTTCTTACCCACCACTACAATAGCTAATATGAAAAAAGTATAATATTTAATAGTGGTATTATTAAAAATTAGGAAAAGATAAATGACAGGTAGCCTTTGAACATGCAGAAGCAGCTTATCTGGAGTATAAAGGAGGGGAGATGATGATTTGGAAGTACTTGCCAAGAAAGACAAACTGATACAAAAACTTCAGGCTGGATTTGAATACAGATGCCCCCCTGTGATGGGATTCAATAGAGAAGTGTAACACATGCTGATTAATATCACTCAGATAGATTTACTGTCATGAATAGTTTCTGGCACTGGAAGCTGAGAAAGGAGAATAAAAGTGTTCCCTTAGCTTGCAGTTCAGCACAGCTTACTCACTCCACACTGAGGCCTCACTAGGCCTTAAAAACCCTCAATGTTTATTTCTAATCATAAGTAAATAACCAAAATGCTTCAGAAAATCTCTTTCTGCATCTTCAAGCATCTGTGTGTTGTTAATGTCTGTCCCATGGGCAGCCCTTTAGGATGAGGGGTAGTGACCATTACTTAGTGATCCTCTGCCCCAGTGAAGCCTTAATTCTTTCAGCTCTGGGGTCTTGAAGGAGATGCCACAAAAGAGGTCAAGGTGTTTGGCTCAGTTTATGACTGGCCAGTGTTTGAGTGTGATTCTTTGTCCTCACTAATGGCAAGGAGTTCACTCCAGTTTTGAGGCATTCAGGAAGCTGGAGCTTTATTCTTTTACCCAAGCTGGCTTTTCACATTGGGAACTCAGCTTCTCCTGGATCTTACCAAGAGTCAACTTGACACTTGCTTGTGCAACAGCCAAGAAACATCTGAAGAGAGATCAGTGAGCAAGGATCTTGAGTGCATTGGTATACCTTGAAGTGCAACTGGGGAGGTTTTCCATATATTTCACTTTTATCTAAGGTTTAAGAAGTGTCCTAGCAGCATACTTCCCAGAACACTTCTGCTTCCCACCAGGATTCTTCCCAAAATAGTAGTGGGAGAGTGTACTGGCTTTCCCAGAGGAATCAGAAGAAACTGTTAGTTTCTCAACCCTTGGAAACCTGCCTCCTCTGCACCACATTCCTGCCTGTCACCCTTGAAAGTGGTGCCTCTCCCTCCTTCTGGATACAGGAATCATACAGCTGGAAGCAAGGTAGATCCCAGGCAGATCTGTGGCTTTGACTGCATTCCTAGGAACACCCAGTTCCCAGGCTCATGCCTGAAGGCTGTAAGTGTGTAGGACAGCCAGCTCTCTGCTGCACGGAAGCAGAGCAGGAGTGAAGCCTGCTCTGCCATTTCCTTGGACACCACAAGCTTTGCCATGGCTCCCTGCCCTTTTTGGGGTTGTTGTGGTTTAACCCCATCTGGAAACTAAGCACCATGCAGCCCTTTGCTCACTTTCTCTTCTAGTGAGATGGGATGAGAGAATCAGAAGTGAGAAAGTGAGAAAACTCATGGATTCAGGTAAAGACAGTTTAATATGTAAAGCAAAAGCTGTGCAAGCCAGCCAAGCAAGGCAAGGGATTTGTTCAGCACCTCCCATGGCAGGGAGGTGTTCGATCTTCTGGAAAGCAGGGCTCCATCATGCACAATGGTTACTTGGGAAGACAAATGCCATCACTCTGAACAAGTCCTCCCTCTCCATCCTCTTTCCCCAGCCCCTTATAAGCTGAGCATCACATCATATGGGATGGGATATCCCTTTGGTCACTTGGGGTCAGCTGTCCCAGCTGGGTCCCTTCCCAGCTTCTTGTGCACCCCCAGCCTTCTTGCTGGTGGGGTTGGGTGAGGAGCTGAACAGTGTAAGTGCTGCTCAGCAATAATGAAAACATCTCTATATTATCAACACTGTTTCCAGCACAAACCAAAATCACAGCCCCATATGAAGCTACTAAGAAGAAAATCAACCCTATCCCAGCCATAACCAGCACAGAGATCAAACCCAGTGTCTCTTGTAACTGAGTCCTCTGTGAGGTTGCCCATCAGATGTCACCTTTTTCTATGTCAGTCTGCTCATCTTTGACTGCTCCACCTGGAAACTCTGACAGACACCATAGAATGCAGCAGATACAAAGGTGTAGATACCTACACCATGGCCAGTGGAGACTGAAGATGACAATGCCTTTCACTTTGAGAACAAAAGCCAATATATTTGGTCCCCTTGATGCTCCAGCTCTGGATTGTCTGTGCTTGTACCAGCCAGCATGCCCTTCCTGGGCTCTGTGATGGAAAGAAGAGCTGTGTGAGGGCTGGGAGCATAGTGTCCATGTGAATGGATACATCCCCCTGGATGGTAGGAGAAATATCCCAGCAGGAATTAAAGATGGCAGAATATTCACAGACAAAACGTTGAGATGAAATGCCCTGGGTTTGCTTCCAGGAGCTCAAACCAGCAAATGTTGTGGGAATGAGATAGCCTGGAAGTCTTGAACAGTAAATGGTTCTTGGAATATGTCTGGTAGAGATTGTCTGAAAATGTGAATATGCTTTTGTGTCACTGGAGAGTAGGGAAAAGACATTAACCCTTGGCAGCTCAGGGTACAAGCTGAAACTAGCTGAGGTCAGCTGCCAGACCTGACACATGGTCTGTCTCAGTTTTGAAAATGGAATTGCATTCTCCAAAATGCCTCTGCTTCTCTCTGACCTTGGCTAGTACCAGATATTGCAATCCCATGCTTGCTTCTCATCACTGGTATTCCCATGGCTGCAGCACTGCTGCCATCCCATGCATTCTGAAAAATAGCCCAGGCTTCCAGAAATCACAATGCTGGTGGAAAAAACAATCATATTGGGGAAAAAAATAATCCTGTAGGATGCTTGCTTCACTGGCTTTATTTCAGAGGAGTTGCACATCTACAGCTGTGAGGGCTGGACAAGTGAAAAATTGACATCTGAGCGTGCCTACAAACTGTCCCTACATTGTCCTGTTAGACAATGCTTCCGGGTCCCTCAAGGCCAAGATACTCCCTGAAACATGCTGTCTTTCCCCTTCAGGGTGTCCTGACAGTGCCTTGCTGACATGCAGGGGAAACCTCAAAGGTGCCCAGCCCTCCCAATGGCTTCCAGAGCAGTTCCGCACGTCAGCCAGCGACCCAGAGGGCCTTGGCTTGGGATAGCCCACATCAGCCAGGATGTAATCCACAGGGCAGTGTGGGCTTGTTCTCCTCCCTCTCAATGTGTCCCACCACCTCTGTGCCCTCTTGTTCACTCAGCCATGTGTGGCCATCAGCCCCTGGAAACCTCTGGTGTGCTGGGGTGGCCCAGCACCACCAGCTGACTTGGGGAGGGGGGTTGCCAACACAGGCTATTGCACTGACACAGCTACAGCCTCACCACACTGGGACTCACAGCCTGTTTCCACTTGTCCAGCCACGAGGTGCAGCTCACTGGCTGCAAAGCCCTTCCAGCCAGGAGCAACCTTGCTACAGGGAGGGTGCCCAGATTTAAACCTCTCTCTCTCTCACTCTCTTAGCTGCATGCATCCCCTTCCAAAGTCTGGAATCCAGGGGAGCCCTGTCTCCAAAGAAATGGGGTCCCAGTGCCTCAGGGACTTCTGGTTGCTGTTGGGAGGCCCATGCTAGCGTTTGGTGGCCTTGAAGAGGATCATCTGGAGGGGAGGTATCCAGACAGGATATCTCACTGCCAAAGCTTAGTCCAGGAGGTGGAAAAGCAGGCTTGTGAGTTGTTACTGGTAGAGGATGGGGAGCAAGAACTTTCCTCTCTTCTGGGCTTGCTGAAGTCATTACATATCACTGTTGGTTGACCAGCTGGTCAAGCTGATTCCTGACTGCCCATGAGACTGGGTAACCCAGGCTGGTTGTGTTGCCTGTGGAGCAGCAGGGTTATCCTCTGTTACCTAATCACTGGCAGAAGACTGAGCTGCCTGAAGGTGGTCAGCCTGGCACCAGTAAGGGACCAAACCAGCTGCTAAGAAGGAGATGGAATGGTGTAAGATTGCTTTTGTTTTTCATAATTATTTAATTAGTTGTTTATTAGGGTGGGAAGCCACATGTACACTGTCAGAGAGGTGATGAAAGGTGCTTTAATGAACATGTGCCAGTGTCCAAACTCTGGGTTTATGGCAGAGGGAAGGGTGTTACTCTGTTTCCTGCACCTCTGCAGAACCATAAGCTCTCACTGTTTCTCAGGCATCTCCACAGGCCAGGACAGAACATGTCCTGTGTGTAGGAAATATGCTTAACAGCTATACATTTTGGGAACCCCATCTACCAGCTGGGGTGACTGGGGACTCAATTTTTGCTATGTTGACCATTGAGCATCCTGGTTTTGTTATCCCAGGTACTGCTCAGTTCCTGCTACCATGATGTGTGACCGTTCCCTGGTGGCCCAGTGTCCCTGGAGAGCTCATGAACACCATCCATTGGGGACAGCTGTCTGTCAAGGATTCCTTTGGATACCTCAATGCCTGCTAGTGTGGCATGAATGCTCCCAGAAGCAGTGCTGAGCAGAGGATTTCAGGCAATAGAGCATTGCAGTTTGTCTGTGTCTTGTAATGAGTCTCTTTGTGTCAATGTTCCTGGGGTATATTTTGGGGTCTCTTATATTTAGGGATTTCCTTAGGAAGTTAGGATACATACTGGGGAATTTGGATTTCTCCTGGGCATGTATAATCTCACTTCTGAAGGAGCATTTTATTTCTGCAAATAGAACTAGGTATGAGCCTTCACCAGTCATGTGCACATGAGCAGCCATAAAGAAATGGAAGAAAGTGTTCTCCATGTTTTTAATAAGCCAAGCATGAGAACTGATACTGAGCATTTGTAGGGCATCAGAAGTCTAGATCAGGATACAAGTATTACAACAGGACTAATTTCTTTGTAGTTCCCATCAGAATGTGTAGCAGAGCCTTTGATTTGTCACTAAATTTGGGATTCCTATCCTCTTCTCTAATCTTTTGGATCTTCCTCTGATTTCCTGCTGCTCTCTCAGCTTTTCTCTTCTTGAGGTAAGACTGCAGGGTTCATGTGAAGAGGAGGGAAGCAGAGCCTGTCTCTAGCTGGGAGTCTCTCTTTGTGTGGGAGACCCTGTTATATGATGACCCTAAACTTTTATGCAGCAAACTCTGTCCTGCCCATGAACCCAGCCCCTGGATGCAGCTGAGCAGCAGATCAGGGCTGCCACCAAGTGAGACTGGTCCATGGGGTCTGGAGGTGGGCAATAGTGATGCAATTCTGCTGCATCAAGGCAGACAGTTTGGCTCTTCCCTCTGAACAAGAGGGGTGGAGAGGATGGTGCCAGCTCATGTGGACACAGTGCAATTTCCCAGTCCTCCCTCAGTGATACAGGTGACATCCAAGGAGCAGCAGCCTGGTTTGGCTGAGAGAGGCAGCCAGCCAGCCCCTGAATGAACCACCACCATGCTTTTCTCATGCAAGAGGACAGAAGCCAGCCACTGCTCGGTACGGGGGCTCATTTATTATCTCACAGGAATGAAGGACTGAACAGCTGCAGTGATGTTATCAGAACCAAAGCTTTGTCCAGGGCCTGAGCTCTGACCACGGGCTCCCTGCTGCGCGTAGCGGCAGTGGGAGTGTTTGGGGTGGAAAGGATGGATTTGGGAGATCCCTGAGCTGCAGGGAGTGAATTTGAGACTGTTCCCAGTGGCCTGTGTCCTCCTGATGCCGTTGTCCCATGAAGCTGATTTCTGTTTCCTCCTACATGAGCTGCCCTTAAATTAGGAGGGGAAAGTGCAGATCTCAAAGGGGTTATTCTGCTTGGGGGACATGAACCCAAGAACCAAAAGCCTCTTCCAGGAGTGAGGTTCTGTGAAGCCAGACCCTGTTCCACGGAGCCTGACCAGGAGCTGTGTGGCTGTGGGCAGGAGTGTCCCAGGAGTGCTGCAGTGTGCAAAGGTGCAGGGAGTGATGAGGGTGGAAGGAGCCCAGTGTTGCCTTGGGTGCCCTGGCCAGGTGCTCCTGAGTGGCCTGAGGCAAAACAGATATACTCCTCTGGAGAGAAATTTGGCTGCCTTAGGGTTCAGAACCCCCTTATGAGACACTGGTGGCTCGGATGGAAAGAACCCCAGCTCCTGGTGTCATCTGAAACTGGGGTTCCTGCCCAACTCACGAGGCTCCCAGTGGATAAAACAGAAGCAGCCCAAACCTCAGGTGCACACAGAGATACACTGCTCTTAACCCACTTCCTCTGCTCTTCCAGCTGATGATAGTGTAGGACAGACACAAGCCCATTTCCAGGGGTCTGTGGGACCTGCAGAGGACTCTGGAGGACAAAGCCTGAGGTCCCTATGGGTGGCCACATCATTGCAGTTGGCTGTTTCCATATGTTTCTGCCACAGAGCAGGGCTTTTGCTGGCGAAGATGTCCCTGCCTTGAGAAGACGTGCTTGGCTTTGCTGCAGGTTCCTCCTGGCTTATGATGCTGTAGGATGATGATGAGGAGGGTCTTCCTGACTCATCTCCTGAGCTGGTGGGTCTCTCTCCCAGGCAGTCCCTAGCAGGGGAAACACTCACACAGGGGGTTTATCTCCTCACATGGCCAGCCCGGATTATCTGGAGCTCAGTCAGAGCCCTTCCAGGTGAGTGGCAGCTGGCAGAATGGTGCTGGTTGCCCAGGCAGATATGGTGGGGGGGTGAGGGTAGATGGATTGTACTGGTGCTTTACATGGAGCAGCCTGCTGTCACTTTGCTGGCCACCCAGTGCTGGGGCTGGCCCTCAGTGTGTGGTGTGGGGCTGCTCAGCGTGGCTACTCAGAGGATGTTTGTAAGTGAGATGTGTAGGGCGGTGTGGGTGGGGAGGGGAAGAAGGCTATCCGGAGGCTGCTGCCAGATGGATCTTGGCTCTCTGAAGCGATCAGCACCTCACTGTCACTGAGGCATGGGCAATGCTCAGAGAAGCCCCTCTCCTTCCCCCTCATCCCCACCCTTTGCTGGCAGGGGACGAGTGTCATGGAGGGGAAGCTGCAGCTGTCGAGGATGGGGTGAACTCCCAGCGAATCGGGTGTCTCAAATATGTGGTCAATGTCGGAGAAGCTCACCAGAGCTTGGGTGGAGTCATAGGAGCTTTTCTCCATGTCATCGACTCTGCAGGACTTGGGGTATCTCCCCCTGTCCTGGCTCTTCTGCCTCAGCTGGCGGAGGTCATCTCTGAAGTGGGGGTTGAAGAGCAGGTAGAGCAAGGGGTTCAGGCAGGCGGGCAGGGGCAGGACCACAAGGACAACAGATTTGATGACCTCTGGGGTGATGAGGAAGAGGTTGAGTGTGGAGGAGAAGGTGAGGAGAGCCACTGGGCAGTAGAGGAGGCAGTTGGTGAAGATCAGCCAGGCCACATGCTTGACCATGGCACAGTCCCAGACAGCGCTGAACTCCCCCTTCAGCAGGTTGCAGTAGAGTCGGATGTAGGTGCCTGTGATAGTCAGGAAGCAGAGCATGTTTGTCATCACCAAAGCCACAGTGAAGCCCAGGGTGGCAGGTTTCCCATCTGGGATGGGATATGGGAGACAGAGAGGCGATGCTCCATATTCCCCAATGGAGAAGAGAGGCAGCACGGCAGCCACAGAGGACAGCAACAGGCAGCAACAGGCAGCAGCCTTCACCTTGCCTAAGGAGGGTGACTTCCCGTAGCCCTGCACACAGGAGACAGAAAGGCTGCACTGCACAGCAGCCAAGGTCAGCAGGAAGATGGCAGCCTCGGAGGCAAACACGGAGAGGAACCCTGTCACCCTGCAGCCCACGCTGGTCTCCCACCTGGCACCGTATCTGGCAAACTGGCCGTAGGTCAGGGCATCGACAAGGGCCAGCATACTGCAGTAAACACCAGTCAGCATGTTGGCTCCAGCAATGGAGCCAATGATGAACTTAACTGGAGAGAGGTATCTGGGAGAGGTGAAGACAGCCAGGATGACCAGCCCGTTGCAGAGCACCGAGACCAGAACAATGACCCAGATTCCCAGGCGGATGATCCAGCTCTCAAACAAGTTATCACAAGGCTTGAAGGGACCTGGAAGAAAACAAAACACTAAGTTATACACAGAATATGCCACTCTGCTCTAGTGATGCTGCTGGGAGCAGTGCCAAGGTGCCAGCCTTCTCCAGGGCCCCCCAGCCCCTTGCATGCTGAGGGCTGGAAAGGAGCTTACAATGTTCTCTGCCCAATTCTGCAGCAAGACTGCAGCAGTGCTGCCTCTTTGCTCTGGCCCACCTCCTCTGTGCTCCTGAACCCACACTGAAGCTGCAGGCCATCAGGGGTCTCCTCTCTGATCTTGTCCAGGGCAGAAATGAGATGCAGAATGTGAGAAAAGGCAAACCTATCAGAGCTCTAACTATGTAAAAAGGTCAGGGTCTGCCACTGCCACCCTATGGCATGGCAAAGCCTTTTTTGCCCACGTGTCCCACCTGCCCTGTGCTGTTCAGTGGGGTAGAGCTGGAGCTCTGCTCATCCTTTTTCCAAAGGAACTCGTGACCCCAATGCCTTAGATTTCTGTGGGACTCCAGACCCACTAACCCTCCTGGTGTCAGCCTGGCATTTTGGCCACTCTGGTCCTTCTCATTGTACCCACTGGTATCTTGGAGTCAGTGGTGTGGAGATGTGTGAGAGATGCTGCATCCAGCTCTGACACTGCCAACCTCAGCCCTTGTACTCAAGACCCTGGCCAAGCACTGTCCTGTTGTTTCTGCACGGAGGGGATGGCCAAGATGACATCAAGTGTTAGAGCAGGAGGGAGAGACAGCAGGTGGGAAGGGAGGTGGGGTGGCAGGGGAGGGACAGAAGGGCCTGGACAAGGAGAATGTGGGTGGATGCCAGGACAAAGAATGGTGGAGGATGGACATGAGGAGAAGTAAGGGCAGGTCGTGGAGGGGTAAGAAGGGGACTGGTGGTGGGGGCTCGTTGCCAAAGGAGAAAGAAGAGACAATGTAATGAGAGACAGTTGCCTCTGAGGGGGATTTGGATGTTACAGTGCAGGAGCTCAGCAAAGTGGGACACAGGACAGGCCAAGTTTTAGGTGGTAGAGAGAAAAAAGAAATTGAAGAAAGTGAGAATTCCTGTTCATCTCCAAGGGGTTGGAGGTCTTTGGCTGCTTTCCTCAGAAATCCAGCACCTCTCCACCCAGGCAGCAGGGCATGCCCTCTGCTAGAACCTCCTTCCTTCTTGTCTCTTCTGCAGCAGACTCACTGGCAAAATCTCCATTCCTGCCAGTGTCCCACAGCTGCCTGGATGGAGCCACCCCCCAGCTGTGCTTGTGTAGGGGACACTGAGCTGTGAATGGGGACAAAACCAGCAGGTGCTGTCCTCATGTCCCAGCCAGCCTGTGCCCACTGGCACGTTTTTGATTGAAATGAGGGAGAAGTGGCTGGGTACCAGCACCTCCCTTCCCTCACTTTCTCAGGAAATGAAGTGCCCCTACAGTTTGCAGTGATCAGGAGATCAAGGACAAGGTCTTGTCATGCCATATTATGGGCTGCCTGGGACAAAGAAAAACCAAGTCTAGTGTGGAAATGGGAACTTCTTGAGAGCCAGAGTCTGACTGTGGGCAGGTTAGTGGATGGAGGAGCTGGTGGTACCTGGGACTCTTGGCCAGAGATACCATGACCTTGTTCTCCCATCACGGGATGGCAGCTACACCTGAGTGGGAGAAGGAAGCTCCTCACTTGTCCCCAGTTTGGCCAAACCCCAGCCATTCAGACTTCTGAGCTGCATGTCTGCAGGAAGGTTGTGGGGGCTCCCAGGATCCCAGTTGTGCTCAGAAGGTTTCCCTGGCTGCTCACCAGGGCTTGGTGTGCACTGGATAGCGGGGTGCAGCTTTGATTCCTCGAGCTCCAGCTGGAGGTCATCTGCATCTAGGTCATCTGGGGAGAAAACAACAAGAAATGGTGCTCAGGGAAGAACAAGTAGGACCGTTGGGACTGGCTGGGCCAGAAGCTTTACCACTGCCTGTCCTCACCACAGACCTTCCCAGCCAGCTCCCAGCAAACAAGTTCAAAGGAGCTGCTGGTGTCCAGTTTGCCTCTTGCAGTCACTGCTATGGAGCAAGAAGGTCTTCTAAACATTGGTGGGTTGCAGTGTGGTCAACCCCTCTGTTTTTAGGTTAGTCTCAATACTTGAAGTGTAAGAGCCCCAGATCCCAGAGTTGTGTGACTGCAGATCCCTCCTCCCAGCATGCTTTATTAAAAATAAATACTGAAGCCTGTGTGGTTACAGAAGACAAAGCCTTCAAATGCATCTTCTAACTGGGAGCTTTCTGGGCAGGCCTTGTCCAAGGCTAGTTCATCAACAAGGACTTTGGAGCTTTGTTCAAAGAGAGCTGTTGGCTTCTACTTGCAGCACAAATTCTTTGTCAGCAGCCACCACCACCACCAAACAGCTCGGAAGCAAAAAGGCAAGAGAACCCAACTCATATTGCTTTCTGTTATGTCCTGTGATTCCCTGGGACCGTGGTGCCTTTTCTTTTTTAACCCTGGACATTCCTGGGCCCTGGGCAACCTTGTGTAGCTCCAGGCCTGGAGGTTGGTGGCCCTGCCTGTGGCAGGGGGTTGGAGCTCTGTGATCCTTGGGGTCCCTCCCAACCCAGACCAGTCTGGGATTCTGTGATTCTATGATTCCCAGTCCTGGATTTGCTTAGAGGCAGACTGATTGCCCCTGTCTGCAGGCTTTGGGGCCGTGGGATCTATTGAACCAGTCTGCCCTGCTCTCAGAGCCCAGCCTGGTGGGGCAGCATCCCCATCACGCTGGCAGCATCCTGAGCCAGGCTTGGGCTCTCAGAGGGTCAGGCAGAGACTCTCTGGCTGCACAAGAAACCGCTGGAAGAGACTGGGGCTGAGACCTCAGCTGTGGTTTTGATGGTGTGTAGGTGTAGACCATCACCAAGGAGAATGGCATCCTCTTAATTTAATCCAAGACGTGCTTTTCTGCTTTGTGCCTGGTTCCTCTTCTCAAACTACCACTGACTCACAGCGTGGGGACACAGTGAGGACAGCAGCTGTCCCGCTCCACCATCCCCACCCATGGCATCAGCACAACCTTCTGCTCCCAGTGGAGATCTCTGAAGAGATTTCTGTGGGTGGGAGGAAGGGGAACAGGCATGTTTTGTGCCTGACATGGCCCAATAGCCAGGGAATGGGATGATATGGATTGATACTGATGCCCAAGTGAGCACCTGGCAGCTGACACACTCTCCAGGAGAGCAAGTGCTGAAGATATGATTAACCCAAGTGAGATTTAGTTGCCTAAATAGTAGGAATAGTGCCTCTCATGAGGTCTGCTTCCTGCCTGTGTTAGAAAATACGACTGGGATTATTTGATTAAAGAATGATGACAAATAATGTGCTATCTTTAGTGCCTCCTGACAGACATTGTGGCTTTCTTGGCTTCAGTGAGCTTTGGAAAAAGAAATGCTGGGGTTTTTCAATCTGTCTGTATAAGAATTGAAATATTACTGCTGCTTTGGAGTTTGGCAAGAAAACACTCACAGTGGGATGGAAAAATATTTCCTCCTTGTATTTTATAGTCTTATAAATCTCTGGTGTCTTTTCCATCCCCAGCACAGAGGCTGTGATGTGCTGTCACGATACTCAAATCAATGCAGAGACTTGCACTCTCTGTGTCCCCCCTGCCATTCAACCCACTGTAATTTTAAAGTGCAATCTGTCTCCATCCCTTGTCTCTTAAAAGGCCCAGAATGCACCCAGGGTGGGTTTAAGTGTAGGTTAAACACGAATTGGAGGAGTGATCTTTTGTTTTGCCTGGACTCCAGAGCTAGCTGTGAATGGCAAAGCAATCCCTGGCCAGCACAGTGGGATTCAAAGCAGAAAATGCACCTTCTCTCTGATGGAAATCAGTACTTCTCCCAGCCTGGGAACTGGAGATAAAAGAAAAGGGCTGGTGTGTTCCAGCAAGGCAGGCTGCATTGTTGTGGAAGTAGCTAATTCATCTGAATCTTGGTAAGGTGCCTCCACTTTCTGAGGCCTTACAGACAAAACTCTTTCTGCTCCTACTGCCCTTTCCATGGCAAATGGTTCCCAGCTGGCTGTACCAACACCAAAGTGGGAGGAAGAGGAGGAGAACTGTTGGAGGAGGGGTAGAGCAAAACCCTTTGGGCTGGGTGCTTCTTCCCCTTTATCTGCCTTAGCCAGGGCGGTCATCACTGCACTGGGGTTTGCAGATACCTGCTCCCTCCCTCAGATTCGGGACATGTGTGACTGAAAGAGGCCTTGTCAGTGCTTTCTGGGGGCCTTGAGTAGCTTTCTTGAATGATGGAAGCAGTGAAAATGTAGCTAAGGACCCTCCAGGACTTGCTAACTGGCTGCAATAGTCAGCTTTACAAGGTAATAGGGGTGCTGGGCTGGGTGATGCTAAGGGCAGCCATACAAGTGAGTGCTCTTCTCACCTCCTATAGCTCTGTTCCACTGCTGCAAACACACACTGGTCAGTAAATTAGTGGTCCTGAAGTGGATAGTACCTGCACTTTGCCTGCCCCCCTCTGCAGTCATGTTTGGGAGGTGGCAACAGGTGGCTGCCTGGGGCTTTGGGTGGGTGTCCCATGGACAAACCCCTCAGCTGCCTTTGGGCTGCTGCCCAGCTGGATGGAACAGCCTTGGGGCAGGGGGTGTCTGCTGTCCTGAGCCTGAAACCTTGAATCTCTGTCATGACAAGGTGACAGAGTGATGAGACAGGCACTAACCAGACTCCTTTGGGCCTCAGGTAGCCATTACTTGGGTGGGAATGAACATACTTGGGTGGTCTCTGGGGAACTGCCAGGCATCTGGGGCTCTGGTAGGATGGGAGACAGCTGAGCTGGACCCAGGGTCTGTGGCACCATGTGCACTCTGTGGCTGGAGTCAGCTGGTGGGTGCTGGATGTGGGAGCAGGACACGTGGGGAGGGCAGCATTGCCTGGCTGCTGGAGAAGGACTGTGCCCTGGGGACCATCCTTTGCCCCTACCTGGGGAGAAGTCACCTTTCAGCACCCTGTTTGTTTGTCAAGGGCTCTGCAGTCCCTTGCTGGAAGCACTACACAAGGCTGGGAGGACATGGCTATCTGGAAGTGTGCCCCATCCCTCTCACAAGTTCTCCCACAGCATCCAAGTGCCCTGATGAGCCTGGCAGCACACTGCAGGGACAAAGCTATTTTCTTTTAACAAGACCACTTTATCTCTTGCATGGAAGGAATGTTTGGGAGCTTTTCTTCTTCTTTAATGAGGAAGTGTTACAAGATTCATGTAACACAGCTAAATGCCATTGGTGGCCACCAGAAAGGAAGTGCTGGGAACAGAAATAAAGCAGCAATTAATTAAGTAAAATAGAGATATCACAAAAGCCTCCTCATCAAGAGGAGACTGTGACCTGCTGAACGGTGAGGGCAGTCATCTGCAAGTGCTGCATGGAGTAAGGAAGGATGTTCTAGTGCCTTTCATGTTAGCACCTCTGGAGTTTGATATTTCAAGACAAACTGGGTGCTTTAACATCTGAAAATGCCAGCCTTTATGAGCTGCTAATAGTCTCATCTGGCACATCTTAAAATCAGTCAGCGTTCCCCTCTGGTCCTGATCTCTCACGAACACACATATAATCCAGGAGGCTGGGACTGGCTTGGAGGCCTGGAAGCCTGTGGGAGGTACTGGTCTGCTGACAGGGCCAGGAGAGTGTGACCTTTGAGACATCAAACACTTTAATGCCCAGCAAGAGCAGGTCTGCTGGCTGCAAACCAGGTCTTTTCAGAGATGCTGGAATTTGCTGGGCAAACACCTCGACTATATGCAGAAGGGCTGGTAAAGTATGGGCTGCATTAATGATGGAAAAACTGACCCAGCTGAGAAGAAATTCCTGCAGCAATGACCATAGCATATGGTTCCTCTGTACTGTCTGCCCAGTGTAACCACCAAGCCTACCATGCTTCCAGAACCCACATCATGCTGGTAGGAGTCAGACCTGCTAGCCTCTGGCTGGACTTTTTGTGTTGCTGAAGCTCAGGGCAAGGCAGATGGCAGGAGCAGGGATGCAGGGCTTTCATTTGCTGTTTCATAAAGTATCTGGATCATCCTGCCTCCTATTACTGCTGTGACACAGAGGATCCAACTGCTCTGGGTCAATATATGCCTCCAGATCTAGTCTTGCCTGTTTAGGAGGCAGGAGGAGATTCTGCAGAGCCCTGGTTGTGGCTGGGTGGCTGCCCAAGGACTCAGCCCTCTCCCCATCTCCCACAGGCAATGGAGCACGATGTGGCTTTGCCTTCAGGGTGTTTCAGACCTTGGAAGGCCATGTGGCCTCTGAATTTATACAAACATTTAAACAAATGTAGTGTCCAAACTGTGTCCTGAAATGCTATTCCCTTTCTCCAGCAGTTACAGAGGAAGTAAAGGGGCTCGTGTTTTATTTCACATGGTTCTGAGATTCTCTTGCAAAGGGATCACACCACCCTGGAGCTGCTGTTGTGCTGTGAGCCTGTGGGTGCAGGAGGTCTGGTTCTGCTGGCCTGGTGCAGCGCATCCTGTGGAGGTCTGTGCAGAAGTGCACCTTGAAGCACAGAGCTGAACAGAAAGCTCTGCTCACCTCTCACCACAGAGCCACTTCTGCCCTGCCCAGCCTGTGCTGAGCTCCTCATCTGCCCCAGGAGTGCCCATTTGTTCATATCTAACTCTGCACAGAGGCAGCGCTGGCACAGGTCTCTTCACCTCCATCCAGCTGCACATTCCAGTTCTTCAAGTTCTTTCCCTTACTCAGATTAATCCGAGGGTCCATCCCCTGTACAAAGGCTCCCTACTGCCCTGGAATCCACTGACCCAGCTGGGAAGCTGTCCCACCTAACCTCAGCCACTGCTGGTGACTGCAGTATCCTCCCTCTGTGGTCAGCAAAGGCCAAATTAGAAAACATACCCATGGTGCTGAGGACTGCCAGGTCTCTCTGCCACATGGCAAAGGTTTGGATGTGCCAGATAAGCTCTTTCTCCAGTGCAGTGACAGTAACTGAAGCCCATTCACTGCAACTGGCCCCCAGAGCTGGAGGAGGATCTGCCTGTCTTCCCTGAGGTGGGTGTGATTCCATGCCATACTCTGTCTCTTCATTGGTCATTAGTCTCATTATTTATGACTCCCTTATCTTCTGCTTTCTCTAGTTTCAAGGCTACTTGAAACTACTACTAGTAGTTTCAAGGCTAGGCTACTACTAGTTTTCAAGTTACACTATAGTGGTTAAGATTTGTAGCTGCTTTCATGAAACAGCTTATATGATTACAGCTTTCTCTTAAACTAATCTATTCTTTAAACCTTAAAAATTTTTATATTAAGGTTATATTAATTGTCTCTTAAGCTACACCCATCCTAAATCAATCTGTTCAGCATGATCACACTTCACTCAATCACCACTCCTGGCTCACACCATGGACTGATCACCTCTCAGACCAGTTTACTTACAGTGATTATCAGCATGACTGGGAAACAATTCCATGGTCCTCTTGTGGGGATCCTCCTCCTCAGGGCTCGTGTCTTCTGACTCCCATTGGTTGGGCATCTTGAAGAAGCTGCTGCAGCTGCCGTAGGCACAGCACTGGTAAGCGTAAGGTACCTCCAGGACCCTGCAAAGGGGGAAAGCAGAACTTTCTAGGTGTGCTGCCTCCACCACCTAACTCTCCATCCCTTGGAGCCTTTTGCTTAATTCCCACATGTGACAAAAGCCAGTCTGTCAGGCAGTGGGTACATCAGAGCAGGGCTTGGCCCTGGGGAAGGACTCTGTGTAGCACAGAGCGTGGACCTGGCTCACCCCATGGTCTCTATGTCCCACCCCACTTCTGGTGCTTAAGACACTGTCAGTAGGATGTTGTCAAACACCAGGTTTAGAAACTGCATTGAAGGTCCTGGGTAATTCCTAAAACCCTTTCTGCAGCTCTCCCTAGGCTGAATTCCTTTCTATTTCCCATGCCCTCTGGAGATAGGCTTTATGTTGGGCATGTGGAATCTTCATACTTTCACCTCAAGGCCATTTTTTGCTGGACATTCTTTTATCCAAGTTGAGAAGCTTAGTGAGAGCTTCCCCAAGTGCAAGGTCAGAGGGGCACCTCCAAAGTGCCACACCACCTCCCCAGCTCAGGCAGGGAAATCAAGTGCAGCAAGTTATTTTAGTATGCCTGGTTTCTACTTGAAAGTAGAATTGTTAGTTGTTAATTACAGCATGTATTACAAGATTAATTAAACAGCAGCTGAGCATCATCTGGATGAAACACCAAGCTATCAGTCAGCAGCTGTGTTGTCTTCAAAGCCAGCAAACTCCTGCTTCTTTGCTGGAAGTCAGGAAAACTGCTGATGGAGGCAAAGGAACCTCAGGTTTTCCAGGCAATTAAGGTCTTCTGACAAGATCAGTAAATATGGTGAAATTCTATATTCTAAAAATATGCTTTTGTTTTAAGTTCCCAAACATTTCTGGCTGAGCCCTGGGAGGCTATGGAAACTCTGTATACAAGCTGGCTTCCTGTTATAAGCTCCAAATTAAATCCCATTATTGAAAGGTGGTAGGGAGGGAGAGATCCTCCCTCCCAGGACGGCTAAGGACTGTTCTCAGATGATTCCTTCAGATATATGCCCCAAGAACAAGGCTGCCTAATGGCAGTACTCCCTACCATTTAGGAGGTGTTAGGGTGTCCATTGCCTGGTGTGGTTCAATGAACCAGTCCTGCAGACTCAGTCTCTTTGGTACAAATCCAAATCAGCTCCACTGGTGTCTGTGGAATTTGTTTAGAGGAGTAATGCCCCTGGATGTGCCAAACTTGACCCACTCTGCAAAGTGATTACCATCTTGGGTGTGGAAAGCCCTCCAGAAGCTTGTGGGATCCCCTGCCCTTTGGTAAACCAGTTATGCATCAGATCCCAACTATGATGAGTCCAAAAAGTCAGAAGAGAAAGCCCTGCACGTCCCACTGCTGAGGCAGACTGAGATGAGAGCTCCACACTTTCCACTGGACCTGAGCTGTTAAGCCCAGCGTTGGTGCACTGGTCTGTGACCCCAGCTGTGGGTGTCTAAATGTGAGCAGCTTCAGCCCTGGGAACCCGTACTGGATGAGAGGGAGCATTAGGTCATGCATCCTTGGCAGCAAAAGAACTGCCTGGGAGACCCAAGCAAAAGATGGCTTCACCTCAGGGGAATTTGAGTCATCTGGACCATGGGCCTCTCAGCCTGAGGGCAGGTGCCATGCTGGAGACCCACCACTAAGGGAGGGTCAGGAGACCCAGAGCCTGCAGTGCAGCACTGTTCTCCGAGCCTTTTGCAGCCTCATCTTGCTCAGTTTGACCCCTTCAGGCTCCTCATTAATCCATAGCAGACAAGACACGGCCACACAAACAGAGTTTACTGAAGGAAAGCTGGATGTCATTAGCTAGGACTGGCTTCTGGGAATGTTTTCCATTGAGAGGAGCCCTGAGCTGGGCCTGCTCCATGCTTTCCACTTGTGTCTGTGTTTGGGGTGGGGGCAGCAGGCCCAGGAGCAGCACATCACTGCTCTCCCATGCAAGACTTTAAAGGATGAGGCACGTTAGCAGCAGCTGAAGCTCCCTCAACCTATTGGCCTGGAATGATGGAAGAAAGCATGAGATAAACAAGGAAAGCAGGAGGCTGATTGCTGTAAGCAAATATAGGCAGTGCTGAGTGCCAGGAGTGAAAGAGCCAACACCACCAGTACCTCATTTTGGGGAAGCTCTCCTTGGTGAAGGGCTCAGAGAGAGATGGGTTGCCTTGGAGCTTCAGATGGGTCAGTCCACCCAAACCATCCAGAGGCAGCGTGACCAGCTGGTTATCAGTCAAGTCCCTGATGAAGGGAAAGCAGAGGGAGATGGCTGTGAGGGCTTTGCTGCTAGTGGTATCTCAGCCAAAAAGAGTCCTGGAGACCCACGCTGTCTGCCTTGAGTGCTCCCTCAAATGTGGTGCTGAAGTGGGGCTGGGTGCTGCACAGGGAGCAGGATCCACTGGAGACAAATGCTGCAATCCCCAGGGAAAAGGAGGGGGGAGGGGTTGATGCCCATGCTGAAAGCTCCTGGGTGGTATCTACTTTCCTGTGCACATATCTGCCCACACATCTCTTCCCCCACCACTTCCCCCATCATAGGTCAGGTGTGACTGCAGCTCCCAGCCTATAAAATACCTCAAGAGTCTTAGTGAGGGGGTTGAGGACTGGGGACCCCTCCAGAGCCAGCACAGATGGTCCACAGTGACTCTTGCTGAAGCAATCTATCATGCTGATCTTTCATAAAGGCATCAGAAAGTGGAGGTTTAAGTGTTCAGAGTGAGAGCATCCTGAAGATGGTCCCCTCTGCACATCCATCACCCCTTTAATACTGATAGGAAACCTTGGGTTTTGCTCTACCCATATGAGTGCTGAGACATGCACATCAGCACTGCAGCCTTCTGGTATCTAAATGCCAGGTGTCCTGAGACCCCAGGGAGTCAGTCTGAGCTCCTCAGATACCTCCTGTACCCACTGTGAAAGAAATACCACTGCAACTTACAGCTTGGTGAGTGACTGCAGGGTCACAAAGGCTTCAGGGTGAATAAACTGGATGTAATTCCAGCTCAGGTCTCTGCAAGGCAAAGGACATGCCAGTAAGAGGGGTGCAGAGCAGGGCAGTGGAGCTGCTGACACCAGCCTAGTAAAAGGGTTTGTGTGAGTAAATGTAGGATCAGGAGCCCCTTGGTCAGCCCCAAGCAGGTCCTGGGAGGCAAATATGTTTGGGTTTGTGTATGGGTTGTTTCTAACACAAGGGTTTGCTTTGCAGGAGCTCCTCTACTGAGACCAACAGGAAAGGTTCCTTTTTGGGTTCATTTCTGTAAATTTGGAGCTTTATTGCTAACATGAGACAGACTGTGCCTTAGTGCCAGAGCATCCCTGATGTGGTCACACTGCTGGGTCCCCAAGCAGGGGCAAATAGGGTCAGGAGCCATGTGGAAGGTGAAGTGAAGTCATGGTAGAGTGTCTCCTGTCATGTACAGGTGCCCAGGTTGTGGGGAGGATTCCCTGAGGCTCCTCCACACGCTCTGCTTCTATCTGAACTTGAAGGCTCATCTCCCTCTGTCATCAGCACAGAGGAACCTGCATATCAAGAAGCATTTCTTCTCCCAAGGCTGAGCACATGAGCAATCTCCTGCATGCACCAGTATCTCCCCAGCTCTGGAGGGTGCCTGCCCAGATGTGTGTGTCTCACTGCAGAAGGCTGAAGCTGGGTGAGTTGAATCCTTCCCACAGGGACCCAGAACATAGGCAAAGACAAATGCTGGAGCTTGCACCCTCAGCTGTGTGTCTGTGTGACTACAGCGTGGCAGCAGCATGCCAGTCTGTAGTGTTACATGTAAGACATGAGTGTTCCTGTACAGTTACACACACGGTGTACCTGGCACTCATGGGATCCTTAGGGGTGCTGGCCTGTTAAATGACACTCCAGTTGCTGCACCAGGGGAAAAAGCCTTTCTGCAGTTCAGTTCACTTCCAAACAGGGCAACAGATAAAGACCATCAGCACTTGGAGGGCTCTTCCCAGGGAGAATCATGCCCTGTGAAGCCTTACTAGCTCATCAAAGGGGCCAAGTACTTAAGTGAGCAGTCTACTTCAAGGTCAGAGTGTGTGTGTGTGTGGTATGTCCACACTTGTGTGCACTTAATGCACCTGACATATGTTTTTGAGTCGTGGGGAGACAGTCTCAAAGCCAGTAAGAAGTTCTGCATGGATGTCCCAGGAGTGCCCAGCCCAGGACTAGCATGTGTAAGGAAAGGGGTGCTGGAACTCCCTGGTAAATCCTGCCACGAGTCCATGGGCATTTAGGAGGCAGGTGTCCATCACATGTGCTGTGCAACACTTGAGTTGTAGCATGGAGAGAGAGCCTGTGGTGTGGAGTGTCCTCATGCTTGGTAGGAATGAGTTTATTTACAGGGTGTCTGCATGCAGAGGAAAGGCAGGGAGGAGGCTTGTGCCCTGTTCTTTTAGGATGGGAAGTGGAAGAGCCACTGGACAGCAAAGCCTCCCAGTAGAGTCAGGGGAGTGGGGCTGGGAAACTCCTCATCAGCCTGGCTGGGTGCTCATGGTTTGTCTCCCCACCACCACCACCACCACCACCACCCCACCAGACAAGACTTACATGGAGCGCAGGGCCATCAGCTGCACAAAGGTGTCTGCTCTGATCTCATGGATCCTGTTGTGTTGGAGACCACTGAAAAAACAAACTGCTTTGAGAAAATAGCTGAAGGCAGCATTTGTACTTCTTGGATCTTCTGGGATGGCAGCAGACATGAAGGGTTGCAGCAGAAGATGTCATTCAAGCTTGGGACACCTACTCTTATTGCCAGGGGTGAAGAGGATGAAGAACAAAACAGCTCAAAGCTGTTCTCTCTGATGGGCAGCTCCAGGGCTCAGACAGACTCTCCTTTTGATGCCACAGTGGCACAGTAAAGTGATGTGCAGTGGTTAGAAGTGCCCCATTATCTCCAAAGCCACAGTGATTTTCCTCTCTGTTCCACTGCAAGCCTGTAGATGCTTCATCCAGAGCAAAAGAGAACTTGGATCTGGTTAAATTAGCAAACAGCTCTGTGGTCCAATGCACACCAGCCTTCCAGCAACCTCCTGCACTCACTGGGGGCAGGGAGCAGGTTAAGAGCTGGCATGGTGTGTGCTGACTGACCTATACACTCCCTATGCCCCTGGAGAGACACCCAGAACTGATCCAAACATTGACTTTGTGGGAAACAGTCACAGTTTTCCAGTTATCTGAATACCCATCATGACTTCCCAGACCTGCAGAAGCTGTATTCTCCACGTGTGACCTTCTGCAAGGGGAGACAGCCACTGCCCAGTGCTCTGCCCACAACAGCTCCCCAGGGCATTGGCTGGGTAGTGAACCTGAGTGATCCTGACTCATCTCACACAAGGACCTGTAATGGCTGTAAAGTCTCAGCTGGTATTTGGCCACATGTTTGTGTTTCAGAGACAGGGGTTAGAGGCTGTCTTTGCTCTACTGCTGGCATTGCAATGCCCCATGTAGCCAACAAAGCTCCTACTTCTAGCTAATATTTCAAGTCAGGGCCATGGAAAACCTGGGGGTCTCACTGAGTGGGAGAGGTGGAGCTTGGGAGAGAAGGAGCACTGGAGAAAAACAATTCAAGGGTGTTTAGCTGCGAGGGACCACCTGTGTGCTGCAGGTAAAAACCTGCAGGTTGGCAGCTACAGCAGAGCCACTGGCACACCTCAGTTGTTTGCGTGCCAGGCTGTACCACCACGCACCACCAGACTTGTTTCCAACCTATTTCCCAGCAGGAATGCTGATGCCTGGTGGGGGTGGGGCTTCCAGCGTGATAACTTTGTGCTTAAGGGACCAAATATTCTGTAAGAAAACGCTCAGAGACAGCCTGTCTAACTTCAGTAGCCTGAAGGAGGGTTTTACTGTGCTTTTATGCTAAGTCTGAATTTGGCATATTATTAAATATTGTAAGAAGAAATTTAGACACAAGGTGTGAAACTACAGGTTTGGAATTCTGGAACTTTGTTCTTTTTTTGAAATGAAAAAAAAAAAAATCTCTTTTCTATTTTTCCTAACATTTTCCTAGAGGTACTTTAGATAAAAACAACATCCACCTCTGACTGTCCCCAGAGCTCCTGGAGAGGCATCAGGGGCTGTGTAGCTTATTTTTGTGTGATGTCATGCAGTGTCCTAACATACAACTTCACAAAGGCTGGATCAACTGGTCTAGTCACCCAGGCTGGGGTGCTGCAAAGACAGCAGGAACAACCTCTGCAGTGTGTTTTTGTGGGGATGCTGCTCCCACACATCTGTTCTTCCAGGCTGCAGGATCTGATAAAAATCATGGAGTCTTATCATTTTCTTTTTTTCCTCAAAAAAAGGCCAAGAATGTCTGTTAGATTTAAACTGTAGGGATAGATCTCCAGACACTGTGACCTGAATGGGAATAACTCTCTCAGAGGTGCCTCCCAGGGCCCAGAGAGGACACAGTGCTACACGTAGTGTGGAAAGCATCAGCCTTCTCCTGAGGACCTGAGCCGTGTGGGTAAGAGCTGCTTTGTGCTCATGGCTTAGGACCTCTCCTTAAAGCAGAAGGCATTTATGGTAGAGATAAACCTTATTCTTTATTAGCTCACACTGGGACTTGAGTTACTGACTCTGAAAGGTCCTGTATGGACTGTGTAGCCTCCTGTGCACAGGGGATGGGTTTTTATTCCCGGGGCAGAGAGCAGAGCTCTGGTCACTCTGCAGTCCAAATAGTGAGTCCTAAGTGCTTGGTGAAGGCTGAGTTTTGTGGGGGGGAACTGCAATTGTCCCCAAAACAGCCCTTTTCCCCCAGAGCATGGTGCAAGTGAGAACATCTCCATACTCACAGCTCCTCCAGCCGCTGACACCGGTGGAAACTGGGCAGGTCCTCGATTTGGTTGTGTGACAGCTCTCTGCAGGGAAAGAAGCAGCACAGTCATGTCAGGAGACCCAAAGCAAGAGCCTGAGACCCCTCCCTTGGGGAGGGGGATGTCCTGACTTCCATCTTGCACAGCTGCAGAGAGCAGTAACCCCAGGGGAGGGAGATCTTCACTGTGCACATACCTGAGGCTTGCTCTGAGCATCTCTGTGCAAGGTGAGGACTGCTTGGTGGTTTATCTACTCACCCAGCCCCAGCCCAGCTCCCTCCTGCCCAAGCTGTGGACTGACAGAGCTGCTGCTACAACTGGGGTGGGCTTTTCCTCCCCAGCCCCAGGTCAGCTGAGAAATGCATCTGTGCCAGCTTCTACCATGCACAGCTTTGCTTTTCTGTGGGCAGAGCAGAGGGGTGTTTGTGCCAGAGCTCCTGACCTGCTGGTTGTGCTTGCAGATGTGCTTGCAGAGCCTGGGGAGGTTCTGGCAGCAGAGCAGCCAGCCAGCTGCCTTACCTCCTCCCTGGCACCACAAACCCAACTGCCCATTGCCTGCTCTCCATTCGTCCTCTCCTGGCTCTCCCCAGGCTTGGGGAAGGGGTTGTGGCACTGGCAGGTATCTGGTACAGGACATTACAGATTGTGGACACCTCTGGTTCCTATTCTTCAAGTGCTGCCACTTGAAAGCAACTCCCAACAGACTCCTGTTCCCACAGCTTCATGGCCCAGTGTCGTGTCAGCATCCAGGGTTGAGTGACTTGGTAGCCAGAAGAAAACCTACCCTGGTACAGGCTACTGTGAATTATCAAAACTGAAATGGTCTGGGGAAGGAGTAATGCTGGAGACCTGCTCTTTGCCCACCAGCAGAGGCTGGATTTGTGGTTGTTCAAGGGAAATTTGCCCCAGGGTAAAGTTTGGTATGTGGCCTCTCCACCAACTTTCCAAACTCAGTTTCCATTGTTCTGCCAAGAAATAGCTGCTAAAACATCACAATTATTTTTTTTTTTTAAATGTATTTTTTCCAAGCCCCTCTGCACCAGTTTCCCATGATGGGGAGGAGGAGCAGGGAGGGAAAAGCAAGGAAATTTGTGCTTAGCTGTGGAGACTGTCACCCAGTATGGAGAAAGAGTTATTTTTCTCTGTTCCTTGTGTCAATTCAGTGGGTTTGACAGGTGGTGTCTTTGCTAGACAGTGATGAAGGCAGAACACAGGCCCAGGAGTTATTTCTCATTCCACTGATAACCAGATGCAGCCCAGTATCTACCAGCAGAGCAGCCTCAGTCACTGATGCTGTGTGGTGGACACACCAAGATGAAGTTGTTGGTGTCATCAGGGGACTTCAGCTCTGCTCAGGGAAGTTTCATCTATTTCTGCTGGAGAGGAAAAACAAATCTGTGCCCTGAGCAGAAGCTCTGGAAAAAAGCAGCAGGACAATGGGATCCTGGGGGGCATCAAAAGCAGTGTGGCCAGCAGGTCACAGGAGGGCATCCTCCCCCTCTGCTCTGCCCTGCTCAGGCCCCACCTGGAGTGTTGTGTCCAGTTCTGGGCTCCCTGGGATCAAACAGACAGAGATCTCCTGGAGAGAGTCCAGAGGAGGGACAGAGATGAAGGGCCTGGAGCATCTCCCCTGTGAGGAAAGGCTGAGTGAGCTGGGGCTGTTCAGCCTGGAGAGAAGAAGACTAAGGGGGGACCTTATTAATGTTTATCAATATCTTCAGTATGGGATGCAGGGGAAATGGGCAGCCCCTTTTCAGTGTCTGTGGGGACAGGACCAGGGGCAATGGCTGCAAGTTGGAGCACAGGGAGTTCCACACCAAGCTGGGGAAGAACTTTTCCCCAGTGAGGGTGAGGGAGCCCTGGGACAGGCTGCCCAGGGGGTGTGGAGTCTCCATCTCTGGAGAGATTCCAGCCCCGTCTGGACGCCGCCCTGTGCAATATGAGCTGGGGAGCTGCTTTGGCAGGGGGGTTGGACCCCAGGAGCTCTCCAGGTCCCTTCCAACCCCTGTGAGTCTGTGATTCTATGACAATGTCAGGTTGATGCCCAGCTGAAGCCCAGCAAGGCTGCCCTGCCTGGGTGTGCTGGGCTCAGTGCCCGTGCACAGATCACTGTCACAGCACAGCCACAAGCTTCACACCCCTGTGGTGGCTCTTACAGCTCCTGTGCACGATCTCTGCTGAAAACACTCATTGTGGTGTAAGCTGCAGGGGGCCAGAGGCCCAGTGCTGCCTGTATCATCTGTGCTCAGATGTGTCACAGTCCTAACGTCAACCTGACACGCTGCCAAGGGGCTGGCAAAGCAGAGGGAAGCAGTGAGGGAAAACCACCAGCTCTGCAGGGACACAAGGCCAGAGCGTTTCAAAGGCAGAGGGAGATGTAAACACACCCCAAACATTGGCCCACACACCCTCTTTCCAAACCCCGAAAGCAACGCAATTAATGTCAGTAAAATTAACTGGGCAAGAGGAACAAGGAACAAGGAACAAGGTGGGGTGTCCCAATAAAACCCTCACACAAGGAGGGGTCAGGCATGGGGAACAGGCTCTGTTGCAAAAGTTTACAGACCGATAACTTGCAAACATAAACAGAGAGCTTGGGACCCTACAGCCTGGGCCATTCTGAAGGGGATGCTTTGGTGGCAAGATGGCCATTGAATTGGTCCAGATGTCTAAAGATGAGAGATCTTCCCTACAGGGACAGCTGGAGCCAAAATGCTGTGATCTGCTAAGTTACAAATGGTGTTCTTTTATATTTTTTTTTATGGTTTTCTCTTGTTTCCAGTTTCTGTGATCAAGAATTCAATCCCCTTGCTTTCCTGGAACAAACTTATTTTCATTTTTCACTTGCTTGTATAAAGACTGATGAGAGGCAAGCAGGAGGCCTGCCCTAAGGCTGCAAACTTGTATAAATCCGGCTCATGACTCATTTCCTGAGGAGGTCTTTGACTGCAGACAAGGTTGGGGATCTCAGGAATGAGGGGAAGATGAAGTTTTTTCAGAGATGCTGATTTCAGCCTGTACCAAGTTAAGGGAAAAAAGCCTGTCTCCCACTCAGCATCCTTTCAGTGCTTGGCCAAGCAGCTGGAGCCAAACCAGCTGTGTCATTCTTGCAAGAGCCTGACCTGCCACTGCCACACTGTGTGAGGGGCTGTGGCCCTGTGGCTTTGCAGGTCTCCATCAGGTCTTGGCTGTCCCCTCCAGGGGTGTGAACAGGATCCTTCCTCCAGAGGACAGCACTTGCTGGAGCTCTGGCTGCAGTACCCCAGCTCTGAGCCAGACTGTTCTGTGAGCATGATTTACCTCTGGCTCTTGTGTTGTGTGCACAGAAGAGCTCTGAAATGCTGCTGCTGTTCTCACCCACCACCCTTTGCACACTCTCTCCACTCCTTGCACGGGGTAGACAGTTCCCACTGGTGCAGAGCAAGGAGGAGGTGAGTGTGGATGTGTCCTGAGCATCACTCTGGGATGAAGCAAGCAAGCTCAGGAACACACAGAGCTTACAGTAGTGCCTAAGAGGGTGGTGTTTTCTGCATGGAAAAGAGAACAGGAACAGCAGCCATGGGGTGGTATTCTGCAGGTGGTCCCCTCCCTAAGCCTGGTTTCTGATGGCAGGACAGAGAAACGTGTTACTCACAGGACTCGGAGGCTGGGCAGCTGCTGGCACATCGCTCTGGGGAGTAAATGGATGCCTGCCCGGGTCAAGGTCCTAGAGGAGTGGAGGAGAGGGAATGCTGTTACTGGGAGCCAGTGCAGACTGTGACCCATAGGCACAGCTACTGGTCCCATATGGTGGCAGAAGAGCCAGTATCAATGGGATAATGAAACACCAGGAAAGAAAAAAGGCTGACTTGTTAACAGGCACTGCTGCTGGACCTGGTGATGGTGACTGGGCCAATAAGGACATCTGGGACACTGCTGAGGACTGAATTCTCTGCTGTCCTTGGCCACATCAAGGGCAGGTGGAAGTGCCCTTCATGCCATGCTCTGCCATCCCAGTTTGACATTGTCCAGACAGGTGATCCACCCAGAGCCACAGCTGCATGTATAGGGATGGGTGGTTTGTCCCTGAGGCAAGGCCAGGTCACACTCCTGGGCTGGGGTGCTCAGCTGTGCTCCCCAGTTTGGGGGGACATGGCCCACATGTGCACCAGTGGCCTAGAGAGAAGAGCCATGGGTGGCCAAAGACACCAATCTCCCGATCTCCTGGGTCTGGTGGTGTAAGGATGGGACCATCCCAGTTCCAGGAGCCCCCAGCCTGGGTGGCAAATGTTTGCTGCACTGCACTGTGCTGCCAGCCCCTGTCCCAGGACAGGCAGGGACACTGGGTCCCAGCAGAACACGCTGAGGCACTGCACACAAAGGCTTCTTCCCTCACAGATGCAGAAAGGAAGGGAGAAAAAATGAAAACAAAAGATCAGAGCACATGCAACAGTACTGAGAGAGCAACTCACAGAGAGGAAAGCTGCTTTCAGGAGCCACAGGGGTGAAACGAAGCAGAGAGGTGAGTGACCAGGGAGAGGCAGAGCTGGAAACAGCAAACTGCACAGCACTGGGAGAGTTGTCCTTGCTGGAGCAGCCTTGAAGGAGGAAGAGCACAAACAGCAGGGTAAAAGGGAGAGTTGCCACTCACAAAACTTCTAGGCTGGTGGTGCCTTTCAGGTCTGGGAATTCTCTGATGTCTGTTGCACCATTGAGCGACCTGCAGGGAAATATGAAGGGGAAGTGAGGTGGACAGAGGACCTGCAGCTGCCCAAGGTCCCAGACCCATCAGCCATGGTGGCATTTTTGCTTCCTGACACACAAGTGTGGTCATTGGAAGCACAGATCAGGAGGTGCTCCTCTCAGCGTGCCACTGCTGGCTGCAGGGTGGAGCAGCCATCCCATGCAGAGCAGATGCAGGGAGATGGGATCGGGCATTTCTATGCAAGAAGGCTTGGCAAGCTCAGACCCTCCCCCAACCACTGACATTCTTGGCATGATCTTTACCCAAATGAAATAAAAAAAACCCCACCAAACAATTAGCATGGGGAATGTAAGCAGGGTATCCCCCCCCAAGCCTCCCCAAGCCTGTGCATTTGGATTTAAGGAATGCATGGGCATTCGAAGGATTTCTTTCCTTTGCCTGAGTGTGTGTTTCTGGAGTGAGAAGCTGGGTGAGGTTTATAAACAGAGATTTTTGAGGTTGCCTCTGCTTCAGTATTTAGTGCTGTGTCCCAACAGGTTAGCTGCAAATCCAGCCAGTCCAGGTCAGCCAACGGGGAGCAGCTGTCATGGCCCAGATGGTGCCCCTGGAACAGGCTTAGGGCCACACATGTGAAAGAAGAACTGTCACTGCTGGCTGCCCAGTAAGATTATTCGTGCCATGGTGTCAGTGCTGTGGGACACCTGTCCCTGGGGTACTTTTCCACCTTGTGGAGGAAGGCAGATGCCTTCAGTGTCCTTGTGTTTGGGCAACTACACAACAGGGCAGGGTTTGCTTGAGCAGCAGGCAGCAGAAGTTGTGGCATTGAGCATTGTCTTTGCTGGTGCTGAGGCAGCTGTGGAGACTCTAGAAGACTCCAGGGTCTGCCAGCTGAGTGGGCAGGGGGAATGAATTCGTCCCTCCAAAATGCCCTTCTCAATATTATTCTTCCTCTGCAGAAAACATTTAGTAGTGTCTACTCCTTGGCTGACTTTGGGACCCTTTGGGACTGGCCAGAAGAGTGGCATCATGCTCCTCTATTGGCACAAGGGCTCAAGAAGATAGGAAGGGAGGACACTACGATGTCCAGCTCGCAGGGCTTGGAGCTTGGATATGCTTGGTGAACTTACAGAGTGTGGAGCTTTGGCAAGTACTGGAAAGCAGACTGTCCAACAAATTGGATAGGATTGTCATAAAAATGGCTGCAAAGGAAATGAGTAACCAGTCAGATTCTGCTGTGCATGAAGAGAAGATGCTATTACAGGTCAAGAATCCTGGAGGAACTAGTGGTAAGCTATGTAGGAGGTGCTGACTATCCTGTGAGGAGCCCCTGATAACCCCAGGCTCTCACACTAGCCTGTTTTGGCTGAATGTTGGTACAACTGAGGTCTCGTGTTGCTCTGAAATGGCTGGTTTTAGTCCTGCTGAACCAGGAAGCAAAGCCCTCCTTCAGTCCTGCTAATGTACACCCCACTGAGAAACACCTTGCACTGGATGACACCTCCTCTGCTCTTACCTATCCACAGCACCAACATCTTTCCTATCTCTCACAGTGAGTGAAGTGAACTTTTCTGGGTTCCAACCAGTTTTAGGAGTTGTCTCAGAGCCTACAAGAAGCACTTTCCCCCCACTGACTGTGAGAGACTTTGAGCAGACCCAGTGGAGACAGAAGTAGTCTGGATGTGTCTCACTCCCACATCACCCCAAAGATGGTGCCCAAGGAAGATGGGGCTGGGGCTGGTTTTGTTTGACTGAAGCAGTGACTGTGTCACCATGGCTTTCCAGATTTTGGCACTTCTATAACTTCAGTCCCAGCCTGGCTAAGCAGAGCTTTTGTCACTTGCCATCACTTCCAGTATCAGTGTTGCTCAGGGAAGAACCATCCAAAAGTCTCTTACTTCTCCCCTGGGGCAGAGAGGAAACAGAGCTGACAACTGGGTGTATTTATCCACAGAGCTTTGTGTCTGTGAGCCTGGGGTAGACACAGCTAGCTGGTGTCCTGTCTCCCCAGCACACGTAGCTGCTACTGTAGCTGTCTAGGAGCTTTTCCAAACACAAGGAATAAACACAGGCAGATGTCAGCTGAGGCTCAGAAAATCCCGTTATCAAGATCTCCATGTAGACCACCCATAGATATTGTTCCTTCATTGTTATCAGCCTGGACTGCAGAGGAGTTCAGCTGCAGGGGAAGGAAAACCCATGGCAAACCCCCCCTGAGGTGCAGCTGAGGAGATCATTCCAGCTGCCTTGGCCCACGTACAGCAAACGTCAACTTGCAGTCATGTGGACAACTGTCAGAAATCCCAACCAAAAACCACCATGAAATACCCCTTTCTGGGGCAAACAAGGCTTTAGGAAGCGTTAATTAATTTTCTTACATTGTCTGGAGAAGGGGATTCCCAACAAAAGCGTTCTCTGGAATAGCTTTGATGTTGTTGTTATGAAAACCACTGTTAGGGGAAACAAACAGCTTGATATTAGTGGATGAGAAAGACTTGGAGATACCTTCTTTCCTTAACGTTTTTGAAGGCTTATAGCCTTCAAAACACACATAAATAGGAGGTGTAGACTCCATTCCAGCTGTATCATCATGCCAGTAAGTGAAGACATTCAGGACAGAGCCCTCATTCTGCTGTGTTAACCCTGCATGTAGCTTGGTGCTCCATGTGTCACTCCACTGGACACAAGTACTCAAGGGTTAATACTTTATAGGTCAGGAAGCAAGAGCAAACAAAATACACTTATTTATATCCTCCAGGAATGACCATTTTTATGGATGGTCTCACCTATAGCTCCACAGCTTCTAACAAGAGTGCAGCCTACCAGTTATTGGCCATGTAACTTTAGAGTATTTGCAGATCTAGCTGTGATAGCTTGGGAAAATTGCTATCAGCAAACTTTTGCAGCAGTAAAAAACTCTGGCTACAATCTGATCTCCTGTACATCTTGGTTCTGTGTCCAGGACCTGGTGATGCCCAGGTTGCTTAATCCCAGAGAGTCCCTGTGAGTGATAGTTGGATGCCTGTTTGAGATTGGCCTCTTATGTAAGCCATCCTAAACTGAGTAAGGATCTTATTCTCATTTTAAACGTAAGACTAATGATGATATCTGGTCTGATCAGAGAAATCTCCTAAGAATTCTCCCATCAAAAGAAAAAAGCAGTGTCAGATTTTTACTTCAAGCCTCCCAGAATCCCCAGAGCAGCTTGGTCCGTGTCCCACCCCAGCCTGTCACCAGTGTGACAGCCTTAGGGTCCACAGGATCCACATCAACTCAACTTGACCCCATCCTGGAGCTTCTACCTTCATGGATGTCAAGTGGGATGGTTTCTCCTTTTGAGTGTTTCCCAGTCTGACCAGTTAGAGGAGAGTGAGCTAGCCACTAAAATGGTCATAAACTTGTATAACTCCCTGTTACAAGTTTGTCCTAAGTGAGATCAAACAGTTTCTGCATGTCAGAGAAGGTGGCACAGGGCCACATGGCCTCACCACACAGGTAACTCCATGGCTGTGGTCCCAGGATAGGGAATGGACAGTGGAAGCAGCTGGAGATCAGATGGACTTTGTGTCCCTCAGATATCAAGGAAGAATGTAGAGCTGGAGGAGAAACCTGCTACAAGCCTGATGGGTGATCCCCCCACTCCCACCTGCCGTGGTGCAGAGGCTGAGAGGTGATTGGAGCTGATGGGAATCAAGGGGATAAACTGGTTTTCTGAGCATGGCAGAGGGGGCTGTGAAAGACACAAGAAAGGCTTGGAGCGAGCGCTCTCCTCAAGTCAGGGCACATGTGATGCTTTATTGGCCACTCTCTGGTGGGGAATGCTTTTGAAAAGGAATAAATAGAAAATCTCACAGCTCCTGCAGTCGGCCCAGTGTCTTGATAGCCCCAGGGAATTCCAGCAGCTCGTTGTAGTTTAGATCCCTGAAAGAGAGAGAAGGGAAAAAACATCAATTAATGTTGCTGCAGGAACTCAACTGAGTGTATCTGTGCTTTGAAGGCATGGAAACTTGGTTGTTAAGCATGGGAGACAGGTTTTTCCTACTGTGCTGATCCAGCCACTGCCTGGAAACAAAATCTCACACATTCCTGCTGCAGGAATATTCCCTGCTAGGAGCACTGTCAGGCAAGAGCCTGTCCAAGCCATGGTGGCTGCCATCTGGATGCCTTCCCCCCAAGTCCCTCCATGCCTGGCACTGGACCATGCTGCTGCTTTTCATCTCCAGAGTACCCATGCCCCTGTCCCAGGAACTCATGCCCAGGGGGTTTATCTGTGAGATGTTTTTCCTGCCTTTCCAGGTCAAAATGGGATTTTATGAAGGACAAAAGCAGAAGAGCCCCATCAAAGGGCTTCACTGCACCCCCCTCACCTTGCAGTGCTGGGGGGTTCAGGGGACCATTCTCCTAGTGCTTGTCCTGAAGACTCTGGCCCTCCCTGCTGCTGGGACATGCTGGGACAGGGCCCAGTGGGAAGAACAGCCTGTGGGAGAGCCCAGGTCTTCTGATGGTGAGTGCCCATTGTAAACCATGAGCCAAGAGATACTGACACTGTTGAGCATTAGGTTTTAATTTGCAGCGTAATAAATTAAGTAAAATACAATGTGTTGGTCATGATGACAAGGGTAGAGTTTACCTGCCGTGACTTGGCAACCAGGAGAGACATCTGAGCCTGAAACCTCCCTTGTTCTCCAAGGATGGGCTGGTGCCTCTGGAAAATAGTTTATTTGGGCTGTGGGGCACTGCTGGCAGCCCAGGAGGATCAGCCCTCTGAAGGCACCAACCCTGCTCTTGGTGGGAGAGCCCATGGAGACTGGCTGGGCTTTAGCTGGCTAGAACTCCTCCTCTGGCATGCCCAACACTCTCCTCTCAAAAGTATTCCCAGCTGGGATGGGAAGATGTGACCCCATCCTGGCCACCCCGCAGACCAAAGCACTGAAATCTGAAAACCACGGGACTACTTCCTACCTGCATGAAACTCCCTGAGTTTTAAGTGGTAGATACTTTGGAACATGAGGGTAATTACTGGCTCCTGGAGATTACTGTATAATTACACTTAATGGACCTCAAAGTAATTACCATGTAACCTGGATTGTGGTTTATGGAACAGAAATAACCATGCATTTACACAGCAATGAGCTGCTGTCCAATTACCTTGTAATTCTCATCCTCTGGGCCCAGGCATGGTAATTATGTTATGATCTCTCTTACAGTCCCCTCCCCTTCTACAGTCTTCTCCTTCACCAGTGTCCCTGCTCTGGAATCACTGTATGGCACTGTCTTGGCTTTGCCCTGGAGGTATTTACACAGTCAGTCAACCCAGAGACACCCTCCAAATTGCTCTTCCTTTGTGCCTTCCATGACTCCAGGTTTATATAACTTACATCCTACTTACCAGGGAACTACAAGATAGGGGACAAAACCAGAAACAAAACAGGAGATAAGGTTGTCTTGGGTGGATTTTGCCTTGTGTAGCCCTGACCAGGTCCTTACCAGACGTTGTTGCTGGATTCCCTTTGCAGCTGGGGGATGTGCATGGATTGTCCCCCCACCCCAAGGGCTATTTTTGCTCCTCCAGTTCCAGAGGGAGTCTGGCTGTCTGCACTACCTGTATGGATTCAACACAAGGAATCCTGTTCCTGTAGGACCTACTCCTCAAGGTCTGGAAAGAGTTCACACCACCTCGGAATCGCCAGTGCAGAGGAGCACGGGGTTGGTGACCAGGCAGACCATGAGCTCTGCCTCCCTGCCATGCCCAACCTGCAGTGCAGCAGCAGAGTCCCAGCACTTGTGAAGCTTGTGTGCCCCAGTGACACAGGGGTGATGTGTCCCCTCCTCACACCAGCTCACATCCCCTGGATATGAGAGTTCTGCACCTCCCAAGGAGCTCACACTGATACTGTCAGTTCTCATCTGGGTCCAAGCAGATCACTGACTTTTCCCAGCCTTCCCTGCTTGAACCCCAAATCACAGAATCACAGACTCACAGGGGCTGGAAGGGACCTGGAGAGCTCCTGGGGTCCAACCCCCCTGCCAAAGCAGCTCCCCAGCTCATCTTGCACAGGGCGGTGTCCAGATGGGGCTGGAATCTCTCCAGAGATGGAGACTCCACACCCCCTGGGTAGCCTGTCCCAGGGCTCCCTCACCCTCACTGGGGAAAAGTTCTTCCCCATGTTGCTGTGGAACTCCCTGTGCTCCAACTTGCAGCCATTGCCCCTTGTCCTGTCCCCACAGACACTGAAAAGGGGCTGCCCATTTCCCCCTGCATCCCATACTGAAGATATTGATAAACATGAATAAGGTCCCCCCTTAGTCTTCTCAAGACTGAACAGCCCCGGCTTATTCAGCCTTTCCTCATAGGGGAGATGCTCCAGGCCCTTCATCATCTTCATAGCCCTTCTTTGGACTCTCTCCAGGAGATCCCTGTCTGTTTGATCCCAGGGAACCCAGAACTGGACACAACACTCCAGGTGGGATGATCTGTTTAGGAATCAGTACCCCACAGATGACTGCTCCTGTGCCTCACTCTTTGCAGGGTGCACACAGCTTGCAATCAGCTGCTTGGATGCTCTCAGCCAGTCTCTGTCAGTGGTACCTGTCAGGTGTCCATCATTGTCTGGGTGAAGTGCCTCACATTACACAGGCTGGGTTACGTGGGGAAGAGAGGGCAGGGTGGGACTTGGATGATGCACATCCCTTCAGTGAAGCTCAGGCACTCCAGAATTGGAATTCCAAAGAGCAGAGTGCTTAGAAGCACAGTCAGAAGACTGCTGGGCATTTGGTATGATCAGTCACATCCCATTAACCCCGTGATCACTGCACTGGATGACATCAGGGGGCATTAGTGGCTGACAGTCCCAAATCTCTGCGTGAAGTGATTAATACCTGTGGAAGTCTCACTCTGCAGTGACTTCCCAAGGTTGCAGAGAGGTTGCCACACAGGCCACTCAGGTCTGGCTGTCTGCCTGCATCACTTCCCACATCACCTCCCTCCCTTGTGCTGCAAACAGAGGGACTGGGGTGAGCCTGTGTGCTGCCAAGGGACCTGCCCTGGAGAAAGGCACTAGGAGCCCTGTCCCCAGGTGACACTCAGCCCACCACCATCACGTCACTGATACTGGGAGAAGCACTGTGGAATGGTGTGGGGCTGAGTTTCTCCCCAGTGATACCAGATGTGCCTGTGAGCAGCTGGCAGATGGAAAGTGTTGCCCAACAGAGAGGAGGCTCAGCTCACCTGTGATTCACTGGCAGAAAAAGGGATGGCAGATCTGTAACCAACAGTATTTACAAGGAACAATCCCGTGTGCTGTAATATTTGCTCCTGCCTTGCTGTAAAAATACATTTCCTTTCCAGTCTGAGTCTCTTCCAGGCAGGTTGGTCTTTCATCAGCGGATGAGGTTGTGTTTGTACCGCTGTGTATGTGCAAGTATGTACAGGACCAGCCCTTCCCCAGAGAACACACACCTTTCCCAGCCCTGGCAGCATCTCTGTGCCTCCCTCCCTCCCCTGCACTTGATAGATACAAAGAGCATTGTGTTCAGCAGCTCCCTCTGGGTAAAAAAAGCCACCTCTGAATGCTGGCATACAGCAGGCTTGTTGGAAAGTGGAAGTACAACCAGGTGTAGTCATGCTGCTCCAGCCTGGTTGCCAGCAACCCCAGCCTGTTCTGGAGAGACAATGTGCCCATGCTCGCTCCTCATGGTGCTTCCTGGGTTTCAGTGAGGTGAGCCTCTGGCCCAGAAAACATGCCCAAAGGTGCTGGTTAACAGCTCCTCTGAGTGATGCTTGGAGCCAACTGCTCTCCATCCAGTTCACAGCGCCCTGACTTGCCTCAAGCACTGCCCTGCTGCTGCCAAGCCATGCTGACTTCCAGGGGTTGGGGGGTCTTCATCTGGTTGGAAGAGGCTGGAAGAGGCCAGTAGCTGAGATAGTCCCCAACTGTCATCTCTTCCCTGCCCTGTGCCCAAGGCCCAGACCCAAATGAGGACACAGGGGTGGCTTCCCTCCTTCTCCTTCCTTCCCAGAACGTTCTCTGGTCCAAGCAATGACCCAGAAGCAGCCTCCAGTCTTCATGGCAGGGGGCAGTGGGGAAGTTTCTGCTCATGTAGTGAAATTCCATTCTCAGGTCTTTCCACAGATGCCTGATATCAGCTGAGCTGCATCCACCCCAGACACCACCCCTCTCTGTCTGCTCTCCTGTGATGAATCTGGACCAGCCCCTGTGCCTGGGGGTGGGTGTCCAGAGCTTCTTTCTCATGTAGGGCCAAGGCAGATGGGAAGGAATCCAGGCTCAGTGGGTCAGGGAGGATTATGTGTTTTGACAGTTGCAACAAAACTTCCTCCACTGAGTGGACTGTCCATCATTTCCAAACCCTTTCCAGGGGCTGGGTGGGTACAGGAAATGGACATGCCACACAGAACTCCTCCAAGTGTCCTCTTCCTCTCCCTGCCTTACCTGAGCTGCTTGGGCAATGCTTTGCTGGCTCCAACTCCACACTCTGACACTTTACCACTGCTTTCAGCTGTGGGATGATGTGGGGAAAGCTGCAGAAAGCCACTGCTGTGACACATGGACTGTGGTGGCCGTGGGGCTGGACAGGGAGACCTCTTGGCCCAAGGAACTGGACCTGGCACTGTTGGGGTCTCAGCTGCCCCAGCTCTGGGGTCTCCCCCAAGGCTTGAACACTACAGATGGGGTGTCCTGGCTGTGGGGCACTGCTCTTTTTGGCACGACTGGGAAAGTGGACCCAATGCTGGCATTACTTGGTGGAAGGATGCCAACACACCCTGGCCATGGCTATGCCAAAAGAAGGCACAGGGAAAAAAGAAATAATTGGCATAGAACAAGGAAGAGTTTTGCTTGTTATCAAGAACTTCTGGAACCAAATTCACCCAGGTTCAGAAATGATGTGCAAGAGAAATGACTATAAAAATCACTTTCCTTAGTTGGGCTCCAAGTTAGCAGCTCTAGGCATCACAGTGGGATGCCAGAAGGAGCCTTGTCTGTTCTTCTAGTTGTAATTAAAACCTCTTAAAGGTCACCCAGTCTGCCCAAGACAGAAGGAACTGGCTGGCTTTCCATTGCTGTTATTTCTAGAGTGAGCCTATAGCTTCATATTTGGAAGATCTTAACCAACCCTGTTGTTTATTTAGAAGTAAAAGTAAATTGACATCAAAGGCACAGTTATTTTGGGCTTTAACTGCCAGGGTGATTTGAAGCTGACAACATGCAGACTGGAACTATTAATATCTTCAGTCAGGCCAAAAGGAGAGAAGGAGGGGAAAGAGTCTCAAGTCAATTTTCTGCCTGTTAGGGACTATTAGTGGTTCCACACAGGAAGCCAAAAAAATTATATAGTACTATAAATTCTTCCATAAGCCACAAAACACCACAAATTTGCAGCTAATAAACCTGAAGATGCAGGATGATTAGAAGCTGGAGATGGGACATGTGCTGACTATTTCAGTCTCAGTCTAGTTGGGGATGTTACTGCTGTGCCCTGGAGAGGGACTTTGTGCAGCCTCTGATAAGGACATTTCCACCTGTCCTGTGCTTGCATCTAATCAAGCTGCCAGTAATTACCACTGCTCTTAGTGGTGCTGGTTACTGTTGCCAAGCCAAGCACTGGAAATGATTTAATTGGCAGTCTGAAAGCCCACGGGGCCCGTTGTCACCATGTAGTTTGACCCCTTGGCCTGCACCAGCTTTACCCAGGCATCATGCTCATGGCTTGTGGTTGAGCTCGAGCTGGGAAGAGCTGTTTGATTAGGCCTGAGTATGAGACACAATGGTACCATGCTTCTGGTTGGCTAGTATCAGCACCAACTCTGCTCTCCTGGTAGCACGTGTGGTGCATGTGTGTCCTTCCACAGCACGGTCTGGATGAGGAGATGCAGCAAGTGCCCATAATGAGTGAAAGGAGGGAGGGGGATGGGGAAGGACCCAAACCTCATGTCTGACTCTGATCAGCCAGGAGCTGTGTGCCCATCCCCCTAAATGGAGACACACAAGAGAGGGATGCTCGAGTGTGGGCAGGAGAGAGAGAAATGACCCATCATGGGATTCATCTGCTGGGTCAGTGTTGCAATTTGGGGGAGACTAATCAGGTCCTAAAAAAGCCCATTTTTGGCAAATTATAAGGAGAAGAGTATGTGATGGAGGGCAACAGAGTTCATGGATGTCCCACAGGGTCCCCACACCATGGGAAGGTTGTCAGGTGGGAATGGTACCTGATTCCTGCCTGGAGCAAGCAGCAACCTCTGCACAAGGACTCATTCTGCCAGCCAGCCCTGGGAACATCCCCATCTCTCACAGGGTGCTGCCCCGTTTCACAGGGGTTATGTGACACAGGAAGGTCTATTGCTGGGGCAGAGAGGGGGGGGACCTGTGTGTAGGCATTGCCTTGTATGCACACAGCCACGGATCCTTCCCTGCACAGCTCTGTTCTTCATTTAAAAAGGCAGCAGTTCCCAGAATGTGTCTATCCCAAGCACTATTCCTGCCTGTCCTCCAACTGACGAAGGTACCGGATTAAATATGGTTCCAATTCCCTTTGATTTATTTAACAAGGTTGAAAGGAGCCTCTTGAGAACAGGATCTCCTGGGGGGTCCTGGGAGCCCAGGCACTGCTCTGCACATATCGTTTACAAGACACAAAGGCAGCTGACCGCAGAGCCCAGCAGCAGGGACCACGGTCCCCGGGACGCACAGACAATAACCACGCAGCCGATGACTCAGGCACGGAGAAGGCTGCTGCACTATGCCAGGCAGGGGACAAGGCAGGCTCTAGGAAGTCTGGCCTACAGCAGAGAGTTTCTGAACTGTGGGAAGGGAGCTGGGGACCTCTACCTACCCCCTCCCAAGGTGCTCAGCCCCCGGCCCCGCTGCTGGAAGGATGGGGTGTGGGCTGGGGAGCAGAGCTTCTGTGCATCAGGCATGGGGAAAACATGCCTGCAGCTTGTCTCTGCTGCTGTTTCTGCTGTCTTGCAGGGTCTGCTCCTCCTTTACACAGGTAATCAACTCTCTCTCACATGTTTCTGGAGGCAGAGGCTTCCCTGCTCCAGCGTGGGCAGCTGCCCTCGCTCATCTGCTCAAGGCTTTGAGTAAAATGAAGCCCGAGGAGCCAGGGGAGATGGGGACACCTGACAAGTCACAGCAGGCAGGTCTGGAGGTCCAGGGGTTGGGGGTTTGGGGAGACTCAGCACTGTAAGATCAGCAGCTCCAGGGATTGGGAAGCCAGGCAGGAGGGCTGTCAGGGTGCAGAAGGGGTGGTGTGAGGACTTGGTGGGCAAGGGAAGAATAAGCAGAGTCCTGCAAAGGAGGAGAGCCTTAGAGCAGAGCCATGAGGCATGGGAAAAGGCAGTGGTGCCAGAAATACCTTTTCACCTCAGCTGCCTTCACTTCCTGCCTTTTTTCTTTATAATCTTGTAAAATATCATGTCAGCTTGGGGTCATGGTGAGCCAGAGCTCAGAGCCAATTGGGAAGGTACCTGTGGCAGTCCAGGCTTCTGCTCTTGGGGGAGATGATGCAGCAAACTGGGACCAGTTGGCCCAAGGAGTCCACAGAAGGGAAATGTCTGGTCCCAGACTGCTTTGTGTGTGTGACAATTCAGTTTGACAGGTGGATTTCTCTGTTTGGAAAAGTCACCTTCCATTTACATCATGATCAGAACAGGTAATGAATTTTATAGCTCTGTTCTTGGACCAGACACCCATGCATGGAGACTCCACACCCCCTGGGCAGCCTGTCCCAGGGCTCCCTCACCCTCACTGGGGAAAAGTTCTTCCCCATGTTGCTGTGGAACTCCCTGTGCTCCAACTTGCAGCCATTGCCCCTTGTCCTGTCCCCACAGACACTGAAAAGGGGCTGCCCATTCCCCCTGCATCCCCTGCTTCAGATATTGATAAACATTAATTAGGTCCCCCCTTAGTCTTCTCTTCTCAAGGCTGAACAGTCCCAGCTCACTCAGCCTTTCCTCACAGGGGAGATGCTCCAGGCCCTTCAGCATCTCTGTCCCTCCTCTGGACTCTCTCCAGGAGATCCCTGTCTGTTTGATCCCAGGGAGCCCAGAACTGGACACAACACTCCAGGTGGGGCCTGAGCAGGGCAGAGCAGAGGGGGAGGATCCCCTCCTGTGACCTGCTGCCCACACTCCTCCTGATGCCCCCAGGATCCCATTGTCTCTCTCAGCCCCCAGGGCACACTGCTGGCTCATGGCCACCCTGTCACCCACCAGGACCCCCAGGTCCTTCTCCACAGAGCTCCTCTCCAGCAGGTCACCCCCAGCCTGTCCTGATCCCAGCAGTTATTCCTCCCCAGGTGCCAGACTCTCCACTTGCTTTAGTTGAACCCCATCTGGTCTCTCCCTGCCCAGCTCTCCAGCCTGTCCAGGTCTCTCTGGATGGCAGCACAGTGCCCTGTGTGTCAGACACCCCTCCCAGCTCTGGATCATCGGCTCAGCACAGCAAACAGGACATCCTTGGAGAAGTCAAAAACTATCAGCAACCTCCAGAATTGCACAGACTGGGATTACCACCACAAGCCTGCACAAAAGGTTTCAAATCAAACATGCTGGTGGAGACAAATGGCACCTGAGGAGCAAGGTGGCACTTAACAGTTTTCCAGCAAAGCTTGCTTGGCCCTAAAGGGTTAAAAAACCCCTTGTATGAGCTGTGGTGGAGATATTTCCCATTTCCTTCTTCCTGCCTTCATTGCCTGGGGTGCACTTTATATTAATTTTCTTGTATTTCTCTCTCTCCCCCATAGAAAACTCGACTCTCTGGAGGAGTCGGTAGGTTTCAGTTCTGCTCTGCATTTACAGACTCGACTAATTACCCAGCTAATAGAGCAGTGTGCTGAGAAAGCCTGTGGTAAGGGCATTTCCTGTGAGACAAGGTTAGGCAGATAAAATGCCTGGAGCCAGAGGGTTTTGGATTCAGCCCTTCTGGGAGACGTTTTTAATTTATTAGCGCTTTTTTTTTTAAATAAATTAATAGGGTTTTAAATGAATGGAGATTTTTCTCTTTCCAAGTGATTTATCTCCTTTGTCTGAGGAGCAGAGGAGCTGGCAGGGATGTGGATGGGGAGGGAAACATCAGAGATAGGAAGCAGCGGGTTCATCTCAGGTGGAGGGGATGGGTGAGGGCTGCGGGGCCTCTCTGAGCTGCTTCCCCATCACGTCTGTGTCAGAGGGAGGCTGGGGATGTCTCAACAATTGGAGGAGCAGCACTTTTGGGGCAATCATTGCTGTTTTGGCCATAGCCTGGAAGCCTTCAGCATTTTGGGCTGGTTTTGGGGAGCAGCCATTTGTTTTTCCCACCCTTGCCTCAGCTCCAGGAGCCACCTTAGTCCTGCTGTGGGATGGGGAAACAGGACTCTGACAAGACATATTTTGCTCTATGCCCATATCAGGGTCTTGTTTGGCTGCACATACCAGGGCAGGGAGGAGCTCTGGCCCCAATTTTTTGTTGAGCTCATGCTGTATGGGTGACTTGGCCATGTCCATGGACAGGACCACTGGAAAGGCCATACCTCTTGCTTTTGAACTTGTCTTTCCAGCTCAGCAGCACAAAATTGAGCCCTGCACAGACATTGGGGGATATGTGGTGGTGTTTGTGATGGGGGGACCTGCACATACCCATGCCAGGGGCATGCTCGGTGCTGCCAGCCCACCCACACCCAAAAGCCACACAAGAGCCTAGACCTGCTGACCCCATAGCAGAAGCCCTAAGGACTTCCCTCAACAGGTTTCCTCACCCTGAGTGCACACAGCAGGTGCTCAGGACCACACCACCTCCTCTGCCTACTTGGACAAAACAGTCCCGACGGGATAAAACCCACCAGCCCACCACACCAGGCCATTTACTGTGGTCCACATGCTCCCCTCAGCCACAGGTCTTCCCTTCTGGGCATGCCTATGGGTTATGGGGGTCCTTTCCTTGGTATTTAAAGTCTCTGTGCCCCTCTGTGCCTGTTGAATCTGCTCTGTATCTCCCACGGGCACCCCCTGAGCTTGCACCATATTTAAAGGATCTAGCCCATTACCCAAAGGGGCTACAGGAAGAATATGTCACATAAGGACATCTACACTCTTATTTACTCTGTGTCTTTGGTAGAGGGCTGAAAAATGCCAAGCATCACCCACTTTGGCTACCTGATACCTGGTGTCGTGGTTCAGCCGTGCGTCAGGTTTGTATCCACAGCCCTGAAGGGTCGGTCTGTGCTCATGGGAACTGGTGAGGGAATCTCACTGGGTTTCAAGGGTATTTCGAAACCCTCTTGGGAATCTGGCCAGAGCAGCTCTGACTTGCTGCCAGCCTGCTTGCCCAGGTTTCCTTCCTTGGGGGTTGGGGGGGAGCTGGTGAACAGACACATTTTACACTGCCAGAGAAAGTTTTCTTGGAGATGCTTTCTCCAGCTACATGCTGGTGTTTGACCAGTTGAGACCTGGTGGGTGCTGGACATCTACCCCCTGGTCAGCATGGAAAACACAGATTTTGTTCTGGTGCTGTACCTGGCAGAAATGACTCGTGCTCAGTAGCTGCAAGTCAACGCAGGAGAAACATGAAGTCATTCACCTGGCTTCACTTTACCTCTTTCTAGATTTGCTACCCTCCTAAACCATGAGGGCCAAGCTCTCTCCAAGAACAGAGATGCTCCACTGGGATCTGTGTCTTGCAGACATGACAAGACCTGGGGTAGGCATCCGGTGTGGCTGTGCAGGGGCAGCTTGCAGGCTGCTGAGACCTGCATGGAGCAGCACGTGCTGTTTCCCTTAAAGCTTTGCCTGCACTTGATAAAAATAGAAGTATCCTTGTCTAGAAGAAACAATTCCCTCAGGGGAGCAGAAGTTTCTGCACCTAAAACTTCCCAGGCTTTTCTGAAAAGCCCCAAACACTTGTTTTTCTTTTTCACTTCAACTTCTCCAGGTCTTTAACCATTGTGCCTGGTTTATAATCAGCATCTGGCCACAGGTACTCATTTTAGGAACCCTGAAGAAGAGTCTGTCTTCACCAAGTCTTACCATCCTGCTGCCTTCCAGGAGGTAACGCCCACAGGGTAACTGAGAGCACAGTTTGGCCTCCACAAGCCAAGAAAATGTGCTAAGTGCTGTCAACAGAATGTAATCATAATTTGAGTTAAAGGGTTTGTGTGGAGACTGTAATAGTCTCCACATGCACAGGAACTGAGAGGTGGTAGGTGGCTGCAGGTTTAGCAGCTTGGCTGGGCTCTTGCAGCAAAATGCTCAGCTGTTGTGTGCCACAAAGCTTGGCCAGCTTTGGACATCATCAGCAATGAGTGCTGGAGATCAGAGGCTTAAAACACTTGCTGGCCTGGAGGTGAGAATTAGATGCTCAAGCCAAGAGGAGCAAAAGCCAAGCCACTGTCTCTTGAGGACACTCCTTCAGTGTGATGAGATGTGGAGGAGAGTCTGGAGGTCTCACCACAGCACTGTGCAGGTCTGGGCCATCAGAGCCTGGATGAAGGCAGCAGTCAGGCAGAGTCCTGCTTGATGGGGACAAGCCCTGGAACAACAGGCTGCCTGGTCATTGTGGACAGGACTTCCACTGTCACAGCCTTGCAGAAAGCCACATCCTGGTAGTGCTGTGGATTGCACCAGGATTAGACTTGTGTCCAGGGCCTCAAAGTCTCCTCCCAGCCACTTGACTCACATGCACAGACCCCTCTGCAGCAGCAGCAGCACTGCCAGACCAGCTTACACAGACACAGGGAGAAAGTCCAGCCTGCCACCATCCCAGGAAGCATCATGCCCTGGGCATACACTTGCTGGGCTGGTGCCTGGAGCCAGCCCTGCTGCTGCCCTCGGTGACACGTGAGCACACAGTGGGACTGACCCAAACACACCAGCCCTTTCCTGCAGACTGTGCTGGAGAGGATGAATGCACAGGAGATCTTTAGAACAGAGAAGAAAACAGGTGACTCACAGGGTTTCCAAGCTGTGCAGCCCATCAAAGCCGTTGGCTCCCAGGCTTTGGATCCGGTTGTTGTGTAGGTGCCTGTGGAGACAACAGAGATGGTCACTGGAGGTGCAAACTGACCTTTTCCTGCCAGTCTGAGCCACTGCCCAGGGACATCCTGCAAGCTGAGCACAGCCTGGGCTGGGAACGTGATGAGGGGTTATAAGGTCCCCTCTCTTGCCCCATCAGAGACATGCTGGGTGCAGCAGTGCTTGCAGAGCAGCTACAGAGCTCCTGTGTCTCCCAGGAATTCAGGTAGGAGAATCCCTGAGAGCTCCCCTTTCACAGCTGCCAGGTGACTTTGGATGAACATGCTTAAGCAAGAAGTTTCCAGAAACACCCTAGATCTCACCTTACCCTGTAACGTGCCATGTGGCTTCACCAGTTGTTAATGGGCATATTTGGACTCCTCGGAGCAGCAAGAAGACTTTGAGTTCAAGATCATCCTGTTAGTCACAGTTTATTATCTTGCAAAATAAATGAAAATGCAGCTGGTTCCTGGGTTAGGTCCAGGTTGATTGCAATGAAAGTCATCTTCAGTTTAATGCTGCAGAGTGTCTGGCTGACGTGCAGGGGCCGTGCAACAGACTGATGCACACTGTCTACACTAAAGCTGGTTTTTTAGCCCATTCCTCTTCATCCTGGTGCTACACAGTCATAGAATCACAGAATGCTTTGGGATGGCAGGGACCTTAAAGATCATCAAGTTCCCACCCCCCTGCCATGGGCAGGGACACCCTCACTAGACCAGGCTGCTCAAGGCTCCATCCAACCCAGCCTTGAACACCTCCAAGGATGGGGCATCCACCACTTCCCTGGGCAACCTGTTCCAGTGCCTCACCACCCTTGCAGTGAAGAATTTCTTCCTAACATCCAATTTAAATCTACCCCCTTCCAATTTAAACCCATTCCCCCTCATCCTTGAACATCTGGTGCTTAAGGACTCTAGAGCTTCCAGTCTTTGTGTTGGTGCTGAAGAGCCATGTGCTGCTACCCCTGCACAGCCACCTGGTGTATTTTTGCCTTGGAAGCATCACAGACAATGTGATGAGTCCCATCTGCCAGGTCCTCACTTTCCATGGGCTCCTTACTCCTATGTCTCATTATTTTTTTGGCAAACCCAAGATCTTAATTCCTGGATTTTTCATCTCCAATTGTCAGAGACTGTGAGCACATCTAAGTACTTTTGCCATCTGGCTTCCTTTGCGGGTTGTGGGAGCTGCATCTCCCTCTGAAATCCCACTCAAGGGCAGGCTGAAGTTGACATAGAGAGATCTTGTGAGCAGCCTGAGGAAAGCCTGCTGTAAAACAGGAGAAGACAACCCACTGATGCCCAGCCTGCGCTTCTACCAGTTGCACTTCAGCACATCAGTGAAGTCCACGCTTGCACTGGGATGGTCTGTGTGGAGGAATGCTCACTGAGGAGGTAAGGTACCTCTGGGGCAGGATATGCTCTTTACTCTCTGTCAGGAGAGGTTTCCCCATTTTACAGTTCAAATTCTGCTTTAAACGAGCCCTGTGTGATGAACGTGTTGCTACACCACGTGCCTTTGGGGTCCTTTCCTCCCTTGCCCATCCTCAGGGATGCACCAGCCTTTGTCCAACACTTGCAGTCTCCTTCCAAGAGCCAGGGGGAGGCTCCACGCTGGCAGGTGGCTCAATGACTTTTTCTTTATTTGCTGCTTGATCTAAATCTGTCTCAGCTTGAAAAATCCCTTACTCCACCTTGATTCAAGTGTGAGCAGTTTGGCTCAGCACAGGCAGCTCCCACTGCCAAATATTCTAGGGTAAAACAGGAGGGAGCTGGGAGTGGAGGAACAGCCAGGCTCTAGGGCAGTTTGGTAGGGGCTTGCAAAACAGAAACCAGCCCAAGAAGGATGTTTGTCATTGGGATGAGAACATACAAACATGTCAGAGGAAGGGCAAGGGAGGGGAAAGATGCATGATAAAGTATGTTTGCTCCTTTGAGCCATAGCAGGGGAAAGTAAAAGGATATTGCCTGCAAGAAAACTTGGTTTGATTGAGACTCTTAGGGGAGAGCTGAGAGCAAAATCTTACAGGAGATATTTCTCTCTGTCACAAGAAAAGAAGTTCAAGTCCAGATGGTTTCTTCCATCCAGTGTTATGGGATTAGTTTCAGATCATGTTTCCCTTGCTTCATTTTCCACTTCCAGTGCAGAACGGTGCCAACCACTTTGGGTCCCTTTGAGCACTGGATTTGGCAAATAGAGGGTCCTGTGCCTGTTGTGAGGGCACTGCATGGCAAGAAAGGCCATGCAGGTGCTAGGGAAGATGAGAGCTTCCTGGAGCTTAGTTGGGGTGGTACAACAGGACACCATGCTCAGGCATGCTGAGGACCTGACTGCTTCCACTCCAGTCAGCCAAGGGGACAGAATAAGAAAGCAATCACCTGCTGTGTTTATATTTGGCTCTAAAGTGCTTTGTTTGGAGGCAGAGTAATGAAAATCATCAGAAGGAAGTTCTTTGTTGGCGAGAAAGTTACGAGCAACTGAAAAAGAGAGTTATAAAAAAAAAAATGTGCTGTCCAAGCTGAACTCCAGAGTTGTTACCCAACCACATGGCAATAATAGAAACAAGAGAGCTGGAAAGGTAAACACTTGAAAACTCCCCCCTTTGCTTCCACCCTGCCCTTTTTTTTTTTTTTTTCCTTTTTTTTTTTCTCCCCTGGTAAACAAATTTTAACAAGTTGAATTGCAACATCCCCAGTGTTTGTCAGTTTGAGCTCAGCCCACACGACGTTATATTCTGCCCTGTAAATTACAGCTGGTTTGATAGGAGCTTGAGATACTCAGTTCTGGGCTGTAAACAACCCACTCATGATGCAGAAACATGAGAAATCTTTAAGCTTTTGCTATTCCTCTTGGAGTTTGCATCCACCCCCATCCTCAGTAAGAGCAATGGACTTTAAGATCTGTGTTATCTCCTTTGCAGGTCAGTACCATCAAGTGAGGCTGGTATGGGATGATTGTCCATGAAAGCAGCTTTGCCCAGGAAGAGCAGGACAGTCACTGCTTTTTTTGTGGGCCAGCATGTAGACTGTTCTTCAGTTGTGCATCTCCTTTAGAAAACAGTGGTCTCTGCAAAAGGAATTGTCATGACCAACCTCTGGCATGGGATGGACTAGCTTGTTCTGCTCTGCCCTGCCAGGTGACCCCATGCTGGGCCTTGCTGAAAGGCAGCATAAATACCACAGGGCTGCAGAATACCACATGGCCACAATCCCCCAGAGAGCAGACAGGATAGGGATAGGGATGGCTTGAGGTTGGTTGATGTCTCAGGTGATGATAGTTTAGAAACACACCAGAAAAAAAAAAATCCTAAAAGATCCATTTGTACCCCAAGAAAGAACAAAAAAGAAGAAAAAAGATTAGAAAGGGAAAAAAAGAAGAAAAAAAGGCACAATGGTTTCTAGAAGGAGGATATTCTGTCCTTGCCAACAATTCCTTATCCCAAACTGGGCATAAATGTGATTTTCCCAAATCATCCCTGCAGCACTCCCAGTATTTTGTTTCATTTTCAGTTCACTTCCTTCTCCATATATTTTTCCAATGGATCAAAGGATCCATTGGTGAACAACTTTGTACTGAAGTGAGAGACAGCCCAACACAGGCATTAGCACTGGGAGCTCTGAGTCTGAAAATGCCACCTCCAAGGGGACAGGGAATCTCCATCATTTCTCTTACATATAAGGGAAAGCACCTTGAGCAAATGTTCCAGCTGCTGGTGTCTGGATGAACCAGGCTGTAAGGAAAGGGATGTGATATCACATCTGCATCATGCACTGGTGAGATGGGTTGTGGAAGGCTAAACCTATTTCTGGTACCCACATTGTTAAGAGGATGTTGATCATTTGGGATGGGTGCTGAGAAGAACAATAAAAATGATCCAAGGGCTGGAAAAAAACCTGGGATGGAGACATAAAGAACTCAATCTGTTTAGCTTATTAAAAATAAGATCAAGGGGATGAGTGCAGTGTAATGTACAGGATTTTTCCTGGTTAGAAAATGGGTACTAAAATCATTCTGTGATTTAGTGGAGAAAAGAATAATAAGAACAAATGTCTGAAGTCGAAGCCAAAGAAAATTCAAATGGGAAATATGAGCTTGAGTTTTTTTTTTTTGTTAACACTAAGGATGATTAACCACTGGAACAAACTACAAAGAGAAGGGTTGGATTCTCCCTTGCTTTCATTTCTAATGACTTCATTTTCTCTTTCTCAAGAAGGACGAATGCAAACATCTTCCATCAGTTATTTGCATGAGGTGATTTGAACGAAGTTGGAATCTTGACATATTAATTCTCACACTGGATCAGCCTTTGTCAGGGTGAATGTCTGGCTGTGTTGTGGCAAAATTGTCCTTTTTCATCGATTTGGGCAGGGATAAGTAGAGAAACCTAAATCAGAAGTGGTGCAAATTCCAAATTCCCTTGTGTAGTGAGGGACGAGCCTGGGACTTGTCTGGTGAAGAATAAAGCTCCATCAGGAGTGACATTGGCAGGGGTGTGTTAGAGTGCTGTTTACTTCTTCCTCAAGTGCTGGAGAGGGAAACTCACTTTTGCCCAGGCAGCGTGCTCGGTCCTCAGGGAGCAAAAGCTCTTCTGCACATTGAAAGGCCCATGAATGGGACCCAGATGTTCCAGGCAACATTGTTCTTAGTAATACTGAATTTGCACATGCCTGGCACTCCCTGCCAACACCGAGGTTCCCAAGTACTTCTCAGAGAGTGACTTGTTAACTCCCTTGTGCAGGTGAAGAGTGGTTGATGAAAAGCTCCACACAGCCTGTCACTGTGTGCTGGGCAGGCCAGAAAGCCACCCATGTCCTCAGCTGCACCCCCAGCAGTGGGGCCAGCAGGTCTGGGGGGTGATTCTGCCCCTCTGCTGCACTCTGGAGAGCCCCCCCAGGTAATGCTGCATCCAGCTCAGGGATCCCCAGGAGAAGAAGGACACGGAGCTGTTGGAGTGAGTCCAGTAGAGGCAACAGAGATGATCCAAGGGCTGGAGCACTTCTGCCATGGAGCCAGGCTGGCAGAGCTGGGCAGGCTCAGCCCAGAGAAGAGAAGACTGCATCTGGGGAGAGCTCTGAGCCCCTTCCAGTCCCTCGAGGGGCTCTAGGAGACCTGGAGAGGGACTGATGCCCAGGGCAGGGTGGGCCAGGCCCAGGGGAAGGGCCTTCAGCTGCAGGAGGGGGATGGAGAGGGGCTTGGAGGTAGAAATCCTTCCTGGGGATGGGGGAGGCCCTGGCACAGGGTGCCCAGAGAAGCTGGGGCTGCCCTGGGATCCTTGTCAGGGCTCAAGGCCGGGTTGGATGGGGCTTTGGGCACCCTAGACAGATGGGATGAGATGATCATTGAGGTCCCTCCCCACCCCTGTGATTCTATGTGCAGGTTCATCCTGGCACTGATGTAACAGACTGAGGTTTATCATGTTGGGGAGCTCTGAGTCCCACAGATATCAGCTGAATTTGTTCTCAGCTCCCTTGGAGGAGCTTGGTGTTTACTCCCAGGCAGACAGGGAGGGCACTGAAAATCAGTGGGCCCTCCTGAACATTTTAGCCAGAGTAACACCAGAACAAGGACCAAAGTGGCAGAGGGAATCCAGGAGTCTTAAGAGTCTTGGGATTGAGTTTTCTCATCTAGTCCCCAAACCACACTGTTAGAGAGAGCTGCATCACGTCCTCACATGATAACAACTGCTTAAGAAAGAGAAATCCTAATAAATATCATTCATTTACTGTCTTCAATTCTCAACACATTCAGCTGGAAGATCTTGCTGGGTGTCCTAGGAGGGAAGCACTGGCAGGAGAGCAGCTTGGCCTCAACAACACAACATCAGCTGAAATTCTGGTCGTGTGAACATAAAGTGCAGGGAGGGGAGGGGGCAGGGAACCAGTCTTATAGGAGCACATGCAGTAACAGGCTTTAAAATAGCTACAGGAAGGAGCCCTTGGTGTTTAATAGCTGTAAAGAAAAAAAAGCAAATCAAATTCTAGGTATGCCTAGGAGAGAGACAATGGATCTGCAGTTTTGGTCTCTCCATTGCAAAGGTGTGAAGAGCAAACACGTGTGATATGGAGACCAACTCCTGGCTGGAAACCAGCTAACTGGATATGGGCTGCAATGGAAGGGTAGGAGAGATGGCAGCAAATACAGAGCTAGAGAGGGAGAGCAAGAATTAGAGGGCATTCAGCAAAACTGACTGGTAGCTGCATGAAAACAACTTTCCCAGAGTCCTTGTGCAGGGCTGGGGCCAGATAAGAGGAGTGGAGCATCTTTTTTGCATCATGGGGCTGAGTTAACTCCTTGGCTCGGAGCTCATGGTGCAGGAGGCAGCACATGCTGAGTGCTTGTGAGAGCAGCTGTTCAGCATTGCAGGAGTGTTTGAGTCAGAGGGGTTTCCAGGAGCTGAGGCTCCCTGTGGACCTAGAGAAGGATCTGCATTTTGACCTCATTTGCTCTAACTTAAGGGATTCCCTGCCATGTGATGAGAGTAAAACTTCCCAAAGACTCTCTCTAGCCAAGTCCATCATTACAAAGCTGCAGAGCAAACCTCTCTCCTGCCTGGTCTGTGTAGGGTAGGTGACTAAGTCTGTGTCCCACCCGTGTACCAGCATCTCTGCTGGAGTGCTCACAGCTCCCTTGGTGACAGCAGAACTGCAGCCCACTGCAGAGGTGTGACAGCACAGGGATATATATCTGTGGCACTGGGGGAATTCCTGGCCACGGTTCCCAAATTCATCCATGTGAGATTTTACTGCAGAACCAGTGGACCCATGTGGGCAGCAGGGCTGAAAGAGGTGCTGTGATTCCTGGCTCGAGAGCTGACATCCTGCTGAATTCAGCTGACAGAGGAGATGAGGGACACTAACAAGAACTGCTGTCATGCACTTTATCAGCCTGTCAGCAGAGCAGCATGGGGGTTTCAGATGCTTGCTTCTAAGTGAAAAATCTTTTATGCCTAAGAAAGAAGATGCTTTTTGTAAAAAAACCCAAACCCTTTGCTTGATACAAGTAATTAGCTGAAAAATCTTCAGGACTGTTTCTGATGCTACGACACATTTTGTCCTGAATAGATCAGACTTGGAGGTATCATCTCCAGTATCCTATTCCCATGAGCCACCCTGATCAAACAAGCCATCTCCCTTCTGCCATCAGCAGCAGGGTGCCAGCATCACAGCACATGAAGCCCTTGTTATCAAAGCTTGGGAAAGGATGGCGCCAATTACCCAGACTCATATAGTTCAGGATGAGTGATTTACATGAGGATCTCCTTACTGAACACCCTGCAGCCCTAGTTTGAAACCTGCAGCAGCAATAGATGGGAATAAGATCAGGGAATTCCTCAGCAGAGGTGTAATTTATGAGCAGAGACTGAACCCCTTGACTTACTGCAGACCAAGGCTTGTATAATCTGCTGTTGGCGCTTTGTGTCAGTGTGTGATGATAACCCACATCTCTCCCAAAGGCCCAAGGTGTGTGGAGAAGAAAAAGCACACATCTGCACCTGGGAAGGTGTGGTCAGTCCTGTCCATGAGCATTAACCAGGCTGATAGGAGAGATTCCACAGCGCTCCCTCACATCTGCTCTTGGCTCTCCTCCCCTGTGCGCTCACTTGACCACCTCTCAGGCTAGAAGGCTCCTGATGTGTATGGTAGCAGCCAGCTCTTCTCCACCTACCTGCAAACTCAGAAACTGGCAGAGGAAGATGTGTATGTACCATCTGCATCCTGGCAGGGAAACTCTCCTCACAAACTGTACTGCTGAGCTTGGCTGGGCTTCGGGAGCGTTTGCTTCTCAACTCGGAGGGGGAGTGAAGCAGGGAAACATCCCTGGTAGGGTGTGCAGGAAGAACACTGGGTGACTTTCCACTGGCTGTGTGCTGACAAGGGTATGCATGGAGGCCTGGGAGAGATTTATGGGGCCAGCTCTGCCAAACGCTTGCCATCCCACAAAAATTCAGCATCGTGTCCCACAGCGCCTGGCAGGATCACACGTGTTCCCTTCCAATTGCCTGTGGTGGGACATTATTCTCTCCCTTGTGACCTAATGGTCAATGACTTTTATTTCTTGAGCTTGCCTGTTTAATTAAGAAGTTGCTTCCCACCCAAAGGATGGGATAAGCCAGAAAGAAAGGAGCATGCTTTGGAGACTGAAACAAAAACCCAAATGTCAGCTCACCCTCCGTGCTGGCTATTAAAGCTTAATGAAGTGGTTGCATTATGATGGTCATGGGATGCCTTGTAGAATGAGAGCTATTGTGGGTGAAAACTACTTATTTGACATTTCTCAAGTTGCTTTTAGCATTTCTCTTAAATAAGCCTTTATGCTTGGTCTAAACAGCTGAATTTGATGCTTAGTAAAACGCTGGACTGTGCTTTGTCCAAGCACTTTCTGTGCTAGATGGCTTCAGTAAACACTTTAATTCTGAAAAGGAAATAATTGCTAAACTTTCACTGGGGCACCACATGCTGAGGTTACTTAATCCCCTGGTATCAGTACATATTACCAAGCTAAAAGGTAGGATTTCATGTAGATAGAGAAGCTCTAAAGTAATTGGCAATCACACCTGTACTTGCTAATCAACAGCAAAAAAGTAACGACTAGCTAATGTGCACATGTAAACTTCCTTTTAAAGCTAGATAATAAAAGGCTCTGTGGATAGAAAGGATGCACCTTCTGATTGCAGGCTGCACACCCTTCTAGCCTGTCTCACTGCCCATGGAGTAAATGTTTCCCTCTGGACCAGGGAAGAGAGAGCAGCACTGTTCCCTACACAGCTCTGAGTAAAGTGTTCAGAATACAAACTGGACAACAGCAAAGGACAGTCGATCTGCATAAGTCACAGAGTCATGCAATGAAGCACACACAGAGGCTTGGACAAGGTGTTGAGATCAGACCTTTTGTTCAAAACCATGTTTGGTGAAAAAAAAAATCATTTCTTGAACCTGTTTTCCAGGGGAAAAAAAAAAACCACAAACTTTTTTACCTGACTGCAAGGTTTTTTCCAAATTTTGAAAATTTTGATAGAAATTCCTGTCTTTTTAACACAGGAACTAAAGGGGTAAATAGAACTGAGGAGCTTTTTGCTGTTTGAATCTTCAGGGGAAAGAAATGAATCTGCTTTTTATTTCCAGATACTTTTTTTTTTTAATGCAAAGTATTTTTTGGAAGTGAAACCTTTTTGGCTCTTCAATGAGAAGTACAGAAAACATGGGAAAAAAACCCAAAAGCAGCAAATTTTAGCCTTTTGTATCAAAGAACAGGGTTTCCTTGGCTCTTGTGAACAAAAATTCTGCCTGCTACCCCTGCAGCAAGAAGCTGCTTCTGGGGAGCGACCAAGGGGTCTTCCCATGGGAGGAAGACACTGTTCCCAGGCTTGTCAGCACCTTGTCATAGAATCATAGAATCATAGAATGGTCTGGGTTGGAAGGGACCCCAAGGATCACAGAGCTCCAACCCCCTGCCACAGGCAGGGACACCAACCTCCAGGCCTGGAGCTACACAAGGTTGCCCAGGGCCCCATCCAACCTGGCCTTGAACACCCCCAGGGATGGGGCACCCACCCCCTCTCCAGGCAGCCTGTTCCAGCCCCTCACCACTCTTTTTGTAAAAAATTTCCCCCTAATATCTAATCTAAACCTTCCCTCCTCCAGCTTCACTCCATCCCCCTTGTCCTGCCAGTCTCTGCCCTTTAACAAGCTGATTCCCCTCCTGTTCCTCTGCTCCCTTCAGGGACTGGGAGGCTGCAATGAGGTCCCCCCACAGCCTTCTCTTCTCCAGGCTGAACAAGCCCAGTTCCCTCAGCCTCTCTTTGTAGGGCAGGTGCTCCAGCCCTCTGAGCATCATCCTTGTGGCTCCTCTGAACCCTCTCCAACAATTCCACATCCTTCTTGTATTGGGGGCCCCAGCTCTGGAGACAGGACTCCAGCTGGGGAGGGCAGAGCAGAGAGGGACAATCCCCTCCCTGTCCCTGCTGCCACCCCTCTGCTGCTGGAGCCCAGGATCCCATTGGCCCTACGAGCTGCAAGAGCACACAGCTGGAGGACGGCGCGGGCTGCGAGTGAGTAACAAGTGGAGGAGGCTTACAGCACCACGAGGCTGCTGAGGTTCTGGAAGGCGTAATCAGGGATGTGCCAGATCTGGTTGAGAGCCAGGGTCATGGCTTGCAGCGCTGGCAGGTGGTTCAGAGCTTGGACAGGGATCTCCGTCAAGGCGTTATCGTCCAGCCACAGGTGACGCAAGGAGAGCAGCCCTTCAAAGCTCTTCTCAGGTACCACAGAGATCAGGTTTGCATCCAGGCGTCTGAGTGGGAAAAGAAACAGGGTGGGGATAAAGTGAGAGATGGATCCAGCACCTGCTTCATGTGCCCGCAGTGTTGTGCAAAGGGAGTTGTGATGCCGAGGCGGGATGGAGTGATGGCCACAGGGAGATTGGCTCAGGGTGTAAATAGTGATTAGCATAAGGAGGTCTCAGCGCAAGGCTCTTGCCTGTGCTTGGAGGTGTCTGACTGCTGCCAAGGGTGAGCCCTTCCTGACCATCATTTAGTGCTGCCCACTGATGGCAGCTTCTTAAAGTGAGTGAATCCTTTCACACAGAGTCCCCAGACTGACCCTGGCTGTGGCTTGCAGGCACCCCCATTAGAAACGTGGGCAGCTTGTTAAAGTGGGTCCTCTCACACACACTCCCCAGACTGACCCTGGCTGTGGCTTGCAGGCACCCCCCATTAGAAACGGGCATCCAAGCTGCATCCCCTGGGGCTGGGCTTGCCATGCGTCTGCATGAGCCAGTCTGCAGGGGCACAGCCCCTTTTGGGGTGCCCCATAACCCACTCAGCCCCAGAGCAGCCAAACCAAGCAGCCAGAGCCCCATTCCAGAAGAAATTCTGGAAATACAAAATACATGGCAGCTGTGCCTGGGGTCCTGTGTTTGATCCAACCAGCCAGAGCTACCTGCAAAGCACTGGGAACGGCTCAGACCGTGTGTCACAGTGCAGGAATTAAGCCTGTGCTCTCTGCCTTGCACATGTTCAGGCCTTGCTCCTTGATTGCCAATTGCTGGGTTTTTTTTTTTAATCATCATCAACCTTAAGGCAGTGAATTTGAGGTTTCATTTGGTGAGAAACTTTAATTTTTAAGACTTGTTTTTGTTCCAAAATAGAACGTGAAGCCCAAACAATACTGAGCTTATTACGAAACACAGGTTAAAACCCTAGGTTTGGGCATCTCTTGTTTCAACAGTGGTGAGCAGGATACAATGTGTTATCTGTAGATTTAAAAATCAAATTATAAGAGGAAAACACTTCAAATTTGGATGAAATACCAGGAACCAATTACACCAAGGAGAAAGCAAATTCTGATTTCCATTCACAGCCAACAGAGCTTATTTTATTATTCCACACTATCTAAGGGAAAGATCTCTGAATTCAAACTGCAAAGAGAAAGCACAATGTCTCTTATCAAAGCACAAGAGAAGGAAGTTAACAGAACTGCCATGGCCCAGCCCTCAAACCAACAATCATCTTCCATAAAGGAAAGTGCTGTAGAAATCAGCATTTTTGACAATGTAAAGAAATATTTTTGATGAAAGTTGGACACTGGAGCAGACCCCCAGACACTGTTTCTCCCCCCAGCACCAGACCAATGTCCAAAGAGCACAGACACTGCCTTTCCTAGTTCCCAATCCAGTTCCCAGTACCCTGCTATAAACGTTCAGTCTGCAGGAGGAGAGTCAATGCTCCATCAGTTGCACGGAGCAGGGAGGATGTGAGGTGCAAGCTGTGGGCTCTGCAGTGGGGGTATTCCTGGGTGGAATTCTCACATGATCCTGGTAAACAGACCTTTGCCTCTGACACAGAGTGAAGTATATCCTGCACTGGCTGCCCTGACCTTGATGGATAAAGCTGGAGATTGGTACCTGGTTGAGAAGTTCACTCAAACCTTCTGAAGATCTCCCTTGGAAAGCTGTCTTTTAAATACAGTGGAAAGGTCTTGATGCAACATCACGTCAAGCTGAACTCATATCCCAAGGTCTATTAAAATACCCTATTTCATTATTGCCATTTCCCCACATTTCCAAATTGCAATACTATTGTCATGCTGCAAAGGGGCATTTTCTGGTGCAAGGCTGTTCAGCTGAGGGATTTTCAGCCAGATCTACTAATTCCTCTGTGAAGGACAAAAGCACGTTACACCCCAAGCTGAGCTCAGCTGCCACAGGATTAGCATCTTTGCTCAGAGGGCTGACACAAGACTCTTTTCTTCTTGAAGAGGGTGAGCATATTGCAAATTCTGCCTCAATTTACCTCCTGTCACCAAGACTACAAACAAATCATCTTCCCCAAGAAGACAAATCCAAAGAAAAAAAGAGCAGGGAAGCAAAGCCTGCAGCAGCTCAGAGTAAGATTAAAGACTCTATTTGAAATTTTTCATCAAAAATGTTTTGGCAAAAACAAGAACTTTTTGAGCAGAATTAAAGCTCGTGTGGGAAATGTTAATCTTTGCTTAATTTTTCCATTCCTTCTGCAGCATAAGAATTCCGTTAGGCTTTTGGCATCATAATCTGTTTGTTTGTTTGTTTGTTTTAAATAAGTACTGCTTGCTTTTCACATAGGTGTTCTTTCATCCAAATCCCTCTATGCTTACTGAAGATTGCTGTAAAGAGAGTGCTGAGTTTCAGGTTTGATTAATTAAAGGACAGACAATGAAAATATCTGCTGGGAACAGTTATCATTTTTCAAAACCAAATGAAGTTTTCAGAAATAGAGACATTAAAACAGAGCCAAGGGCTGGTACACCAGGCTGAGCTGTCCAAGACAGGGATGGTTCGTGTAAAGGCAGCAAGATGGACCCCTTGACTGTCTTGCTTTATCCCACACCTTGGTCATGAATTCCTGGGTGAAGCCACCTGAGAAACAAGGGAGTTTGGCTTCAGTGTGATGCTGCCTGAAGGTCTTGGGGAAACCATTAACATTGATGGATTTGCTCCATGGTTACTTAGCATATGGTCTGGAAAGGTATTTTTTCACATCCCTAGTGAGAAGGGAGAAGTGGCAATGAGGTAGCATGGGTCCTTGGTGGAATTTTCTGAGGGACTCTGATGCCTCCCTGCCTCTGTATATCCCCCTGGTTAAGTACAGGGGCAATAACTGAGCATCATCTAAGGAGTTTGCTAACAGTTCTGGGTGTCCATGAGCTTTGGACATGCTGCAGCGCCGAGCCAGGCTCTGCTCCATGTCTCCACACGCTGCTGTCAATGAGAGGGCACCTCTGCAAGGGTAAAATGAGCCCCAAGTCTTCTGTCTCCTCACCTCTGCAGGGGCTGCCTCATGCAACACAGCCTGTTGTGATGAGCGTGGCCACTGCCTGTGCGACATGGTTTGGTGAGCGGTGTGCTCAAGTAGTGTTGCTGAGCTCCAGCCATCTAATTGCTGCTGGAATCTGCCTCAGAGGGTGAAAATCAGACCCCAGGCAGTGGAGTGAAAGGGAGACTTTCTGCTGGTGGCAAGGAGCTGGACAAAGACCTGAGCAACCTCAGAAACAGCAGCCTGCTTGGAGCACAGCCCAGCAAGTGCCACCTATCTGGAGGTAGTGAAGTTAAAATTAGGAACAAGGAAGTGTCCTGGTGAAGGCATTTCATGTGTAGCATGATGGGCAGGATTCCTTATGTGCTTTTGCAGCATTGACAAGGGAACAGAGAGCATGGACTGAGTGATGGCTGTGTTCCTGGTACCCAAAGGTCTCTCAGTGGTTTAATGGCTCCCCAGGGAGTTGCTGGCTCCTTCTGGAATAGAGGTGCATTCTTTCTAATAAAAGCTGTGCATGCAGGGATTGCTAATTGCTATGGCTTTCAGACAGCTCTCCACTCTCTTCTGGAAGGAGAAAACCTTAAGTTCTTGGCACAGAGTTGTTAGTAATTATATCAATTATACTAAACAAAAACCAACCCAACAGTTCTCTCCTTTCTTCAGTGTGTGACTCTGGCTCCCTAAGTGTTTTGTGTTATGATTTATACCTAAGATAATTGGACTGATTAGTGGGTAAATGGGACAGCACAGGCTGGGGCTGGCTCCTCACCTTCCACGGAGATGTTTGAGTTTTTATTTCACCAAATCTGACAGTTGGTTTTCCTTCCAAGCATTAACCCATTTGTTGCTTACAGAGGGAGATGCGGCTTTCAATAGAGCTGCTGGATGGCTTGGAAGTGAGACTTCACCTCATGCCTGCTGCTGAGCAGTCCTGTAGGTCTGCAGAGTGGATGAGACACAGTGATCTCCAGGTGTCTGCATGGACAAGACTTCCAAGTGACTTCACAGGCTCAAGTGAGGCACTGCAGAGCAGCATCCTGTCTGTTGCAGATATTCAAGGACAAATGGCACATGAAAACCACCAGCTGCTTGAAAATCTCAGCTCCTGCCTTTAGATCTGCATCTACTGCTGATAGTTATGGGGCATTTCTGTGACTTCAACCTGATGATCAAAATTCCTGGAAGTGCCTGGAATCACCTCAGATTTTATGCCATTTTCTGGTTTAGGGACTACAGGGATGGGGAAAGAGGGAGCTGCCTGGAAAGAACACCAAAAGTCCATGGCTTTTGGCCTGGGGCATTACCTATGTCATCTTTGTTCATGACTTTGCTGAGCCATGGTGAGAGGAGCAGTTCAGCACCAAATGCATCTATGTTTAAGCCCTGTCAGGTGGTGCCTTTCCTGCTGCTGCAGCCAGTAGCAGCTCTGAGAACCAAAGGAACTTGTGTGGGGTGGGAAAAGGAAGACTTTCCTTGGGCAGGTCAGTGTCAGGTAGGCTTTGTGTGGTGCAGGGGTAAAAGCCCAGCATGCCTTTGAAGAGCCCTTCATTGCTTTGAGCTTTGTCTGTGTTTCATACAGGCTTGAGGAGGAATCACCTGCCTTCTTGCCATGAACAGTCTAGAGATGCTGTCAGGATCAAAACCATTCCTAGAAGGAACCAAGCAGGTAGGGAAATAATTTTCTAATAAGAAAAGGTCAAGAGTGGGAGATTCATCCCTCCTAGTGTGCAGAAGATAGGCCAGCACAAGCAGTGCAGCCATTCAGGTGGTCCAGTCAGTGCTGAGTCTTTGTGCAGCTGCCAGTGCAGAGAGCATGCCATGAGTTTTCTATTAATTCTGACAGGTCAAGCTTTAATCTCAGATCTTTGGCTTCCTGTGCCACAGACCCAGCAGTTACTAAGAACTGTCTTGTTCCAAGAACTTCTTCCAGAGCATTTCAGAGGATGTACAAGTTCATCTCCCACACATCTGTGAGCAGATGCACCCTGCAGTCTGTAAGAGGACTGGCAGAAGTGTGCAGAAGTGGATAACCAGAAACAGCCTCTCTGTTCCCTAACACACATGGTGCAAACCTCAACCTGCAACTGGCAGGAGCAACATTCCCCATATCTTTCCAGTTCCTTCTGGCTGTGGAACATTTACAGGGGTAGCTGCAGCCTGGAAGCTAATAAGAATGCACAATGCCATGCTGTCAGGAAATAGCCCACCTTTTGCTGCTGTTCTTCCTTCCTTGCCTACAGTAGAGACAGTCATGGCTGGCTGGCTGGATGCCTCAGACAAACTATCTGCAGTAACCAGTCTGCAGGATAGACTGTGATGTTCCTCCACTGCCCACAGTCCAGGGTCCCACAATGGGACAGTGGGACATCAAACTCTAACCCATCCTTCCAGCATTTTTTTGCAGTATCTTGGGCTTCCCTTGATAAAGTTGGAGAGCATTTGCCACCAGATACCATGTGCAGCATTGGGTGGTACTGAGCTTGGATATTCCCTCTCCAAATCAAGGAGCTTCTCTGCATCTTGATCATCTGCCAACAGCAGAATAGAGGACATAAAGAAGTGATGGTCTGGAGAGAAAGGTGTAGCCCTTGAAAGAGTGAGGACTGACCTGGCAGCAGTGGGAGGAAGAGCTGGTTGCCCACCCCTCCCTGAGACCACCATCTTCCTGAGGAGTGAGGTGCTTGCTGTCTTCCCTGGCCCCAGCATGCATGTGTGTCGGCTGAAGAGAGCTGATCTCACCAGAAATGTCTAATTGGTGCCTTCAGGCAATCATGTCTCTCTTCCTGTCTGAGTTTATCTTGAAAGGCTTGATTTAGTTACCTCCTATCCCATAATAGGATCTAAGTTCCTTGTAGTAACATAAGAAGGAGATGATGTCACTGCAGCTAAACTTCTCTGATAACTTCCTAATGACTGGGGCCAACATCTCACCTCTTTTCTCAGGCAAAACTCCCAGACACACTGCACCAGGACCTGGCTTCTGAGCTCCTGGGGAGCTCACCATGTGAGGAGCTCAGGGCACAGCAAGGGAGGACAGCTCCAGAGCCCTGCAAAATACCCTGCTCAAAGGCACTCTGTCCTCCTCTGCCACTCTTCTTTGCAAGCCAGGTCCACACGTGCTGCTCTTTCTGTCAGGTACAGCACCTGAAAGGGCCTGGACACACAAAGATAGGAGGTTCTTGGTCCCAAACAACCCAGGTGAAGAGCAAAGGCTTCCATGACCTGATACCAAATGGGACATGAGAAAGGCAGCCAGTGATTGCAGCGCTAACCTGGAAGATGGGCAACTACATTACATTTCTTCTCTGCCTGTCATGTCCTTCTGGTCATAATGTACTGCAGATACAGTGGGAGAATGGACCTGCTGGAGCAGGTCCAGAGGAGGCCACAAAAATGACCAAGGAGCTGGAATAACTCTGCTATGAGGTAAGGCTGGGAGACATGGGTTTGTTCAGCCTAGAGAATGCTTATTGTGAGCTTTCTATACTTAAAGGAGGCTTACAAGAAAGACAGGGACAGACATTTTAGTAGGGCCCGTAGTGAGAGGACAAGGGATAATGGTTTTAAACCCAAAGAAGGCAGATTCAAACTAGATAGAAGGAAGATGATTTTATGATGAGTGGTGAAACACTGGCACAGGTTTCAGAGAGAATTATAGATGCCCCATCCCTGGAAACATTCAAGGTCAGGTTGGACAGGGCACTAAGCAACCTTATCTGGATGAAGATGTCCTTGATCATTGGAGGGGGTTGGACTAGGTGATCTTTGAAGGTGTCTTCTTTGTGATTCTATGAATGACACGTTACTGAATAGGTAAAACATGGATTGTAGGCCTGCTCTAACACCTGGGATTACTTCCACCACCACAGAAGTGCTCAGAGCCCTCAAGCAAGACTCCTAAGAGCTCCCTAGCTCTGTTTCCAGACTAGAAACTCTTGTGAAATGCAGTGAATGAAGGTGCAAGACACAAACATGTTTCCAGTTGGCTGTGGAACAAGTCCTGGTGGAAAAGTTTGCAGGGCTCTCTTTGGACTGCAATGAGTCTTCACTCCTGACTAAACAGGACATGTATCTCTGGGAAGCCCTCCATGAAGGATGCTCAGGAAATGAAATCAGAGCAATACCTAGACTCCACACAAAGTGCCTTTGGTACAGACAAGAGGGCTTTGTTATCCCCAGTTGCATACACCTCCAAAACCCCTCAGGTCAGAACCGTCCAGGAAGGATTGCCAAAATCTCTGTGCAGCTATAGAAACTGCTGACAGTTGGGTAGCTGCACACCAGTGCTACACCAACTCCCTGACCAGCCCTCTCCCTGGGCACCTGGCATGGTCCCCCTTGCCCATGGTTCCAGGCTTGGGGGAATGCACATGGCACAGGAAGCAGCCAGAAGCTAAGCAGAGTGGCTCAAAGGCCCACCAAGAAGTGTGGGTCCTACATATTTGCTGGGAAATGTGGTGTTTGTCAAGCACACAAGAGAGAAGGGACAGCAGCTCTTGCTGACAGAAGGAATGGGAAGCACTTCTCAACAGCTCTCAGTAGGTCACGGTGACCTGAGAGATAACCAGGGCCTAGCATGTCCTGGGACATAGAAGCCAGCTCACATCTGGAATGCTCAGGGACCAGGGCCAGACCAGACAGAATCATATCTTGGTTGGAAGGGACTTTTCGGGTGATCAAGTCCAAACATCAACCTAACCTGCCAAACCCACCACTACACCATGTCCCTAAGCACTGCATCTACCCATCTTTTAAATACCTACAGGGATGGTGACTCCACCCCCTCCCTGGGCAGCCCATTCCAATGCCTGGGAACCCTCTACATGAAGAAATTTGTTGCAACATCCAATCTAAACCTACCCTGGCATACTTGAGGCCATTTCCTCTTGTCCTGTTGCTGGTCACTAGGGAGAAGTCAGCACCCACCTCTCTACAACCTCCCTTCAGCTGGGTGTAGAAAGCAACGGGGCCTCCTCCAGACTAAACAGACACTCCTTATTATGCCCCTGCATCACAAGGTCCCTGGCTGGCAGTGGGGACCTGCAGGGTGGTCACAGAGGTGTTCATGTGTGCCTTGCTCCATACCCTCTCCACTTGTGAGCTGACATGCAGATAGGGCTCCAGATGTGTTTGGCTCAGGCCTTGCTGGACCAGTGGTTGGTTTGTTCTGATGGACCCTTATGTGGGTGCTTCCTCCTGTGCCCCAGTGTGTTTGAATGCTTCCTGGAGCTGGGTGAGCACCCATAGGATCCCCTATGACCTTCCAATACAACCATCTTTATTTTAGCAATTAAACCTTCACCCTTCAAGCTCACAGAGTGTTCTGGGGCAAAGCACTGGCCTTTGCTGACAGCCTCAGTGGCCATGCATGTGGTGCATCAATTCTCACTGAACACATGTGGTCCACAGCAGGCCAGATGTTGTCCTGGAGAAGAGTGCACCACAGCTCTCCATCTCCTCAGGGCCTGAGGGTCTCTGGGTTTAGCTCCTGCACAAGTTACCAGGCTGTTTTCAACAGCATGGCAGCTGCAAGCCCTCTGGAGCCAGCGCTGGGATCTGTGGGCCTGTCCCTTGGCTCCTTCTCTGGCTGAGGTGATCCTCCATGGACCAGACAAAGCAATTTTGGGGCCACACCAGGAAGCTCTGTGCTCCTTCTGGAAGCCGGGGCTGCTTTCGAGGTATAACACAGAGCTGTGCAAACAGGGTGTATTCCTTTGGCTGGGATTTGGAGCTACCTGTGCACTGTCCCTGCTCTGCCCATGTGGGACCCTGGACAAGTTGCTGGGCTTTTCTTTGCTCCCCCCTCCCTCTGCCCAAAGGGAGCAGCACCTCTGCCCTGCAATGCAAGGGGCTGTGGGGGGAACCTGCCTCCCTTCCAGAGCCATCTCTAGTGCAGGTGGCTGTTAGGAGACAGATTGCTTGGGCCATCCACAGCCTGAGCTAGCAGGGACCTGACAGATCATCACACTGAGCTCACTGTGTCTGAGAGGGCTGGTTCCTGCTGCTCCTAAAATTTGATGCACATCACATCACTTGACTAAAAAGTAACTTTATGCCTATCCTACCAACACAGCTTCCTACCCTGAACCTCATAAACTGAGACAGTTCTGTACTTTTCATCCCTGGGTCTCACTAGACTGACTGTGCTCCCACCTACCATGCTGTGGGAGGAACTTCTTGAAGTCCACAGGATTATGAAAGAGTCAGAGAGTTTAAGGTGAGAGCAGACAGGTACATCTTGCTTAGAGACCTACATGCTGCATAGATGGGTGCCAGTTTAAATATGCTGTTCATTTCTTGCTTGCCTTCTTTCAGTTCACCTGAAGCTTCTCTGTGGCTCATCAGGAGTGCTTCCATGTAACATCTGGGACCCATCTTCCTTTTGCACTGACACATCTACTGTATGTAAACATCTGGGACCCATCTCCACCGCTGTGTGGTTGTATCTACTGTATAGAACATCTGGGACCCATTGTCTGTTTTCTCTATGGAGTTGTCACTGGGGAAATGCAGCGTGCCCTGGATGCTGATGTGCATAAGTGAGAGAGTTCAGGTTCATGAGTCCTCATAATAAAGGTCAATGGAAAACACATTGGAGTTCACTATATGACTCATCTGTGAGAGTCTCTGTGTGTGTGTGTGGATTGTGGCTGTGAGCTGTGATTATTATTTCTTTAGTACCTACCATGTTCTAGGCACTGGGAGGGAGTCAAGATAGGATGTGGCTCTTCCTGAAAGCTGTTACAGCCTGAGATGGGAACTGACAGTGCATATGAGAGAGGTATGGATGTGGAGTGTTGTGTCCAGTTCTGGGCTCCCTGGGATCAAACAGACAGGGATCTCCTGGAGAGAGTCCAGAGGAGGCTACGGAGATGCTGAAGGGCCTGGAGCATCTCCCCTGTGAGGAAAGGCTGAGTGAGCTGGGGCTGTTCAGCCTGGAGAGAAGAAGACTAAGGGGGGACCTGATTAATGGTTATAAATATCTTCAGTATGGGATGCAGGGGGAATGGGCAGCCCCTTTTCAGTGTCTGTGGGGACAGGACCAGGGGCAATGGCTGCAAGTTGGAGCACAGGGAGTTCCACACCAACCTGGGGAAGAACTTTTCCCCAGTGAGGCTGAGGGAGCCCTGGGACAGGCTGCCCAGGGGGTGTGGAGTCTCCATCTCTGGAGAGATTCCAGCCCCGTCTGGACACCGCCCTGTGCAATATGAGCTGGGGAGCTGCTTTGGCAGGGGGGTTGGACCCCAGGAGCTCTCCAGGTCCCTTCCAACCCCTACAATTCTGTGATTCTATGATTCTCTGTTTGTCAGAGTCTCTGCTGAGGGATGTTTTCTTATTGAAATATGGGTGCTACAATCACTGTAGTGTGGGCAGAGAGAGGCAGGAACGATACTGATAGGCAAGTGACCACAAGTTCCAGCTTGGTCTGAATGGATTTTGATCCATTTATCAAAATGGAACTGCTGGTTGACACACTGGATTGCAGGCAGTCAATATAGAAAGGTTTGGAGGTGACTACAGTACGTGATGGGTACAGCCATGCAGGTATCACCTCTGCCAAGCTCCAAGCCAAGTACAGCTCACGCCACCCAACCTCTGCTGTGACCTCTTCACTTGATGCACCCAGTACCCATGTCAGGAGCCTTTCTCATTTCTGACTTGCCCCCAGAACTACAGCTACAACTTCAAACCCCTCCAGCTTTGGAGTAAAGAGAAATTCTTCTCTGGGTAATGGTTAATGCTCCTTGCAGCTGTATTTTTGGGCACGATGATCTCCTCTGATAGCTTTCTCTGAGGGCTACACAGGTGAGTGCTGTGCCACATGCATCATGGGGCCATGGGGCAGGAGAGCTGCTCAGCTCTGCTCTTGTGTTCATCTCTTATGTGTGTTAGCAAAGTGATCTGGGTTTTCCTTTCCAGGGGTAGGAAGAACCCATCTCATCCAATCCTTATTCACACAGAACTTGAAACCAATTTTTAGGGTCTTTCCATAGCCAGAAGAGAAAACCAGAGTCCTTCAGAGAGTGATTCATCCCCCCAGACAGGGCTCTGAGATAACAGTGGTGATTCACCCTCTGGAGATGCTGATCATCTTCCCCTGATGACTAGCTGAGATGAGTAATATCCAGACAGGCTACAGGCAGAGGAGACAAATCCACCTGGTCTGCCTGAGGGAGATGTGGGCACAGCAGAACTTTACCTTGAAGGGAAGGAAGGTTTTGTAGGGAGGCCATGAAGGATGACTCAGAAGAATTTTACTTCATTCCTGGTGGTATCTTAGGATCTCACACCATGAAAGATGGATCTAGCACTCCAGCCACAGCAGAGGCACAAAGACACCAACCTCCTGGTCCCAACCACTCAGCTTCCCAACTACAAACGTGACCCAGGTTAATCACTGCGATGCCAAATGCCAGTGTGGCTGATCCCACTGCTGCTCTTTGAGGGCTGCAACGGGGAGGCACTGAAGCTGCTTGTTGTGTCCTGCCAGAAACACAGTGACCAAACCACAGTTTTTGCCCCTCTAAAAGAGGGTGACATGTTTCCTGCCAAGATTTGCAGATGGGTTTTGGAAGTGCATTATTGCCCATCGTTGCAGCAAAGATGCTAGTGCTCTTCAAAAGCACATTCCATAAACACCATGGGGACACAAGCTGAACGGCAGAGAGAGCTGCTGGAATATGAAATAAGGTCCAGCCACACACTTTGTTTTCCAGTCTGGGACACCCTTGGACCCAGAGCAGGGATTTGGATCAGGCCAGTGTCAGCAGAGGACCAAGTCCAGAATCTGAATCTTGAACTGGATTTATGATTTAATACAGCTTTTTCTCCTCAAACCTAGTCTGATATTGCCAAGTTATTGCTGCCAGTCCTAGAGACAAGCACAGATCTTCAGTGACAGCTCAGACTTGGTGGAGAAAAGAGCTAGCAAGTGGCAGGCTGGGTGACAGCCTGTGGTACGTGGAAGCAGAAGAATCTTGTCTGCTCAAAGTCTAAGCCAAAAAGCAGTAACTCCTCTAAATTTAGCTTATCACTCATGAAATAGTTGACAAGATGTGCCCATGGAGGAGGAGAGCCTCAGTCCCTTCCACGGACATCAGCCCACCTGAATGCAAAGACAGAGACCACAGCTGGAACATTTCCTCCCTATCTGTGCACTGGCTCAACTATCCAAGCTACAGGGGCCACCTGAGCATTTTAAGGTGAACCTCAGGTGTGCACACTACACCTGGGAGGAAAGATCATGGCAACACAGAGCCAGAGAGGCTCCTGCTTCCATACAGCCAGAGAGGGATACTAACAGCAGCCACACTTCAGGAAGGGCTCACCATACCATGGCTACATCTCTGCATGGGAGTTACCCACAGTACATCCAGATGTGTGGCACAGCTGGCTGTGGTGTTCACTTGGAATGTGGTCTTGGCCTCTCCAGACTTTCTTCATTGTAGAAATAACATTAAAACACTTGAACTGCCAAAATGGAGACCAGACTTCTGGGAACAGGGGTGGCCACAAAACTCCACTGCTTTAGCCCCTCTCCAGAGCTGGCTGCTGAGAAGAGCTGCCTCAGGGAAAAGAGGGGATTTCAGAGGAGGCACAGGAAGGTTTTGAGCGGCAAGTGTCTTACTGAGTGGAGGAAACATCTTTAGCATCTCGTCTGCACCGTGACACTTGTTCTGCACTCTTTTTCCTGCCACAGGCATGCTTGCTGCTGAAAAGTGGTCTATGACAGGTGAAATTAAAGCTCCTGTGCTCTCAGAAGCAGTGATTGTCAACAAAGCAGTTGTGGTTGCTTTGTTTCAGTCTGTCTTCAGGGTCACCACTAAGAACTACCTCACTGCTCTTCCCTGACTTCATTTCCATTGTGCCCCAGAAAGACCCCGTAGCCAATAAATCACATTATGGGGCTGAGGTGGTCTTTCCACACCACAACTTCTATGCCAACAGACTGTAAGTCACTGCCATGTTATGTTGACTTTATAGACTTCTGGTTTTTTCCATAGCTTTTATCCTCTAAACACCCAGTGGAAACAACACCTTCCTTAAACCCAACTGCATCACATGTGATTTATGGAGAGGAATATTGCTGCTAACAGCAAACTGTCAGATCCCAAACAGATCAAAGAAGTGAAACAAGGACTAAATTGACTGAGCTCTTCAGGCCATGCTGATTCCAAAGCATTTTTGAAAACTTTTTCTTCCTTCTGTCATAAGAATTTATGTGCTTGTGAGAATGTGATCAGGTGGGAAGAGCTTTTCCCCTTTGTCTACATCAAAGTCCACATGTTCTCAAAGTCCTGTAAGTCATTCTTTGCATTTTAATCTCTGGTCACATATATAAAAATAATTACCTGCCTTGAGGGACAGAGGATGGAGTAGTATTTATTGCATTCCCATAAGGCTCCAAAAGTTTCTTCCTAAAGGTATCAGAGAAGTGGGAAACCAATGGCTTGGAGGAGCTGGATTGTTTTAGTTAGAGGTAAAATGAACCTGTGTGCTAAGAGGTTGTGAGTAAAGTAAATCTGGTGGGAAATCAGAATATAATGGAAAAATGTGTTTGTGGCAAACATGAAAATGCTTGTAGCATTTTTAAGAACACTGTGTATGACATGGTTTGTCCTCCAGACTGCATCCTGTCATCTTAGGAAGGCATCAAATCCTTCTGCAGGACAGATGTGAAGAGGACAGACTGCTGTCATACAAGCATCTGAAATGGGAAAGTGATGACTCTCTCTCCTCTGAAGCAGGGTTAGCAGTTGTTTCTGGACAAATCCCTGCACATGCAAGCCAGGGGATGGGCTGTGGTTAACTCCTTGATTCACACACCATGCTCCAGGCACCGAGGACTTAATGAGGACATCGACTGTGACACACAGGTGGGTATCACAGATAGAAGTCATCTCAACTATACTCAGGTGTCTCCTTTTAAACTGTGTCCCCTCCTCCTGGAGAAGACCAGGCACCCTGTAAGTGATGCACCCCCAAATGAAGGTTCCTGTTTCCCAGCAGATGAGTCTCTCCCCCAGTGTATCTGCTTCTCCTGACTAAAGACCGATGCTCAAACACATGAAGAGGAGCTCAGCTGATGCATTCCACTCTGCTGATGTCCCACTGGGGTTAGGTGAGTTTATGTGTATCGGTGTCTCTGTGCCAGCTGTGTCCACACCAGTGCTCTGGGGTCTACATGCAGTGACACAAGGCTCTGTGGGAGGAGAAATGAGCTACCATGGCACAGGACAGAAAGGGGTGCATGTCTTTGTCCAGCAGGAAGAAATGTGACTGGAAGCTTTGTGCCTATGTCCTACTGGGACAAAAACCCTGCTACTGTCCTAGGGATGCCCTAAGTCTCTCAGAATCCCAGCAATTCACTGTTAGTGCAGTTCCTCCTCAGTCTGGAGGAGGGAAAGCCAAGGAAATGCAGAGCTCTGGGATTCAGGCCCCAGATCAGCCTTCTGGAAGCACAACCTGGTACCATGAACCTGAACTACAGCAGTAACTTTGGGAAAGCTGCACTGGGCCACTCAGAAACCTTACCCTCCTGGAGTCCCTGGCCTCAAAGCAGGTGAGAAGCTGTGATGACTGTCCTGAGGCCACCATGTAGCCACCCATGCTGGAAAAGCTCTCACACTCTTCTGGCTGGCACTAATCTCCCCTTTCCCCCTCCAAACTGCTGTAGGCAACACCTACCTGAGAGCCAGACACACGCCAAGCACCTTCATAAAGTGCTGATCTGTGAGAAACTCCAATAAAGAGCCAAGCCATTCACATCACTTTCCATAGGTATTTGAAAAAAGAAAGACCCAGAGTTTATCTTGATCTCTTAATCCATCAGGTTTCTTTTCTCTGCTCTCTCTACCTCTGCAAGCCTGGTAATTTTAATTTATAGCACCTGCTCACTTTGAAATACCTTGGACTCCTTCTGCCTGGCACAGGAACAGACACAGTGCCCATCTGCTTTAGGTAAGTGCTCACAAACCACAAAGTCGTTAATTAGCCTGACACACGACTCTTCCAGAATACACATGGTATGTTGTTACTGCACCTATAAACCACTGGTAACCAGACACTCTGCCAGGGGATCACAACTGGATCAGAGAATTACGTAAAGCCTTGGCACCCCTCACGGGGCTCAGAGCCTTGCCATCGGCTGTGCATGTTCTCTCTAATCTTCCCCACTGGGCTTCCCAAAATGCTTCCCAGATAAAGCAACATGTCCGGGAAGCAGCTCCCTGACACTTGGTAGGAGGCTCAGCCTGCAGAGCTTTGTATTCCCCCTCTTTTGAAATCCAAATTCCTCTTTGTATTCATCTGGTGATCCCCGCCAAGATCTCCTTCCTGACAGCTTTGGGCTCCAGGCGCTGATGCCTCCACATCCTGTATCTGACAGGGAGCAGGGCAGGTCTAATTCAGGCCCCAGGGGCATGGCTGCAGCTTCAGAGGACCTGTGATGAGGGGTATTTGTAAGGATAGATGTGTCTGATGTGGATGGGGGTATTTGGGTGGATTTGACACTTGCCTCCTCAGGCTGGCTGGCATCCATGGGGCAGGGTGAATCATGAGCACCTCTGGTTGGGAAACACTGAACCCCCGCAGTGAATGCTTCCCTCTGAAGAGGGAGTGCCCCAGACTGCAGGAAGTCACTGATGAGTGATACTCAGTGCTACACAGCATGCCAACCCAGAGGAGCCAAGATTTGGGTCAGCACATAAGGTGGTGTGGAATGGGTGTCCCAGACCTACAGACGCCCATGGCGCAGAGGCTGGAAACCTCACAGTGGCTGTGTTAGAATCTGCAGGAGGAAGCCCTGTTAGTGTGCTTGAAATATCATCCAAAACTCAGGACTGCATCCTCCTCAGTTAGAAAAGGTATGGGGAGATCACACAGGGCAATGGGGAGATCACACAGGGCAATGGGAACATCCTCTTGAGAGCATCCACAAGGAACACCCTGACCCACACACCTCACCTAAGCCTGTCTGAATCTAAAGTCAGGTTGTTTGGCATGCTGTCTGTCCCATGGACTTGAGTTTCAGTAACTGAGGTTTCCTGAGAGCCAGTATGCCTCCCCTAGGCTACGACTTACAGTTAGTGTCTTCCCTTCCTACAGCTCAACACGTCTCTTGTGGGTGACACCACACCTGACACCTGGCCAAAGCTTGCAGCTCCTTGTCTGAAGATAGATCCTCATCTTAGCCAGATCACAAGGCAAGAGCAGGGAGAAGCCCACAGAAGGAGAGCAGTGCAAGCATGCTTGTTATGACACCTGGCCAGTGTTTCTCCTTCCTTGTTTCTGGTCTTCTAGAGACAGATGTGTGAGCAGGAGCCAGGCCATGTTAGCAGAGAGCTGCTGCTTCTTCTCCCTGGAAGTGGAGTCCTTTGTTCAGGCTGCCACAAAAAAAGCCACATGGGAAGGTGTGCAGTCTGCATGTGCAATGCAAGAGGACTCCAACATGGAACAAGCTTTCCTGGGGGCAAGGTACTCTGGAGAAGAGAGTTCATGCCTGACTGTGCCACAAACTCCCTGATTATTCTGGACAGGAGAGTCCTACTTCCATGTGCATCATCCCCCAAGAAATAGGAGGAGTAACTTCCCTCTGCCCTCTGAGTGATGGTGTTTATTGGAGGCTCTTTCTGCCTTGACTTTCTTCTCCTCAAGCATGTGTCTGTAAATTGATCTGCTGCTGTTAGAGACTCCCAAACTTGCTGCAAACTTCCTAGCTGGCACCATGACCTCACAGCAGGCATCTTGCAGAGCCTGAGGAGCATCTGGCTGCCTGCATGGTCCAAGTACTCTCAGCCAGCAAGCAGTGGGACTTCAGTACAGGTCAGAACATTCCTCATACCTGGGACCCCAGCTTGAGCCCCAGCAGCACAGCAAAGGGACCTAGCAGTTCAGTTCCAAAAGCTGCCTGTCTCAGTGGGCATCCTCTCAAGGCTCAGAAGAAGAGACAGCTGCCTCTTTTGGTGGCAACTGGAGTTTATTGATCATTATTCTTTTGCTTTCCTCTTTCAGGGACTCCACTGACTCATTAGGCTTTTGCTACATTCCACCTCAGCTTGGTGCTGTGCAGGCAGTAAATCCCACCCTCCCTCTGTCCCACAGTGGCCAGAAGCATCCCCTCCTGTCCCACTGGCTTGGCCCCCTCATGCCTTGAGTCGCCTGCTAGAGCTATGCTGAAAACAACTGTGCTCAGCTTCCACTTGGTTTGGCTGCTTCTGTTGGAAACCTGAGAAAAAAACTTGTGCATGGAGAAGCCTGTTCCTCCTCTCCCATGTGAGCTTAAGGTAACACATTCTTTCCCTTTATATCCTGTCTGAATCCCAGGATGACGAACGTTGACATCAAATGCAAATATCTGAAAGAGCAAGAAAATAACCAGCACACAATCCCTTTCTGTTCAGCACTGCTGTCTGTTCCACTCCACTCCCCTTGGCTCCCATTTGCACCCCTGTTTTCTAGCTGTCCTGCCTGCTCAGCATGTGTTGCAGGTAGTTAATGTGCCATGAAAAGCTGGTAACTCATGAAGTGCCATGATGTGCCATGAAGCCACTTCCCCTTCTGAATGGAAAAAAATAAGACTCTGGGCAACATGAGTACACTGGGTCTCAGCCTGAACAGGATCCATGGAATCATAGAATGTGTAAGGTTGGAAGGGACCTTTAGGCATCATCTAGTCCAACTCCCCTGCAGTGAGCAGGGACATCTTCACTAGATGAGGTCGCTCAGAGCCCCATCAAGCCTGACCTGGAATATTTCCAGGGATGGGGCCCCTGCCACCTCTCTGGGCAACCTCTGCCAGTCACACACCACCCTCCTTTGAAGAACTTTTTCCTAATACCCAACCTAAATCACCCCTTTTCCAGTTCAAAACCATCCCCAGTTCTTCCCCAGCTTCCTACAGGCACCTGTCAGGGATGGGAAGGGGCTTTAAGGTCCCCCCACAGCCTTCTCTCCTCCAGGCTGAACCAGCCCAGCTCTCCCAGCCTGGTTTCACAGGAGAGCTGCTCCAGCCCTTGGATCATGTTTGTGGCCTCCTCTGGACATGCTCCAACAGGCCCATGTCCTTCTTGTGCTGAGGACTCCAAAGCTGGACACTTTGGAGGTGAGGTCTCTTCTCAGGTGAGGTCTGACCAGAACAGAGGGGCAGAATCACCTCTCCTGATCTGCTGGCCAGGATGTGGTTGGCCCAGAAGGAATGTTGGAAACTGTTCTGGGAGTGACCTATGGGTGTTCCCTGCTGGCTGAGCTTTTGGCAATGTATACACAAGTCTCAGAAGCTTGTGGAAAATGACTCAGGTATTTGAAAAAGAGGGGAACAAAATATGTCTAACAGGGACCTGTACTAGAGGCTAAGATTAGTAACCACATTTGGAGAAGTCATGGCAGCACCAAATAAAACAGCATCTTAGCTCTGTGTCTGCCTTAAGACATAGTGACTGTCCACACTCTGCCACCTCTCTTTTTCAAATCATTTCTCTTTATGGAGCTTTTCCCTGCTTGAAAGGAGAAGGAGGCTATGGAAAAGCATCTCTAAACATCACCTAGAAGGAGAACTGCAAGACTCTGCAAGCATGGCTTCTCCCTTGGGGGAGTGGCACAGGATGGAGACCTGGGAGGAAAGCAGGTCATGCTTTAAGCAGCTCAAGACACAGTGGTTACAGGAGGCTGGTCTGGAGAAACCACTTCCAGCCAATGTTTCTGACAAAAAGACAGAGTAAGACTAGGATTTAAGTTAAGGATTAAGGTTAAGGTTGGTTTTTCAGTGGTCCATCCCTGTTCAAAATACTCTTACAAGCTTCAGCAGTGTGGCTGACATGGAACAGACCTTCCCTGAATTGAGGTGCACTACCAGGATCAGATTGAAAGTGTGTTCATACTCAGGGAAACTGTGAACATTTCAGTGAGGTGTGACTTTTAGTGAATACAGGAGCACAAACCTGCTGCAGAGGGAGTTACTGGACAAGAACAATCACAGTCTCAGCTTCTTCTCACCGCTGAATCACTAAAAGAGCTTTAAAGCATTTCCACCACACCATAACTACCCTCTATCTGGGTAAAACAGCCCAAGTCACATGTTGACAGACCAGAGTGTCCTCTATGCTCCCTGGCAGGTCCTTTTCCCACTGTGACCCACTTGATGGAGCCCCTTCTGGGTGGATATTTTCCAGTTCCTTGCATTGGTGCTGGTGGCCTTTTCATCATGACACAGACATGGGAAGCTGTAATTTCAACATCCTTTACCAAGACAGTGTTCCTTCCTTGAAAACTTCCCTCCCCTCCCTTCCATGCTAAGTGACAGTAATCTCTGCTTTAATTGGAAAAGAAAAGGAAGAAGGGACAGAACATCCTTGACAAAGGAACTAATGACTCAAGTGCTGGGAAGCCTGGGGCTCCCAAGGGACTGTGCAGCTCAGAGCATTGATTTTTAATGACTTACAGAGATTGGAGGTTTGGAAGATCTCTCAGTGCCTCTGCAGGGATGCAACTCAGCTGATTGTTCTGCAACATCCTATAATTAGAGAAAAAGAAAACTTTGTTAACAGAAAAAAAAAAAAGCCTGACAAAATGGAAGAAGCTGAGCTGGGCTCTGCTGCAAAGCTGGAGGGGTTGGAAAGCACCATATTGGTCACCTAGGGCTCCAAGCAAGCTTGCAGGCTGCTGACAGATGAGCTGCAGGCCAGGCTGGTGGAGCACCCTGCAGCAGAGGGTCCCAGGGTGAGTTTGGGGTGGCAATGGGGGATGTGACCATGACTATGCCTCTCCACTGCACTTGAGCCTGAAGAATCCCAGACACAGATACAGGCTGGGAGAAGAGCTCCTGGAGAGCAGCCCTGCTGGGAAGGACCTGGGGATTCTGGTGAATGAGAAGCTCTAACATGAGCCAGCAGTGGCTTCTGCAGCTCAGAAGGGCGATGGGATCCTGGGCTCCATCAGCAGAGGGGTGGCAGCAGGGACAGGGAGGGGATTGTCCCTCTCTGCTCTGCCCTCGGGAGGCCCCAGCTGGAGTCCTGTGTCCAGAGCTGGGGCCCCAGGACAAGAAAGATGTGGGGCTGTTGGAGAGGGGTCAGAGGAGCTCCGGAGATGCTCAGAGGGCTGGAGCAGCTCCCCTATGGAGAGAGGCTGAGGGAGCTGGGCTGGTTCAGCCTGGAGAAGAGAAGGCTGTGGGGGGACCTCATTGCAGCCTTCCAGTCCCTGAAGGGAGCAGAGGAACAGGAGGGGAATGGGCTTGTTAAAGGGCAGAGACTGGCAGGACAAGGGGGATGGAGTGAAGCTGAAGGAGGGAAGGGTGAGATGAGATATTAGGGGGAAGTTCTTTGCAGAGAGAGTGGTGAGGGGCTGGAACAGGCTGCCCAGAGAGGGGGTGGGTGCCCCATCCCTGGGGGTGTTCAAGGCCAGGTTGGATGGGGCCCTGGGCAACCTTGTGTAGCTCCAGGCCTGGAGGTTGGTGTCCCTGCCTGTGGCAGGGGGTTGGAGCTCTGTGATCCTTGGGGTCCCTTCCAACCCAGACCAGTCTGTGATTCTGTGATTCTATGTGCATCTCAGTCCAGGGTAATGCCAGTGCTTTCAGGTGAGTTGTCCTGTATTTACAGCTGTGTAAGACATCCTCCTCCCAGAGCACCTCAGTGATGGTACCTACGCAGGGTCTGTGGAAACCAGCTGCAGGCAGGTTTCTCATTCAACTTGTGGGACAGTTACAAACACAATGGAGGAGGAACCTCTCCACAGCCTTTTGCTGAGGGACTTTGCACACTGGCATGACTTGAAGCACACTGGCATGACTTGAAGCAGCAACTGGAGCCACTGTGGGGAAAAAACCAAACCAGCCCAGAGCCTTCAGAAAGAGCAGGTGACTGGAGGTGTTGGGCTGAATGGGCCAGACCCAGGAGCATTTCTCAGACATGGAAGTCAGCATATGGCATGAAGAAGGGCCATGAACATTGAGGTAACTACAGAAGTTGTTGGGGAGGAGAATACACTGGCTGCCCCTTCCCCAGGGGTGGGTGTCTGACCAGCTGTAGTCATCTGGGACCAACATAACCCCTGGGGCTCCTCATCCTGCACATGGTTTTCTTCCTGCAGCCAAGGTGTGCTGAGGGATCCAACACAGGATCCTGCAGCCCAGTGGAGAAGTAGAACAATTCAGGCCTGTTAAAAATCAGAGGAGGCTCAGCTGAATGACAGTGACAGCTTTAGAAGCTCGATTGGGGTTTTGGTGGGACCTCCACTGGGTCTCAGTGGCTCTGAGAAATCTGTGCTCAGCATTAGGGTTCAGCAGTGGAAGTATCTGGAGTCAGTTTGAAAGCAAAACCCATTGTCACACTACTGCTGGATCCTGCTGCCTCCCAATTACTACAGTTCCCTTCTCCAACCAGCAACACAGACTGAGAGGCTTGCCAGACCACCATCAGTGTGGACTGGCTCCAAAACGAAGCCATTTTGGTGCAGACAAACAATATTTAGGAAGATGCTTCGGAGACCTCTCAAACCACTGGAGTGCTGGGTAGTGGTAGTTTCCACAACAGCAGGGCAGCTGGAGGAGTTCTCAGACCGTGGGACTGGGACCCAAAGCAGTGCTTCTCCATACTGCACAGAATTAATCCACTCATTCATTGTTAGAACATGATACAGAGAGCCCCAAAATAGTTCCAAACAGGGAGAGGTAATTTTCGAAGGACAGGGCCACCATGGTGTGAACCAAGTTCTTCATTCAGCTTTGAGCTTAGGAAAACCCCAGCTCTGCTCACTGAGAGCTCAGGATTGGGCAGGAAAAGGCATCTTGCATTATCCCTCATGTCCCAGGGTGGCTTTTCTGGTATTAAAGGCCCTGTCAGGCCCCTGGTCACTGCAGTCAATCCCTATATGTCATGAGGATGCAATCTATAAATGAGGATACAACCTACAAACACAAGGCTAAATGGCTGGTGCCACCTGAACAATTTTGGGATCAGGAGAGGTGATTCTGCCCCTCTGTTCTGGTCAGACCTCACCTGGAATGCTGGGTCCAGCTTTGGAGCCCTCAGCACAAGAAGGACATGGGCCTGTTGGAGAATGTCCAGAGGAGGCCACAAACATGATCCAAGGGCTGGAGCAGCTCTCCTGTGAAACCAGGCTGGGAGAGCTGGGCTGGTTCATCCTGGAGGAGAGAAGGCTGTGGGGGGACCTTACAGCCCCTTCCCATCCCTGACAGGTGCCTGTAGGAAGCTGGGGAAGAACTGGGGATGGTTTTAAACTGGAAAAGGGGAGATTTAGGTTGGGTAGTAGGAAAAAGTTCTTCAAAGGAGGCTGGTGTGTCACTGGCAGAGGTTGCCCAGAGAGGTGGTGGAGGCCCCATCCCTGGAGATATTGACTCAGGGTGACTGAGGCACAGTTGTGAACCTGGACCTCAGTCCACAAGACACTACACCACACTGGCCCTATCTTTTCTTCACCTGCTTTTGCTTCTGCCTTTCCACCAGCTACTGGCTCCAATTCAAACAAAATTCCTGGCCTTCATTACCTTTCCTACTGAAAGCTGCTGCTTCCCACACCTTGGTGACAACCTCAGTCACAGCACGACTTCTGGTGCCCGTGGAGCAACCTCACCACCTACTCAGACTTCTCCTCACTCTGGCTGGTGCAGCTTCTCAATCTCTGACCACAGTTTTCTCTCTCCAAGCAGCTGCATCACTGAGTGGAGTCCTACAGGACTGTGCTGGTCCATGAGCCACTATCCCATGCTGTACCAGGCCTTCTGGGCCAGCAGAGAACATGGATGAACGTGAGAAGCAAAGACCATTCAGTGCTCAAAACAGGATAGTGCATGACAACCTTTGGTTGGCTCTGTTCAGGTGGCCACACTGGAGCTTGCAGACACTGGAAGATGTGGCCACTCAACCTACTCCCCCCAGCAGCCTGGCTGGAACCAGAATAAATCACAGCTCTTCAGAGGTCACGTTTTATTTTCAGAAGAAGGACTTTTTTCCTTTTCTTTTTTGGCAGAGTCTAGTCCTGAATGACCAGAAAAATCCTGGGATCAGGTCCCATCACACCAGGATCCTTGCACAAGACACTCTCAGCAGACTTACAGCCCTCAGAGGTACAGGCCTGTGCATGATGAAATGTCCCCATCTTGGGAGGCTGAAGTGACTCAGCCACCACAGTCAAAGGGCTGTTATTGCTGGAGGCAACTGTGCCTGGAGCCCGTGCACAGGGATTAAAGACATTCCAAAGTCTGCACGCTCCTCTTCCCTCCCCATGGGAGCGTCTCTTGGATGTGCCCCACCATTCTTTTTGTCTCAAAGGCTGCCTTGGGATTCCTGAAGTGTCCAAAGCCACCTGCAAACCTGTCATCCTGGGGCAACATGGCTTTTTTTACTCATGTTTTTTTGGGGTCTGGTCAGAAGCCAGGCTAGTCAGCACCTGTCCTGGACCACATGGGGGCACTGGGATTGCAGGGAAGAGATAAGAGGGAGCAGTGGGGGTGAACACTGGGTAGGGTCCACCCAGCCAGGAGATGTGGCATATGCAGAGCAAGGTTGGTCATGCCAGGCTGGCTCCAGCCTACCAGTTGATGGAGACCAGCTACGGGCAGCACTGGGGCAGCGTGTGGGTGGGAGTGGCTGCAGGCAGCACTGGGTCACCACACTTGTGCAGGCAGGTGCTGGGCAGCCCTCACACCACGGTGCAGGCAGGCTCAGGGCAGCACTGGGTACACCTGCCCACGCAGGCTGGTTGAGGCTTGCTGAGGAACGGAGGCACTGGGGTGGGCCACCCCAGCTGGCTGCTGCAGCTGCAGGGGCTGCAGACAAGAGGATGCACCCAGGCATTTTTTCCCTCCACGTTTTGGGGTGAGGCAGGCTCGGGTTGTGGTTGTACTTGGAGTCTGGTGTGGGATTCCTTCTCTGCTAGTAGGTGCTGCTGTTACTGCTGCAGCATCTTCAGCCAGGAAGAGAAGAGGTCTGGCAATCCTTGTGCAGCAGAGAGTTTGGTGAGGGATGTGTGTGTAAGGGTGGGATGCAGTGTGAAGCACATGGCCAGTTGGGATGGATGCTCTCTGGGTGATGGAGCTCCAGCTAGGCCACTCAGAGATAAGGGGCATCCAGGCAACTCAGGAAGGATGGGGCCAACTCAGGTCTGGGAGGATGGGGAAGTTTCCAGTTTTCCAGGGACTCTGATTGAGCAGGATCCTCTGCCACCCTGGAAAGCTCCAAGACTGGACTAAGGAGTTAATTTTGCAAGGGAAGGACCTTGACAGAAGAGACAAACTAGTCTATGGAACTAGTTTTCTAATGATCCTGGGTGTTGAAGTATGGACCCAGGAGCATCAGCCCCCATGGGGACAGTGTGAGTTGGCCATGCTGCAGAGCAGAGTCCCTGGAAGAGGTAAAGTCTCTTTGCAAAGGGGATGTACCCATCAATTGAGAGCAAAGAGCACCAGCTACCACTGCTGAGCATCCATTGCTGTCAGTCTGTGCTCTCTGGAGGCCACACCTCACCTTGCCTTCAGCTGGGGGCTGGCTCACTGCTGGATGCATGAAGACCTTGGCACATTTCCCTGTGTCATGAAGTTTTATTGGTAGTGGGGCATCCTGGCTCTTCACTTGCTCTCTCCCAAGTCTCCACACACCTGCTTCCCCTGGTGTACCCCTGCATGGTTTCTGCACCAGCCTATCTTCATGGCCACGTTCCAGGTGGTTTTTGCACAGTGAAGCAACCAGAGGAGGCAGAGCCAAGAATCTGGTCCTGCTTCCAGTACCTCTGGGATTCACTCTCAGGGCAGGGAGAGGACCATCTGCACAGGCACGTTTGTGGAGGAGTTCCTAGGATGTTTCCCATCACTTTTTAGCTTAAGCTCATTCTCTGGATAGACCAGGAAAGCACCAGCCCCCTTGACAGCCTAAGATGCACGTGAGAATTTTCTTATGGACATGGACATCACCACAAGTAGCTCCAAGGACCTAGCACATTAAAATTAACTTTTGGACCTTGCTACCAGCTTGTCTCCTTGAGGGACAGCCCTGTCACTGGAGGTAAGATCTCTGGTCCTGCTGTGAGTCTGCTCCTGGCAGGCTCAGCTGGTCATGGTTAGTGCAGCCCTTCCCAGCTGCAGCCATGCCTGTCACCTGCCAAACCTCAGCCAGAGGTTTGCTCTGTGACAGAGCATCCACATCTATAAATGCATCTATCCTGACTGGTGCCTGGTGCCACCTGCTCCAAAAACTGCTAGTCCTGTTTTCTTCCTTACTGCAGGAGCTGCTTGTCCTTAGAGGTTTATGTCCATCCTTACTCATCCCTCCTTCAGGTTAAGTAATCTCAGTTGATTCACTGTTCCCCAAGTTCATCATCAGACCCCTGATCCTTCTCACTGGTTTAAAATAAAGCAATTTGGTTTTCTGTTTCACTGGGCTGCAGGATCCTGTGTTGGATCCCTCAGCACACCTTGGCTGCAGGAGGAAATCCATGCACTGGGTGAGGAGCCCCAGGGGGTTATGTTGGTCCCTCTCTGTGTGTGTGCCAGCTGTCTGTTCACCTGGATGAGCTTCCCCATCCCAGTGGGCTGCAGACAGCACCCTTGGGATGGATTCACTGTGGCTGACACTTCCCTTTCACGAGCATGGAAGGAGAAGCAGGGCAACGATCATGGAGTCATCAGGGCACAGCCCACAGCAGCCACATGAGCCTCTGTGGGTGATGGTCCCTCCTTGAGTGATGTTCCCTCTGCTTCTGAGCCTTGCAGCAGGCACCATGCAGGCTCTGGGTGCAGCAGTGAGGAAGCTCATGGTGCTCATGGCCTGTGCCCAAGCAGAGAAGGTGATGAGAAGATCACCCAGGAAGGGGAAGAGGGGGAAGTGTTCTGAGAGCAGCAAGATGACAGGAGTGGAGTTCAGCAGAGTGGTTAGAGGAGAATTAGGAGTGAGCAGAGCTGGGATCTGAGGCTGCCAGAGCATCTGGGGCTCAGACTGTGCCTTGTGTGCACCAGGGCACTCAGGACCACTTGTGCTGCCCACAGACCTGCTCTGTGCAGGAGATGCAGGATGAGGGGCTGGGCAGAGGGAGCCCCTACAAACACTGACATTCCTACGCTGCTTCCTGAGCCTTTGCTCTTCTAAACCAAACTATTCCAACTACATCCTTCTGCCCCCCCTGTAATTTCTATTCATGTCTCCCCTCAAGGTGAGGATCTGGCATCTCCTTGTCCATGTGACAATTGTCCTCTGGCTGCTCTCCTGCTGCAGGAGAGGTCCCAGATGGGACAGCATGTCCTGGCCAAAGCTTATGCAACATCAAGAGGAGCAAAAGCATCACAGCAGCTGTCTGGGTGCTGGTCAATACCCAGCCCAACAGCCTGTCTCATAGCTGTCAGAGCCCAGCACCCCCAGGGAAGCTCAGGGTATACCCCAAAGGACTCACCAAGTCCTCTTCTGGTTTGATTTTCAGGAGCACCAGAATGCTTCAGTGTAAACTTGCTGCTTTGCCTCTATCTAAAGCAAGGAGACAGGACTTTCCTCCTTGTTATGTCTTTTAATACCTGACATCCCAGGTCTTTTAATACCTGACATCTTTCCTGCCTCATGGGCTCTTCAGATTCCCTCTCCAGATACCTCCTTCATGATCCATGCTTTTTTTGGTGGATATTGAAGTGCAGAGGAAAGCACAAGACTGCAGGAGTGGTTATACTGGTCCTAAGGGAGCAAGGATCTGATTTACAGGGCGCAGTGCAGTGAGCAGCTCCTGTCACCATGAAATGCACTGCTCTGCACAGGAGCTTCATGGCAGCCCCACAGGACATGGGACATGACTGGGGCCAAGCAGATGCTCCCCAGTTACCTGGCACAGTTCTGTGTGCTACATGAGGCAAAGCAGTTTACACCCATTTACAGCTGGTCACCCCTATCCTATAAATCCCTGCAGCTCCCACTAGTTGCTCTTCTCAGTTTCCAAGTGCCTGGTCTCATGGAGATCCTGGAGCAGCCAGCTTGCCCAGCTCACCACGGTGGTCTTGCCCTCAGAAGGCTTGGATGGGATTGGAGAAGAGGGAACTGAGACATGGCTTGGGAAGAGGGTGAGGACTTTTGGTCACTCCCAGTGTGCAAGGAGCAGGGCAAGTGAGACTCTCAGTCTCTCTCCAGGCTCTGCTCTCCACCCCAACCACAACCAGACTCTGGGGGAAGGTGCAAGGTGCTCTGTGCTGGGAAGGAACACCATGATCCCAAGCTCCCTTCCTGCCTTAGCTTTTCCAGTCAGTAAAATGTCAGTAATATTTCCTTTCCCTATGGGAAGTTTTGGTTTATGTTATTATGCTGCCAACGAGGTGGCTGTGGAAGGCACCCTGCATTCACACTCCTGTCCTGAGGATGCAGAGAAGCCCACGGCTCTTCAGCAAACCAGTGCCAGGAAGGACACTTGTTCCCCATGGTCTCTGGGGAGATTGAGCAGATCTCAGAGCACTCTCAGAGTGAAACAGATGATTGTGAATGATTGCTGCTCCTGGGGGGTGCAGGGATCCACAACTGCATCTCCCAGTGACCTCAGCCTGTGGAGCCAACAGTATTGTTACCAAAAGCAATGTGAGCATCTCCTACAGCAAGAGCACGTGACATCCCAATGGGTTCCTGCAAACAAGCCAGGAGAGCATCAGAGCTTTTGAAAAGTCTAATGTTCCCAGTGAAATGAGGGCTGCCAGCACACCTGCTTTTAGGAAGCAGGAACTTCTTTAAATAAGATGCCCATAGCAGGGCCTGGATCAGCCAGGCACTGTGAGCATCAACCCTTCCTTCCCTGGCCTTGGATCTGGGCTGCTCCTCTGCATACCTCCACGGGAAAGGTTGGGGTGTTAGAGTAAATTTAAGGCAGGTCTGCATCCAGAGGGGTTGGTATGCCAGCCCAAGTGCCACCCTCTGTCACTGCACACAGGCTGGCTGAGAGCAAAGCAGGTTATCCTGAAGCATGGGGACACCAACCCTCACAAGACAGCCTGGAGCAAGCTTCTCCATACAACCACTTCCCAGCTGAAAATGCCCTGATCCTTCAGACCTCTCCTCCCTGTGGCATCACCCCTGAAAGACTCCCTCCTGGTGAGGCATGACAGGTGTCCTGTCTGCACGTGGGTGGTGGGGCAGAGGGAGCAAGTTCCTCTTCTCACTGCAGCCCACGGCCAGCGTGCTGGCTCTGTAAGGGAGGCATCACTCTTGTTCTCTGCATCAGCAGCTCCCTGGGCCTGACACAAATAGAAATTGATCAAAAGCGGCTTGAAAAGCTCCTGTGTTCCCTGAGCAGAGAGTTCCTCTTCTTGAAATTGGGTGGGAGAGCTGCGGTTTTCTCCTCAGTTCCTTTGATTTGTTGCCTAATGCAGGGGATGGATAAATCTCTAAGCCCTGAGATTTAGGGCAGGATTCATACTTTACATCTTCAGAAGACGTAGTAAACAGCCCTATAGTCTCTAATCCCAGGAGCAGGTTTGTACCTGCTCGCTCTGTATAAACTGGACCAGCTACAACAATTTCACATTGTGGCTGAGTTCAAAACATCCCCTTGGGGATGAAATGTTTATTGCAGAAGATTTTTAAGATGGTTCCTGAAAGCAAGAAAGGGACTCCCACCTCTACACCCTGCACAGACCCTGTGGGATGGAGACGTGGGTACAAAACCCAGTGAGGCTACACAAGCAGAGACCTGGGCCCAGAGGAAAATGCTCTGGGAGGAACTTGTTGGTAACCTTTGTCACTTAGATCTTCCTCACCAGACAGTCAGAGATGGGTGGCTGGCCCTCAGTGATGAGGAGGCTTTCCTTGCCCAGGGCTGGCAGTCCCCAGGCATGGCCTGATGGTCCAGCTGCACATCTCCTGTCACCCCCATGGTCAGGCTGGGCTCAGGCTGGTCAGGCTGCCCAAGGATCCCACCCTTCCCAGGGGAAGGTCACTACAGAGTCCTGCAGAAGCATCTTGGCCCACACAGAACGTTGTAGCAAGGGCAGGCTGGTTGCAAAGAGGCATCTGAGGTGGACAAAGCACAGGAGCTTTCCATGGCACCTGCCAGAGTGAAGATATCTGGACCTTTGTGTTGCTTTGACCCAGCCCCAAGACTCTGATCAGAGAAGATGGGGCCAGAAGATGTGGTCCAGACCCACACTGGGGAGATACCACACTGGGGCCTTTAGTGGGTTTTATGCAAAATGTGAACCTCTGCAGATCCTCCTGTGGCACACTGGAGGTGACATGTTCCAGGTTGGCTGTAGCTGAAGTGAGGAAGCAGTGTAGGGGGGACGGGTGTTCCTGGGTCCTCACTCACCGAGGGGCACGTTAGCCAGGGTGGGTTTAACAACTGACACCATGATTTGCATCCCCCTCTGGGGGCCAGTGGTGAGGGGAGGGGAGGAGGTGGCAGGTGGGGGTGGCTCTGCAGAGGGCAGTGAGTTACTTACAGAATCTTCAGGCTGTAGAGGCCAGAGAAAGCTTCCCCTGGGATCTTGGAGATCTGGTTTCCAGAGAGGCGTCTGCAGTGAAAAGAAGATAATGACAGTCCCTTGTCTGCAGAGGTTTAACAACTGGTGCATCTCACCACAGTTCCCTTGGGAAGGAGGCTGCAACACCTGAGCCATGGTCATGTGCTTGGGTAACCTCTGTGTATCACCTGCTCCTACAGCCTGGGGAACAGGCAAAGAAAATAATAGCTTATTATGCCTGCTAGACCTGAAACCAGGGTTTTCAGCATCAGTGACTCAGCTCATGGCTCAGGTCATTCCCTGGATACCTGCAGGAGAACCCCCTCCACAGAAATTACAGCACAGACTGCCTGTGAGATGGACCTCTGCTCAAGGGCACCTACAGACCCTGCTCTACACCAGACACCTGGCAGTGAGGGTGGAACAAGGGCAGAGTGGCTTTCTGCTCATGCATAGTCCTGGGAGGACCACCCCTAAATGATGGATTCTTAGCTGTCCCTTTTGTCTGGACACAGTCTGCTTCTGCATCCTGCAGGATCTCCTCTAACTTGTCCATCAAAACTCAGTGCCAATTGATTTGTTTCCACTCCCTCATTCCCAGCCCTGATCTGACCTTTGTGGTCACAGCTAAGACCCAGCTCCTTCAACACATGAGTGTGGTATCACTGCTGTGAAGGGAGACCAGAGAAGTGGGTAGAGATGGAGACTATGTGTAGGTGCTACAGCAGATCCAGCTCACCTCAGTACAGCTTCCAAAACCAGGACAGAAAAGTCAAAAGTGGTTCTCTGATGAGTTATAGCTGGACAAATATGTGGGAAGACAAGGATAGGGACAATGTGGCCTGGGAAGGCTGATGAGTGAAGATGAATGTGAAGGGATGAGAGAGGAAGACAAAGTGAAGAGCAACATCACAAAGGAGAGTGGGACATGGAACAAAGAGCAGGGGCACAACGTTCAGAACTGGCTGAGAGAATTTACCCAAGGAAACCTGTGGGGTTCCCCCTTGTACAGCAGCATCTGATCAGAGTACTCAAATTTTATCAAGGCCCAGATCAAGCTGGGACATTAACAGGGATTCAGACGTTTCACTGACATTGGGAATCGCATCACTGTCACCGTGACTTTCACTGATGAGGACAGTCATCCTGAGGCACCACCATGGGAGCCCGTGGTGGAACCAGAAATAAAGTCCAGGGCTCTCAAGTCTGGGAGAATCTTAGGAGAATCTTATTCTCCTGTTTCTCCCAAGAGGACAAACATGGACCAAGTCCCATTGCCCATCAGCCAGAAATCATGAGGACAGGTTCAAAAACCTGATCAAGATCCCGAATTACTACTGCATTAGTGCTTTGCTTCCCAATCCCCACGTGGTCAAGCAGAAGCCAAGGCTGGACTTCTCCACAGTCACAGGGTAAGAAACTTGTCTGTTGGCTTTGAGGTCCCAAAGGAGACAGACTTGGAGGGGATTACACCTCCCCAGAGGAGACACAGAACATAATTTGTGACCAGGCTCATCTTCACTCCCCCAGAAAGACCACATGAAGGTGGTCACAGAAGCTGGTGATCACGTTGTACTCACTGAGCACTGACAAAGCTCATTTCATTTTAGGTGTTTTCCTTGCAAAGGAGACAGGTGTCGTGGATAATCAGTGTGATCCCAGCTGGAAAGATGCAGTGAGGACTCTGCAAAGGTCATGGAGAGGATCTGAGCTGTTTTGGGGGCTACACTCACTGCTGGCAGAGCAGCCATGAGTGGATGCCCAAGCTTCTCCCTCCCTGATTCTCCCTTTGGGAATCTAGAGAAAATTGCTCCCATAATTAGGTTTCCGACAGCATAAACAGCACAGGGTCGTTTCTTTAATGTGTGTGAGCAGGTTGTAACCTGCCTCTCTGCAGCATGCAAGCTGCCTGGCAGGCTGGGCTATTTGTCACTTGGGGGCTGTGATTTGGGGTAATTGCTCCTTTTGATTGCTGATTTCCACATGGGAGGGAGTGTTGTCCAGGAGGCTGTTGTGCTTGCCTGGAGGGGAGGGGTTCCTGCAAGGCATCTCCAGCCTGCCCTCACCATCTGTCCTGCCAGGCTGAAATTGCTCTATGGGGGGGCTGTCTGTCCTCACCTCCCTGGAGCTCCTGTCTGTCCAGTGCCTTCACTGGCAGCAGTTCACATGTATTCACAGTTAAACGTGCCTCTTGACTTGTTTCCTTGTAGCTCTGCACCTTTATGTTCACCTTCCTGGGTGTGTTTGAGTGCTTGCCAGGTCCCTAAATGGATTTGGGACCTCCAGGATTATCAGAAAAGGGAGTGTGGAGCTTGGATGGAGCCCAGGCTGGGGCCCCATGTGCTGGTGGGATATGTGCTGAGCCAGTTTGTGGTATCACAGCACCACGAAAACAGAACATGAGTGGAAAAACAACTCTGTGGGAGATGTCCTGCTTTCACTAGGCACCATCTCGGGGTGAATTTAGAGGCACAAGGCATCCCCAGCCCCAGGAAGGGCAGCCATGCCTCCCTGTTGCTGCTGCTTCCACCCTTGTCCCTCTCACAACACTGAGACTGTGCTGCGTCCCTGGCTCACTTCTGGCCTCTGTCTCTTCTCTCTCCACCTTTACCTCCTCCCCACTTCCAGTGCAGCCCAGTTCCTCACCCCAAGAAGTGAAGCTCCAGGCTGAGCCATGGAGCAGGCACAGAGAGGCACCAGCTTCACCTCTTGAGGCAACTGCCAGTGCTGCTGGGGTCCACGCTGTGCTCTGCTCACTTGTATGCACACAGAGGCTGGGAGGTGGGAGATGTCTCTGTTCATGCCCCTAGGCTGAGGTTTTGCTCTCCTGGAGGGATGTGGCAGGGATGTGCACACAGGGTCTAGAGGTGTGGGCTTTGGAGGTTTGTTGTACCTCCCAGGACAGGAGCTGTGTGATGCTGTGAGCAGTAGTCAGGTGTCCCAGGCCAGGGAGCAGAGCTGTGACATCTCTCTGAGTGCAGGTCACGAATGGGTAGGTCTTGGGGTGCCCTATCCAGCAGGAGGAAGAGATGCACACTTCCATGCTGTTAGCCAGCTCATGTAAGAGAACCAAGCTACAAAAGGCTCCCTGTGTGTGACCCTTCATCTGTCCGTGGTCACTTGGCAATCTGACTAGTGCTTGGCTCCCTCTGTCCCTCTCACTGGAGCTCCCTCCCAGCCTGGCAGACAGGCACACAGTGAATATATCTCCTGAAGCCAGATCCCACAGGAAACCCACTGCAATGGCTCCTTCATTTCTGTTTAAAAGGGAACAGTAACATTTGAAGTGATGCTGCCAGGGTGGCTTCCCCTGAAGCAGCTCTTAAATTGCTCTGTCTATGGAGAAGGCTGAAGCAAATAACCACCCAAGAGAGACTGAGAGGTGACATTCCCTTGTGCCTTAAGCATGTGGAGAGAAGAGGAGCTACTCTTGCAGGGGTGAATGTCTGGGCCACAGCACACAAGCTCTGCTCCAGGCCTGGTCAGGTGTCTCTTTAGGACAGGCAGACTTGGTTCAGCTGCACGCCCTGCCAGAGGGAGAGAAAAAGCTCTGGATTTCAAGTGGCTGATGGAAGAAGGAGAGAAAGGGCAGGTGGAAGAGGAGGGTGGAAGCTGGAGTTTGCTGGCTTGCTTTGGAAAGCTCATGTGTTCGGTGGATTTTAGATCCTGCACCCCCCCCCCCCTCCTCCTTTCCCACTCCCGTGACTTCTGGGAACATTCCTCCAGGCTTTGATCTGCATTCCCAATACACTCCAAGTTGGAACAAACTCATGGTTTACCACCTCCTGGTTGCTGCAGTTCAGTTACCACAGGCTCCCACTCCCTCCTGTATCTTGGGCTCCTTGGTCATGCTACAACTTCCATGGCACGCCCAAAGGCTGTTTGTTGGGCATGATCGCTCATGTCATGTGCTCAGGCAACACTGTGATGCTCTTATCACTCACATTAGGAGGCAGGAACATTGCCCATTGGCAGGACAGGACAAACATGTGTGTCCATATCCCAGTGGAATTTTCCCCTTGCCAGAGCTGTATTGAGCATGTCAGGCTCCCCCTTTGATCTCCTGCTCTGGTTCATTTCTCAAGCACTAACACTGTCAAGGCAGAACCTGAGCCCAGATAAACTCTTCACGCTCCTGTCTAAACAGTGTCATCACACCAAGGCTGTGCCATCCCCTGGGCACACAGGGGACCAAGGGCCCCACGTTAGGCTGGGGTTTGTTCTCGTGCTGGTGCAGAACAGGAACGAAGCCAATGGAGTCCTGCAAGTGAGAACATGGCACATCTGAGAAAGCAGCCAGGCTTGGACTCTCCCTTCCCACACAGGAATCTGCAGCTGATCCTAGGCTGGTATCACCTGGAGCTTTCTCTAACGTGGTCTTTATGGCCTTACTCCATCCCTGAGGCTCAGACTATGCAGGCCTGTTTCTGTGCTCTCTGTACCCCCACCAAATGCCTGTTCCAACTCGATAGGTTGATGGCATTTCTTTCTTTTGTTTATGCTCTTCAAGCCAGTTCTCAGCCCACACGAATGTTCATCTGCAAGCTCGTTTGCATTGATTTGCCAAGTAAGATTTAATAAGGCACAACTCCTTCATGAACAACCCAAGACAGGACACTGAAAACCTTCACTCCACCCCCCGGTAGTATAAACTGTCAAGGTTTTCAGGGGAGGTTTGTTCCCCTCAAACCTTCAGAGCAGTTTTGACTTTTGGGTCTACTCTGGGGTCCCACTTGGGGTACTCAAGCACAGAGCTAGTCATTTGGAAGGCAGTTTTCAGGACAATTGGGGCCAGCTATCCCCACTTGCAGGGATTTTTCAATTACTGAACAGTATCCCCAGACTAAGTGGAGTAGAAAAGGAACTGAAATCTCTAAATTTTTACCACATTTTGAAAGTTACTTGGGTCCCTGCAGTATCTTGGCTTAATTTTGCAAAGGGCATGATGGAAGACCCCTTAGAAGCCCTTCTCTTCTGTCCCCAACTGCACCTTAGCCAACATCTGCCTCCATGGCATACCAGATTGCACAGGGATGATCTTTGGAAGGCTTCATCTGAGCAATTACCCTTTAACCGTCTCTGTGCTTTTGCCCATCTATTGACTCTGTCAACCAGGATGTCAGAAAGTCCTGGGATAGTCCCCTTGCTGCTAACAGGTTGCAACCTGCTGCTTTCTCCAACACAGGATAGCCATGGTGTCCAAGCATTCAGGGGACCTGCAGCTCCTCACCCACAGCCATCTGGAAATGGAGAGCTGTGTCAGGCAAGACACCTACCAAAGGAGCAGGGATGCTGCCTCTCAGCACAACAAAGCAAGGTCATGGCCCTACAAGGATTTATCTCTCTCTCTCTCTCTCTCTCTCTGAGAGAGACCTCTCCATCCTGCAATGTCATAGGAACCCACTAAAGCTGCTCTCCTGGGAGCACCCTACTTCTAGTCCAGACATGTTACTGCTCTGCTCCAGGAAAGGCTTTTCACCATGGTGCCAGCACACTTGAACATTGCCCAGAAATGTCAGCACCCTTGTACACAGCAGAGCTATCACTCCAGAAGGAGTCATGCCCCAGAGCCATCCTTACTGCAGTGCTGCCTCTTACAAGAATGGGGTTTCATTGGAGTGCAACCCTGTGCTGGGCAATACCCCCAAAGATGGATGTTTCCAGTGCCTGGGAGCTGATGTAGGTAGCAGTGGGTGCTCCAGCACTGGGCAGGGGGCCACTGCAGCAATGCTGGTGCTCTGCAACCCCTGATGCCCACCAGCCCTTGCACCCACACTGTGAGGGGAGTGAGAAGGAGGGGTTTCTCCCTGGTGCAGGGGAGGAGGAGAGGGCTGCAGTGCTCACAGCATCCATGCTTCCATTTCATTCCATTTTGCTTCCATGCTGTTCCTTGGACTCCCACCCCTTGAACTGCAGGAGCTGCCTGGGAAAGGGAACAGCCTGTAAGGGGAGGCTGTGGTGTGGGTCCTGAGCTTGCTCTGCCTTCAGCAGTGCAGAGGCACGGCACTCCCCGTGATGGTGAGTCCTGCTGCCCTGGGGGCCTGGGAAGAGGCAGGTGAAAGAGCCAGTGGCTGGGAAGGGGTCTGATCTTGCCGCTGTGCCCCGAAGCAAGAGGTGAATGGCAATGAACACCTGCCTTTGGCTGCAGTTTCTCCTCTTGGCACCAAGTGCTCATGTTTGGATTCAAAGCCTGGTAACAAAGCCTTTGCCGGTGAACACATTTCAACATGTTATTATTCCCAGGCTGGCTTTCAAGATCCTCTTTCTATTCCTTCTGTACTGATTGCTCTTGTTTCTCTTGGCTCCCAGCTCTGGCTTTTCAGGCTTCATTAACTGGAATTTATTAGCAACTTTAAACAACCTTCCTGCTGCCAAAGAAAGAGAGAAAAGAAAAAAGAAAGGAAAAGAGAAAAGAAAAGGAAAAGAAAAGAAAATAAAGAAGAAAAGAAAAGAAAAGAAAAGAAAAGAAAAGAAAAGAAAAGAAAAGAAAAGAAAAGAAAAGAAAAGAAAAGAAAAGAAAAGAAAAGAAAAGAAAAGAAAAGAAAAGAAAAGAAAAGAAAAGAAAAGAAAAGAAAAGAAAAGAAGGAAAGGAAGGAAGGAAGGAAGGAAGGAAGGAAGGAAGGAAGGAAGGAAGGAAGGAAGGAAGGAAGGAAGGAAGGAAGGAAGGAAGGAAGGAAGGAAGGAAGGAAGGAAGGAAGGAAGGAAGGAGAGGGAAGGAAGGAGAGGAGGAAGGGAAGGGAAGGGAAGGGAAGGGAAGGGAAGGGAAGGGAAGGGAAGGGAAGGGAAGGGAAGGGAAGGGAAGGGAAGGGAAGGGAAGGGAAGGGAAGGGAAGGGAAGGGAAGGGAAGGGAAGGGAAGGGAAGGGAAGGGAAGGGAAGGGAAGGGAAGGGAAGGGAAGGGAAGGGAAGGGAAGGGAAGGGAAGGGAAGGGAAGGGAAGGGGAAAGGGAAGGGAAGGGGAAAGGGAAGAGAAAGAAGAGAAGATGGGATGGGACTGGTAGGGAAAATCACTTTGCCAGGACCACACAGTGAGTAAGGAGTTAGAGCTGGAGAAGTGCTGGTGGCCTCAGCTGTGCCCCAAGCGCAGTGTTGCCTCCTGTCCCTTGTGTGACATGGCTGGCTGGGCTCCACAGGGGACCAGAACCAATGCAGAAATGTCCCATGGGTCACAGCCTGGATTGGCATCATGGTGTGGCTTGGGTGATGGCTTCATTGTCCTCAAGACCCTCAGGTGCCACCTTGCTCTGCCTTGTTCCTTGCATGTCCCCACCCAGTGTGGGTGAGTGCAAAGGACTGACATACTCAGGCTGGTGTGGAGTCACTGAGCTCCACAGCAGCCTGAAGAATGTGCAAGAAGGCATTTTTGTCCTCAGGTGCCCACTGGACACGTGCTTCATACGTGCATTTTTGCAGCTTGCTTTCCCCTTCCCATTTTCCTGCTTTCCCTTTCCCACTCTGTTCCTCGGCTGAACCCCAGCTCCATGCACAAGCTGAGCCTCCAGTCCAGCTGCCTCTGGCTTTTGTGAACCTTCTCAAGGAGATGGTGCTAAAGCAGAGGCACAGAAAGAGGAGGAAGAAGTAAGAAGTGTGAACCACCAGCTCTACTGGATCTAACGAGAGGAGATCAGCAGAGCAGGAGAGGGGGACTATGAGGAGCTCATGGAAGAGGCAGAGGAACATGGACCTTCTCTGACTGTCAAAGATGAGGGTTACAGATGACATTCATATGTGTTTGGGGGCCAGGGGTATCAGGACTTTCTGGGCTGTTTATGAGCATTAGGCCAAGGGAAACATGTCACTAAAATATAACATTTTCAGGGGACCTGAAAAGGACATTTGAAAATCTGTGTTGAATTTGGCAAATGGCTTTGCTGAGGAATCTGTTAATGCCCAAGCATCTTCTTTGCAATAAAGCAAATATTTGAAATACCCTTTTCTTTCCAAGTTTGACCCAAAGTAAAAAAGTAAAATTTAAGAAATATCCTGAAAAATAATGCAACTCTTTCTCTTTCAGGTTAAAATAACTTCTTTTGGGTTGACCAAAGGCCCACAACATGTTTTGGTTCACCTTGAATTGAATTATGCAAATTTTATCTTCAGTTGCTCCAGCCTGTTACTCATCCAGTTTATCAGGGGAAGGTAACAGCACCTGAGACAGGCTGGAGCCTTAAGGTCACATGAAATATCTGGAGATGAGAAACCTGCTGAAAGGTTTTGATCTCCCTGAAGATGGGCACTTGCAGCAAGGATGAGCTGCAGCAGAGACATCATTGTCAGCCCTTCTCTGCCTGGAGGTCAGGAGGCCAGTCAGGCAACTCTTCCTCCTCCCCAGGAGGCATGAACACTGAGATACTTGGGTTGTCCCTCATTGCTCAGAAGGGTTTTCTGGTCTTCCCTCAGTATGTCCATCATGGGGATGCAGGCAGAAGGCTTGGTCTCCTGTGCTACATGCCACCCCAGCAGACTGAAGGGCATCTCTCCTGGGTAGATGAAATCTGCAGAGATTTGAGCTGTAAAACTTGAACAAACTTCTCTTGAGGGCATGTAAACAGCCAGCATTTGTTTGCTTGGTTCTTGTGCACAGCCTGGCACAGAGGGTGATCCCATCCTGAACGTCATAGTCCTGACATGTTTTGGGATGAAAATTTGCTAAAGATTTAAGTGAAAAGGGCAGTTTCCATTTCTCCTCCTAACTGTGATGGTTTTTCCTAGTCAAAATACCTCTGCTTTCCAAGGGAGGACTTGTGGCATTTTGAACCTCTAGCAAAATTTTCTCTAACAGCTTCCAATTCTTTTTCAGATTTTCCTGTTTAATTTTTTCCTCTTCTTCTGTGTTGTTCATAATTATTTTTGGCTGTGGGAAGCTGGCTACTTTGGAGCCTATGAATATTTATTCATTGCTGGTGGAGACTGTTCTGCTTGTACATGACGTAATCAGGACATGATTGCTTGCAGCAAGACAACAGGTAATTGTGGACACATACTCTGTGCGTGGAAAGCTGTACCATGAATGCTTTGGGTGTCCACACCTCAACATAGATATGGACACAATGGAAAGAGAAAGGGTGCAAGGTGGATGCAAGGTCTTGAAAAATCCTCCTCCTTGGGGAGCTCTGGCTCCAAAACTAAGGAAGGAACAAAAAAATTACTCCTGTTCAGTTGGTAAGTGAGTAATGGGGAGGGGAATTTGGGTAGCTGGGGTCCTTACAAGTCTGATGAATAGAAACTGCAGACAGATGAAGAGAAGTTGCAAGACCATTTGAACTTAAAAACCTATAGTATGATTTGGTAATTATGAGATTTGACCTGTGGTGGGAATAATGGATGTTGGTATCTTGTCTGGTCTCCTCAGGCAAGACTGAATGTTCAGAAAAGTAACTTTGTCTTTGTTTGTGTGTGTCCACATAGGTGTGTACACTCATCTGCACACTCTTCCATAAGTGCACAGACAGACAGGGCTTTCTGCTCTTGGCAGAAGTGCCTGGGCATGGCCAGGTTGGATGGGGCCTTGGGCAACCTTGTGTAGCTCCAGGCCTGGAGGTTGGTGTCCCTGCCTGTGGCAGGGGGTTGGAGCTCTGTGATCCTTGGGGTCCCTCCCAACCCAGAGCAGTCTGGGATTCTATGGCACACTGTCACACTGCACCATCAGTTTAGACAGGTCACTGCAGCCTGTGCACATCACTGGTGTTACACTCAGTGCTGGATGCTGACGATTCAGGGTGGCTCCAGTGCAGAACATGTGGGCTCATACATCCAGGAGATGAAAATGCCTCTCTCTGTTCAGGACAGCACAAACACCTGTCTTGTAGGAAATTCTGGCATTTTGGAAGATGCCATTTGTGAAATGTTGATGCCACAGATGGTGGTGGCTGCAAGAACTCATTCAGTAGCATCAAAGTGTTTCACTTGGATTAAGCTGCAGTGTTACATGTACAGCAAGTTTACAAAACAGCCATTAAATGCAGCATTAATATTAGTATTTCATGTGATCTAATAACAGTGTTTTCAAGATACTGTGTTTTCCAACAGAAGCTGTTGTGCTGAAAGCAGCAACAGCCTGAGAACAACACCCGAGGTATTTCTCATGGTCAAGTGGAATAAGACAATGCAGGTACAATTCACCCACACAGAAATGGCCACCCTCAACATTCTGTCCCCCAGGCTCCTGTTTTTGGGGCTCCCAGGAGATTCCAGTGATTCCTAATGCCAGTGGTTAACTTTCACACTTCGGGAAGTGGTGCCACTCCTTCACTGACACACTGCCACGTGCTGGTCCCTGGGCATTGGGACTGTTGCTGCTGTGTGTGAGTGTGCCATGGCCACAGCACACAGTGGAGCATGATGGGGCACCTCAGCCTTTGGGACAAATTTATTTTGCTTTGATTTCCCAGGCTCATTGCCATCTGAATTACAAAGTGCCCAGCAGCTTATGAGCCTCTAGATTTCAGGAGGCTGGGAAGAGGATGCTGTATGCAGAAGGGTGACCAAAGGTCCCTGTGTGCTGGGGGTGCAGTGTTAATTTTTGCATAATGGATTGGTTCCTCTTTAATCTTGGCTTTTGGCACATGCACCATCTCAGCCTAATGGTAATGACCTCATCAACCCCCTGAACTAGAGTAGCAAATGGACCTTCTCCCAGCATGCAGCCTCCTTCCATCTCAGCCTATGGCCACAGTGAGGATGTTGGGGGTTGCTGCCAAAGCCAGGGGCACCTCCCCAGTGTCCCATCACCACCCCAACCCCACTGCTCTGCCCAGTGCATCCACCTCATACTTACAGCTCCTCCAGGAAGCGCAGGTGACGGAGGGTGCTGGGCTGCAGCCTGCTGATGTTGTTCATGCTCAGATCTCTGGTGGGGAGGAAAGACAGAAGCCTCTGATCAGTCACACAGGGGTGTGGACAGAATAAACCTCAACACCAGGCTCTGTGTTCTCTCTCTGCTGAGAGGGGATACAAGAAGCCCAGCAAACAGCATTTCAGGATTAGTGTTTTCTCACAGCCCAGGCTCTGCCCACAAAGGGATGGAGTAACCAGAGAGGCACTTGCTCCTTCAGGGTGCTCTGAGCTCCTCCAGGATTTGGACATTTCCAAACAGTACAGGCAGTATTAGTGTCTCACAGCTTTTGCAGAGAGAACAGGAAGCCCAGTGATGCTGGAGTAGCACAGTGTGTCCTCAGGCCCAGAAGTATCTCTCTGTGACTGCTCACACCAGACACCACAAGGGGCTTTTCAATGGATTGACAGATGCTTTTGAGGGAAGTGTGAGCCATGGAAGAGGTACATCCCACTGGACAGGCCTGCTCTACTGGGAAAACTAGAGAAACTAGAGAAAACACCAGGAATGAGGGATAGAGGTTGGCTCTGTGGGTGACAAACTCTGAGTTTATGGAGTGGGAGGACCGGACTCTGTCTCATTGGGCTGGTCTCAGTCTTTGCCATCTCCAGCTGAAGGCTCATGTCCTGTCTCCTTAGGGTCTGACAGACCCTCACAGAGGAGACTGTGCCATGATCCAAGGGGTCTGCTGAGCCTTCAGCCCTTCCTACATTAGGGAGTCACTGTGAGCTGTCATTATCTTAGGGTGTGAGCATTGCAGTTTCATGAGCCCTACTGAAGATAATCCTGGAAAAGTTTGGGGGTTTTCTTTACAATTTTCCCATCTCCAAAAAAGTGGTGGAAAAATCCCCAGAAGACCTCTGAAAATTCAAAGTTATCTTTTCAGAACGAATGCAAAAAATAAAGTTACTGTCTGCATTGCTCTGTGTCCAGCCCTGCATTCTCTATTTGGATCATCCCAGGATACAATAGAAGGGTTAAAATATTACTTTGTGCTGCTTCTATTTTTATTTTTAACTCCCTAAGGGCAGTTGCTACTTAGCACCCATTAAAGCATCTTTTTTCCCTACATCAAAGTGTCTCCTGTTTATGTTGTAATGAATCGGTCTGATGTTTTGACATGTTGTGAAACAATGTAAAAAGAATGAAAAATAACGTAAAATGAAAGGTGATGAAACAAAACAGAGACCTGCAGCATCCAGGATCTTGAGACTCTGGGGAGTAGTCCTGCAGTTGCTTCCTGTGGCGGTGTAGAGAATAGTCCTTTCTCACCACAGGAGACACTTTTCAAATTCACTGAGCTGCATTTTGGGTGCCCAGCCCATTCCTAGGGATGACAGGGACAGACCCCTGTTCTGCACCCCTGGGCAGGAATGGGTTGCAGGGATGGAGAGACCCTCAGCATCAGTCCTACCCCGCAGCATGTCAGTATGTTGCTGGTAGCAATGGGGAAGTCAAAGATGTTTTGACCCCTTCTTTCCTCCCCCTTGATCCACACCCTGAAGAGGAACAAAGCACACTGGTTTCTGAAGAAATCTTCCAAAAGGCAGAGAGGAAATAGCATTATCCCATCACTCTGATACCCTCACAGATCCACCTCGCGTGGCTGCTCTCCAAGAGCCCTGCTACCCTCCTTCTCACCCTCTTGCAACCCTGAGGCTCCTGGAGATGGGCAGGTCTGAGGGAAGGGGCTCTCTCCCACTGTCTCTTAGGGAAGTGAAGAAAAATGCAGCCCTCATTTCTAAGGCTATTACATTTTGGGTCATTCTATTTCAAACTCACTGGTGTCTTGGGTGTTTTGGGTGTTTGGATGCTCTGGTGGTTTGAAGTCCTTCAGGACTTGAGCGCAGCACATCCACATCCACACTCCTGATACTGAAAAGGGGAGGCATGTAGTGCAAACCCTGGTAGTGGTCTCCTAACTAATGGACAACAAGGCAAATATGAGGCCAATGAGCAAGGTGTCTCACAGGGGCCTCACACCAGCTCCTCCAGAGCAGTGGACATCACACCTTGCTTGATGTTCCTGGACTCACCATGAGTGATGTGAAGATAGCATGGGGGGGGGGGGGACAGTGCAAGGGAAGATGGTGTGAAGGAAGAACAAGTTCCCCCAAGGGCTGGAAATGAACTTCCTGACCACAGGCCTGGACCCAGTGATTCTGCTCGCCACAACCATGCAGAATGTTTCTCCACAGGCTTTCTGTCCATGCTTGTGTGAAAGCTGAGGCACAGGATTCTTGCCTGAAGTGTTGTGGGAGTAAGTATTTGACTTATTACTCATGTAGAAATGTTGTTGACTTGTTGCTGTGTTTTCCCAAGCTCGTGCTTTTCCTCTTAGTAAGGCTGCTTGTGTTATGTGCATCCTCAGTGCATGCAACAGTGGAAATGCTTCCTGTCAGAGTAATCAGAGAAGCTATTTATCTATCCAAGTGTTTGAGGGTGGTTATTTCAATCATTTAGTTGATTTTATAAGGAACCCATGGTATTTGAAACTTGGATTATATTTTTTTTAAACTACATCTGGGATTAGGGATTGATGGATTAAATGGGTTAGGGATTCTTCTGACCCTTCTCAGCTTTGTCAATGACTTTGACTTTCCAAAAGTAGCTCTTTTGAGTGACTAGCCTCCAGCAGGGTCAAACAAAAGTTGGGTCACTCACATCTAAGCATGGCTATTGTCATGTGCACTGGAGAAAGCACTACCAAGATGGGGACTGTACCACAGCAGGCATCATGCACAAAGAACATAATGCAGATCTCAAAGACTAAAAAGACTAAACTCTAAAAGGAATTAGAGATGGAGGAGAGGAAATGGGGTCCTGCAGCCTCACCCAGAATAGGACAAGCAGAGGAGCTGTGCAGATTCTTGCCTCTGCCATGCTGCATTGGCACACTGGGACAAGCCATCCCTCTCCTGTCCCAGAGCTCCCCTGTTCCTCTTTCCCCAGTGACTGGCAGGTCTGTCCTCTGTGCAAGCTGTCAAATAAATCCAGGAATCCTTTTAATGTCAATTCATTGTGCATGGCTGTGGTCTGAAATGCTGACAGCAAGGTGAACTACTCTACTACTCCTGGAACTGAAACTGTTCTGGTATCACCCCCACTTACTCATGAAGTCATGTCTTTTAAGGCACTAAGTGTTGAAATTACCTATGCTTTCAAATGGCACTGCACCAAAGCCATCATGGCTATAATTAGTGTGATTTAACACACACAACCCCCACCCCCCCACTAATTCTAAACATTTATCGTAAGCATTTTGAACTTGTACCTGCAGGAAAACTGAGACACAGTTCATGGAAGCTGAGCTCATGTGATTCAGCCTCAGACCTTACAACTCCTCTGGCCCTCGAGGGGTTCCTTCAATTATTTGCTTTGATGTCGCCTTCTTTCATGAACAACCTTTGATTGCTCACTGATTACCTGATCTTCCTTACCAAAAACCGATGTGACACACACACATGCTTTGGCTACCCCAGAAGGGCTGTCTGCCACGCTCTCTACCGGTGCTATGAGATGGTTACCACAGTATTTTAGTTCAGGGATCTTATACACTTTAAAATCAAAGGAGTTTATCTCTGGCATAAGTGCTCAGGCAGGTGGAACACAGGCCGTGGGGCTCTGAAACATGGAGCTGTGGGTTCCCCTGTGGGGAGCAGCACAGTTGCAGCAGACACTGTCCAGGTCTGGTGAAGCACTTGCAGGACCCTCTAGAAATGTGTGCTCTTAGGCCAAAAGTGATGATTTTTGGACTACAATATGTAAGGCTGCATGAAGGGCTCCCTACGGTACTTGCCCAAGGTAGGCCTCAGCACTAGGCCCAGGATGTACCTCTGTGGACAGCAGGACTAAAGTCTTTCACACAAACTCAAGGTGTCTAAAATCTGCCCACAAAACAGAGGAGACATGACCCCTGCCTGTCACCCCCAAAACTCCTGACAAGCCTCTTCCCTGACTATAAGCAACTGTTTCCCCAGAGATGCGCATGGATGTGAAATAACACAAGCAGATGTCAACAGACCTAAAGCACAACAGGTTGGGGCTCCGCTGGGGTAACACAAAGGGATTGTGGCTGCTCACTCAGGGGGGTTTGAAGGTGAGATTTGTGGTGGTAAGGTGGTAAGGCTGAGGCCAAGCACATAACCTTGAGAGTCAGATGTGCATCTGGCTCGAGATCTGCAAAGTGCACATGACTGGCAGAGAGATGGTGCCGGGAGATTTCCTCCAAAGAAGCAGCTCCCAGCCATGGCTGGAGAATCACAGCATCATTGAATCTTTAAGGTGGGAAGAGACCTCTAAGATCATCAAGTCCAACCATCTGCCCAGTATGTCAACTAAACCATGTCTTGGATTTTCTGAACCCCTCCAGAGATGGTGACTACACCACTGCTCCAGGCAGCCTGTCCCAATGCCTGACCACTCTTTCAGAAGAAAGTGAAGAAACTTTTCCTAATACCCAACCTAAACCTCTCCTGATGCAACTTGAGACCATTACCTCTTGTCCTATTGCTAGGCACTGGGCAGAAAAGACCAACCTTTACCTCACTACACCCTCCTTCCAGGTAGCTGTAGAGAGCAATCAAGTCTCCCTTCAGCCCCCGCCCCGCCATTCTCCAGTCTAAACCCACACATTCCTTCAGCTGCTCCCCATCAGACTTGTGCTCTAAACCCTTCACCTGATTTATTCCCCTTCTCTGGACCTGCTCCAGCACCCCAACATTCTTCTTGTAGCAAGGGGCCCAATCCTGAACACAGCCCTCAAGGGACGACCACACCAGTGCCCAGTACAGGGGATGGTCACTGCCCTCGTCTTGCTGGCCACACCATTGCTGACACAAGCCAGGATGTTGTTGGCCTTCTTGGCTACCTGGGTACACTGCTGGCTCATGTTTAGCTGGCTGTTGACCAACAGCCCCAGGTCCTTCTCTGCCAGGCAGCTCTCCAGCCACTGCCCAAGTGGAGACATTTCACAGCCATCTCTCTACTACAGAGGGGCAGAAAGTCTGGTCACTAGCTTCTGTGCCCCAAGGTGTTCTCCATGGGTCCCTCTGTCACTCAGCATGACAAGAAGCCTCTGTCCTCCTGCTATGAGAGCAGGGGAGTTATCTGCCTTCAAGCAGATCTTTGACCTACAACGTTTCTGCAAGCTCAGGGTGTGGGTAAAGGGGCAGACCTTCAGAGAGTGGGGTATTCCATGGCTTCTTTCATACCTCAGTGAAACCCCATGCATATGGAAACAGCTGGAATCAATGACAGACATTGCCCAAATCACTGGACAGGATTTCCAGTATTTAGGGAAATGGACCTTCTGGTCCTGTAAGGAGGCAAGATTGCCTCAAAGAATTGATCTGACTGCTCTCCTCAGGTTTTGAGCCTACAGGAAACTATTAAGGATCCCAAATGGTGACTCAAGCCCTAAATTGCCCTGCTTCACCTTTTTATTTCTGTTTTTCAAGATGTTCAGGATATTAATGTACTCTCTTCCCAGCACAGACTCAACCCAACTCCTCACAATGTTGGTGCTGAACACATGGATTCCTGGGCCACAAAAAAAGACCTTTCTTACACTCAAGCAGTCAGGCAGAAACTTTTATGACTGTGAGGAGAAGCTAATGACCTGGTATCCTCTTGATTAATTAATTGCACAATTACTGCATTAAGGGCACCCAGTCTGATTCTTGGGCAACTGTACAAGCCAGACCAAAATTCCCATCCTCATCCTTGAAAGGTCCAACACCAGACCTGTTCTTGCAAGGCATGAAACGCTCTTATCTCTGAAATCACTAGGATATCAGCCATGCTCTACCTATCTTCTGGCCACTCTCATTAACTTCCAGTGAAAAACACACAATTACACCACCTTTAGAAAAGAAGCCCAAAGGCAATAAACGATGGTTTTAGAAATTCTTCAGATTATACTAGAGTGATTCATAAAGGTTCTTGTTATCTCCTTTCCCCTTTATCTTGAAATCTCCGAGGTCACCACAAAGTGCTTGGGGTAATGCTGGGGCTGATGATGGAATGGTACTTGGAGCCATAGAGCCAGCTGAAATGGTTCCTAAAAGCCTGCAGGTTGCAAACTACACTAAAGGTAGTCTCCATGAAGAGAAGGAGCAAGGGAAGATAAAGAGATCAAAGCAGGAAGAGCTATTTGCGTTACACCATATCTACAGGCACCAGCCCGGCTTCAATCCCATATCACTGCAATAGGCAAGAGCAGAACGTGTTTCTACTCCCACCACTCCACGTTTGAAAATAGATCAGTCATCTTAGATCATCCTCCATGTGTAGGCCCTCCCTGAGATCTCCACAGTGTTTCAATAATAAAGACTCAGCCAAGGCCAGTTTGCCAGGGTGAGATTAAGCCCATCCCTGCACCAGCAAGTCTTCAGAAGTCTGGTCTGTGCAGTGACCTACAGCAAGCACAGCTCTGATGCTGCTCTGGGTCCTCCACTTACAGGTCCTCCCATAGCTGCCTGGACTCTGCACCATGCTGTGTGCCCTCCATGATGGAAAGATGAGGAGTTTCTGTATTTCACTGGCAAACCACTGAAAAGGGGCTGGCTGATTCCTCCTGCATCCCATACTTAAGATATTTATAAACATGAATAAGGTCCCCCCCTTAGTCTTCTTCTCTCCAGGCTGAACAGCCCCAGCTCACTCAGCCTTTCCTCACAGGGGAGATGCTCCAGGCCCTTCAGCATCTCTGTCCCTCCTCTGGACTCTCTCCAGGAGATCCCAGTCTGTTTGATCCCAGGGAGCCCAGAACTGGACACAACACTCCAGGTGGGGCCTGACCAGGGCAGAGCAGAGGGGGAGGATCCCCTCCTGTGACCTGCTGCCCACACTCCTCCTGATGCCCCCAGGATCCCATTGTCTCTCTCAGCCCCCAGGGCACACTGCTGGCTCATGGCCACCCTGTCACCCACCAGCACCCCCAGGTCCTTCTCCACAGAGCTCCTCTCCAGCAGGTCACCCCAGCCTGTCCTGATCCCAGCAGTTTATCTTACTCAGAAGGTGAAAAAAGATCTTAAGTCAGAGGGAAAAGAGCACTTAATATTCTAGATACAAGCTGATGACTTTAGGCCCAAGTCCTTGACCTCATGGTGAGGGAACACTTTCCCACTGACAAGATGGGGCAGAAGAACCTCCCTTGCACTTCCTTTTCTTAATGTGGTTTGTGGCACTATTTTAGTCACGACTCTGGAAGCTGCTGCTGAGACAGAGAGCTACATTTGCAGGCTGGGGCTTTCAGAGAAACTTAAGTAAGGCCCTAAAAACTGCAAACCATAAGAAGGGGACATCTGAAGAGTGGCTGCCTCAAGAGGAGAAAATCATGTCATAGCCTAACACCTGCTTGGTGATGAGACAGGATCCAGGCTTTGCTTCTCCACTCACTCGTCTTGGGGTAGGTGTGCTCCATGCCAAAACAAGTCAGAGAAGGAACTGTCATGTCATGACAAGGCTGAGTAAATTGAAAGCACTCAGGCACAACGGAAGGCAGTAATTCACTCTGGAGCAGGACTGAATGGTCTGGCACTACAGATGATTTATATTTTGACTTGGGCTTGGCAGGTGCTTTTATGGAACAGAAGTTTGGTTTTCTATTGTTTTCAACTTGTCCCAAAGAAGTTCAAACCATTTTGCCTTGTGGCATGACCAATGATAAACCATCTCAGCTGGGAAAGAATCACAGACTGTTAGGGGTTGGAAGGGACCTCCAAAGATCACCTCGTCCAACCTCCTTGCCAGAGCAGGGTCACCTAGAGTAGGTCACACAGGAAGGGCATAGAAATGCACAAAATTGCCCTATTCTGTTTCTTGGGGGTTGGGTATTGCTAGGTGCTGCTGTGGAAATAATACTGGTGCTGATCAGACATGGCCAGGCTCTTCAACATCCTGCACCATGTATCTGGGTGGTTTGGCAGAAACAGTGGGGCTTGAGTGAGGGTTGTACTCCTCTCCTGCCAGTTCCCTCTGTGTGCAGTCTGAGACCACACTGACATGTGGTCTGAGAATTAAAAGACAAGCTGAGACCATGTGCTCCCAACACTGTGGCAGGAGGCCAGACATGTCCTTGCAGTGTGGCTGACCTGGCATGGGTGTCCATGGTGGGCTTTGCAGAACTGGCCATGATGGGCTGCAACATGCTGTCTGGTGGTGGCTCATGCAAGGTGATGGCCAAAGCTAATGTTCTTGAAGCCTGATGCTGGCCACCCAGTGTTCGAAGCAGGGAAGGGCATGAAGGGGGCTGGTGCACCACCAGTCCTGCCCTCAGAGTGTGGCTTCACCATTTGGCTCTGGATATTGGATCCCTACCTCGAGCCCCATGAGACAAAGCTCTGATGTCAGAGCCTTGGGGGTCGATGAGCCTCTGTTGGTGCCCAGGCCAGTGTTAAATGTTCCTCTTCATGAAACTCTAAGTAAAGGAAGTCTCCAAAATAAAAATATTTGTTCCTGCCTTCCTTTTCCTTTTTTTTCTTTATAAAGGAAGAGTTATTTGCACAGACTGAGAAGGGAAATAGGACCTTAAAGAAGCAGAATGGGCTCTGGGGTGGGATTCACAGCCCACACCAGTACCAATGGCTGACCTCACACATGGAGAGGGAAAGTGAAAAAACCCCAACAATAGAGTTTGAGATAAGCCAGAAGTATAAATAAAACTTAAAATAGCTTTTTTATTATCATTTAAGTCCTTTATCTAGAGCTTTGCAAAAACTGAGAAGCACTGGCCTCCCTGGTGGTGTTGGGGCAGAAACCACAAGACTAATGCTCTGAGCAGGGATAGGATATTACTGGATGACTCCCACTGTTCTCTGCAAGGGGTGTCAAAAGCCATGGCATGACCCTGGGACATGCAATCTGCCTGTTGGCCTTCCCCCACCACTTGGGCACAAGTTATGTTCCACACCCTGATGCTCCCATCTCATCTCTGGGCTGGGGTGGGAGAACAATGTCCATGAAGTACGGGGAATGAGCTGCTGACCAGACAGTCTACCTGCCTGTCTCCATCTGAGAGCCTGTTGACAATGTCTATGCAAGAAGGGGTGTGCTAAAGGGTGTACATCTTCTTGAAACTTCCTGTTGGTTTTCTAACCAGCTCATGCAACGACCTAAACGTGTCCAAGGACATCACCTCAGACAGCTGTAAAACTCAGCAACACAGAGAGGACGTGACAGTGTTGTACAGCTGCAACCAGTGCACCCATACTGGGTTAAACCAACCTCTTACTACTTCAACATGAGGAAGAACTTTTCCCCAGTGAGGGTGAGGGAGCCCTGGGACAGGCTGCCCAAGGGGTGTGGAGTCTCCATCTCTGGAGAGATTCCAGCCCCGTCTGGACGCCGCCCTGTGCAATATGAGCTGGGGAGCTGCTTTGGCAGGGGGGTTGGACCCCAGGAGCTCTCCAGGTCCCTTCCCACCCTGGGATTCTGTGATTCTATGATTAGGCACTGCCTGGAGCAGCCAGGACTCTAAGCAATGTGGCAGCCTGAAGTTGTGGATCCCAACAACTTTCACAGCAAGAAGGATGATGAAGGGTCAGCATAGCTAGTGCAGCATCACCTGCTACACCCACAGCAAGAGGAGACTGCAACCACTCTGAGTGGACAGCTGCAAGTTGCCCAAGTGTTTCTTGCAGCTGAAGTGGATGTTTTCCCACCCCCAGGCAGCCCAGAAGACCTCACCTTCTGCATTGGCTTCCTGCTGGTCTCACCATGTACCTCCACACTGTTGTGATCCGGCATGTGATGCTGTCTGCCTGTGTTCTAATGCACTATCAATGGCATCAGGGAAATGGTTTTGTTCTTCATGTTGGGTTAAATGAAAAAGGGTTGGGACATTTTTATGCTCTGAATAAAGGGAAGAGGGGTCACCAACCAGACATGGTTGAGAAACCTGGCAAAAGAAGTGTCAAAGCAGGTGGGGCAAGCTGCACCCAGAGGCAGAAAACAGTCACAGCCAAAGGATTCAGGTTCTGGCTCAGGTCTGTGGATGAAGCTGGTGCTCAGAAGGCAAATCTCGCCTGTCGCAAGCACACCACACTTGGGACCCTCCCTATCTCCACTTTGCTGACAAGGCAGGACAATGGAAGCAGTTCCTGAAGCAAAGAAAGTTCAGATTCCTCCAGCCAATTACCTCATGGCAGTAAATCATCCACCTCTCTTTCCCAGTCATTGGTGAAGCCTGCCTATTGTCTGGGGAGCCTGTCTGTCTGCCCCAGCACAAAAGGGAAAACAATCAGTGGGCTTGAGTAACTTCTCATGTATTAAAAGACAGAAGAATAAAGCAGGAAAAGGGCCAAGGATTTCTGGGTGGGGAGGAGATCTCCAAGAGGCTGCTCTGACACGTGGGCGTCTGGCTTGCAGAAGCATCCAGCCTTGCCTGCCTAGTGCAGGTGTCATTCAGGCTGGATGCTGGTCAGGGTTGTGATGGGAAGGACTGGGGTCCTCTCTGTGTTGAGATTTTCAGAGGGAGGGTGATGCTGTTATGGAAGGAGCTTCTAGCTCAGTGCTGTGACCTGGGGAGCCTGTGCCATTGCCCAACCACTCTCTCAGTCCAGCTTCATACCACTCCCTCAGGTCCTATCACTGGTCGCTGAAGAGAGGAGATCAGTGCCTGCCCCTTCACTCCCCCTCATCAGGAAGACCTGGACTGCAATGAGGTCTCCTCAGGTCCCCTCAGGCTCCTTTTCTCCAGGCTGAACACACCAAGGGACTTCAACCTCTCCTTGTGAGACTTTCCCTCCAGACCCTTCACCGTTCTTGTTGCCCTGACAAGGATGCCCTCAACTCATGGGTTGAGATAAAGACAGGGTGATGGTGATAGTGATGATGACGATGATGATGGTGACAAAATAATAATAGCAACAACAGCAATGATAAAAAGAATATAGAAAATGATGCACAGCACAATTTCTCACCACCCAGAACTGATGCTCAGCGAGTTTCTGAGCTGCACTGCCTCCTGGCCAACTCCCCCAGTTATATACAGAGCATGACATCATATGGTATGGAATATCCCTTTGGCCAGTTTGGGTCAGCTGTCCTGGCTGTGCCCCCTCCCTGCCTTCTCACTGGCAGGCCCGTATGAGAAGCTTAAAAGTGCTTTACTGCTTAGTAAAAACCAAAACATCAGTGTGTTATCAGCATTATTCTTATCTTAAATCCAAAGCACAGCACTGCATCCACTACTAGTAAGAAAACTAACTCTAACCCAGCTGAAACCATGACAGGGACAAAATTAAGCAGTCCCTGATTAATTGACAAGACACTATTTGCCTGCTGTATCCTGCACAACATCTGTGCAAGAAACCAGAGGCAGCTGCAGTGATATCTGCTTTCTGAGGTTCTTTCACTAGTCTGGAAGACCCAGGAGCTGCACCTGCTGAACTGCTTCACAGTTTTAGTCCCTCCATCTGCAGCCCTTTCTCAAGCCAAGTTATGGCCAGATTCCCAATCTCAGTCTTGCTAGACAAAATTACTGAAAGTAAGAGAAAGAAGACAATGAAAAAGAAGTAAAATTAAAGTAAAATTCAAGCTCTGATGAAACAAGAGTGCTCAGAGTTGTGCAGATTGTGAGAAGACTGAGGATGCCCAAGTGAGAAGCAGATGTCATGCTTGTCGGCAGCCCTAGTGCTGGAGGGCATCCTATCTGGCTGATGTCTGACCACCACCTCTTCCTGCCACTGCTGCTCCACCAGATCTGTTCTGATGAGCTCCAGATGCACAGCAAGTGCTGTGAGGGCTGAGTGCAGGGGAGAAGGAAAGGAGCTGCAGCAGAAATCTGGAGAGGTGATGTGACATCCCCTGCAGAGCCTCCCTGTGTGCAAGTGGTGGAGGTTGGACACAGGACCATGAAGCAGCTGCACAGCAGTCCACAGTAGGCTTCCCTGATTTGTTTCCCAACTGTGCTGCAAGTTCCTCTCTGCTCCGTGCTTTGGGCAGCCTGTTGGCTGGCATGGGCACCTCTTTGCACCCTCTCTGCTGTATCATTATGATGTTATTTACTGTTTCCTCTGGGACAGGTGAGTAACCTGCCAAGTGATGTTATCAGGCACCTCTAATACAGCCTGGGCTAGAGGGGTTTTCACCTGTAGCCCTCAAGGAAAGCAGAGAAAGGAGCAGCAGAGAGGAGCTGGATGCTGCTATGTGGAGAGACAGACAGGCTCTGGCTGCTACATACTCAGCCTCAGGTGACTGCTCTGCCCTGTTTGAGTGGAGTTGACCTTGGACACAGAGATTGAGGTGTTTGTGTGGGTAATCTAGGGAATACTTTGGGTTTTGACTGCCTTCCCACTCAGGATGTGGCTGTATTCCTTGGGGTATGGGCAGACACCTTTTCACAGCTGTAATGGTTGCTGGCAGCCTGATCCTGTATAAACCATCTCCAGAGCCATGGCCTGCCTTGCACCAGGGCCCTGTGGTTCTTCCTCTGCCTGTAAGGTGGAAGGAAGAATCTCTGGTTGATGGTGACACAAACAGCACCTCACTCCCACCCCCCAGCCCACGCTGGTCCAGCATTCCTGTCCAACTCCAGTTTGATCTTGCTTTTCTCTTGAGCAGTTCAACTGTGCAGAACATTCCTGGAGGAAATCAGTGGTTGTGTCATTTGTCTCTTGCATTTTGGACTCAGCTCTGGGATCCATAGCCTTTCCTTGCCTGAACAGACTGAGGCAGTGATTCTTCTTCTAGAGTAGCCCTCAGAGCTGGCACAACTCCCATCACCCACTGATCTGATGGACATTGTAGGGGGAGTTTGAATCCTCAAGTGCAGCCACAAAGTGATGGGCTGGCCTAGACTACTGTGGGGAATGATGGGTGATGGCTGAGAGGGGAAGAGAGCCCTCATTCCCTCACACAGGGGCTGGGCAGATGTCCTTTTCTGAGCCAGATCACAGAATCATAGAATCATAGGGGTTGGAAGGGACCTTGAGGGACCTTATCTTGAGCTGCTCCTCACAGCCAAAGGCCAGCCATTCTGCAGGATCCTCTAAGTGTTCCCCACACTGCTTCTGGAAGCTGGAGGGCAGTTGTCAGTGTCCCCATCTGCACTGCTTACTGGAGCAAGAACGTCTCTGCACTTCAATGCACTTCAATGCTTGAGATATGAAGTGCAGCCTGGGCTGGAGATGGGGATCTGGCAGCAGAATTGGCCAAACATCATGACCCCTGAGCAGTGACTGAGCTTCCTGCATGACAAACAGTGTCATGCCCAGAGGACAGCAGAGACATGGGCTGTCAAATGTCAGCAGAAATCTTTGAAACCTTGTCTGTGTGGTAGAACTGCAGCCTTGTGCCTGCTCTGGTCCCTGCTTGCAGATGCCATTCCTGCTATTGGAAGCTGAGCTCTGCCATCATGAGACGTGTCTCTCAGGTGTCCTGGAGTCAAGGTGATGGCAGGCCAGGAAAAGGGCACACAATACTGCACACACTGGTGGGAGGTGCAGTCCCCAGTCATGTATGAATGTTGTTGCAAAGCTCTTTCACAAGGTTAATCCCATTATTTAGCAGGTTTATGTGTCTCAAACAGAAGCAGCAAGGGATGGAAGAAGGAAGGAAGAACATCCTGAACACAGTTCCTTGGCACCTGCTGCTGGAGAGAAATCCAACAGGAGCATGAGGAATGGTGCCTACTGCACAGAAGGTGCATGGGAGGAATCCCTGTGTGACATACTGTGATCACAGCTTGGGAACTGTGAGTCATCACAGGGTGATGTCTTTATACACCGTCCTGGAGCAGGGCCTGCTGTAGGGAGTGACTACCTTGGCTCACAGCTGTCATGGGTATAACTTTTAAAGGGACTTCTGCTTGGAAATGCAAAGGGAAAACACAAGGCACTTGGCATGATGAGCCCTGAATCACCCTGAGAGAATAGTACTGGGATTTCTGGTGCCTGTTCAGCCTTTGAAAAAACTCTGGAATAGCTCTACTAATTAAATATCTCAATAATACTTGGATGCCTGGCAACATTCTGGATTTCCCTGCTCCATCAGAGAGCACATTCCTACTTCCTTGTTACATCCATCTGCACCAGTGCATTCCTGTTACAAGAGTATTAACAATTCCAGTCTTGCTTTCGACATGAGAGATGTCCATCTCAGCCTTAAAATGCCCCATAAGCTTGCAGAATGAAGCAACTATTAATTTATCTTAAGGAGACATCAGACTTCCAGTGCAAAAGCACCTCCAGTTCCCTTCCAGCCAACGCAGGTTCCAAATACACCCATCCAGACTCCAAAAGACAACACACTTTTAACAACCAGACACAAGAAGCATCATACTGATAGTTGCTCCTCACTCCCCACAGAGGAACCTCAGACCAAAGGCTGTGTGGGTATAGGATTTGTGAGATCAGGTCCTGGAGTCAGGCTGCCAGTGAGGGAGCTTGGTCTGGGAGAAGCTGCTCAGTGACAGGAGACAGGGCTTCCTGGGCACAGGGGGGAAAGTGTGGGGTTTCTGAGCAAAGCTCGTGGTATTTGTTCTGCAGCACATGGGGAAACAGGCCCCAGCATGTGCTCTTGGTAAATAAATGAGATTACATCAAGAATACACCCAACTCCTGTAATTTACTTTTCATCCTAACAAAACCATCCCTTCATGACTCTGGGGATTGTCATCTTGCTTGGGCAAAAGGTTTGGAAGAATGAAGAATATTGGGTTTCTTTGGTTTTGGCTTCTGAAATTTTAGAGGCCAGGAAATGTCTTCTTCAAAGGAAAAACCCTCACTGTGTGTGATTGCAGGAGCTGGTGTTAGAATCATAAAATCAGAGAATTGTCTTGGTTGGAAGGGACCTTCCAGATCATCAAATCTGTGATCACCAACTTAAACCACCAGTAAAACATGTCCCTAAGCACCACTCCAAGTATAAAGGTTTGACATCCCCACCAGTCACGTGTGTGCTGCCTTCTGTGTTCTGATCATGAGCACCTGCCCTGTTCCTTGCTAACCAATCTTCCAGAGAGTGACCCAGAGATGATATTTGGCTTCATGAAGACAATCAATGGCACTTCATAATGCCTGGTGAGGATTGGAGGTGGGAATTCAACACTTAGGGCTGCTGTTGTGGTACCCCCAGACCAAACAAAGGCCAGTCAGCCAGTCTTTGGTATGTGACACATCTCCCTCTATCCTCCTACTCAGTTTGCCATCCTTCTGCCAAGCTGTGAGCAATATTTCTCAAAGGGAAGTAGGTCCATGGGACTAGCAGAGATGCAAACAGTCCCTGTGCTTGGTGCTCAGAATTTGGACTCTGTTTTTTCCTTGTTAAATGAAGAGTCCTAAGAAGAGCACCACTGCCCTCCCTGCTGCCACAGGCAAGAGTCAGGGAGCTCTTAGAGATGCTCCATGTGGAGCTCCATGACCACATCCTACCATGCAGAGGGTGTGCCTCTATCTACTGTGATATGCATGTCTATATAGACTGCACAAGCAAAGGAGAGCAGGCAGCAGGGACAAAGCTTTACAAGTGGTTGACCACCCTGATCCAGCTGTGCCACTGTCCTCTCTCAGATGGTCCCTTCCCTTCCCTTCCCTTCCCTTCCCTTCCCTTCCCTTCCCTTCCCTTCCCTTCCCTTCCCTTCCCTTCCCTTCCCTTCCCTTCCCTTCCCTTCCCTTCCCTTCCCTTCCCTTCCCTTCCCTTCCCTTCCCTTCCCTTCCCTTCCCTTCCCTTCCCTTCCCTTCCCTTCCCTTCCCTTCCCTTCCCTGGGCCCTTGAGACTCCTGGAAAACAAGGAAAAGGGAGCTTTACCACTTGCAAAGACCTGGGAGCTGAATCACAAAACCAACCACATAGCAAAACACTATGGTGAGAGCACATCACTGCCCAACCACCCCCAGCACGTGCCAATCATCTCAGAAACCTCCTGACTCTGACCACCAGCTTTCTGACCCTCAACCAGGGCAGTTAGTGCAGTGGTTTCAGCAGAACCTGTGTTTTCTCTGAAAGCAGCAGCCCCTCCTTGCTGCAGGGTTTGAGGCTGGTGTCCTGGCTGGGGTTGGAGGAAGGCTGGAAGGGTTTGGCTGCAGGGTGCAGGTCCCAGCCGTGCCAGGCCATCCTTCCATGCAGTTCCTGTCTTCAAAAGACTCAGCTCTCACTCTGCACTATTAATGTTGCTGCCTTCCCTACCAGGAGCTGTAAATCCTCTTGACAGCAGGGGAGAAGGAAGTACCAAGCCCAGATCTGTTACACATGGACTGATGCTCCTTGCTGCTCTGAACAGAGAGTCTTCACCAGAGGTCCAAAGTACCTCCCTTCCTGCTAGTGGCCTTGCAAACCTGCAGCTGGCACTGTACCTCAGTCCACAGCTACTTCTGCTCTCAGCCCACAACTGCCCAATTCCCAGTTTCTGCCTGATGCCAGCTGATGGTTGTTATCCCTCCTCATCCCTCCAGACTTCTTCCCATGCCCAGGCTCCTTCCATCTGGCTGCCCTTGTCTCCACGGTTGGACAGGAGCATCTTCTGGGCAGCTTGCAGACTGCTCTCCCCCATACAAAACCAGGACTTTGGCTTTCTTCTCACATTCACTAGACAAAAATGCTGCAGCTTTGCTGTGGAGCTTCCAGCTCTCTCTGTGTACACCCATGCAGAGCCCTGAAAACACACCATTGCCCTAATCAGAGCATCTCAGTATCTACCACTTGTCACCAGAGACAACTGAAGTTGAGTTGTACAGACAGCTTTTAATATAGAAAAAAATGTCTAAGGAGGAAGAAAATGACAATGTCACCTTTGGGTTGCTGCCAGGGAGGTTCTCTGTATTAAGATCTAAACAGGTATCTTAAGACATGGTAAATTTGTGGCAAGCTACCCTGACTATGTCCTACCAGATTTCACACCAGTGTTCACAAGGCAAGAGTTTGGCCAACTGGCTCTGCTAAGCCATCATTCCCTCCTGCTGGGCTCAGTTTTCACTGTGATGGGGTGCTCAGCAGTGATGGGGGGCTCAGCAGTGATGGGGTACTCAGCAGTGATGAGGTACTCAGCAGTGATGAGGTACTCAGCGGTGATGGGGTACTCAGCAGTGATGGGGTACTCAGCAGTGATGGGGAACTCAGCACTGAACTTACTGCAGTGATGGCAAAAAGGGTTTTGACTAACATTTCTTTGGCCAAATACGCTGATGGGGTTGGAATACAAGACTTGGCAAATCAACATCAGGTTTTCCAATTATCTGTGGAGGCAAAGGCTGAAAAACTCTGAAAGGATTAACATGCTCTATTTTCACAAAATCCCTTGGAATACATTTTTCTTCATCCAAACTGACACAGTTAAATTGGCTGAATTGCTTGAAATCCGTTCAGACAAAACATTGTCTTCAACTGAGAACAAATGCTTCTGGTTTTCAACTTGGGAGAACAGTATTTTCTTCTGGGATTCTTTTTTTTTCTTGTTTCCTACAGTTTCTCCATCTCCACCTACAAAGACCACCAGCCAGGACTCAGAATGGACCTGGTAAAAAGCCAGCTAATCTGATCAAGGCTGCTTGGATTATTTCCAATCTATTTTTCAGAATAAAAACAAAGCTGCAGATATAGTATTTGCTTTCCTGTGTTTTCCACATGGAAAACAAATTTCCATCATTAATTTTTCACATCACAGTCACTGTGGGGGTCCAGTTAGGAAAACTGTTAGCAGGATTATCTGAGCTACAGGTCCAAGAAGGTGCCTCCCATTATACAGTTTGGTGTCACTGTGAAGTCAAATATGGGGGGGGGTTTGACCCAGCCAAGTGCATTGGAGGATGCTGGTCAATTCATCATGATTTGACTTTCCCAGTGGAAACTTGAGATGTTCCTGCAAACATCACTATGTTCTGAAGGAAATATTCAATTTGAGGACAAACCACATTTTTTCCATTAAAAAAACCCCACCAAAACCCACCAAAAACCTAACCCAGAAACTTCCCTTTTCTGTTGAGTCAGTGTGCAGCACTCGCCTGGGAAGAACATGCCAGGAGCTGCCTGGTTGGGAGCCAGATTTTCAGAAGAGTTTAGCTTCCTTGTAGGCACCTCAGTGTAGTCTGGATTTTGTAAGAAGGCAGCACCAGAAGTACCTGCCAACACAATGGCTCAGTTTTTGAGCTCCCCAGCACCAAATATATGAAGCACTTAAAACTGACCCATCATGGTTTAGCCCCAGCTGGTAACTGAGCACCCCAGAGCTGCTCATTAACCTTCACCTACTCAAGGGGACAGGAAGGAGAATGGGAAAAAAAACCCCTCATGGGCTGAGATGAAGAGAGTTTAATAGGATAACACAGGAAGGTGATGATAATCACAATAATAATATGGATAATAATGATAACAACAATAATAATGCTTATGGTGATAAAAGAAGTGATGCATAAATGCAATTCCCTGCCACATGCAGAAGGATAAAAAACTACCCAATGCCCTTTTCCAAGCAGTGATCCCACCTCCTAGTCAGCTTCCCCAGGTATATCCAGAGCATGATGTTATATAGCAGGGAATATCACTTGGACCAGTCTGGGTGAGCTTTCCTGGCTGTGCTCTCCTGGCTTCCTGTGCAAGGTGTGTGTGATGATATGACGCTGGCTGGAGGCCAGACGCCCACCAAAGCCACTCTGTCACTCCCTTTTTCAGCTGGACAGGGGAGAAAATAGATATTGAGAGGTTGAGGAGTCCAGATAAGGGCAGGGAGAGATCATTCCACAATCAGTGCCACAGGCAGAATAGACTCATGTCATGGAACAGGCTTGCTCCAACACGGGTCACAGCATCTCCTGCCTGTCTCCCCCTGCTGCAGTGTGGGTCTCTCCCTCACTCATCTCTGTGTCTCTGTCTCTCTCCATGGGCTGCAAGTGCTGGCAGGGCCTTGCTCCAACACGGGTCACAGCATCTCCTGTCTGTCTCCCCCTGCTCCAGCCTGGGGCCTCTCCACGGGCTGCAGGTGGGGTCTGGGCCTTGTCCATGGGCTGTGGGGGGACACCCGCTCCACCATGGGTTTCTCCAGGGGCTCAGGGGCATCTTTCTCTCCGGCACCTGGGGCGCCTCCTGCCCCCTTCCCTGCCCTTGGTGCCTGCACAGCTCCTCACATCTTCTCACTCCCTTCTCTGGGGGCACAAAGCAGCTGCTGGTGGGTTTTTGTCTCCTCACTGTGACTCCCAGGGGCGCTGTGACCATGGCTGATGGGCTTGGCCTTGGTCAGCAGCGACTCCAGCCTTGAGCCGGCTGGTGTTTGCCCTGTGGGGCCTGCAGAGAGCTTCTGGCTGCTCCTTGCAGCAGCCACCCCTGCAGCCCCCCTGTTCCACCAGAACCCGGCCACACAAAACTACAGGAGTGTAAGAAGCTGAAAAGTCCTTAACTTAGTGTAGACACTACAACTACCCAGCAACACTAACAACATCAGTCTGTTACCAACATTATTCTCATACTCAATCCCCAAGCCACAGCACTACACTGGCTACTAGAAAGAAAATTAACTCTACCTCAGCTGATATCAGGAGAGATGGAGATGTTTCAGAGGGACCTAGTTCTCTCTGTCCCAGGATGGACTGGGAAGAAGGAAACAGGACACATGGTTGCTGTGAAGTTACTGTTATTTCAGCAAGACAAGTCAAGGAAGTGGTAGTAGAAGTTGACATAACTAATCTGTGTCATTTTCATGGTGGAGCCAGTGACCATTGGCTATGTAATAACTTCACTAGCAGTTCTCACATAGGGAGACCACATTGCACCCACAACAGGCTTGAAAATCCCCTCTGAGGTAGAATTTTTCCACAAAAGTGCTTCACAGCGTGGGAACTGCTCTGAGCAGTGGCAGGAAGAAAAACCTGGTAAAATGAACATTTTCCTAAGCTCCCAAGTCAAAAACATGTGAAACTGGCTGGGGCAGTAGAGCAAGACCTTCTGGAGTAACAAAGAGAAGCAGGGATTCAAGACTGGTGCAAAAAAGTGGTTGTTGGGTATTACAGATCTACTTTCTATTTTACTGTCTCTTCTCTAAGCTCTGGATCCTGAACCTATGAGACTTTGTATTTGACTGCAGTGTGGAAAGAAGGTAGTCCTGACCTCTGGTCACCCCTTTTAACTTCAGTGGACTTGCTGCATAGTTTTAGAGACTAGATCTGGTGAGGCTTCCCTCCATCTCTGAACACTGCTTAACAAGGAATTGTGGTTTTGATCACCTTGACAGCCAAGCTGATACCTTCTCAATCTGATACCTTCTCAATCTGCCTGCACAGCCTCCATGGATTCCTTCTCATCTGATCATAACATGCCTACAACCTGCTGGTGTGTGTACCCAAGTAGTGGTTTGTCTCTGGGTTTCTCAAAACTGAATTTTGCCTGTTTTGTTCTCCTGGCAAAGCTCTGCTGTCTGGCAGAGGCATATGTTCCTGTGCACTCTCCTGGTCCTTGGTTCCCCCTACCTTCTGCTCTGAAAATGCCCACTGAGTCTGCTTTCATTTCCGTTCTCCTACCCAGCCATCAGTCTGTATCAAATTAATTTCTTTAAGAGAGTTTGACAGGGGCTCATCTCAGGGACTTCCTGGAAACTCAAGAAATAATTTCTGGTGGCAACTTCAATAATGGTTTCCCCTTTTCAGACTCTCCTCTTTTTATCTCCTACCCAACCTACCCACTATCATTGTATCTAATTCTGTTCCTTCCTTCTAGCTTTCACTCCCTCTGATGGGCTTAAGGGTCTGTGACTCCCTGGATTGCACCCAAAGGCTTTTCAAAAGCTGGTGTGGCATTTTTCAGGCAGCAAAACTGGTTTAAACACTGGGTTAAACAGGATAGTTAGTAAGTCAGTAATCTCACATTTGGGTGCCTTTAGAAGCTGTGCAAATATTACCTGGTTCTGGCAATTTTGCCTATTTGTCTTACCCATTTGTTCTCAGATTTGTCCCCATTTGAAAGCAGCTTTGAGGGAAGCATCCACAGCCTGTTCTCAGGAAACAACAAAGGAAATTAATTAATTTTATGGTGATGGCCCTGTGTTTGAGCAGCTCTTCCCATCTCTAACACCTTTGGCCTGTCTGATTGCCTGCTTCTTGTGTGACAGAAATAGTTGATGTTATTAGTAGTGGCTGCTGCTACATGGCAAAATTAACCAGTTATTACATTTTGTGTGGCTCACTCACCCCATTTCCTAATTATGTGTAGGGGGTGAGAGTCTGGCTCTCCCTGCACAATCTTTATCCCTTTGGAATGAGGGGATTTTTGATTTTTGTCTCCATCTATATGCCATCAGAAAGTAGTGCCACCCGAGTCCTGGTCTCAGGAGGAAGGATCGTTGGCACTACACCAGCCTTGCATGAGTTAGGAAACAGGTACCTCTTATGCCAATATGATATTGACTGTGGAGACACAATGAGCTCCCCTCCACTCTCCCTTTGGGCAGATGACCTGGGAGGCAATGTGGTCAAATTTGTGTTCCTTCATCCATTGTCAGCACCAACATAAAAGCACTTGGAGAACACCTCTGAAAGCCAGCCAGAGGGTTTGTACATCCCTCAGCTTTGCCACAGGTGTCCTCACATGCTTTTTGTGTGCAAGTAGGATGGCTTATTGCCATCATACATCAAGGTTCTGGAAATCAGGTAAGACGGTTGTGAGAAAAGACATCCATTACTCTTGATCTTAAAAATGAGATTACAGAGGATGTCTTTACAAAACTGCAACTCAGAGACGTCTGAAGTTTGGCAAGAGAATCCTCAGAAGATAAAACAAAAATGATCTTTTGGACCAGAGACAGACACTTTGAGTATTTGATCATGCCCTTTGGCCTATCTAATTCTGCAGTTACCTTGCAAAATTTTTTAATTATGTTTTTTAGAGATTTACTAGATTCCTTTGTAATAATACTCTTGGACAACAGCTTTTCTTTCTTTTTTTTTTTTTTTTCACAGGGCATGATCCAACCTGATCAGCTTGTAAAATCTGTCCCAGAGTATTTGTGTTGTCACACTCATATCCCAAATTAGAGAGGTGAAATTCTGCAAGGTCTTCTATTGAATTCCTGGGCTGCTTCACCTCCCCAGAGGCAATGGAAATGAACTCTGAGAAATGACAGACTTGGACACACCAAAGGCAGTTACTAGGTTTCGGTGCTTTCTTAGCTTAATTAGCTTTTATCACCAATTAATTAAAGACTTCACCAAATAATCTTCCATTCCTGGACTTATTAAAGAGGGGAACGTTTGACTCTCACCACCTCAGTGCAGATGCTTACAACGCACATGTCTACGTCTGCGCTAGACTTTGGATTCCCTTTATAGTCCCAGGAAGAGAAACAAGTCCTTTCACCGTGTGATTCATACAGCCTAATTTAAGTATGCATTTTAGGTGGAGATAAATCACACTCTAGGTGCTGAGGAAATACAGGATAGTTTTAAATAGGTCTTTCTAATTGTCCCATTCATAATATACGCATAACCTTCCCATCAGTTCATTGTTAAAGCAGATGTTTCTCATTGGAGAGGAGAGCTGCTACCAGCTGGAGGACTCATAGCTCAGTTAAAGACCTTTCCACCACAGCTTCCTCCTCAGACAAGCTATTTTTAGTTAGTTCAGTTCAACAGAGTTAGCTGCTATTGATGAGCTACCTGCAGCAAAGCCACTCCTGCCCAGCGGGACAGGAACACCAAGGAGTCTAAGGTTCTGTAGCTGCAAGACTTAACCACTGTTATCCCACTTTGTTTCCTGATTATCATCTTTCCTCTCATCATCTTGCATGTTTCTCTGTTGGGAAAATGGGGAAAGCAGGCTTTAGATTAACAGCATGACCAACCAGCTGTGTCTACAGTGCTGGAGATCAGTCTTAAAACCTCATGGAGTTTGCCAAGGTAACCTGTTCAGGTTTATCAGCCACTGTAAAGATGATTTTGCCTACTCATGGCTTATAGTCTTCAACCAAAGCAAGGTACTCACACAACATGCAAACATGAGATTGCTTACTCTGGCTAGGAATCACAGAATCACAGAATCACAGGGGTTGGAAGGGACCTCAAGAGATCATTGGGTCCAACCCTCCTGCCAAAGCAGGTTCACAAAGCAGGAGATAGCTCTTTCTTTAGCTTACATTGCTGATCTAAGCTTACATTTCCTACCTTCAGGAAATCAGAACAGCTTTTATCTTTCCCCCCCCTTATTAATGAGCTTAATTAAGACAATACAACTTCCACCATGCATCCACCGTCCTACTATTAAGGAAGCAGCTCAGCTTTTCTTAACTTACAGACTTGCTGCCTACTGTGATATCTGACTAAAAGCCCCAGATTTCATCCATGTTTTGGAAAGGAATCAATCTACTGGGCACAAAAGAGATACTCACAGTTGCATATGCACTTAAGGTGATGAGTAAAAATAAACTAAATACTGGGATGATCATTACGCTTGTGCTGTCTGGATGATCGAGTATATTTGATCCTGAGTGCACTATTCCCACAGCATTGCTTCATCCATCCATCCGTGCAGCTGACTGGACTGACAGGGTAATGTCTATCAATGGCTTCACTCTCAGTTGCACTAAATTACAAAGGACCAGATTTCTCAGCTAGGCCAGACTCTGCACTGGGATTACAGTCCCTTCTGGAAAAATCAAAGGAAGTCTTTAAAGCCCAGCCAGATTTTCATTGTTGGGAGTCTCAAAGTCCATCAAAAGGAGATACAGTCTAGACAAAACACCTACAAACTTCACTCCCATCTAAAAATTTAACTGTTGTTTTTGTGGGGAGCCTTTCACCATTTCTTTGCTGCTTTGAGTTCTTCCCCTGTTTCATGAAGAAACAGTTTCATACTCCCCAAGAAAGGACATTTGAAAAAGCACTCCCCTCCTTCTAATCTCTAATCTAGATTGGTGACCCTCCAGGGTATCAAATCCAAGAAGTATTGGATTCTGAGGAAACTCATAGACAGCATTTCTTTGGTTTGGGAGTTATGAATGTTGGAGAGCCACTGAAAATCTCATGCAAATCCTCCATCCAGGAGACACAGAGGAATCTAGGCCACACCATGGTGGATAGGTATGGTGTTTTTATGTTCTGAGAGCCCTTCTCCAATAATGTTATACCTATGTGATAAACATTGTTTGCATATCCATCCTGAAAGCTTCCTGTGCATTCCCTAATGTTTCCTGCTTTGAGCACTAATCCAGCCTTTTCCTACACCATGAACCTTACTTCTGGGAAAAGGACTGTTTCCATTTTGTTCTGGTTTCAGTGGTTGCTCCAGTGGAGAGGCTCAGACCCTAGTGAGCCCTGGCAGTGGAGACCCACAGCACAGTCTGTGTCAGACAGGTTCTTGTAGTTTCTTTTCCTTTCAGCTCCTCGTAAAGACACACAGACCAGAGACATTTAAAGCAGTTGGAAATGAGGTAGATGAACTGCCAGCTGCCTAAATGAGCAGTTTCTGCTGGCAAAGTCAGTACTCAGCCATGTCTTTCATAGGACAGGCACCAGGCCATCTTGGTGGAGGCCTGAGCTCCTGCACATAGATAGACTTCAGAAACCCATGGAGTGGTCATCTTCTGCCCTGAGCACTTGCACTAATTAGGGAGCCATGCTCTCCACAGTAAGAAAAAGCAACAAGTCCCACAGATAAAATCACACCTGAGGAATAGCCCTGACACAATCCCAGTCCACTGGAGAAATCACAGCAGCCACTCACTTTGTTGTCTCCTGGGTGAGATGGAGAATGAGATGGGAACTCAGAGCTAAAGCAGATCCACCCAATCTTGAGACTGTCAAAGTAGTGTGGTCCCTGTGGATGGCAGGTCTATAGCCTCCACACTGTGCAGGATGGGTGCAGAGTGGCATGAAAGCAGAATTCCTTTTCCATTGCATGCACACTGACAATAAATGACTTTGGCATCTATTGGTGTCACCAGTAGATGGTGGCTTTGGGCACGGGTTGTTCTGCTTTCCCTCTGGTAAACCCTGCTCCAGACTCACAGGACTGTGGCATCTATGAGCTGGGTAGGCTGGTGGATGGCACAGATCTGATCATCCCTGTCTGCAAGTGCAGACACAGGACAATTCTTACTTCCATCCCACCAGATTCATGATGGTCCCATTCTGGGATCTTACTGAGGTGCAAGAGAGACAACAGATCTATACTGAGGAAGCCTGCAGACAGCATTAAGTCAGTGACACTTTGCAGGGGGGAGAACAGAGGCTTTTGACAGCAGAAATCAGTTTGACTGCTTATACTGAGTGGAACTTTGGAAGCTCATGTTTTGACAGGGCTGCTGGTTGCTGTGGTGTGACCAGTGAAGTGACCCTCAGAGTGTTTCTAATTCCCTTTTTTTGACAGATGTGACCCAGTGCAAATCCACTTGGCTGCAGTGTCTGGAAACTGGTAGATGTGGAGTATTAAGAAGCAGGTAAATGCCAAAGAGTTGGAGACTAGTATCTAGAATTAGTAAATCACCAAAGTCAATGCAGATGAGGCAGGTTCATCTATTTAGATCAGTCTCCACATTCTTGTAGGAGGCAGCAGAGGAATGCTGAGCCTGCACACATCAGTAATAATGAGAGACAATGGGCAACAGGGCAGCAAAGCTCCTCTAGTACAGCCACAGCACTCCCTCGTGTGAGAAGCAGCATTGCGGTCCTGCAGCTGGGACAGATCACTGCCCCACCAAGATAACTCAAATTTGTGAGATAGGAAAATGCTTTTCGAGGTCTAATCATGAACCTGGAGGGTCTGAAGAAAGTTCAAACTGTAGCAGACAACAGGAGCAGGTAGGACAGCCAAAGGGTTGTGTCCACACACAACCCTTTGAAACCTTCTGATGGCACCAAGTCTGACCTCACACACAGAACTTCACAGACATTTCCTCACATCTTCCAGGCAGAAGAATGTGATGACCAGGCAGGAATTATTTTCTGGATGTTGAGAAAGAAGGTTGTACAGATGTTCCCTGCCCTTGAAGGCTTGTGCTGTAACCAGTTGTGTGGGACTGTGGGAAAGACTGTGGGACTGGAGCTACAAGATATAAATGTTATCTTCCTGACTCCAAAAAGTTGTGAGTAACATAGTGAGGGAGGAGGTCACCTAAGTGATGAACAACATCACAGAAATAACTGGATATAAAGTGAATAAGCTGGACTGATTTATCAGAATTGGATTGATTTATCAAGATTTAGCAGGATCCTGCCCACAACAGCAACAAGGATCAACACCATAATCTAGAAGATCAACAATGGGATTGAATAAAGGATGATTTTAATCTGTCTGTGGCCATGAACTCATACAGTGATAACAGGATCTGGGAAGAGAGCCTTTACCTCCACACCAGCTTGCAAAATCCTGCCAGAGAGAAGTACAAGGGTGTGGATTCTGGAGTCTGGCAAACTGATGGAGGGGTGAATTGTTTCTGGCTGGGCTGGAGTTCATTTTCTTCATAGCAGCCCACAGGGTGCTGTGTTTTGGATCTGTGACTATGCTCATAGTGTTCTGGCTATTGCTGGAGTGCTTGCACAGCATTTTTTCCCACTCTGTCCCCTCTAGGAAAAGGCTGGGGGCATGAAAATATTGGGAGGGAACACAACCAGGACCACTGATCTGAACTGATCAGACATATAGCCCATACTATATGACATCATGCTCGTCAAGAAAAGCTATGGGGAAAGAAGGAGGAAGGGGGGATATTCCTGGGTATGATGTGTGTCTTCCCAAGTAACTACCATGTGTGATGATGCCCTGCTTTCCTGGAAGTGGCTCAGCACCTCCCTGCTGATGGGAAGTAGTGAATGATTTCCTTGTTTGGCTTTGCTTTACCTGTTACACTGTCTTTATCTTGACCCATGAAGTCCCTCTATTTTTGCTTTTGATTCCCTCCTCCCCATCCCACTGTGGGGAGTGAGCAAGCAGCTGGGTGGGTACTGAGCTGCTGCTTGGGGCCAAGCCCCCATAAGCTGCACACAGGGAAGCTCTCTGGGGCAATACACAGCCAGTCCCTATCTGCTACCCTCTGCCAGCCATGACATTATTAGTCATCACCATTCTGAACGTGGTTTATCCTTTCTCTTTGAGCTGAATCTTACTGTGCAGCAAGACCCCAGCCAGTGGGGTCAATAACTAACATTCCTGTCCACACACAACCCAGACTCCTGGGCCAGAGGCAGCATCCTGCATCTCTTTGGAGGTAACAGAAATGGGCCTCAGAGGAGGCACTGTGTCAGCTGAGAGAGATGGATAAACTGTTGGGATCCCAAGGGGTTGCTGCCTAGAGATATTTTTTTCCCCTCTTTGTAGGAAACTGTAATGAGCAAGGAGCAAAAAACAACAGTTGTTGACACTGTCAACTGGATAATAGCATTTTTATCAGAATTGAAAATTGCTGGTGTTTTTCAGCCAAAAATGACTGAAAACTATCTGTGTTCAGGCCAAAGACTGTCAAACATGAATCATTATGGCTGAAAGCTTTTGAAAAATGCCTTTACAAGATGAAGTTTTGAAGGCAGAAGCCATGAAATCTCAGCCAGCAGAAACTGAGGATCCAACCCAAGGTTTCCATCTTGGTTATGGGGACACAAGACAGTCAGGATCCTGTCGGTCTTTCCTTCTCCTGACACAGCCCATCAGGGCAGAGTTCCCTGTGGCACCAGTGGAGCAAGTGAATACAATTAGTTAATTTCTGAATCCTTTCCTGAAGAACTCCTGATCCTGCCAGCACCGTACACCAGAAGAGCTTGGGTCTCTGTGTTTACTAAGCATCCAAGCACTGCCTCCCAAGACAGCACATGATTTATAAACAAAGAGTCTCTGAGCACTTATGACAGCAGAGGAGAAGAGCTTCTGTACACTGTAGCAGCTCGGCTTTGTGGGTGAAGCTCACAGCCCAAGGTGAGAGATGAATACCAGCTGCATCCCTAACCATGCTAGTCCATTCTAAGGGCAACACGATGCCTGCTGGGATTTGGGCTGAGGTGTTCTCCAGCCAAACCCAGCAATGGCTTGGCAGGGAGTTGGGAGCTCTTATGGTGTGACAGGCTGCATTTCAGAGATGCCAAGAGTGGGCTCCTCTCAGAGTGATCTCTGCTACCCTGAGCAACTAGCAGGTTTCCATTAACTGCAGCAGACTCTATGGTGTCACCAGGAAGCCACAAGACATTAGAGCGTGACAGCTCTTGCCTTGTCTCATTCTCTGGTGGGTGGTCCCTGCACACCAAGAAAAGCCTTTCTTTAGCTGTCAAGTGGGTAACAAGAGTCTTCTTGTCTCCAGCATGGAGTGCCTGGCTGATGGTTCACACTGAAGTGGTGGCAAGTCACTGTCACTCCCAACTGCTGGGGAGAAAACTCCACTTATTGATGCAATTAGGAAAGAGCAGGGCAGGGCTGGGGAGAAGAACCTTCCTGCTGAGGAGCCAGACCTCACTTGTGGGAGTTCAGAAACGGACAGACTGCTGCAGATGGGCCTGACTCATCACCCCCTGTGTGAGCCAACCTTTGCTCCGTGGCCTCTGTGGTTCAGGTAGATGCCTTGCTCCTTGCTTCTGCATGCCTGATTTCACAAGGCACATGGAGTAACAAGGCAAGAGCAATGTTTGACCAGAAGCATACTGAAATTCCCAGGAAGCCAGCATGTGTGGGATGGCTTGGCCAAAAAGTTTGGCCATGGGGTAAACTGACAGGAAGATGACTGGATGAAGAAGGAGCACAACAGCCAGGGAAACCTGAGGCCCAGAGCCCTGCACTCACAGAGCTGAGTGAAGACCTGCTGGGATGCACAGAGTGGTCCCCAGGGATGCAGAGAGTGGTGCCTAGGGATGCACAGCAGTGCCCAGGGCTCCTCCTGTTTGCCAGACTGGGGCACAGCAACTGGCTCAGGCCACTCACTAGACCACGTCTGGTTCACAGATATTTCAAAGGATTTTGGCAAGCATCTTAGCAGGGAAAATGTTTTGGTGTCTGGATTTTAGATGCCTGGGATGATCCTTTGCTCCAGGGGCACCTCTGGTAGTTCAGGGCTGCTGAACAATCTGCCTGTCCTTACTGAGTGGAGAGTTTTGTTTCACAGTCAGTTCTGGGGCTGTGCCCAAGTCCCAGTGTCAATGCTCTGCTGTCCAAAGAGCATCTGCTCTGCAGGTGAGATCTGGTTTGATGTGAATGGAGCATCTAGCATAAGTTTCTGGATATCTCTTGGGAAAGATGTTTCTTCTAAGTCAAAGTGGCCCTTGTTTGGTAGTCCAGGCCCTCCTTTGCTCCTTCCAAGACCATCCGGCATACTTACAATACAAAGGCTTTACGAATCCTTCCTTGCAGGGTTTTGAATTCCCCCTCTTTTACCTGCCACAAACAGCATCAGGTGAGAAGCTGCTTTGCAAAAGGGCTGTAGGTGGTAACACCCCAGAGGGCCACCAGCACACAGCTATTTCCTGCATATTCATCTCTAACAGTTGATCCATGCCCTCATGGAAAGAGTCTGTTTGGGAGAAGCTGCCCTGCTGCACATCGTGCTGGGAACTGAAGTGCTGCCACAGAAGCAGCAAGAGAGAGACTTAAGAAGACAGTTAAAGAGAATGGGTGTACATCAGCCTTGCACACAGAATTATTCACCATGCCATCTCATAGCCACATTTGAAATGAGACACCTTCCAAGCATGATGCTGTCTACTGCTCACACCACACTGCAGGAGAATGGAGGCCTGGGTGCTCGAAGGAAGTCCCTGGGTGCATCAGAGCAGTCAGCTCAATCTGTTCCCTGACTGGTAGGTTTGGTTCTTGCTCAAGCTCATCAATTAAATCTCAGTGCCACATCAGAGCTAGTCCATGCTGACCAGAGCCAGCACTGCAGCCCAGGAAAGGAGAAAGCCTCCTCTAGGGAAGGGTCCAGTTCTAGCAGAACTGTCCTTCCCACCTCCACCTGTCTGCCATGCCTCTGGTTCAGCTCTTCAGAGAGACCAGCTGCCAGCAGACCTGCCCCTGCACTCTCACAGATCACAGCCCCAAAGCAGGAGATCCAAGGCCTTTTCCCAAGACCTTTGAAGTCAGTGTTAAAACTCAATCTGATTTTGCTTGGACTTTCAAAGCTGATGGAAACCAGAGCAGATCAAATCGAAAAGAAGCTCATGAGGATTCCCTCGGTAACGATGAGTGAAGAGGGAAGAGCCCAGCACCAAATCCCCTGTGGTGGGGCGTGGGTCATGTGGTGTACAGAAGCCCCCTCCCCAGTGGCCCTCTCTGGGGACCCAAATCCTTGTGATGGAGGCCGCAGCCCATGGATGGTGTGAGGCCGGTAGCGGCCTCCCAGCGCGCCGGGCCTGGGGCTTCTCAGAGTCGAGCTGCTTGGGAGCGCAGCCCAGGGCAGGTGTTAAACTCCAGCATGAGACCAATAGCCAGCAAGTACCATAAGGGAAAGCTGAAATGAACTTTGAAGAGAGAGTTCAAGAGGGTGTGAAACCGTGAGGAGGTTGGGATGCGGTGAAGCCTTGGCAGTGGCGACAGTGACCCCTGAGGTGGGCCCAGCAGCTGAGCGAGGGATCAGGCTGGGCAGAGGGGTCCCTAGATCAGGGCACCCCATGCAGCTCCTTCAAACTGTGGCAGAAACCCAGAAGCTCGCCCAAGTTTGCCTCCTCCTGATGTCATGTACCCCACCCCTACCTCCCCACAGCCTTAAATGATGTCCAGGAGTGACGAGTTGCTGCCCACCCACTCAGCAAGCGAGAGAGCTGACACCAGCCAGCCTGCCCACCAGGCAGGGGAGGGAAGCCGAGCTCAGCCAGCTGAGAGGTGAGTCTGGCTGGTGAGGGTCACTAATCTCTGGCAAGGAATTGAGTGATGGTGTCTACCTGGCTAAGGGTTAGGACCCCAACACCTTCCAGGACCCCAACACCTTCCAGTGTGGAAGCAGGAACCCAGTTCAAACAACCACAGCAGCATGTAGCTGTGCAGGTCTCAGGGTGCAGGGAATGCCACAGCCTGCTAGCAGCAGGAGGCAGCTCTGACCAGGGCTGTGTGCTGTGTGAACAGAGCAGGGATCTCAGCTGAGCTCAGACCTGCAAGATGAAGCAGATGTGCTCAAAGACCAACTAGAAAGACTTATGAGCATCAGGGAAGCTGAGATGGAGATTGATCAGTGGAGCCAGACTCTGTCCTCCCAGCAACAGAAACATGAGCACCCAGTAAGTAGCATCCAGGATCAGAGTGACCCTGTACCCTGCACCAGGCAGGATAGCCTAAGTGAAAGGGATGAATGCAAGCAGGTCGGGGAGATGAGGTACTTAGGGATATGTTTTAGCACAGGACAGGAGTGGTTGGACTTGATGGTCTTAAAGGTCTTTTCCAACCTTGTAATTCTGTGATTCTGTGAAATCCTCCCCCAACTTACCCAGGAGAGGCAGCTGGAGCTGCAAGCTAGGGTGAAACCTGATGCTTAGCAGAGTCTGTGACACAGGAGAAAACCTCCACAGTGCTCTCATGGGGAGTCCCACTTCAGTGCCTGCCTTCACTTACGCCTGCCCTTGTTAATGAGATGTGAGTGCAGAACAGGGCAGGAGAAACAATTTGAGGCTGATGGCAAAAGCTGTGCAGAGCCACAAAGCCAATGAAGGATCAAAGCTGATCCCTGTGTTCCTTCATGCTCTGCTCCCCGGCTGCTCAGGGAGAGATGTGATTGATGGCTGGAAAGAGGAGGGTGAGCTCAGGATGCTGGATCTGGCCCCATCTCCTGATGATGTGCAGCAGGATCAATGCACACAGGAGCTCTCTCTGCAGCTCAGCAACCAACACTAGCCCTGCTGAGAGTCACCAGTTCCTCTACTTCTCATACTGGATGGCTCAAGCACCAGGAACTTACTCTGTGACAACTACAGCCTGCCTGGCAGCAATCAGAGTGTCTCAGAAGGAATGGTGAAAATGTCTGATGTCATTTGTTGTACAAAAACTGCTCTGGAGTAGCTCCTCCTGGAAACACCCTTCTGAGTGTCAGAACAACTTGGATCTGGGAATCATGCCTGCATAAGGACTTCTTCTTCCCTAAAAGCCCCAGAGCTGTCAGTGCAGGGCAGCCAGCCGGCTCTGCTTCCCCTGTGTAGACAAAACCTAATTCCAAGCTGAAATTTCCTTAAGACACAGCTCGTCTTTCAGGATCTCTCGGTGCTACTTTCATCTGCAATCCGCATATTGTAGGCCTATAATAATAATAATAATAGTAATAATAATAGCAATAATAATAATACCTTTTGTATGTACATAGCACCTTTCATCCAAGGATCTAAGTCACAATTACAGCCCCACACATTCCTGTATATTACAGCCCTATAATTCTAAGACTGCTCAAGTATCCAGACTTCAAAGGGAACGTGGAGTTCCCCTCCAGCCAAGTCACGGTGCCCAGCGCACTGGAGACGTTTCAAAGGTGTTTCGAAGGAGCCTTGGCAGTAGCCAGAGATAGTCAGAAGAGCCAGAGGAGCTCTCTGAAGCCAAAATAACCTGCATGGATCCTTTCCTCCTCTCTCCCAGTCACTCTCCAGTCTCCCTGGAAAGTCAGCGCAGTGCTGGGATGAGGATGATGCTCCCATAGGACCCGTGTGTCTGTAGAGTGGGAGGGGAAAGGGCAGAAACGGTGTGGAAAGCAAAGCCAAATGCCAGCATGAGCTCAGCCAGGTGACTTCCCAGATCAGGCCAGAACCCAGAGCATTTCAGTCAGAAACAAAGGCACAGAAAAGTTGTGGTCTGCTGAAAAAAGAGGGGGACAGGTGGTGGAATATTTCATTATAAGCTCTTTTTATAAGATCTACAAGATGTATATATATTTATAAGATATATTATTATTTATATATATTTATAAGATTTCTGTAAGATCTTTTTCAAAAGGGTTTAAAGACTTTCAAGTACCAGAAAAATGAAAGAAGATGGGGTGGTTTTTTTGGGGGGGTTAAAGCAAAATGTTTCAGGTTTACCTAGAGCAAACGTGGTTTGGTTTGTTTTGGTTTGGTTTAGTTTTAATTACATGGGAAACCTGGAAAAAAAAAAGGCTTATTTGCTTAACTCAAGACAATCTTCCCCTCTCTTTTCACTTTAAATGGCTGGAATAGCTGTTACCTACCCCCATAAGTCCAGGAAGAAGTATGCACCAAAAAAAAAGTAGTTTCCTATAGAAACCAGATTAGATGAAAGAATTGGGAGTTTACAGAAGCTCTGGCCAAGCTGGGATCATTTCCTCTCTGGAGCTCGCTAGTGCTGCCCATGAGCTTTTGAACAGCTGCTGGATGTGGCTCCAGAGGAGCGTTTCAGTAGCTGCACTGACTTGTGGCTGCATCCCTGAGCGAGGAGGGATGAGGTCAGTGGACATGAAAGGCAGGCTACGAGCGTTGCTGCTCTTCATGTTGTGGCTGAACAAATGTAAAGCTCAAGAATTTTTTAATCAACTTTTAAAAGGGATTTTAGCTTGAGAGGTCCAGACATGTGGCTGAAAAGTGCTGAGAGTCTCCAACTCTTCTCCGGCAGGGCTTTCATCAGTTGATCTCAAAGTGCATTAGAGAAGGGGTTTTTTTTATTAGTCCTTTAAAGTTAGAGAGACTGAGGCACAGGGAAAAGAGAGGACTTGTGTGGGGTAAACCACGAGGCTGGGACAGAACTAAAAACCAATCCAGGTTTCTCAAGCTGCACTCCAGTCCTCTGTATCTCCCACCTCCACCATACAAGGGAGTCCTTGTTCCTAAAGCCTTTGTGCTCCCCCATTTAGGAGAAGCCCTTTCCTCAAAGCATCTGCATGATGGTCAGTGGAAAGTCATCCTGTGGAAAAGGAGTGGGTCTACCTCATGGTATCCCCAGCTGAACCAGAGACCTCGTGGAGTAACAGGGCAGCATCTGCAGTATGTGCTGGCTCTTCTCAGACACACCACAGCAACCAGCATGGGCTGCAACACTTTTCTTCATCCCCCTGCTTCAATAAATCAAGACTTCCAGCATTCATGCTTTTGTCCCTAATAAATCTTGCACTGCCTTACACCACATGAAAGCACAACAACCCCTTAACCAACAGGCACTTCCCTGTGCAGGGCTACAGCTGCAAACAGAACCTGCAGCACAGGAATCTGCTGCTTTGGCCCTGAGATGAAGACAAGTTAAAAGACAGGATGCCTAGCAAGGCTGCCCCTGCGCTCAGCAAAGCCCCACATGCTGTTGCCAGCGCACAGGGAAAACCGCTCTGTGCAACAGGCACCTCATTAACCTGGGGGACTCATTGCCACAGGAAATGAGTGCATCAAGGAAAGTCTCACCTGCACCTATAATCAACGTCCTCTCCTGGCTGCAATACCTTTGGCTGTGCAACACACCTGACCCTAAGGGTGTCTCTGTCCTTTGGTACCGGGGGCACACGCTGCTCAGGGAGGTGACCTCTGGGTCGTGGGACAACAGCTTGGAACAATACCTGACAACTCCCAGGCACCTATGTACTGAGAGAATAAAGCCTCCCAGGTGCAGTGATGTGACTCTGCACCTCATGTTTCCCTTGGGAGATGCTGACTCAGCAGCAGCAGGAGCCCTGAGTTCATCTCTGTTGTCAGACTGACTCAGGGTGCTGCCTGGGAAGTCAATGAAGTGCACACATGGCTACTGCCCTTCTCAGCTCCCAGGTCCTGGGGAGCCAGTGGTGGGGTAAAGCAAAACCATAGAGATTGTTGCCTGCAGCCAGAAGTTCTTCTTGTGTTCTTTGGGAGTGATAGAAGATTAATGCCTGTACAAGAGTGCTAATGCCTTTCCTGCTGGTTTCATGCACTCAAATAGGAAAATTTGCTTTACTAAGGTTAAGAAATGCCCAGAAGAGGGAATTCTCTTGAAGCTGGAAAATGCAATTACACCCATAATCATCCCTACATCAGAAAACCTTCTCAGGAAGCTGACTTGTCCCTTCAGATCCTGCATGTCTCTGAGATCCCTGGGGCTTGGCCACACTGTCACACTGACAGTAGCTGCTGTGGCCTTGGCTCCAACCACAAGGTACCACTGGCTGGCACAGGGCAGAGGGAATGTCCCAGGGACTGGTGGTCTGTAGAGCTCAGTGTCACCGTACAATCCCCCACAGCCCATGGACGAGGCCCAGACCCCACCTGCAGCCCGTGGAGAGGCCCCAGGCTGGAGCAGGGGGAGACAGACAGGAGCTGCTGTGACCCGTGTTGGAGCAAGGCCCTGCCAGCACTTGCAGCCCATGGAGAGAGACAGAGACACAGAGATGAGTGAGGGAGAGACCCACACTGCAGCAGGATTGCAGGGGGGGCTTGTGACCCCGTGGGGGACCAGGCTGGAGCAGTCTGGGCCTGAGGGACTGAGAGACATTCTGTGATTGATGGCTGCACCCACAGCAGTGACCCAGGCTGGGGCAGCTGGGGAAGAGCTGAAGCCCCATGGGAATGGATTCATGTTGGAGAAGTTCCTGGAGGACTGTCTGCTGTGGGTGGGACCCCACAGTGCAGCAGGGGAAGGGGGTGAGGAATGTGTCTGTGTCCCCCCCTGGCTAAGAAGGAGAGCATCTCTTGAGGAACTGATGCAAACCCCCAGTCCCTGCCGCTCCCTGTGCCACAGTGGGGGGAAGAAGGGAGCGAAATCCTGACTAAAGGTCAGTCTGCTGAGAAGGGAGGAGTGGGGGGAGCTGCTTTAAGATCTGGTCACACTTCTCATCCCCTGACTCTGGTGTCACTGGGGGTGCAGGGCAGTGCCATCAATTAGAGAGTTTTCTGTGCTTTATCCTGTGCTGAGTCTGTTCTGCCTGTGACACTGACTGTGGAATGATCCCTCCCTGCCCTTATCTCCACTCCCCAGCCTCTCAGTATCTATTTTCTCCCCTGTCCAGCTGAAAAGGGGAGTGACAGAGGAGCTTTGGTAGGAGCCTGGCTTCCAGCCAGGGTCAAACCACCACAGCGGGCATCCTCCCAGCAGCCTTCCCTGGCCCCATGCTGGCACCTCCCTGCTCTCCCAGCCTTATTTGGAAGAGGAGACCACATTTCCGCTCCCCTTCCACCCCTGCGGTTCCCACTGCGGCGTGCATAACCCCGATGGGATGACAAGCAGGGTTTGGGCTTCACCCTCCCTTTGAATGAAAGGGAATGTTACTAATTGGTGCCTCATGGGGATGTTCAGAGCTGGGAAGTGTCCTGGCTCCCCAGGGTCTCTTTGTAGTGGGACTGTGGCTGCTCACAAGAAGAGACAGCAGGTCCCTTGAGCAGGTCCTACCCTTACAGGTGTGTCTGACTCGCTCCACTCCCATGGGGCTGCTTTTCATTTCCAAATCCTTCAAAGAGGTTTAAACAGCTACAGGAAGAACTGCAAACAAGACAAATGGAGATGGAGAGCTGCTGATACCATGGGAGACTCCCTTCTCACCCCATGAAGGGGAGGAGTCTGGAGCAAAGCCTGTGTTGGTGGATCTGGGAAAGCTTTTGCATTAGCTCTTCCTGGATCCTTGACACACCCTTGCAAGACAGGAGGCACCACCCAAGCTTCACTGTGTTCTCCCATTGCTCCCACCACCAGTGCAACTCCTGCCTCTGCCTGGGCTGGAGACTGGCTCTGTTTTGACTTGGATGCAACACTGGACACTTGTGCTTGGTCCTGCTCTTCATGAAGGCTGCTTCTGATCTCTCTTCAGGTCCTACCAAACTCAAGTCCTTCTCCAAGACCTCAGGCTCCTCTCAGTCCAGACAGTCATCTCCTATCCCTCCTCACTTTTCAGAGCACTGCTGTGGCCATTCCTTTCCTGGCCACCACTCCTTTCTGGCTCCTCACAGCCTCTCCTGGCACCCAGGCAGGACTATGTGCTGCCTGCGGGGAGCTTGGCATCCCCTTCCCCTCCCAGAGCTATATTCCTGTGGTGCATGAAGGTGACTCATGTTCCTGTTTCAGATCCCCAAGCAGCCTGGCCCATGCTGGATGACTTCTGAGTCCATCTGTCCTATGGGTGGATGGCTTGCTGATACATAGCCCAGCTCCTCAAAGAAGGCCCTGGGGGATCAGCTTGTTCCACAGCAGCAGATCATTTTGGCACCCCAGTACATCATCTGGGCTCAAAGGCAGCAGCACCCCCTGCCTTGCTGTTGGCAGAGGGGGCTGTCCCCCTGAAAGAGGATGGCAGGGGTCCCTCAACCCCTGCTGCAGTGAGCTGGGAAGCTCTACACTTCCCTTTCCCTCCTCCACCTTCCTGCTGCTCCCTGACCCAGGCAGGTGCAGAGGGGGGGAGGCATTTGCAGCTCCATTGCTGCCTTTTGGCACCAGAGCCTCTGCCAGAATCAAAGAGCTTTTCAAAGAAAACCCTAAACTCCTTTAATCGCCAGCTAGAGCTCCTCCCGCACAGATCTAAGGGCCATGAGCTCAGTGTTTTCATTGCCCCAGGCAGATTTATGAGCTTATTCTTCAAGGAAGGGAGGGAGAGAGGGGAGGCTGTGGCATATTACTTAGCCTGGGGGGCAGGCAGGGAGGAGATGGGGGGAGGATGGAGAAAGGCATTTGCAGTGGAAGTGCACCATGTTGCAGGAAGCCAAGGCCTGGCCGTGGCCAGTGCTCTCAGACATGGCAGGGAAGGGGAGCAGCATTGGGAGTGAGTGAAGACCAGCCTGGTGTGGCTGAAGACCAGAACATGTGTGGGTGAGCAGCTGCTCCCTCCCCGTAGGCTCCCTGCATGGGTGGTGGACACAGCGTGGGACCAGCAGTGGGGTGTCCCTCAAAGTCTGAGCCGGCCTGGTCTCCTCCAGGCCCAGTCAAGCCGGGCTGGTTGCAGAGTGAAGGAGAGAGGAGGCCGTGCCACCCCCCTGTGACTCCACTGTGCTGCCTCCCACCACACTCCTCGCCTGTACACCTGCTCCCTTCTTGCCAGGGAACATGGTGCTGGTTGCCAGCTGCCAAGCAAGTGCAGGAGACAGGTCTCTGCCACGGAAAGATCTGGGCACCAGCCACTGCCTTTGGGATGGGGCAGGTCCTGTGTCTTGCCTGCTGCAGCCCTGCTTAGACAGACCCCCTCCAAGAAACACACATCCAGCACCCCATTCACCCTGCTGCTACTTCTGAACAGAGGATGTGTCCTTCCTTTTCAACTGGGAAGGTCTCTGCCATGACCTGTGGTACTAAACCCCACAGCAGTGCCTGTTGTAGGTGGAGGGACTGATGGCTGCAACCCTTGTCCGTGGATCAGCTGCTCTCTGAAGAGCTCAGCATCCCATGAAGCACAGCAGCACCCACACTGGCACAGCAGCACCCAAGTAAAAGAAAACCACTGCTGGACCAAAAGCTTTTCTAGCTCATGGTATCAAGATGTAAAAGGGAGCAGAGCTTATGGCAGAGAAAAGGGGCTGGGAGAGGATGAGGCAGAAGATACAAAGAGCTGTCATCAACTTGAAAGTTTCACCTCCATGGAAATTCAAAGACCTCAAAATTTCCTTTCCCTTGAACCCAGAAAAAAAAGAGTTAACATGTCAATATTTAGTGTAGAACAAACAAAAAAAATCAACCCCCAAACCCAAAACCAAACCAAACCAATAAAATCAATCTATTGTGTTTCAGAAACATCAAGATGTTTGCTTTGATAGCTCTGGAGTCCTGCAATGTGAATATTAAATTGCCTATGGGCAAACGTAACACCAGCAGGTGAAAAGATGTAAAGGGAAACACCACCATGAAGTGAAAGCATTGAAATCATCACTCCTGATTTAACTTGTTACTACATTTCCCCCACTCACAGCCCCATGAAGAGGGATCCATTTTCATTAGGCTTTTCCTTTCCAATGAAACGAGGTATCGCTTAGAAAACCATCCCACCCAACGTGCTCTTCAGGCAGCTCTAGGACTGACTTCACTGTTACTGGTCCTGCAATTCTGGCTTTGCAGATCCCCCTGGGACAGCGTTTTCCTCTCACCACTCCTTTGTCTGCTCACAAGGGTTCCTGCTGCTCTGCCCTGAACCACCACACAGCATGTGCAACATGAGGCTCATCAGGGCCTAACGCAGGGATGAAGGTTTTCTGCTCTCTGATGCTAAACCAGCCACACTCTGAGCACTGCTAGGGGCCAAGGGACTGTGAAATTTCAATTGTTGGCTGGCCCAGAGTTACACAATGCCTGGGGGATACAAAAAGCCATTTGGAAGCACACACTCAGTAGCTGTGGCTTTTCCAGGTTGCTTTGCAGGTTCTCTCACAAGTCACTTCTAAGCTGTGCCTGATCTCAGATCCACTCAGTTTGGTTTTCTCCTTGTTCCAGGCTGGGAAGCACAGGGGAAGGAATTATACTGCTTCTGCACAGCCTTCATCTGCCTTCTCCTGAAGGAAACACCAGCCAGAGTCAGTGTCAGAGTCGTTACCAGCAGCAGTCCCTGATACCAGAGACTTGGGCACATCTTGGTTTGGCTCAGCCTACTCAGGTATCCTCAAGTGTCAGCATCCATTAATTCTGGGAGACACCCCTCCAGGGGATCTTCACTGCAACATGCCAGCAAAAAGCCACTGGAGACCCTGAAGTGATAATTGGGGTGCTGGGTAATTGGAGTTGAACCCAGGAGACCTGACCTTAAAGCCTCCTTGATATCCTGCTGGCAAAGATGCATTAAGGATGCAGAAGATGCCTTTGTCCTTGAGGAGTGCCCATATGACTTTTATAGATACCTTTTGGAGGAAGCCAGATCCCTGAAGGTGGGAAACTCTGGTTATCTCTGATATTTTAAGGGTGAAGGAAAAGCTCCCCAAAGCTTTTAAATGGTGAACTCAAACCCATGAACCCACTGCAGATTGTGTGTCAGAGCCCATCTCTCCTGGTGCCTCTCACCAGCCAGATGTCCCATTCCGGGGACCCCAAGCTCAGAGATATTTCCCTTTGCTCCTGCTATGGCTGCTGTTCTCCCAGGCATGCTGGGCATTGCTGAGTGTGAGACTGTGGACTTCTGGCTCTATGGGGCATTTGCCATTAGTCTTGCAGCAGGGAAGAAGATCAGGCAGAGAACCTGCCCTTCATGCTGGCCAGAAGGACCTTGGGGTGGCCCTGGAAATCCTGTGCTCTGTCGTGGCATGGGAAGTAGAAGGGTCTGGGAGCTTGGGGCATGGGGTGTGGGGGTGTGGGGTGGGGGTGTGTGCATGGACATGCAACTTTGTGGCAGATTTGGATGGGTCCTGGTGCAATCCTTGGGGTCCTGGAGCACCGTGGTGTGAGGAAGAGTCTGTGGATGGGTCCTGGCACTGGGCAAGCTTCAGTCACAGGATGGTGACTCACCAAGGTGCTCTTTGCAAAATCACCAAGGGCAGGAGAGCAGGTGTGCCCCCCAGGAAGGACTTAATTACACCTGGCACTGGGATTTGGTGCTGTCTGTATTTTCTGCTGCTCCCTCTGTCTCCCCAGGGGGTGTGACTGTCACCTAACACCCAAAGGCACACAGAGGTCCCTCTCATCACTACAAGGATTCCATTTCCTTGCCAGATCCCTGCTAGCCTAGCCATACCTTCAACACCAACACCCCTCCCTGCAGCTGTCTCACCAACCAAGATTGTGGGTGCTTAGGAAATGCAAACATAAAGGAAGAGTCCTCTTCCACTCTTTGTCTTGTGTGTGACCAGGGAAGTGCTCGCCCAGCTTCATGTCTGAGCATCCCTGCCTCCTCTGTATCCATCTCATGACTCTGGGTGGCACCAGAAGGCAGCTCAGAGGAGAGCACGGGTGATGGGAGCCCCCCCCCAGACTCCCACTGATATGCTAAATTCCAGTAAATGGCTCAAAATGTCTCTGCAGGGTGAGAACAGCCCTGAGATCTCCTGATCCAACTCACTTCAATGTCAACAGTGTAGGGAATTAGACACTTTCTGTCTGGTCACCCTCCTGAAATGCCTGGTGATACCTGGGAGCAGCCAGACTGCTGCTCCTTCTTCCTGACAACCTCTTCACTTGTCTTGGGCCCCAAAAGTCTTTTCACAGAACCACAGAATCCCCAGGTTGGAAAAGCCCTTTAAGATCACAGAGTCCAACTGTGCCTGTCCTGTGCTGACCCAGATCCCTCAGTACCTCATCTCCCCTCTGTTAAACACCCCCAGGGGTGGGGACTCAGCCCCCTCCCTGGGCAGCCTGTGCCAGGCCCTGACAACTCTGCCAGGGAAGAACTTTTCCCTCCCATCTGCTCTGACCCTGCCCTGGGGCAGCTTGAGCCCATCTCCTGTCCCCTGGCTGAAGAGACCATTGCCCGCCTCTCTGCACCCTCCTGGCAGGACTTCAGGACTTTCCAGGACACAGCAGCATCACTACATGCAGTAAGCTGCTCAGCAGCTGTGTGGTTGTACTGAAAGGTGTGTTTGGTGCCTGGGACAAGGACACAGTGGTTATCAGAGCTTCTGGGGATGGGGCACTGAGCCTGACCCTTGTGTTGGTACCCTGGGGAAGGGCAGGGTTGGGTCCTCCAGCTCAGCTTTGAGCCATAGTGCTTCTATCCTCCTCCATGCACCTTGTGCAGTCTCCAGTCTGCTGCTCAGGAATCTTCCCCTTTGCAGCTTCAGCCCTCCTTCTGCACTCTCAGCTTGCTGCTTTCCTCTCCAGAGACACCCCAGCAGCTCCAGTCCATCTCTGTTGCCAGTCCCAAAAGCAACTCTCTTACATACAGTGCTGGCCATGGAAGACAGAGTCACGACACCTGACATGCTGCTGTCAGGGCTTACTGGTGTGTCAGCTAAAGGTTAAATCTGCTCTCTGAGCAGCTCACCTCTTTGGGGTCCATACAGGCCCTAGAGTCACTGGGCACAGCTGAAGAGGAGAGGGTGTGCTGACCTTGACTTTTCATGGCTGGACTCTCAGACCAGGCTAAGCCACAGTTCACCCTTCCAAATACATCACACACTAAGAAACTCTTTGCCAGACCTCATGTGATGAGCCAGACAGGGTGGTTGTAAGCTGCTCCAGAGGAAATGGGCTGTTAGAGCCAATAAGAGCCCTGACTAAGTAGGAACAATGAAGACAGCAGGGACAAGTCACCCAACATGGACAACCCCCAGCTGAGCAAGCTGCCTGGGCTCTCCCCAGGGCCAGCAGTGAGACACCAGCATGTCTGGCACCCCTTGGGAAGAGCTGACCCACAACCACAAGCTCTCCAGTGGTAAAGTTTGGCTTTGGATGGGTAAGATGAGGTTCAGTTTCAGGAAGGTGTGAGACTGAGCAAGGACAGGGTGCTTGGAGAGAGACAGGCATGGCAGAGGCACAGCACTGTCAGGATGGGGCATGAACACCAGCTCATTAGTGGTGAGGCAGTGTCTAACCAGAGCTTATTACAAGGATCCTTTATTTTGCACCTGAGGGAGCCCTGCTCTTCACAGAAAGGAGTAGCAGTGATTTGCATAGAGGACAGGACGGGGAGCAGAGGAACTGGGAGGTTTTTAGGAGAAGCTGCCCTTCACCCCCATGCCCCTCACCACCTTTACAGGGCTGGCTTCTCAGCACCTGCAGCTCTCAAAACTAAACGTGGGCATCTCTTTGCACATCTGAATGTGCATTTAAAGCCTGAATTCACAGAAAAAGCTTAGATTCTCTTTCAAATATCTATACTTTCTACAACATGGATGCTGATTTGATAAACCAGCCCTGAAAAACATGCCTTATAAATGAGAAACTAATCTTACACCACATGCTGAAGGTAGCCCGAGAAGGCAGTGTGGGAAACAGGGAGAAAACCACCTCACCAGTCCCCTTCCTTTATTTCCTCACCCATCCTGCCTTCCCATCTCTGCTCCACCTTACGTGTTCATTACAGAACAGCAGCAAACGCGCTGGGTTTCCCCGAATAGGCACAGCCCTGAGGAGAGGAGGAATCAAAGGATCACAGAATCACAGACTCACAGGGGTTGGAAGGGACCTGGAGAGCTCCTGGGGTCCAACCCCCCTGCCAAAGCAGCTCCCCAGCTCATCTTGCACAGGGCGGCGTCCAGACGGGGCTGGAATCTCTCCAGAGATGGAAACCTCTGGTCCCTCCGACTTCTCGTCGGTTGTCCCCACCGTGGTCCCCCCAGCCCCCCTGTCTGTCCCCACGGATTTCGCAGCCTCAGGGTCCCCCCGCCCGGCGATCCCTGCGCGGTGACGGGCGGCACAGCCGGTGCGTCTCGGCAAAGGGCTGTCACCGGCGCCACCGTGCGAGGGACCCGGCTGGTGCAGCACCCACGGGAGGGTCGGGCTGAGGAGCTGGACACGTCCCACGGCGGCGGGTGCCGAAGGGCTCGTCCTAGAAAGCAGCCACCGGCCGCCCCAGGAGCATCTGCTGGGCTGAGGGCACAAGGGAGCTGTAGCCCGGGGCTCGGTGTCCCTGCTCCCATCACCACGCTCGGGAGGAATGTGGCAGTGAGACCCATGTAACATCCAGCTGTCCCTTGGAGCAATCCGTGGCTCCACATCCCAGGGGGATAGCTCTGCAGAGAGGATGGGGATCATGCTGTCTGCAGGCTCAGGCCACAGGTGCTCTGTCTTGTGATGACTGGGGAGCGAGTCCACGACTGGGCTGCCACTTGTCTCTGCACTAGCAGCAGTGCAGCCCAGCTCTGCAGCCTCCCACACCTACAGCCCTAACCACCTCCACCAGGACATGCTCAGGAGCTGTAGTGACTCCTCACCCATGGGCAGCTGGCTCCAAACTCAGCCCCAGCGTGTGTGCACAGGGGGGAAGGCAGTAGATGGCTCTACACAGGACACACCTCAGGTGCCAAACGCTCTTTGGTTTCCCTCTCCCAGTGAAATACAAGCTGCACGACACACTCCTCTCACTGGCAGAGAAAAATTGTCCTTTCCTGCTGGGTTTCTTTCTCAGCTGACCCAACACAGCTCTGGACATGCAGTGGTTGGCACAAGACAGACATAAAGCAATGCACTCCTCAGGCAAGCAGGATGAGCAGAGCAGCTCTTATCCAGCTGTGGCAGCTTCAACCTGGCGTTGCAAAGCCCGTCCTTGAGCAGGTTGGGTTGCTCAGCTTTAACAGTTGAGTAATCACACCTCAGGACAATCCAGGAACACCAGAAAACCAGCAACACATTCTGCATGCTACCCCTGGACACAAGTGTGCTCTCAGCACCACGAGCACAGAATAAACGTCCCCAGCACTGCCTGGGGTCTACCAGTTATCCTCAGAGACTGGGGTGCACCTGGCTTTTCCTTGGTAGCTCCTCAGCTGCATCCCTAGCTGGGAAAGCCAAGGTTCTTCCCAGCCCACCTGCTGCACAGTGCAGTTGGGGCTGCAGCACCTTCTGTGAATAAGTAGACTGAGTGTCTTCCACAAGGCCAACTTGTCTCCCTGAGGTGTTTCCTCTCCTGGCCAAACCCTGAGACCCTTCCATGGAGTCTCTTCTTCACCCTGGGGACATCCTCAGTCATGACTAACCAGCTGGCACCACTGCAACCATCTCTGGGGTTAAAAACCAACCCACCCATCTCTGGAGTAGTTTAACACTGTGGGGTATTAATACCAGAAAGAATGGAAAACATTTGCATAATTAAGACTTTTTAAATCAAACAAAACCCCAAACAACCCCCCCAAATCCCCAAAGCCCCCAACCTCCTCCTATAAGACTTTAATATCCATTTTAAAAGGGTAAATTGGACCTTGCTGGTGGCCAGCTCAATCCAACCCCCCGAAAGCCATGAGTTATCACAGCTATTGAAATGTTTGACAGAAGGATCCCAGAGCAGTTTGCACTAATTGCTCAGTATAAATACTCCATTATGTTCTCAGACAATCAGAATCCACCCAGCAAATCAGCTCCCTCTGATCCACTGTAATCAAGAAGCAAAGCATGCATAACATGGCAATATAAACAGCATTTGCAGAGGGGCGCTGGGAGGAGGTGGGGGGGAGAGGGGAGGGGGGGGCTTGGCACGTCCTGGGGTAGTTGCCTTTTTTGTTGGTGCTTTATTTTGTTTCTAATTACTGGAGGAAATTGAATTTCAGGAAAACGTGGCGCAAAGTCCCAAGCTAGAGGGAGAGCTGCGGGTGTCGGAGGGGTTGAGAGCTTAAAAAAAGAAGAGGTGTAGTGGAAAGAAATGGCAAGGGCTGTACTTACAGGTAAGCTGTGAGAGGGCTGAGGTTGGCAGGGACCTCTGAAAGCCCCAGCTCGGAGCAATCCACTGAGAGCATGATGCCATCCTCCTCGCAGTGGCACTGGGGTGGGCAGGAGAGCGCAGCACCTTGCTCGGCGGGCACCGCCGGGAAGCGGGCAGAGGAGGCCAGGAGAACGCTCCAGAAGAAGAGCTTGTCCATCCTCACCTTGGCTGGGGCGGTGGGAACCCTGCGAGGTGCCGCTGGGTCACCCCGAGCCCGGGGCTGAGCTGGGTGGAGGGGTGCAGGGGGGCTGCCTCGCACGCAGCGGGCAGGGGACGTCCCGCAGGTCGGAGTGTGGCAGGAGGGATGCAGCCAGGGAAGGGAAGGCATTGTTGAATGATCTTGGTTATTGGGTTTCAAGGGCTGGGCAGGGGCGTGAGACACTCCAATGGGAGGAGTTAAACTTTCTACTCTTTCCCTCTCTCTCCCTCTCTCTCTCTTAGAGCTGGCAGGAATTTCATTCAAAGGGAAGAAAGGGGTGGAAAGGAGAAAAAAAAAAAAAGGAAGAAAAAAAATAATAATAAAAAAGAAACCTCAACAAATAAAGACCTGTTCATAGCTCCAGGACCTGTGCTTGTTTTGTAACTCTGTTTGTGTGAGATAGCAGGGCAGGGGAAGGCAGAGCTGGCTCCAGCAGGGCAGAGGAGGATAAATAAGGAGACAGGAGTACCCAACAAGCACTTCAAGGGCTCCAGACTTCAGGACGCTGAAATCCAACCCCAGATAAAGGACTCTGTGTGTCTGTGCTGGCTGCTCAAGCCAGCGGCAACTGGAAAGTCAGGGTGCAGCTGGGGAGAAGGGAGTGAGGTGCTCACACAAGCTGGTGGCTGGGAGCAACCATGCCCAGGGCTGGAGGTCTGTCTGTCTGTCTGACCCTCCTCATGAGCAGCTCTGTCCCTGTCCCCATGCACAGGGAAGGGCCTGGTTGGGAGATGCAGGGGGATGGAGTCACAGTGTCCTGGTGCCTGGCTCAGTGTGGGACATCTCCAGAGTGCTCTCCAGGGTGGTGGGATGCAGAGCTCTTGTAGCCATGCTGTGTGCATGACTGGCTTAGTGTTGCCCATGTCAGGGGCAGCTCTGTGTGTAAAGCTGTGCCAGGAGCTGCACTGCACCATGCTAGGAGCAGGTGGCTGGTTTGCTCCCAGAGCTCTTTCTAACCTGGAGTAACGTGGTCAGAGGTCAAAGCAGACGAATGGTCTGTTGAGGGGGTGGTGGGGCTTGAAGCCACCTCATCTGGAGCTCCAGATGCAGGTCTGTCTTAGCAGGGGGGTACTGTCTGTGCCAGCCCAGCCCGGGGCTGGGGGTATCCTGAAGCACATGTGTCAGAACAGGATTTGTGGTCGCTGGGGTGTCGAGGAGTCCCTGAGTTCTGGGGCAGCAGAAGCACCTGTTCAGAAAGGGGAGCTGGATCTGCAGTGGGAAAAGGCTGCCAAGGCTGTGTGCCCCCTCTGCTCCTCCCTCCTGTTTGTGGCTACTGGATGTTCAGGGTTGTCATGATGCCCCTGGCTGGGGTGACTGCTGTCCTCCCAGGGCAGTGGTTTGGTGATGGGGCTGAGTCTGACCCCACAGCTTGAACCACACTGTGCCTCTCTCTGCAGAGCCATCTCCAGCATGGGTCTCTGGCACTGCAGAGCTCACCACTGGGCTTGAGGTGGGCTGGACCCCACCAGAACCAGTGTGTTCCAGTCTAGGAGCAGGAACTTATTTAGCTGGAATTAAGCTCCTTCCATCAGAAGCAGTTCTGGAGATGTTATTAATCCATGGTCTGCAATGGATTTTGACAGCCCCAAATGTAACACACTGCTGGGGTAGAGGGGTGCTTGGTGGGGAGATGGGAAACCCTCCTCAGGGTTCCTCCTTGCGTTCCTTGACAAGCTTCCCCTCCAGCTCTGACATGGGGCTTTAGCTTGGCCTGAAACAGCCAGATTCACTCTGACAGCAGCCAGGAATTTGGTGTCAGTCTGGAGAAAGTGTCAGACCTATCACCCTGCTCCTGGCTGAAGCAGCAGCTTTTATCTGCTGTTTTCCCATCTCTGTCCCTCTGCAGCCAAACCAGCCAGACACCAACCGCATTGCAAGCTCCTGACAGTTCCTCTCTCAGCAAATTCTCCTTGGGGATCCAGGGCTCTGGCTGAGCACACTAGCAACAGAACCCTTCCAAAAATCACACTGAAGAGATGTCTACTGAAAACTGCCATTCCACTGCAGCAGAGCCATCTCCTCAGGATGTCACTGCCTGCAATGACATTCTCCACGTGTTCTGGACCAGCCCAGGAAGGTTGTGCCCAGTTGGAAGGTTGTGCCCTGTGTGTGTCACTTTGCTTTGACTTTTCTGTTTGCTGGGATTTTAGGGGTTTTTTTTGCAGCTTGGCTTTGGTGTTTCATGTCTACATCTGGTTTCTTTGGGAGCCAATAATAGACATTAACAGGCAAAGTGCTCACTTACTTCAGCGTGTCGCCCAGCTCCTGGCAAATCCAAGTGTCTGGGCATCAAATCGTTTGGACCAGGGAGATTTGATGTTTTTTGTGGTAAACCTGGAGTTCTCAGTAGTCCCTCTGGGGTGGAAGTGTCACTTTTCAGGTGGCTCTCACTGAAATTGCTGTGAGCAGCACAGGCTGCACTGCACCCTAATTAGAGGCACGGGGAACTCCAGATCCAGCTTCAGCCTCCTAACAGGAGGGAACGTTGCTCTGCAGGGCGCAGATGTGTTGGTGTGTTGTCCTCTAGCGGCAGGCTGTGGTTTTGGGGAGATGTTGGGATGAGGAGAGCACTGGTCCACAGCACGCTGAGCAGCACTGTTTGCTTCCCTGTGGTTGTCCCAGCCTGGCTCCCCAACACTCTGCTGCACCCCTCGTTTCCAGAGTCCTGCTGTTAAAGGATGGAGCTGAGACTCTGGCATCAAACACCAGGGCTCCCCGGCACCTCTGGGTGCCAGGTGACATCCCAGGTGATTTTTCTCCTGCTGCCTCCACAATGCCCAGCCAACAAGTCTTCCTAAAGTTTGTTTTAAAGCAGGGAAGGAAAACCCTGGGGAAATTCAGAGTACAAACTAAGCAGGGAACAAGGTCTATAGCTCATGTGAGGTACTGAGAGCATAGTTATTGCTTCTGGTCCTCAGGGATACAGAGAGGCAGGTGTGATGGGAAAGGGATGTGTTGTTCATGCCAGCACAATATAAGGTGGTCCAGCTGTGGAGCTGAGGAGAGCTGGGTACCAGAGCTGGCCACAGCCTCTCTGAGGACCAGAAATGAAATGCCAAACAAGCTTTGGGCTGCAGACTGCAGCTGGCAGGGCTGTTTAGAGCTGCTGGAGATTAAAGGATAACAAAGCTGTTGTGGAGATAAAGCTGGGGCAGGGCTGCAGGTGAACCATTACAACGTGTCCCCTCCCACAGAACCGAAGTGACAAGGCAGCTTGTGGGACTTTGCCCTTGTCACTCAGCAGTGCTCCTCCTGCAGAGCAGAGAGGTGTTGGGCAGTGTCATTCCTCCCAGGGTGCTGCTGATTCCATGGACATCCAGCCAGGGATCTTCCCAAGCTGGGAGACAGGTTGTGCTGGCTGAGCCAAGGGACTGGAGGCTGTTTCTTTCTGTCCTCAGCATGTGCCAGGGCCCCCAGTGTGTCTTCAGCCCTGCTCCCATGGGACAACTGCTTGTGCCCTCTTTTTATTCCCTCCTGGACTGGAGAGGGTTCAGGATCACCCCAGTAGAATTCCACTTTGGCTGTTGATCTCCAAGGACAACCAGTCCCTCCTTCAGATGCTGCCTGGTTTTCACTGCCAAGGTCATGGCAGGAACCAAGACCCCACTGTGTTGCACATGGAGAGGACAACAGAGAAGGAGTCCCTCCAGAAGGGCTTGCAGGGGCAGGGGGAGATGCAGAGAGGCCCAGACAGCCTCACAAAGCACAGAGACACCAGAGAAGAGCAGGCATCACCAGGACTGGCCTCTGTCCCACCTCATCTCCGACACCTCTGTGCAGGGAGCACTCCTGAGACGTGATGTGTCTATAAAATAAGCCCTCCAGACTTTCTTGCTATCCCTGGCTCCTCCTGGATCTGGTCCTCCAGGTTCTGAGGAGAGCAGAATGTGGCCCAAACCAACAGGGATGGGCTCAGTGCAGTGGGACACCTGTTTCAGGGTCCTACGTGCTTGAAGACCTTCCCTTCTGCAGTGCTTGCATCATCTGGGTCAGGGACACAAAGCCATGGCAAGCCCAGCACATGCAGGGTGTGGAAGAGGGAGCTTCAGCTGTGGTCCTACTTGGTTGACCCAGGAGAAATTTCCCTTCCAGCTCAGACCTGCCCTGGATCTATCTGGTCCCAGAGCTTCTGCTCTCCAGGAGGTGGCTGACAGCAGTAGCTGGTGAGAGATGATGATGGAGATCCTGGGGAGGAGCAGGCTGCATCCCTGCTGCTTCCTGGTGCTGGTACAGCTCAGGTGGGAGACACAGTGAGCAGTGCACATCCCTACACCATGGCCATGTCAGGGGCAGCCACAGCCCAGCTCCAGGCACCTAATATCACAGGGGTGCCCACGTTGGGATGTGGCTGGGTGTCCTGGTCCCTGTGGTGGGAGCAACACCCTTTTGAGCCAAGTAACAGTGGCAGCTGCTGGACTCTGAGCCCTGGAGGGAGCAGAAGACAGGGAGAGCCTGGAGCAGAGACTCAGCACTCATGAATGGAGAAGCTGTGGGATCAGGGGGCTGTGGTGTTCCAGCAGTCACCAGCAGGCTCCCATGGCTGTGCTTCCACCCTTGCATCTCCTGACACTTGGCAATGCTGTCCCAGTCTGCCCCTGCTCTGGCAGCCATGGGGTGAAAGAGGTGGAAAGGACCCCCCCCAAATGTACACAGTCCTCCCCATCTCCAGGGCCTTGACCTCTGCAGGGGGGGCTGGTGGAGGAGAGTGGTGACTGCCCGACTAGAGCAGGCTGTGTGAAGCCCAGCATGGCACACTCCAGAACTCGCTGGGCGGCCCGTGCTGGAGGCTTGTTTTGTTTTACTGTTTTGTTGTCTCTCTCTCTCTCCCCCTCTGGGTTTTGTGGCTCTGAGCTGCAGGGCTGGAAAATTATTCATCCAAACCACAGCTCCCACGACACCCTCTGTAAGCATCTGTGGCTCCAGACTCCGCTGCAGCAGTGGGTGGGAGGTCGTAAATTCATCATCACCACCGAGTCAGCCTCCTGCTAGACTGGATGTGGAAGGCAGAGCAGTGGGGCTGTGCCACAGGCAGCCATACCAGCCTCACTGGGTGGAACCTGCCAGTTTGTGTGACCAACCCCCGTCCCGTGGAGGTGAGGGTCCCTTCCCATCTGCCAGAGGAGCTGCAGATGTCTGTGGGTTCATCTTGGCTGCTGGCTCTGCTGAAACCCCTGTTGTGTTGTGCTAGCCAGATGTGAGGGCTGTGGGATCACTTGCTCCTAGACTTCTGGAAGCCCTGTAACAGCAACATGACTCTTCCTCCACTTGCTTCCTTAGAGCCAGTCTCAGAGCCAGTGCCCCTTGCAGCTCTGTGCCACAAGCCCTGGGTCCACACACCAGCCCCCTGGGTCCACACACCAGCTCCCTGGGTCCACACACCAGCCCCCTGGATCCACACACCAGCTCCCTGGGTCCACACACCAGCCCCCTGGATCCACACATCAGCCCCCTGGGTCCACACATCAGCCCACTAGATCCACCTGCATCCACACATCAGTCCCTGGATCCACACACCAGCCCCCTGGGTCCACACATCAGCCCCCTGGATCCACACACCAGCCCCCTGGGTCCCACACACCAGCCCCCTGGATCCACACACCAGCTCCCTGGATCCACACACCAGCCCCTTGGATCCACACATCAGCCCCCTGGGTCCACACAGCAGCCCCCACTAGATCCACCTGGATCCATGCATCAGTCCCTGGGTCCACACACCAGCTACCTGGATCCACACACCAGCCCCCTGGGTCCACACATCAGCCCCCTGGGTCCACACACCAGCCCACTAGATCCACCTGGATCCATGCATCAGTCCCTGGATCCATGCATCAGTCCCTGGATCCACACACCAGCCCCTTGGGTCCACACAGCAGCCCCCTGGGTCCACACAGCAGCCCACTAGATCCACCTGGATCCATGCATCAGTCCCTGGGTCCACACATCAGCCCCCTGGATCCACACACCAGCCCCCTGGGTCCACACACCAGCCCCCTGGGTCCACACATCACCCCCCTGGATCCACACACTAGCCCCCTGGATCCACACACCAGCTCCCTGGATCCACACACCAGCCCCTTGGATCCACACATCAGCCCCCTGGGTCCACACAGCAGCCCACTAGATCCACCTGCATCCATGCATCAGTCACTGGATCCACACACCAGCCCCCTGGGTCCCACACATCAGTCCCCTGGATCCACACACCAGCCCCCTGGGTCCACACACCAGCCCCCTGGATCCACACACCAGCCCCTTGGATCCACACATCAGCCCCCTGGGTCCACACAGCAGCCCCCTGGGTCCACACAGCAGCCCACTAGATCCTCCTGCATCCATGCATCAGTCCCTGGATCCACACACCAGCCCCCTGGATCCACACACCAGCCCTACCTGGGAATGTGGAGCTGTGCCCGATGGCTGGGACTGCCCTCCCTGTGCAGGGACCTGCAGGAGACCCGTGGGCACTTTCCCAAAGGGGCTGTAGGAAGGTCCTGGTGCTGCAGCCCATCAGTCAAGGTGGCTGGGTAGTGCTGTGCTGAACTGAGCCCTGCTGGGCTGAGAGGTGGTGTGGGGCAGGTACCAGGAGAACTCACTCCCCATCTTGCTCCACCACTGGCACCAGCTAAGGATGAACTGGTGGGTGGCCAAGCTGGCTCATATGGCTGTTGTCAGGCTCTTCTCTGCACAAAGCAAGAGCCCACAAGCAGTCCCCAGGAATACTGTCCCCATCTCAGGCCTCTCTCCTGTGCCACAAGCTGTAGAGCCAGACCCAAACCCTTTCCATGGGGAATATGGCTTTGAGCAAAGCCCCAGGCTTAATGATCCTGAAAGCCACAGGGCAGCTCTGATTGCAGAAAAACAGAACAGAGAGGGAGGGGAATTCCTGCCCCTTTCTGAGGATGCTCCTGGACAGGCTGGTGGGAGACCCTGAGGGCTGTGCTTGGCAGAGTAAGGGTCTTGTGCAGAGCCCCAGGCTGCTGTGGGATGAAAGGAGAAATTGCAACCCAGTAATGCTGCTTCTGTGCCCCTGTCAGGCTCCCTGGCTCTTCCTTCACACCTTCACTGTCACTGGAACTGGCTCCACTTCCCAGGTCACAGCACTGGAATTGTTCTGAGACTGGGAGCATTGAGTGTCCTGTGTGTCATAAACCATCCTGGGGCATACAGGTGCTGCCTGGGGTTCAGTGGTGACTGCACACTTTGAACAAGAGCCTTCTGGAGCCCAGGTTAAAGCTGACATCTGCACACACCTTTGAGGTGTAACTGTGCTCAGCATCTGGGGGGTTCTGGGACATGCATGGCAACTAGGAGTCACAGTCTGTGTCCAGCCACCAGCTGGGACATGCTGGGCTGGGATCCAGGCCTGCTTCATGTCTCACATTTGAGGGAATGAGCACCAGTCTGATGAGGTCATGGAGGTTCCTGCACAGGGAGCTCTGCCTTTCCTGTGCTCTGGAGGTCAGCTGTGCTGAGGCTAAGGCAGCCAGGAGGGGACTCCACAACTGGATGATGGAAGTATCAGCACTCTCACTGTCCTTGTAGGGGTTTGTTAGAGGATTGTGGACTTGCAGGGCCTGGCAGAAAGGCTACTGTCCTGTACCCCAGGAATTGTTTTCAAGGCTGGCAGCAGCTGGAGGGTGAAAGCTGGACACTGGGCTTGTTCTTGATGGGTGTCTAAGGAGGATGGTTTATGTGCCATGGCTGGGGACATAGCTGCTCTTTTGGGAACAGCAGCTGTGCTACAGCAGGGGAAGGGCTTGGCACCACTGAGACCCCACAGAAGCCAACTCACCTCTCTGAGCACACTGTTTATTTGTACCTAAAACCAACCCACCAGCTGAGACAAACCTGCTCCCACCACGCTCTGGCCACAGACCTCAGCACACCTTGTGCCCATGGTCGTACAGAGACCATGGTGCCCAGTGTTAGACCTCAGCAGCCTGTGGGTGTCAGGGCTGTCCAGGAGCAAGCCCAGGGCTGTCCAGGAGCAAGCCCAGGGCTACCACTTCTGTGCTGAGGGGCAAGGACACTGCAGGGCCCCCACAGCTGCTGCGTGCTGCAGTGAGGTTAACACACTTTCCAGGCACCAGGAATTCCAGGAGATGGCCAAAGCAGGGGAGCATCCCATCCATCCCCTCACTGTGTCTGCACTGAGGGGCTACAGCAGCCTGCAGCAGGACAGCACTGCCCCTGCCCACCTGCTTAGGGAGCCTCATGTCACCGCGAGCACCACGCAGGACGTGGCAGTGGCACGCTGGCTCCTCTCTCACTGCATCAGTGGCAGTGGCACGCTGGCTCCTCTCTCACTGCACAGCTTGGTCTGTGCCAGGACCCTGATGATGCTTCCAGCCCAGCTCCTGGCTCCAGACAGGGTCCTGTGGAGGTGGAGGGCAGGACGGTGCCAGGCAGTTAGGGCTGTTTCTGGGTCAGGATGTCCCTGATGCAGGTGTACAGGAACACATACTGGTCCTGCAGAAGAGAAAAGGGGGTGTCTGGGGTCATGTTTCTGACAGACACCTCCTGGTTGCAGGATTAACCCTGCAATTTGCCCTAAAAGGTTCTAATTAGCCATGGTGGAGGAGGATTGGCTGTCCCAAGTGATCCCTGTTTGTCCTGTGGCACCAGAGCTGCCCAGAAAGGAAGAATTAGGCCTGGAGCTGTGGTTACACCATGTTTGGTTCCTCCTGCTTCCTCACCCCCACTCACAGCACCTGAAGGCAAACTGCTCCACAGCATGAGAGGAGCAAGGTCCTCTGATTGCCTCAAGGTGCTCAGCAGCTGTTGGATGCACTGTGGTGTGTCATCTGAAACAGGACTGAAGAGCAGTGCCAGGGAGGATGCAGAGCACTGAGTGGGGAGACCTGTGCCCTGCTGGAGTGCCCAGGGTCTGTGGTCAGGAAAGAAGACCTCTGGAGCAGGAGTTTCCCTTGGCCTTAGTCTCAGCATACCCAAATCAAGGGCTGACAGGTCACTGCTAGGCTGCAGAGGTACAAGAGCTGGGGGGTTTTAGCCCAGTTGCATCACTTCTGTATTTTTAAGATCACCAAAGTGATCCATCAACACCAAATGTGGGTCCAGAGGTCTCCACTCCACCATGGATTTGATCTGGGGTTCTGCTCAGATGCCAGGCTGCTCCAAAATGATGCCAGGCTGTGAAGCCAGGCAAGGTGTGGGAATGGGGAATGACAGAGGCAGGGTGCAGAGCTGAAGGGCAGGGCAAATGCTGAGGGTTGAAATCACATGGCAGCCCTCAAGGGGGGATTAGGGACTGACAGAGGGGCCTCCAAAGAGCTCACTAATGCTCTGGCTAAGCTGCAAGTCACGAGTTGCCTCCTCCCCTGCCAGCGGTGGGTTTAGCCCCACCGAAGGGCCGGGAAAGCCACAGATCACACAACAGCTCCAGGTCCCCAGCAACTGTTTTCAATGATTGTGAAATCAGGGGTGACAGCCCAGGATCAACTTCAGCCCAGGCACACTCAGTGCCTGGCTAAAGGCAGGAGCACATCCCCAGAGCCACGTGCCACGCTGGGAGTGCTTCAACACCCAGCGGTTATCCGGGTGCAGCTCAAAGGTTCCTCTTCCCCCTTGTATGGTACTAAACCCCCCCAAAAAAATTCATCTAGTGGCCCTGGCACCACAGCAGCGTGCCCCTGCTAGAATCAGAGGGATCCTGGCAATCCCCTGCAGCGATGGAGGAGGCTGGCAGGCACAGGGCCAGGGCACGGCGCTGGACGGCAGCCCGGCCATCCGAGTGCCCACTGCTAGCGGCAAGGTGGGGAGGGAGCTGCCCCTGCTGCTCCCCCCCTCAGAGGGGCAGCGCCTTTTGGTCAGCTCTGGCTGTGCTTTTCTGGGCACGTTGTGTCTTTGCTCAGCCAGAACGGCTGCTGGAACACAAAGGAGCTGTGAGCAGGGGCAGCGGCTGCCTTGCCCTCCCCTGGCTCCCACCGTGCGCGTGGTTCACATTAATTAAGAGGGAGATTAGCTGCTTTGCAGGCAGCTCTGCAGCTGGGAAGCCCTGGAGAGATCTGCCCTAATTCTGCTGTCCCCTGTGGGGAGGGTTTCCAGGGATGCTGAATCAGCTCCTTCAGCAGTTGAAGCAGAATGAAAGCGCTGTCCAGAGGGCATCTGTACCACCAGCACGAGTCAGGAGCAGCACGCTGCGGGCCTGGGAGGCTGGACTGGCACAGCAGGGCATGGCAGGGCACTGCAGGGCATGGCACAGCAGGGCATGGATGGCAGGGCATGGCAGGACACAGCATGGCATGTCAGGGCAGGGCAGGGCAGGGCATGGCAGGGCACAGCATTGCAGGGCACGGCATGGTGTGGCACAGCATGGCATGGCACGGCATGGCACAGCATGGCATGTCAGGGCAGGGCACGGCATGGTGTGGCACAGCATGGCATGGCACGGCATGGCAGGGCATGGCACAGCATGGCACAGCATGGCAGGGCACAGCACGGCATGGCAGGGCACAGCATGGCATGGCAGGGCATGGCACAGCATGGCAGGGCAGGGCACAGCATGACACAGCATGGCAGGGCACAGCACGGCATGGCAGGGCATGGCACAGCATGGCACAGCATGGCAGGGCATGGCACAGCATGGCAGGGCACAGCATGGCATGGCAGGGCATGGCACAGCATGGCAGGGCAGGGCACAGCATGACACAGCATGGCAGGGCACAGCATGGCATGGCAGGGCATGGCATAGCATGGCAGGGCATGGCACAGCATGGCAGGGCATGGCACAGCATGACACAGCATGGCAGGGCACAGCATGGCATGGCAGGGCATGGCATAGCATGGCAGGGCATGGCACAGCATGGCAGGGCATGGCACAGCATGGCATGGTAGGGCATGGCACAGCATGGCACTTCATGACAGGGCAGGGCATAGCAGGGCACAACATGGCATGGCAGGGCAGGGCATGGCAGGGCATGGCATGGCATGGCAGGGCAGGGCATGGAATGGCATGACAGGGCATAGCAGGGCACAGCATGGCATGGCAGGGCATGGTAGGGCAGGGAATGGCAGGGCACAGCATGGCATGGCAGGTCATGGCACAGCATGGCACAGCATGACAGGGCAGGGCATGGCAGGGCACAACATGGCAGGGCATGGCATGGCATGGCAGGGCACAGCATGGCATGGCAGGGCAGGGCATGGCAGGGCACGGCAGGGTATGCCACAGCATGGCACAGCATGGCAGGGCATGGCAGGGCAGGGCACAGCTGTGGCACCATTAGACAGCACCACAGCCCACATGGCTGTAGGGCAGCTGCAAACAGGGCAGGCTGTCCTGCTGACCCCTCGCAGGCAGCCCCAGCTCTGGCAGCAGGAAGGGACCAGGAGCAGGCTCGGGGCATGGAAAGGCAAAGGGAAGCCTGGCAGGTGCTGGGTACCCAGCCTGGCAGCTGTGTCAGAGGCTGGTGTGAGCAGGCAGGTTTGTCAGGGAGGATGAAACCAGTGCTTGCTGCTCTCCAGGGCAGAACAGGAGGAATGCCTTGCAGTTACTGTGAGCTGGCATGCAATTGAACCTGGTTTTACTCCAGAACTGAGGAGATGGGAAGTCCTGGAAAAAGACCTTAGCCCTTGGTGTCTGGCAGAGGAAGCATGGAATAAATCCCTGACCAAGCTGGACAGGCTTCCAGCTCCAGGCAGCTTAGCAGGGATGTCCTGTTCTGCCTGGCCCACCACCCTTCCTCTTTCCCACCTACCAGAGTTGGGGTCATGAGACAGCAGCTTCTTGTGAGCTGGAGGGTCACCCCATAGATGTCCACGGTTTTCTCAGCTTTCATCTGGTGCAACAGGCAGTCCAGGGAGATGATCATCCCCATTTGGCTCATGCCATTGCTGCAAGGGACAACAGAGGGGCATTTATGGAGGGTCCAGCTGAGCTGAACCTCTTTGGAGGTGGGTACCAGCCCAAGAAGGCAGAAGTCCCATAGAAAAACATGCAGCAGGTGAGTATGGTGGGATCAGGGGACTGTGAGCACTGCTCTAGGAGTGCTGACCCAGGGGATGGGACCCCAAAGTGGCTGTTTGAAGGAGCCTGGACACCCAGCCTGCCCTGCCAAGCTGTGCATCCCTCACCCAAGCCAGCTCTGCTGAGGTACTGGCTCTATAGGCTCCTGCAGAAGTGTGAACACTCCCTGGCTGCAAGGAGGTGAGGACATCAGGGCAGCTCCAAGGATCCCAGCAGCCCTGGGCACCTCAGCCCAAGAACACCTGCTCCATTCATGCTTGCCCCAGGCCCTGCTTGCCCACCCTTCTCCCATCTGCTAGGCAGAGCATTGCTCCATCTGACCTCCTGAGCTCAGAGCTTCCCTGGCTCCCATGGACCAACTCTCAACATGCCCCAAAGCCTTGTGGTCCTTGGTGGAAGCCTTGGTAGAGGTTTGCTGGTGTCCATGCCAAAGCCTGGTGGGCACCAGCTCAGCCCATGGCTGGAGCAGTAATGCCACATACCTGCAGTGCAGCAGGAGAGGACCAGCTCTCTTCCTGTGGGGCGTGCACCGTCTGACAGCAGTGAGGAGATCCACCAGGCTCTGGACATCTGGTTGCTTCTTGCTGCTCCAGAGTGTGTACAGGAACTGTTGTACCTGCCTCTCCTTTGCTTTCTTCTCCTGGTGAGACACAAAGAGTTGTGATGGCTGCTGGGGAGGGATGGGTGAGTTTGGATGCAGAGGGGTCCCAGCTCTCCAGTCCTTAGGCTGTCAGATACTTTCCTGAGCTAACTGCTACCTTCTGCAAAGCTGTCTGGGCAGTCTCTGCTGGGGCACTGCCCATCACCCATGAAGAGGGTACAGAGCCTGTAGCAACCTGCTCTCCTTCCCCACAGCATCCCAACCTGCCCCTTGAGAGGGAGACTGAGAACCTTTTCAAAGAGGGGCAGAAAAATGTATCAGTGAGGGGTGGGGGAAGTCTCTGAGCCTCTCCTGTGCCTCTCCTGTGTTCACTCAGCAGGTGCTCTTCTGGATGTTGTCATTTAGATTCCCTCCTGCATTTGTGGACTGCTGGCTCTCTGCTTTCACAGCTCAGCCAAGTCTCCATGGACCTTTCAGCCCTACAGACCTGTTTGCTAGCAGTGAAGGACATCCCAGGCAGTGGGAGCCAGACCAGCCCCGTCAGCACATACGTGTTTCATTTTGAGCTGGATACACCTCCACCCAGAGACGAGCTTCTCTGTGCCACACTGGATGGTCAGCATCTTTGTGCAGAGAGAGTCTTCTTCCAGGGGCCAGCACGCCTCACTTGGGACCTGTGTGCAAGAACCAGTTTGGCTTCATGTTGATGAAGGAGTCTGTGATGGGACCAGGAGCACCCCCAACATCACACCCTGTCATTTCCTCCCCAAGGTGTGGGGGGGTTGGGAACAACAGCAGGTTGCAGCCCAGCTTCCCTGTCCACACAGGGCTGCTTGGGAGGGGGAATCTGCTCAGCAAATGCTCTTCACCTCAGATGGACAGAGGCCACCAGAGCTGCTGTGCTTGGGCACCACAGCGATGCAGAGTGCCAGCTGAGTCAGGGGCCACAGACCACAGGGTGGGCAGGCAGAACCTGCCTCCCATGATGGAAGCCCAAAGGGAAAGTTCAGCTCTAGCTAAGCTGGATCTGTACCCAGGAGCAGTGAAGAGAGCTCCAGTTTCAAAGCCATGCTAGATTCCAGCTCCATTAGACAGATCCCTGCTCTGCCATGGCACAGGAAGACACGGTGCCTTACCTCCCCCTTCTCCTGCCAGGGGAGAAGTGTTAGGATGGTGTGAACATCCTGTTCCCACACCAGGGTCCAGAAGTCCTCCATGGTCAACTTGTCAGGCCCTTGGACAGCCAGGTACTCCCTGCTGGAGCTACAGCTCTGCATAGGGAACAAGAACATCACTCTCCTGCAGAACAGGGTGGCATGGGTGCCCTGTCAGCCCAGGCAGCTGCAGGAGAGACCAGGGAAAGAAGGGAAGCTCAACAGGTCAGGAGACAAAGAGAGAGGAGAAAGCACCAAGAGAAGGAAGTGAGGACAACCCAAAGTGGGCAGGTGAGGGAAGGCACATCCTCACATCCCCACTCTTGTCCACACCAGGTCACTGCAGCAGTGACTGGTGAAGCAGTGCAGGGATCAGGCAGAAAGGAGAAGCCTGGTGTGGGAAGGGGAGCATCCCCTGCTGCCCTTGGGATCCAGGCACAGGGTGGGCATTGCTTCTGGAGGAAAGACTCACCGGGACATGCCACACCTGCAGGAGACCTGAGAAGGGGCTCTGTTCCAGCAGGGAAAACTTCACTCTGGAGCGATCATCTGCAAAACAGGTGGGAGCTGGAGGGATCCAGGGTAGACTTTGGCTCACACAGCTCCTGCAGACCAACCACCAGACTTCACACAGCCATACAGACCCAACCCTCCCATTCCCATTCCTCTGTAAAGGTGCTGCCCCTCTGCAGTGCTCCTGTTCAGCTCATGGACATGGACACCCAAGTGACAGGTCTCTATCCCAACCTCCTGCTCAGAGCAGATACATGTCCTGCAGGCTGCTTGGTGTCTCAGCCAGTGATGATGGAAGGTTGGACCCCTGATCCAGTGTCTGGCCACCTTCACAGGACCTACTTTTTCCTTATACTGAGTTGGATTCTCTTCAAAACAAACCCCATTGCCTCTTGTCCTTCCATGGTGCACCTCTATTTTCTCTCTGCCCTCCCAGCAGGTAACTAAAGATATCAAGAAGATCTCCCCTTTTCTCCAGGCTGAATAAACCCACCTATCTCAGCCCCATACCTCATGTGCTCCAGCCCCCAAAACACCTCTGTAGACTTCCAGAGGACTCACTGCAACCTCAAAATAATTCCTTCTACTGTGGGCCCAGGTCCAACCCAGCTCCAGGCAGGTCCAGGAAGGGAGAGGTGCAAGGTGCCACAGCACTTACATGGGAGGATGCTGGAAGAGGGCTGTGTCTGCTGGTTGCCTGAAGATGGTGTTGCAGAGCTTGCTTCTTCCTTCACAACCTCTAGGAGAGTCTGTAAGAGTGGGAGTAAGCTGTGAGCAGGGGAAGGGTCAGGAGGAGCAGGAGGAACTGGGGAGCTCTGAGGATGTCTGGCCTTGGCAGAGGGATGGTTATAGCTGCACATGCAGAATAGTGGGGTTGCTATGTGACCATCTCTGGGGTGGTCTGCTCCTCTGAGGGGTGGTCTGCAGACCATCCTGTCAGGAGATGGCTGCATCTCTGTTGGAGAATGGTGTTCAGATAAGTTCCTACCCTGCATAGGGAAAGGAAGGGGTCATGGACAGACCCTGAGGGAGCCACATGCCTGGGGACACCATGCCACAGAGAGGTGACACTGCCAGGACATCCAGGCACATGGAAACTGGGGCATGGGACCTACTCAGGAGGCACTTCTTGGGTGTCCCCCAGCTTGACCAGGTCCCTCCAGTGCAAATGGTCATGTCATTGCTCCCTGCCCCCTGCCCAGCACAGCTCTCACCTCATACTCCCTCAGGAAGCCCACGTGGGACTTGGCTGCCTTCTGGGTGTAGTGCTGAGCAAAGCTTTTCAGTGGGATGGGGCAGGACCTGAGGGGAGACACTGGCAGTAAGGGTGAGGTTGAGCAAACTCAGCAGCATCCAAGCTGTGTCTGCAGTAGGTGGACAGGGCTTTCACCCCTCAGATGCTGGGACCCTGGCCCAGCCAACCTGCTCTCCCCTACACAAAGGCAGATCTCAGGTGTGGCACAGCCCAGGGCCCATTCCCAAGATGCAGCAAGGACAAGAGCATCCTGTTCTGCATGAGGGAGGAGACAATTTGACCATAAAGAGATATGTAACCTCCAGATGTAGCCTCAGAGACAATGAGGTAGGTGGGCAAAGCCATGCCCAGCCTGAACCTGCTCCCTGTTCTTGGTGTCTATTAGAAGGTACATCCCAAGGGCATCCAGCTGCCATGAGCTCCTCCAGTTTGAACCCATCTCTAGGGCATCCCTGAGAGTTGGGAAACCAGGGACTCATCAAAATGCCTTCCCCAGGACACCTCTGCATCTCTTTGGCACTGGCATAGCCCAGGAGGAAGATGCAGAAAAGGATGTGATGCCCAAGCCCTCCCAGTGTTCCCAGTGGCTGATACCTAGTTCTGGGCTGGACTCCCTGTGCTGCAGGGAACAACCAGCCCTGGGCTGACCCATCTTGAAATACTGAGTGGGACAGCTGGGTGAGCTTCCCCATTCTTCTGTCCAGGAGTCAAAGGTTCAAGATGGGGTCAGGGTTCCAGCCTGCTGCCTGAAGGGGCAATGGGTGGGGATGGGTAGGGTGTCAGGCAAAATCTTACCTCTCTGTCCCTGACAAACCCAAGAGTGGTTCCTCCAAGATCTTTTCCAGGATACAGCTGTGCAGGAAAATGTACTGGGACTGGAAGGCAAAGGCAGACAGCAGTGTAGGGCATTGCACCATGGAGACAGTACAGAAGGGTGGGGATGGGCACTGTGTCCTACACTCATGCCCCAAAAGCCACAGACTCATAGAATATACTGAGTTGGAAGGGACCAACTCCTGGCCTCACACAGGAGCAACCACAGTCCTACATTCAAGCCCAGAAGGCCCTGCCTACTCCAACCACAATCCCCTGGATTCCTCCACTCTGTTCTGCAGGGCAGTGCTGACACCTTGTCCCAACCCTGAGTACACAGTATGACATTGCCTGGGGAGCACCACAGGCCAACAACACGCTGTGGGTTAAGAACTGCCTGCAAGGGGCCTGATCCCACTCCTAGGTGCTTGCTCTAGGGTGTTCCAGAGGGTCTGGTGGGGTGTGAAGCTGCTAGAGAACCCCCCCAGAAGAGCCATTTCCACTCCATTTGAGTGGCACTGTGACAACCCCATCATACTGGGGAACAGCCTGGGGGGTGCTGGGGCTGACTGGTTGGCCCATCTGTCTGCCACCCTGGTTAGCTTTGATGCCATGGAGCAAGGCCTGGGGGTGGGGTAAGAGGGAGCAGAGGTCTCACCAGGGTCTGAATCATCAGGTAACGGTTCATCCTCAAGGTGTAAACAACTCCAAAGGTGTCCACCACCTTCTCCTGCTTCATCTGCTGCAGCAGCTGGTCCAGGGCGATGAAGGTGCCCGTGCGGCCGACCCCAGCGCTACGAGCACAGAGAGGGTGAAACATTGCCTGACTCCCCCCAGCCAGGGGCTCCCCTCCTGCTGCAAGACATGGCTCCCAGATACTGCACCCTGGAGAACCAGCATGGGGCTGAGGAGCCTTTCAGGCTGCCTGGGGTTGGTGCTGACCATCTCCAGCTGCCCCAGCCCCTGGGATGGGGGGTCAGTCAGCAAGCAGACCTGTAACCCCCAAGGTCTAAGCAGAGACTTTCTACAGAAGAGCTGTCTCCTGTGCACTGCTCTCCCTCCCAGTTTGGGCAGGAGCAGGACCTTTCCCTCCCTTAGAATCATAGAATAGAATCATAGAATGGTCAGGGTTGGAAGGGACCCCAAGGATCACAGAGCTCCAACCCCCTGCCACAGGCAGGGACACCAACCTCCAGGCCTGGAGCTACACAAGGTTGCCCAGGGCCCCAGCCAACCTGGCCTTGAACACCCCCAGGGATGGGGCACCCACCCCCTCTCTGGGCAGCCTGATCCAGCCCCTCCCTTGCCCTCTCCCATTGTCCCCTCCTGTCACCCCCTGGAGCAGACCCTCACCTGCAGTGCACCAGGGTCGGCCCCGCGTCCTTGGTGCTCTGGATGTGCTCACGGACCAGCTCTCTGAAGGTCATGATGGAAGTTGTGGACTCTGGGATCCCGTGGTCAGGCCACGCTGTGTAGTGCAGGTGGGACACGTGTCGCTCTGCCTGGAGACCCTCCTGCCAGGGTGGATGTTGGGGATCAGTGTGCAACCCACCAGGATGGGGGCATCCATACACCCCACAGCCCTGGAGAACCCAGTGACTTGGTGACACCCATCTCAGCCAGCATCAGGTCTGCTGCACTGCCTGGTGGCTCCTGCTACCCTGTCCTCCCTCTGGGTCCCCTGCCATGGTGAGACACATGGAGATGGCAAAGAAGAGACCTGCCTTTGACTGGTAGGGAACGTGCCCTTGAAGCAGGTTCCAGTGCAGGGACATGGAAAGGAGGGAACAAAGGTGGAAAACAGGGGTGATGAGACATGTTGCCAGGGACAGACTGCTCCACAGGAGACTCACAGAACGTTAGGAGTTGGAAGGGACCTCGAAAGCTCATCTAGTCCAACCCCCCCTGCCAGAGCAGGATCACTCAGACTAAATCCCACGGGAATGCATCCAGGTGGGATTTGAACCTCTCTGGGCAGCCTGTCCCAGGGCTCTGTCACTCTCACAGTTCAAAGACCCGAGGCTGCCAATGGCAAGGAAAGGAAATTATGCCACCACCAAGGAAAAACACCACTGCATCCCATACAGACTCCCAGCTCTGGACAGGTCCCTAAGTCCATCCATCCTCTTGGGTCCTCACTCACGTGCCAGAGTTTGAACTCGCGTGTGGTCCACTCCTCGGAGCTGCTCTGCGTCAGCAGGTGGACCTGGACCTGCCCATAGGAGACTGGGGCAGATTCAGATGGCCAGTAGTGATCACAGAGGACCTAGAATAGAAGCAAGATGAGGTCTCAGTGAGGACCCAAGTCCCCCTGTGTGACCTCCTGGCTTCTTTGGAGTATCTGGAGAGCAGCAGTTGTGCAGGGAGCCAGGGCAGGTCTTGGGGAGGAGGCAGGGATGTTTCCTGTGCCCAACAGGAGCTTTGTAGAGCACTCCCACACCTCCCTCTTGTTTGGATCTCAGCCTCCTCTGGAGAAGAGGACCTGAGTGGGTCTCATCATCCCTGGAGACTGGAGGAGCAGCCCCTGTGATGTGTCTCACCCAGAGGCAAGTGGCAATTTCAGATGGTGAAGAAATATCTGAGGGTAATGCACATGGTTCCAGCTAAGCTCCACTTCTTCCCCTTCCCACCCAAGCTAACACTGAGCTACACACATCAGCCCCTGTTCCCCCTCAAACTGCCTATCAGGGAAACTCTGTGGCCTCTGCTTACCCTGGAGCTATATCTGAGCAGGGGTTGGTGGAGGACACAAACCCAGCCCTGGGTTCAGCTCACATGACCAGGTCTTGGCTGGAGCTGGCCCCTGGAAGCCCAGCAGTGCCCACCTACCCGCCCATTCTCCATGCACACTGTCAGCATGATGATGTTGCAGACATTCTGCTCCCACACCAGCCTCCAGAAGTCATCGATGGTTTTCTTCAGGGGTCCCTGGGTGGCAATGAACTCCTGCTGGGATGTATAGCCCTGAGCAAGAGGCAGAACAGGAAGGAGTTGGCAAACTGCTGAGACAGATGGATGCTGCTCTGGGACAGTCAGTGCCTGGTCTGCTCATGTGGTGGAGGGAGAAATGCCCGTTACCCTTTGCCCATGCCAGATCAGTTCCATGCAGCTGATCTCAGCAGCAGCTGATCTCACAGGAAGCATGAACTGCCCAACACATGCTGTCTAGATATTTGCAATGAAGACATGACCCCTGCCATCTCCCTCCAAGCAGTTCCTCATTCAGTCTAGCCAGGGGAAGAGAGATCTGGGTCTTTCCCGTGCTCCCCAGGGGTCTCTGGAGGTGAGGGGAAGCATGCAAGGTCTCAGGCTGTGCCTCTGCCCCTCTGGCACGCACATGCCCCGTGGCTCCCCAGCCCGCGCGCGCAGGGCGTGTGCCTCGCCTGTTACCTGGGAGGATCGCCTGGATGGGGGATGTGGGCACAGCTCCAGGGGTTGCTCAAATGCAGCTGCACAGACCAGAAGGAGAAAGAGCAGACAGACAGACGGGGCAGTAAGCTGGGAGAGGGTGGGAGCATAATCCCTCAGGAAGGAAGCAGAAAGCCTGGCTAGTCTCCCCACACTCACAGCTCCGCGTTCACAGCGCTTGCCATCTGAGGATGGCCATCAGCCCCTGCCAAAGGGTGACCCTGCACCTCCACCTGACCCCCAGCTCCTTGCCAGCCTGGGCCAGCTGTGGCTCTTGCCCACCAGCCCTCAGACCAGTTTCCCTGACGGTGCCCCATGGCCAGGTCTCTCTGGAGAAGGCAGGTGGGCACTCACAGGCATGAAGTTTGCGTTGATGTAGTCTGAGTGTGGATCCTCCCCCAGCCGGCTCAGCTTGACCCGAGAGTGATCATCTGCAAGAGACCAGACACAGCTGATGCTGCAGGGAAGCCCTTCGTGGAGACATGGTGTCCTGCTTTCAGCAGGGAGAGACTTCATTTCCTTTCTAGCAGCTGGTTGGGGAGTTAGGATGAGATAAGGATGAGAGTGATGCTGATAACACACTGCTGATTTTAGCTGCTGCCAAGCAGTGAAGGATTTTCAAGCTTCTCATATTGCTCTGCTAATGAGAAGGGGGGGCTCCCAGGAAGCTGGGAGGGGACACAGCCAGGACAACTGACCCAAACTGGCCAAAGAGATATTCTGAGCCATATTACAACATGTTCCATTTATAACTGGGGATGGGCCAGGAGCCTGGTCAGCTTGGGGCCTTGTGCAGCACCAACTGTGGAGTGTGAGAGACTGTGCTGCCCATCACTTGTTGTTATTTTTTTTGTTTTATTTTGGGTTTGAGGTTTTTTTGTCCCATGAAATTGTCCTTATCTCAAGCTATGAAGTGTTTCTTTCCTTTTCCATTTTCAATTCTCTGCTCCATCCCACTGGGAGGGGCTGGTGAGTGAGCAGTTGTGTGGCTGTTCTAGTCATCTGCCAGGTGAAGCCACAATGCAACCAGAGGCCATCTCCTCTTCCCCTAGCTGAGACGTCAGCAGGAGCCCCAGCAGCTCTGCTAGCTCTGTGAATGGCCAGGGACCTCCTCCCTGGAGGGGTGAGCACTGCCTGCCAACCGGGCTAGCAGGGGGGTAAGAAAGCAGAGCTGATATCAGGGGAGCTCATTGGAGAAGCCAAGAGACACTTATGGTCCCCTTTTGGTCCCCAGGTGGGACCCAGAGGAGCTGAGGATGGTGGCTCAGCCCTTAAGCCTTGAACCTCCAACAGGAAAAGGGAACCTGAGGCTCATCTCAAGACTCCTCCTGCCAGGAGGCACTGGGAACCCTGCAGTGCTGCCAGGGCTCAGCTGGGCACTGCACTCCCACCCTGGATGCTGCAGGCAGCACTTACATGGCAGCACATGAGCATATCTGTTCTTGGAGACATTGACTGGTAGCTCAGCCTCCACCTTCGTCTGCTCCTTCCCAACTTCCTTCAGCTCCTGGATGACAGGGGAGAAGATAAGCACAACTGTCTCCCTGGAGAGCTCCCAGTTAACCCAGCTCCCTGCTCATGGGCAAGGCTCTGTTCCCTGTCTCAAGAGGGTCACCCTCACCCAGGGAACTGCTCTATCCTGCACAGCCTGTGAATTCTGAGCTGGCTTTTCCCAGTGCCTTTGCACTGTTTGTGTTTAAAAGAAAACAAGGCAAAATAACAAGTATTGGGGAAAAAAACCCTTCTCAGAAATCAGAAACCTACCAAGAAGCTCAGAGCATTTTGTGCTGAGAAAACAGAAACCTCTTGTGTTGCAGAAACAGAACTATCTCGTGCTGCTTCTGCCTCTGTCCTCTCTCAGAAGGCAAGAGAAGGGTGAGGAGGGTTTGAAATAGCTCATGGAACTTAGAAAGGTGCTGGCAGAAGAAGAAGTCAGAGCCTGAAGATGTTGGCCAGTGAAGGTGACCTGAGGAGAATTTCACAGCCTGGCCCTATAGCTCTCAGAGTGCTCCCTGACCTTCCTTCTGGCTGCAGGCTCTAACACTGGCAAGGTTCATCTCCAGGTTACACAACCACTCAGCATCTTCTCCTCCAGTCCAGGCTGGGGACCTTGAGCTTTGTCCAGCAGCTATGGACAGTACTTGTTCACCTCACACCACAGATAACATGTACTTCTACCAGAACCTGAACAAAGCAGGTTTTGAGCAGAGGAATTGCCTGATTACTTGGTCCATCTAATCTTTGGCCTCTAAGACAGCCTAGTAGGGTGGCTGGGTTGCTACAGAGATGGGTTACCATCCTTAGAGATGAAGAGGCCACAGAAGCCACCCAACAGCTGGGGCATGAGCTACATGAGGGGAAATGAAGTCCCATCTCTAGCAGGAGTCTCATCTCACCTCAAACTCCTGGAAGAAAGCGTGGTTAGCACTTGCTGTCTTCATCTCATAGTACTGCTTGAAGTTCTGTATGGGAATGGGCCGATGGACGTGCCTGCATGGAATGAAGTCCAGAGGAAAACTTGCTTTAGCTGTTGGGAGTGGCCAGTGAGACAGCCCAGCTCCTGCCCTGCAGTACCCAGCTGCACACACACACACACACACACACAGAGGGATGGTTTATGACCCTCATCATTGCCCAGGGAAGTGGGTCCAGCAGAGCATTGTTTAGATACTGGAAGGCATTTCAAGGTGATAAGGATATGCTCCTACTGCAGAAGTCTTGCAGAGGAGGTGGGGAAAATGCACTGAGAATACATTGATTTGGGTTTGAGCTGGGTAGTAAATGCTGACCATGGGAGAGCCTGGGATGTGAGACATTACTGAGGGAGCAGAGACTTCTCCTGAGTCAAAGCATGAGACAGGAATTAGGTGAAGGACTCTGGGACCTGCAGTGGGCACACAGAGAGGGGAGAGTCCAGCACGCACCTCAAGCTGTAGGTCACCATTTCCTGGGGCAGGCTGCTCTTCTTGGTTCTAGAATGAAAGAAACTAGAATCAAAGATCTAGAATCAGGGCCCTGGGCAACCTTGTGTAGCTCCAGGCCTGGAGGTTGGTGGCCCTGCCTGTGGCAGGGGGTTGGAGCTCTGTGATCCTTGGGGTCCCTCCCAACCCAGACCAGTCTGGGATTCTGTGATTCAAAGCACACAAGATGTTACAGGGAGAGATGCTGTGGCTCCTGAGCAGACAGCTCACATCAGGCACTCTGTGTAGGGTCCTGTGAACTAACTGCACACAAGCAGCTCCCCTTCCCCTCTGCCCTTTGCTTCCATGCTTGCCAGGCACAGCTCCACTAGCAGGTGGTCTAGTTTGGCTAAATCTCTTTTTCTACCCTCTCACTGCTCTCCTCTCCAGCCTGCACCAAAGGCTGGGCTTCTCAGCCTGCACTGGGTGAGAGATGGGTCACCCTCACCTCTTTGGTCTGAGGTGCTTCCAGTAAACCAAAGCAAAAAGAGCTCCAAGTGTCAAGAGAAATCCCATGATGATTCCAGCGATGATTGGCATTGAGAGTGGAGCTGTGTCTGCACCAGATCCAGCAGCTGGAATAAAAAAGGAGAGTGGACAGAAGGAAGAGGCAGTTAATGGCTGCATTTACACTACTGTACTTGCTACAGCCTATGATCTCCCCCCTGGCTTGCCAAGCTTGTTAATTACCTCTAACCTACACCTCCAGGTAGGGAAGATGGCATTCTCCACCTTACCTGAGAACATGGTGAACGTCACTGCAGGGGCCACTGGGTCATATTTGGTGAAGGCAGCAATGCTGAACCTAGGGCAAAGCAGAGTCCTGCCATCAGGGGCAATCTGAAGTGAGAACAGCACACATGCAGCCAGCAGCAGGAAGATCCAAGACAACAGCACAGCTGCCTGTGTTCAAATGCTGTACTGGAAGAAGCTGGTTTTCTAGTAGGGGATGTGTGGAAATGAGTTTTCCTCCCTTTTTCTGCCTCTTGGACAAGTTTGTTGCTCTTGGGAGACCATGAGAAGATGTTCAGAAGGCACAAATGGAAGCCAGCTCTCCTCCAAAGGGTTATTTGCAGAGACAAGTAGTAAGTTTTTGCTCTCTTACAGGACATAAATAGGGAAAGACAACAGTAAATAGGGAAAATCAAGTTGGATTGAGTCACTGGCTTCATTCATGGCAGCCCATTGATTGGGTTGACTTGAAAGAGCTGAGCCTGGGTAACTGTTTGAAACAGGGGCACCTCAGCTGGGAAGGCTGAGCTTTGACCCAGACCCTCCTTGTCCCTGTGATGATCTGCCCTTCATCCTCCTCCTGGCAGTGTGCTCACCAAGCCTCACAGCTCCCTGTAGTGCTGAGTCCCTTCTGAACAGGTAACTTGGAATATAAGCCACAGATTTCAGCTTTGGATTTTGGCAGCCAGGAGTTTGTGGAGCTTGGTGTGAGTCCCCCCTGGCAGCCCTCCAGACTTGGCTGCCAGAGCAAAGACCTCATTGGAATCAGAGCTTGCAGATGCCATGGTGTGAGAGGTAAGGGCTGGTGAGCAGGTAAGTCACTGACAGGCAGGAGGCAAGGGCTGGCTTGAGAGCAGAGAGGGGCTCTCAGAACTACCTGCTTTTCACCACACCACTAAGGACTGACTAGGAAAGCAGCAGGGTGCTGAGGATGCACGTTGTTCAGGGCAGCCAAACACAGCAGGCTGTGAAGAGGTGTCCTGTAGCATCCTGTGTCTGGGTCCCACAAGGTGCAAAAGGACTTTCCTAGTCCTGAGTAACTTCCTGAATCCTGACAGGTAACAGCTTGATGGGTCTGGATCAGCTGCTAGCCTGCAGGAGGTAGATGGAGTGAAAATGCTGCTGGGAGGGCAAATAAACCCTCTCAGACTGACTGGACAGTATTGGGGGTGGTGAGGTATCCCCAGTCTCTGTCCCCTCAAGCCTGGCAGCAGTTGTGGTCTGAACCAACGAGTAACACAGACCCAGCTTGCAGCCAGGCAGCTCCATCTCCACCGTGCTGGCTGGAGCATGAGGCAGGAGGGGAGGCTGCTGCCTTGCCCTGCCATGCCAAGCAGCAGCCTGAGCAATAAAGATATAGCCTTCATGGTTAATCATCCCAAAGCTTCTGAGTCAACAGGAGAGAGGGGAGTGCATCATCACGCAGTTCTCTAGCCAGGCATGATAATAGAGTATGCAGGGAGAGGCCAAGAGTTTTTTGCTCTTGATGATTCACCTCTGTGTGGGATTTCCAAGGAAATGGCTCTCTGGAAGCTCTTTTATCCCCAGCAGCAGGCATTTCCACCACCCCTGATGTAACACCATCTGTATTCCCTGTCAGCGCTGCCTCCAACAGCAGCTCCAATTAGGAGCCTGTTTGGCAACACGTGGAAATCTAGAGCAACTCTAAGAATCACTCTGTTTTCCATGCAACACAGAGTCTGCACATGGCAAAAGCAGACAAAGCAAAGCAGAGAAAGGAACAGGAGAAAGGGAGGAGAGCCAACAGATCCAAACCCAACATAAGGACCTTGACTCCACTCGCCACCAAACTGAAGGGCAGATCTACTCTCACTTTACTCATGGGGGAAAGTGAAGCTCTCTCTCATGCACACACTTCCTCATGGTCTTTCTTTCTCTTTCCCCAACACTGTCAGCAAGTTCTATCCCCAGCCAGCCACCCTTGCTGTAAGTTAATTTAAGTGGAAATGGGATAATGTTCCAGGGGATCCCTTTGTCAGAGCACTGCCTGGGACTGAGCTGCTCAAGGACCAGAGGACTGGCTAAAAGAGATGACTGATTGGTGTAGAAAACCTGTTTTACCATCAATTATTTCAAAGGTATATACATACACCTATAACAAACTTGTACCTTTGTGTTCCTGGGTTCTATCTGCTGTGAGGTAAGACTCTGAATTTATGAATATTGTGATCTGTATGTGTGTCTCATGGGGAGCCTGGTCCTTAGCCTGGGTGTTTGCTGCCCTCAATCTCTGAGACCCCAGTTGTGTGGGCACCAATTGAACTAATGTTCCCAAATCAAGTTTCCCTTCTTCACCCCCTGAGTCTGCCCATGGCCTTGGGTCACACACAAAGCCTGACAAATGACAGCTTCCACTTCAGTTCCTGCTCTGGAGGTGGAAAACTGCCCAGCCCCAAGGCAGTGCACAGCCCTTGTCAGCCTTAGCTTTCATTTCTGCTGCCCCTCTCCTGGCCCAATATTCCCTGGCCCTCAGCCCCTGCATCCTTCAAATGCTGCTTGGTAGAGCAACCCCTGGGGTCTACTGCTGGATGTCGCAGGAGTATGAGGGTGAGGTGACATCCAGGGAGCTGGTGGTACCTCACAGGGGAATGTCACACCCTCAGGGAATGTCAGGATGTTGCCACCTCTCACCTGTTCTGGGCCACCTCTCACCTGTACTGGGCCATCTCTTACCTGTACTGGGCCACCTCTCACCTGTACTGGGCCACCTCTCCCCTGTACTGGGCCATCTCTTAGCTGTACTGGGCCACCTCTCACCTGTACTGAGCCATCTCTTACCTGTACTGGGCCACCTCTCACCTGTACTGGGCCACCTCTCACCTGTACTGGGCCATCTCTTAGCTGTACTGGGCCACCTCTCACCTGTACTGGGCCACCTCTCCCCTGTACTGGGCCATCTCTTAGCTGTACTGGGCCACCTCTCACCTGTACTGGGCCATCTCTTACCTGTACTGGGCCACCTCTCACCTGTACTGGGCCACCTCTCACCTGTACTGGGCCATCTCTTAGCTGTACTGGGCCACCTCTCACCTGTACTGGGCCACCTCTCACCTGTACTGGGCCATCTCTTACCTGTACTGGGCCATCTCTTAGCTGTACTGGGCCACCTCTCACCTGTACTGGGCCATCTCCCACCTGTACTGGGCCACCTCTCACCTGTACTGTTCGTTGGCTTTCAGCTTCCCGTTGCACGTTGCCCTAGACTGGCCACACTCCTCTGTTCCCACTGGCACTCTCCAGGTTTCAGGGGAGCTCCTGGGGCTTGGATGGAAGGGATTGGGGATTAGCACAGCCAGGTAGGAGTCTTCTGTCCCATAGTAGTGGTCATACCATGTGCTGGACATGCTTTCCTGGGTGGGCCTCAGCACTGAAGGGGAATGTACAAGGTGACAAGTCCCAAAGTGACATCCAGGGGACCTGTGGTCCTCTGGGGAGCCACTGCAGGGTGGGATGTGCAAGGACACTTACATGAATCGTTAGTGGTTGCAATGACACCGTAATACTTGATCTGGCCATTCTCCTCACTGAACAGGTCAGATGAAATAACAACTGTGGAGCTGGCCTCCACCTGGAAGATGTCTGCTTGCAGAGGTGGAGGCAGGGCTGGAGAAGGAAACAGCAAGCACAGCTTGTCAGTGTGTCCCTGCTCCCATAGACACATTGCTCAGCCTGTGGCTAGCCCCAGCATCCCTGCTCAGAGCCCTGACCCACCACAGCTCAGTGCACGACCACGTGGGGCTCACAGGCACCTGGAAGACTCCCCAGGGTTAAGTAGCAAGACTGGGTGTCTTCTCCTGGGGTCTGTGGCAAGGTTATGGGAAAGGAGGGGACTCACCCTCTACTGTTGTGTTGCAGAGCAGAGTCACAGCCTGGCTTTTCATTGTGTTCATGCCCACTGTCCTCACAACAATTCGGTACAATGAGTTTGGTCCCAGCCCCTCCAGACTGGCCTGGCTTGTAGGAACGCTCAAGACATCCTTGGAGCTGGGAGGTCCATCAGAGAGTCTCTCTGTCACCACCTCATAAGCCTCCACATCACCAGGAGAGTTGGTCCAGTTCAAGTACAGGCTCCTTGACCCTGGTAGGCATTGCACATCCTCCACTGGGTTTGGCTCTGTGAAGGAGAGAGGGCTGGCTCTGAACTCTGGATCAGAGAAATCCCAACCTCAGCCCATGTGTCCCAGAGCCACTATGGTCCTGTCCCCGAGTCACTGAGAGAGAAGCAGAGTTGGACATCTGCAACCTGGGAGCCTTCTGTGCCAAGGGCCACAGGACAAGCTGAATGGGTCAGGACCTGATCAGATCCCTTGCAGGAGAAGCAGATCAGTGGAGATCTCTGCAGAGTCTGCTTTCCTTCACAGGTAACCAGGCCACAAGGGGCTGGGAAATCTTTGTGATGGGGCTAACTTAGGGATCCTCATGGCCCCTAGAAGTACATCTTGCTGGTTTTCCTTATGTCCTACCATGAGGACTTCCCATCCTTCTGTTGACTCCCAAGGGTTCATCCACTCTTGAGGTCACCCAGGCATTTCTCCCCCTTCCCACCTCCACTCCTGCCATCCCCATGGCAGAGCATACCCACCCATCGCTACTGCCAAGGGCTTGGTGCTGCTCCAGTAGGGCCCAGCCACACAGCTCAGGGACACAGAGTAGTTCCTCCCTGGGACCAGCCCCTGGAGCAGGTGCTGGACTTGCCCTCTGCCCAGGGTGTGCCTCCAGGTCAGTGAGCTGTTCCTGGGGTCCCGCAGCCAGAGCTGGCAGTCGTCCTGCTGTCCAGACACACTGTCCCAGGAGATGAGCATCGTGTTGTTCCCTCCAGCCACCGCAGAGAGGTTGTTGGGAACTGAAGGGGCTACAATGAAAACCACACCAAGGAGTTATTGGCATCCTTGGACTCTCTTCCATGCTATGGAGATACACCTAGAAGATGGGTAATCTGCAAGGGAACTTCCTATGTTCAGTGAGAACATTTCTGCAGCTGGTGGCTGCCACTACCAGAAATGACCTTTAAGTGGCAACTGGAGAACATGCAGAGTGATGGGCACAAGGAGATGGGTTCTTTCTCCTGCTAATTAGCAAGTTTCATTAGAGACCTGCCTGGAGGGCTCTGCACGTGACTCCAACCACCGTGCCAGGGGCTGGCTGAGCGTGGGAGCAGAGACTCCCTCTGGATTCCCCAAGCAAAGTGCAGGGGCTGTGGGGACAAGCACATGAAAAGGCTCATTGTGCTTATCTGCAATTTCCACATTCCTTTTAAAAAAGAGGGGAAAAAAAAAAAAAAGCCCAGCCTCCCCTTATTCCCCATGCCAAGAATTTTCTGAGTGCCAGGGAGAAAAGCAGAGGGGTGGTGGGGTGTCTTCCCTCATGGTCTCCCAGGCTCTGGATGTCCTCCAGCACCACAGCCATGGGATCCCCTCTTCTTGTTCAGTCACCCATGCCTGGAGGAGACAGCTTGTGTGAACAGCCAGGACAGAAATTGGAGGTCTGCTGCCTGGAACAGCACCCTTGGGTGCCAGACTGTCCTACAGGCAGTAGCATTGCCCTGCTCTCCCTTCCAGTGGGGGCTTGCATAGCCCCTGATCCCACTGGTGGTACCTACAGCTTCCAGGCAGCAGGTCTGGCTACATCCCTGCACCATCCCACTGTGGGGGCTGAGCCCACCCAGCTGGGGAAGGCTGAACCTCATGCATGATGCAAAGACCTCCAGCTCTTGCCACTTACTTGTCCAGTCACTGATGTTCCCTGCAGAGGCCATGTAGGGTCCTGCCATGGACACCACTTCCAGCAGGTATTTGTGTCCTGCAGCCAGGCCAGAAAAGATGAATTTGCTGGTGCCTTTCCCAACAGATACGTTGGCTGCCACGATACCTGATCCTGAGTGATACAGGAGGAGCCTGTAACTGTCTTGCCCTTGGGGTTCAGCTCGCCAGGATGCACTCAGCCTGCTGGGATACCCCTGGTTCGTCATGTACACACTGCGGGGTGCCAGGGGGTCTGGAGAAACAGGATGGGAGACTTGTCAGTGAAGGGTCTGAGGACATGGGCTGGGTATCTTGGCACTGTCATCAGAAGAGATGCACCATATAGGACAGGGCACTTTGTTTTGGCTGGAATGCTGCATCCACCAGCCTGGAGGCAGCTAAAAGCATCTACTCTGCAAAGATGATGAAGGGCCTGGAGCATCTCCCCTATGAGGAAAGGCTGAGTGAGCTGGGGCTGTTCAGCCTTGAGAAGAGAAGACTAAGGGGGGACCTAATTAAAGTCTATAATTATCTGAAGCAGGGGATGCAGGGGGAATCAGCCAGCCCCTTTTCAGTGTCTGTGGGGACAGGACAAGGGGCAATGGCTGCAAGTTGGAGCACAGGGAGTTCCACACCAAGATGGGGAAGAACTTTTCCCCAGTGAGGGTGAGGGAGCCCTGGGACAGGCTGCCCAGGGGGTGTGGAGTCTCCTTCACTGGAGATATTCAAGACTTGTCTGGACGCCTATCTGAGTGATATGTCCTAGGGAGCTGCTTTGGCAGGGGGGTTGGACCCGATGATCTCTCAAGGTCCCTTCCAACCCCTGGGATTCTGTGATTCTGTGATCTTCTGCAGGCTTTCCAGGGGCGTCTGTCTGAGCAGACAGCCCTGTCCCAGCTGGAGATGGGTGAGCACCCAGCCAGCTAGGGAGGAGGGGAAGGTGAATGCTCCTGTCCTTTCCCTCCATGCCTCTCCCCTGAAGCACAGTCCCTGGAGCTTCAGCTAGCCTAATCCAGGCAGGTGGAGCTAACAGTGCAAGTGGGCAGATCCCTGCCTGGTGCCATGGCTCCAGTTTGCCCTTGGGATCAGGCCAGGGCTCAGGGTCTGCTGTCAAGCTCAGCAGGACCGTGTCCTTCACAACAAGCCTTCATGGCTGCTCAGCAGGGCACACACTGCATCAGCACAGAGTACTCACACGTCCAGTTGCTGACATTCCCTGCAGGTGTCTGGTAGGAGCCTGCCATGGACACCACTCTCAGGATGTACTTGCTTCCTGGGGCCAGTCCCGTGAAGGTGAAGTTGTGGGTGTCCCTCCCGAGTGAGGCTGTAGCTGCCACGGTGCCCGGCCGCGCCTGGTACAGGGTCAGTGTGTAGCCATCTCGCCCCCCTGCCGCAGCTCCCCAGGATGCACTCAGCTTGGTGGGGTGCCCCGTGCTCAGCAAGCGCACCGTGGTGGGGGGCAGGGGGCCTGGGGAATCACCAGACTGGTGTTAGGGACTGCAGACTGTGCAGAAGGAAACACTTGTGCAGCAGGACTGATGCTCCCTGAGGGCTGGGCCTCATAGACACCCTCTGGCACACTCCTCCTCCTCCTCCCTTTTCTCTTTTCCCTCTCCACCCCACCTCAGCCTTAATGCTGACCACCCTTTTATGGTCCCTCACATACCAACTCTCCTTCATCCAGGTCTCCCTCATCCTCCTAAGCTGACGGAGTGCCTTTGGCACTGTTACACCCACATCTATCTTCCAGCACCCAGCTGGAGTGCAGCTGCCTGGGCAAGGCTCTCACAGCCCTAAAATACTCTGTCCAGCCCTAAAATCTTTCTGGGTGGGGAGATGTGTTCATATCCAGAAGAAAGACCCGTTCTCCTGGCAGGACTCTGCATTCCCCTCTTGCCCTACACTGATTCATTGCATAAACATTTATGGTAATGTGGTTTGCACTTGCTGGAGGAGACTCAGAGCGTGGGAGTGCTCTTGTTAGAGGGAGCTGGGGCAGCATGGGCAGGGGGAAGTCCCCACATGGGCACAGTATAACAGCCCTGCATGTCATTCACACGTCTACAGCTTAATATCCATGTGCCCATGAGGGTAACAGTGTGCTCCTGCATCAGCTGCTGTGTGTTGCGTCCATGCAGCTGCGTGTGCACCTCTCCAAAGGTCCCCTGCAGACCTCCCACCCCTCCTCAAGACTGCCCAGTGATGCAACATCTCCCACCCCTCTGCAGGGAACAGCCTCCCCCCAGGCACTCACGTGTCCAGCCACTGATGTTGGGTGCTGCTGCCTGGTATGGCCCAGCTGTGGCACTGACTTGCAGAGAGTACTCGTATCCCGGGCTCAGGCTGGTGAAGGTGAAGTTGTGGGTGTCTCTCCTGAGTGAGGCTGTAGCTGCCACGGTGCCCAGCAGCAGGTGGTACAGGGTCAGTGTGTAGCCATCTCGCCCCCCAGCAGCAGGTCCCCAGGATGCACTCAGCCTGTCAGGGTGCCCCGTGCTCAGCCAGCGCACGGCAGCTGGGGGCAGTGGGCCTGAGGAGGAGAGACAAGGAGACACTGCCAGGAGCCATGTCTGGGCTGAGGGAAAGGAGACACTCCATGTCTGTGCCAAGCCTGCTGTGCAGGAGATGGGCCAGCCCTGCAAGGTGCCAAGGGCTGGCTTTGCCCTTGATTCTGTGGCAGCTGCCTGAGCCTGTGGGATGGTTGTGCACAGCTCCCAGGGACACGGGTGGCCAGGCCACAAGGGTCATGGGGACTCCCCATGCTGCATCCAGCAGGACATGAGCACTGGGTGCTTGCATGGGTAAGAGGAAGGCAGGGTCTGGCTGTACCAGTATGGCCTCTTATTTGACCCAGGAAGGGGGAGACCTGGGGGATGCCTGGCTGCAAGGATAGCATCATACTCACGTGTGCAGTGGGTGAGACTGGGGGTGCTGTTTTGGAAGGGCCCAGCAGTGGCCCTCACTGTCACACTGTAGTATGTGCCAGGGCTCAGGTTCCTGAAGATGTGACTCCTGGCAACCCAACCCAGCATCACGTGCCCAGCGTGGCTGCTGGAGGCTGTGTCATAGACATCCACCTCATAGCCTTCTGCTCCTCGGCCCATGGCTGCCCAGGAGACCTGCAGGGTGGAGGCAGAGGGGCTGCCCAGACTGAGGTTGGCAGGAGCCAAGGGATCTGAAAAGCAGGAGGGAGACAGTCAGATCCTCGTGCCAGCACGCTCTGCTCAGAGCTGTGAGCTTTGCCCAGTGGCTCCTTGAGCTCTGGCAGTGCTGGACACCAGCTCCAACTGGGGAGGGGGCAGGGGGGGAGGGATGGGAGTGCAATACCCCCAGGGTCTGCAGCTGGATATGTCAGGGGAGATAGGAAGAGCCTTGGAGGTGGGTAGAAGGGATTGGCTCTGTGTCCAGAGGGAATGAGGACAGTAAGCAGAAAGGTGGGACAACTGTGTAGAAGCTGGGGGCACAGTGGGGACAGTTTGGGATGGGGAAGGTGGCAGTGGGTGCTTTACAAGGCTCAGATGGATGCTCTGGGCCACAGTGGGGTGCCTTGTCCAAGCCAAGCCATCAGACTCACATGTCCACTGGGTGATGTTGGTGGAGGAGGCTTCAGATGAGCCTTTCACAGCGATGACCTGCACAGCAAACCTGCTGCCTGCCTCCAGCTGAGCCCAGGTGATGTTCTGTGCGCCCGCGCCCACGGTCTGGACCCGCTGCCTGCCCTGGGTGCTGAGGCTGTGCAGAACAGCACGGTAGTGGTCCCTCCTGCCAGGAGGCTTGTTCCAGGAGGTGTAAAGCTCTGAGGAGCTGCCTGGGTTGGTAAGGCTCAGGTTTGTCGGGGCAGCAGGAACTGTGAGGAGAGACACGTGAGTCAGAGAGAACCAGATGCAGTTCTGAACATGCAGCTGCCTACTGGGAGGAGTTTTGCTTTCCCCAGCAGCAACTGGCCAGCAAATGCTCTGTGCCCACATGGTACAAGAAGGCTGCAAGAGGCAGGAGATGACTGCAGACCAGCGTCTCCAGACCAGGTGCCCTCCCATTGAGCCCTATCCCACTCTAGACCTCCTCACAGTGCTCCCATCCCAGTCCCCCATGGGTGGTGGGGGTTCTCACCTGTGCAGCCAGTGACATTCTTGGGGAGGGAGCGATAGGGTCCAGCTACTGCCCAGATGCCAACAAGGTAGCAAGTTCCTGGTGCCAGCTGTGCCAGGGTGATGTTGGTGCTGTCTTTCCCTGCTTCCAAGCTCCTTGCTGGTGATGAAGAGCCTTCCTCATGCACGCTGAGCAAGTATCTGTCCCTCTGCCCAGGAGGGGTCTCCCACTGCACAGCCAGAGCCCAGGCAGTGCTGACAGGGCTTGCCAACAGGGAAACAGGAGGTAGTGGGACTGTGGGAGAGAAACACTGTTACAGGGAACAGACCTGGGATGCTCAGGCCTGTCTCTAGTCTGGGAATGAAGCTGGAAGCTGCAGGGCTGTGAGAATCTAACATGCTGTCTAAAGACTGCCACAAACAGTGGGGTGCTCCCAGATCGAAGCTGCTCCCTGTGTCCCAGGTGATAATGGTGCATCACTACCATGGTCTGAGACCCTCTGGTCCCAGAGTGCTGGGCTGGGCTCACAGCATGCCCCATTGAGCTGCTGCTCTCAGGATGAGGGTCCCAACAAGAGAGACAGCATCATGAACAGGAGACAGGCACTAGTGGGTTGTGGGGTATGGTAGAAGCTCAGTGCCATCCTGCAGGACAGCCCTGGGACAGCCCTCTTAGTCTCCAATGCCTCACCAGGTCAGAGCCAGGCTGGGCACCAGGGCTGGGTGCAGAGGATCTGTGTCCTTACCAGTGTAGCTGATGGCAGTCTGAGAGGAGGTGCGGTGAGGCCCAGCTTGAGAAATGATCTCCACGCGGTAGCGGGCCCCTGGCACCAGACCCTCCAGGTCAAGCTGTGTGACTCCACGGGGGACAGAGACGTTCCTGATGATCGACAGGGACTCGGCCACTGAGAGCTGTACCAAGTGGTCTCTGCCACCGCCTGACTCTGCCCAGCTCACATGTAGCTCCTGGGGTCTCTGGCCAGGCTGTACACTCACATTAGCCAGAGACAGTGGATCTAGGGGAAAACACAGCGTGGAGACCCATGAGATGGGGGAGGAAAGGAACTGGAGGATCCAGGACATAGCCTGCACCTCTGCACACAGCCTAAGGAGAAGCAGTGGCAGCTGACTGTCAGCTCTCCTGTGGTCCTGGAGGACGAGTAAATTCATAGATTTACAGAGCTGTAGGGGTTGGAAGGGACCTCCAGAGCCCAACTCCCCTGCCAAAGCAGCTCCCTAGGACAGGTCACACAGGTAGTTGCCCATCCATGTCCCCAGGGCACTGCCAACAGCCAGGTGCTGTACTGAGAAAGAGGGCACTTGGCTCTCCAACGGGCTGCCCTGCTCCATGGACAGGGAGCAGCAAACCCAGATCGGTCTCTGAGCTTCCTCTCTTGCACCCCTCTCCCACCAGTCCCAGGCTGGCCTTCAGATCACAAGTGGCCTAGGCCCAGAAACCAGCACACAGCACCTAACTCCTGACATATTCTCTGATTCCCAAGGGCAGGGAGCATGCAGGTCTCCCTGGAGCCCTCCCTGCACCCAGACAGATCCGTGTCACTGCCAGTCTTGCAGGCAGTGAGGAGATGACCCCTCTCTGCAGGAGGCTGGGGACTCTTCTCACTCACATGTCCACTCGGTGGCAAAGTGTGATGAGGATCTGTAGGGACCAGCCAGGACAGTCACCTTCAGGAAGTACTGAATGCCAGGGGACAGCCCCAGGAACGTGAAGTTGTGGGTGTTGGGCCCCACGGAGATGTTCCTGTGTGTTGGATGACTCTTGCTGTAGAGCTCAAGCTGGAACTGGTCCACATCACCAGCAGCCTTTTCCCAGAAGGCTGAGAGTCCCAGCGGGTGTCGGGTGTTGGTCAGGGTCACGCCAGCTGGTGCCAGGGGGTCTGAGAGAGAAGATATCCAGGCAGTGAGAGGCCACAGTGGAGGAGCTGCTGTGGGGTGGAGCAGGGGCCTACATGTGCCTGTCCTGGGCACCCTCCATCACCTGTCCCTGGTGGGCTCAGGTCAGAAATCAGCCCTGGCACATCAAACCCCAGAAAAGCCTGAGCTCCTGCTCCACAGCAACATGGGTGCAGATCCCCACCTCCACTGCTGGGCGACATTTGGAACAGTTTTCTGTTCAGGGAGGGATTTCTCCAGCACTCAGGAACCTTTTACTTCCAACCTGGCTGAATGGGGTTGTGGTTGCTCTGTCCTTCCACTCCTTGTCTGTCTACCCCTGGTTCCCCCTCCTCCCCATACCTGGTCTACACTCTGCCTTGCTTCCATGCTGTGAGCTTTCTGCTGTTTGGCAAGCCACAGTTGCAACTTGCAGTAGGGTTGAGGTAGGACTGTCACACTCACATGTCCAGTCTGTGGCTGATTCTCCAGGGGATCTGTAAGGTCCAGCCACAGCTGCCATCTCCAGTGTGTACTGTCGCCCAGGGACCAGGTCCTCAAAGGTGACATTTGTCCAGTTCTTCCCCACAGTTACGTTCCTGACCTGCTGCTGGGACTTGGTTTCCCAGAGGGTCCCTGCATAGCCAGTGCTGCCAGTGGTCACTGCTCTCCAAGAGGCTTGCAGAGAGGTGCTGTGGCCCTGATTGCTGAGGGTCAGCTGCTCCAGGGGCAGAGGATCTAGGAAAAGAGAGGTCTAGAGTCACAGCCATACCCTGACTGGGGTCACCCAGCAACAGCACAACCCCAAATGTGCTGGGATTGGAGCCCCTTCCCTGGGAAAACCCACATCCAGGTGCTCTGGCCACCCACAGGGTTTGACCAGGACACTGTCCACCTGATGACACCTACACACCAGTTGGGCAGAGACTGGGGCCAGCACAGATTTTGAGCTGGCATGGTGGTACAAGGGACTGCTCTGTTGCTGGAGGAGGTGGTGGGCCAAGCAGTCTGGAGCAGGGTGGTGGAGAGGTGGTTCAAGGCAGATGCAGCCTGAGCGGTGCCACAGGTGGGTGGCCAAAGGAGGAGGAGGAGGAGGAGGAGGAGGGCACTGGGCTCTGCTGCCCCTTATGCTGGGCAGTTGGGCTCCAGCCCAGGATGAACAATACCCAGCAGATCCTCTGCTTTCCTCTGGAGCCTTTTGCCCTTTAATTGCCTGAAGCTGCAGCAGACCTGTGCTATCACCTGCCCTGAGGCCTGACCCTGCAGGGCAAGGCACACCCTGGTGGGAAGGCTGGGGCTGGCTGCAGTGAGGGCTGTGTCACACTCACATGTCCAGTTGACGCCGCGCCGGGGTGAGGATGTGTAGGGACCAGCCACGGTGCTGACCTCAAAGGTGTAGAGGGTGCCAGGGCTGAGGCCCTCATAGGTGAAGTTGGTGACACCTCTGAGCAGCGAGCTGTTCTTCACAGGGTGCTCCGTGGGGCTCAGGGCCAGCACGTAGCCCTCCCCTGTTGCCTCTTCCCAGCTGGCTAGCAGGCTGTGAGGGCTCCCCAGGCTGGACAGGCTCACAGCAGATGGTGGTAGTGGCTCTGCAAGGGACAAGGGTGGGACTGTGGATGTCACTCTGAGAGACAGACAGATTGCTCCCCCTCCACCAGCAAACACAAGCAACCAGGGCCTGAGGAAGAGCCTTTCACTGCTCCTGCACCAGGGTCTGGGGGAGTGCCTCTCCTTCCTGCCCACCTGGCATCAACCATGGCTCCACGAGTCACCCAGAGGGACTGGGCGTGGGGAGGTGCTGCTCTGGGGGGACTGGTGGTGCCTCACTACCCACCAAAGCAGCTGCCACGGGCAAAGAGGGGGGAAGCTGACTTGAAACCTGCCAAACACTGAGCCCTGAGGTTCCTGAGTGGGGTCTGGGCTTGATTCAGACCTGACACTACTCAGCACCGAGACCTCCGAGCCCACCCTCAGGAGGAACTGTGGGGCAGCAGCTCCAGCCCACGTCCTGCTTTTGAGACCAGGTGCTACTGCACTGTGCAGCCCACCCCTGCCCCTGCCACAGGCCCCCTCCCCAGCCCACCTGCCTCCCTCAAAAAGACACGCTGGGGCCTCCTGCTTACTTGTCCAGGCTGCTGTGCTGCGGGCTGAGGCGCGGTAAGGCCCAGCCACGGCCACCACCTGCACAGAGTATGGCTTCCCAGGGCTCAGCCCATGGAAGGTGAGGTGGCTGTTGCCTCCAGCCACGGAGATGTTCCTTATCAGAGCACCACCCTCTGCCTCCTGCAGCATCACCAGGTAGAAATCCCTCTGTCCCGCTGGGGTGCTCCAGTGAGCCTGCAAGGAGCTCGGCACCTCTGCACTGCTCAGGGTCACATTTCCAGGGCTCAGGGGGTCTGGAAGGGAACAGGATTGTGTGTGTCAGAATTATGGAGTGTTATGAAACCCACAAATCATAGAATCAGAGAATCATAGAATGGTCTGGGTTGGAAGGGACCCCAAGGATCATAGAGCTCCAACCCCCCTGCCACAGGCAGGGACACCAACCTCCAGGCCTGGAGCTACACAAGGTTGCCCAGGGCTTATTTTTTGCTTCCTTATCTGCAGGGTGACATCCAGGCTTAGACAACATTTTGGAACATACCATCTCCTTAGCACAAACACTCCTGGTCCAGTAGAGCTCAGACAAAGGTGGAAGCCCTGCTGGGAAATACCTAAAAGTGCCCCTCTTCTCCATTCATGTCCCATCAGGAGCTTGCTGATATTCCCAGGAACTGGCCTGGCCTGAAGTCCTGGATGGATGCCCTTAGCTTGTGCATCTGGCACCAGGATTTATTAATTGAGTAGATCAGAGCAGTAGTGGTAGGCAACATCAGGGATCGAGTCAGACTCGCTTCATTGCAGAAACAAACCAGCTGGGGATATGGAGGTCTTCCAAAATCCCAGCTGCAGAGTCAGTATTGAGCAAGCTCCAGCTTCCCACACTGCCAGACAGAACAGGAAAGAGATGGGGTCTCTTTCACATCACCTGGTAGCACCTAGGTCCTTCCAGCATGTGCCTGACCAGTGTCTTTGCCTTGGGTCAGGACTAATCACTGACCATGACAGCCCTGAGTCTGCAGCTTGGCACCTCCATAATGTGTTGGTCCTCACTAGAAAGGGCTAACACTTTCCTGGCATTTGGCAGGAGTCTGGCTTTTGTCCAGGAGGCTTGGCTTGCCCTCTCCATTTCCCCTCTGGTTTTCCTGGGGATGTCTGGGAGAGCAAGTCTGGGGCCAGGACTGTTCAGAGTGCTATGGATGAAGTGTTGGCAGCAACCCAGGACTGTGGTGGTGGAAATCACCCTCTCTCAGGGGCCCTTGTCAGCCTGAGGGCAGAAGGTGGAAGAAGTTGGGTTGAACAGTGCAACGAGCTGGGGTCTGGGAGGGCTACCATCAACTTCTTGACCTGCCAGAGTCTGGTTTCCTTTGCTTATGTTTGCATAGCACCCAGCACATTAGGGATATCCACCAGGATGAGGCGATCAGGGGCTACACCAAAACATACCCTTGACATCAGCCAGAGGACCAAAGACCCACAAAAACCTCCCTCCAAAACCCTCCCATTCAAACTACCTGTCCCTTTGCCCCTGTTCCCTCTGCTGCCCTTGGACACCCTGAGGCAGGAGAGCCTGTCCCCAGCTGCACCCAACACCAGCAGGATCCATCCTCCTCCTTAAAGGGGAGAGGCCACAGGCTGATCCCAGTGCATTCCAGGGAGAAGCAGCCTAGCACTGGGAATTCACCTGCCCAGGGGTCTTGCCATCCCCACCGTCCCCAAAACTGGGTGCTAGAGCAGCTGTCAGCCAGGTCCCAGCAGAAGAATGGTCCTCTGCACCCAAGGCTCTGGCAGGACACTTTTGACTTGAGAAGCTGGACTAAAGGCAAGGAGAAAGCCAGGGCCAGCAAGGTCCTGCCCCATCACTGGCCATACTACTCACATGTCCAGGCTGTGGCGTTGGGCCCTCCCACAGTATAGGGCCCGGCCATGGCGCTCAGCCCCAGCCCGTACTGGGTGCCTGGCTGGAGATGCTGGAAGGTGTAGCTGGTGAGGCCCCTCCTGGCTGACAGGGTCGTGGTCACTGTCTGGGTGAGGAGGTTGTGGAGGACGAGGTGCAGCCAGGCAGCCCCTGCAGCACCCGCCCAGGAGGCAACAAGGCTGGTACTGGAGCTGGGGCTGAGCCTCAGCTGGGTGGGGATGGAGGGAGCTGAAGGAGAAAGCAGGAGGCAGCAGGGTCAGCACTGGGGCTGGGGCTTCCCTGGACCCTCATCTTTCTCCAGGGTCTCCTAACCCCACAGATGCTCTGTGTGCTGGCACAAGGACTGAAGGTCTGGCAGGGATCTGCTGAGGGACATCTCTCCCATGTCCCTTCCCAGGCAGGCTGAGGGGCTCTCAAGGTCCCTCCATAGTGTCACATCATTTCAGGGTGTGACAGAGAGGGTGACAGCCTGTGCAGTGTGACATTTCTCCATCTACCACTAGCCAAGACCTTTTGCCAGCATCCCCAGGTTGACCACAGGGACATGGAGCACACAAATCCAAGCTGAGGGTCCTGCAAAGCAGGCCTGGGATGCAAGGTTGTCCCCTTGGCCAAGTGCCCTGGGCTTATAGCAGGGATGTGAAGAACCCCCAGCTGTTCCCCACTCCAAGCCTAGAGACCTCCACCCCATCTCCACCAGCCCAGCCACCATCCTTCCAAACCCTTTCTTCCCATCCCTTCCCTCTTGGGCAGGCACACCCATCACTCCTTACCTGTCCACTGGTGGATACTGGTGCTTGCCTGGTTGGATCCAGCCAGCGTGCTGACCTTCAAAGCGTACTCACTGCCAGCCAGCAGCCCTTCAAACAGGAACGTGGTGGCATTGGGCAGGATGGATGCATTTCTCACCAGCATCTGGGTGTCACTGTGGTAGAGGGCAAGGTGGTAGCTGTCTCGATGCCCATGGGCATGTGCCCAGGAGGCATGCAGCATGGTGGAGCTTCCAGCACTGCTCAGGCTCAGGTTGTGGACAGGTGAAGGACCTGCATTGGACATGGCACAGTGTTGGCAGGTTGTCTGGTGATGTCTGACCTGCCTGCCAGGTTGGTGGAACGCTGCCTTCATCTGATGAGGTCCTGTGAGGACTCAGTGCATCAAGCCAGCCCTACCACCTCCCTGCCAGCTCACTGCTCTCCCACTGGCTGTGTGGGATGCACTGTTCCCTTTGGATCAGTCTCTACACAGTCCCTCTGAACAGGCCAGGGAGGCTCAGCCAGGGACAACACACCAGGTGTGTGCTGAGAAAGGTGAAGCCATCAGCTTACCTGTGAGCTCACCTGCTGCCAGGTCCTCTGCTCCTCCTGGCCCTGTGGGTCCTGTCTTCCTGTGAACACCCTGCTCCCTGCAGCCACCACTGCTATCTGCCACCACCCCTCCAGCTGGCCAACCCTCTCCCTTCAGCTCTACTCTCCTCTTCTAGATTTCCCTCCTCTATCTGCACTGATTTATTCAAGGATCTTCTGGAGAGCTGTTGGCAAGGGAGGAGCTCATCCTCACCTGAGCTGTGGGCTCACCGTGCCTGCACCCTTCCCCCAGTCCTCAGCACCCACCAGGGAGGGCACAGAGCTTGGTTTAGTGGCTGAAGCAGGGATTGGCAGAGATGTGCCAAAATCAGGGAGCAGATGCTGCTTCCTTGTAGCTGTTTCTACAACACCTCCAGGCATGACATTGTCCACCCCTCAGCTCTCTGTAGTCCATATCATGGTTTGGAACATCATTTGCTGTATTTTTTCAGGAGAAGATGTAGCATGAACCCTGCCCATGCAGGGACAGGACCCTGGATGAAGCTCTGAGGACCAGGGAAAGACCCTAATCCTTGAGGAAGTGAGGAAAGGCCTGATGTCCCCATGAGCTCATGGGACTGCACACAGACCTGCACATCACATTCTCCAAAGCAGCGCAGTGATCACTGGCAGGAGCACTAATGCCCTTTGACTCTGCAGTCCCTGGCAAACCCCTTACTTGTCTGTGCTGTGACTGTCTGGCTGGTGGTCTCCTTGCAGGTGAGCGTGGCTGTCACCTCAATCTCATAGTCCATGCCAGGAGTCAGCCCATGGAACCAGAAGCTGGTGATGTTGGGTCCAGCAGATCCATTCTGCAGCAGCGTGCCTGAGCCCAGGGAGGAGAGGGCAAGCAAATATCCCTCAGCACCCCCCTCTGGCTCATCCCAGGACAGGAGGAGGGAGTCTGACCGGCCATGGTCACTTGCAGTGAGGTTCAGGAGGGTCCCTGCAGAAGGAAAGCCAAAACCTTCAAGAGGGAGCTGTGGTGCTGCTGGGTGGCCAGCTTGCAGTGTCAGGCTCCCCATCCCAACCACTCTTGCTGCACACCTTGGCACAGGCCACCCAACAACACCAAGGGCTCCAGGCAGCCTTTGGAAAACATGAGAAGGTTCAGGAACCCCCAAGGACTGGGGCCAAAGGTACCACAAGAAAGAGATGCTCCTAAGCATGGAGAATCTCCTCCCCTGGAGAAAGACCTGAATGCTTCAGGCCATCACTCGCTGTGTCCAGGCAGGCCTGGTTTATGGCAGACAGGTTGCCCTGGATTGGTATAATCATTTGTTTGACACCTTGGTTTGTTTGAACCTCTAAAAAGATGTTGAGGGTCATCCCCACTGAGGGAGCAGGACGGATATGGCAGCGGGGCATTAGTCTCTGTGTGGGCTCTGGCAGAGGGTAAAGGCTGCTTTGGAGGGATGTCATACTGTCCTAGCCAGTGCAGAAATGACATGGGAAGAGCAGGACACTGTGTATGTGGGGGAAATATGGGGCCAGGTTTGCACAACCCCCTGCTGAGGTGTGTCCCTGCCTTGGCCTTGCCACAGCAGCAAGGTCAGCACGCTGGGGCTGCTTGGCCAGCGTCGCGGCATCTGGTGACAAGGAAATGGTGTACAGATCTTGGCCTAACTGGTGGGTCATTCTCCAAAACTGGCATAGAATCCCTGCTGTTGGACTTGCTCAGGAACCACCTACACAAAGAGGAGCCAGACAGAGCCTCTCTGTTGGGACCAGGCTGGCAACGTGACCCTCGCAGGCTCCATCTCTGCCTCCCCGTGTCTCCACTAGCAGAGGCTCTCCATCCCCAGCCTTGCTGTGAACTCTGAGCTCTCTACTGCTTTCTGCCTTCAGGAAACACCCCAACAACAACTCTAGTGCTAATGAGGCAGATTTGTAATGAGGACTTCAAAGTTAGGGCTCAACAACACGTTGCAGCAGCCTACATGTGGCCTGGCAGGGTAAGGGAGCTTTAGACAAGCACAGCCCCAGCAGCCTGCCCAGGGGCTGCCTTTTCCCATCAAAAGCAGCAGTGTGGGGTGTGGGTTGAGCCCCAGGGGTGGCACTGGGACTGCTCAGGGTTTTTTTGTGGCCTTAACACAAAGCTGGACGGTGTTGAGTGCTTGATGGGAGCCTGCTGCCACCCTGAGAAGGTTCACGTGCAGATTTAGGACCAGGCTGCTCAGGGAGGGTTATCTGAAGGTAGCTGGGTGTCCCTGTGCTGGGTACCCTGCTCCCCTTGCTGGCTGCAGAGACCCATTCACAGCAGCTTGTGGAGCACAGAGCATGGCTAATCTCCTGACAACAGCCAGCAGGACCCTGCTCTGTGTGCAGTTCAAGCTGGGATGGTTTTTCACTGCAGGCTCTTCCTTATCTCCTGAAGGTATGAGTTCTCCACCCACAGTTTTTGTCTGCTGCTCCCAGGTCTCCAGCAGACTGCATCGCCTGCCTCCATCTGTCCCCTGGCAATCATCTTCTTCACCTCTGCAGCACAAATGAATATCTCAAATGGGCCAGGGGCATCCTCACAACACTGCTCATGTCTTTGTAGATAAGCTCCACCAAGAACATCACAGCCAGCTGTAACCTGCTATGCTCCATGCCCTGACTGGTGCCTGCAGATCACTGGGAAGAGTTTTCCCTGGCACAAGCCAGCGCTCTGCAGGCACCACGCTGACTCCAAGCACATTGCAGAGCTTGCTGGCTGCAGCATAAGCGTGGCTGTGCTGCTTCCCAGCCAGCCTGGCACAGCCATGGGGCTGCCCCATGGAGCACAATCTTGCTCAGCCAACTGCAGGGGCTCCGTGCAGTGCACCTATGGCTCTGTGGCTGCTGAGCCCACCTGATGCTCCATGGGAAGGGGAGAGCTTGGAACCCTGTCTGTCTCACACACTCCACCCCAGAAGGCTGGTTGCTGGAGGAGGATGGGGCTGACTCCCTCCCCCTCCCTGGCCATGACTTGCAGCCTGCAGTAAATCTAAGGCAGAGTATTTACAAAGCTAGTCTTAACTGCAGGAATTCTAACCCAGCACATCTCATCTCCCAGGCACCAAGATCACCCTCTGCAGAGTGGGAATGTCTCTGCTTGACTTACCTCTATCCATGCGGGTGTCCTGTCCCTCCAGCCCTGCCTGTGCCGTGCGGTTGCATCCCTCACCCTGGGGGATTGAAGGGGTCACATCAGAGCAAGGTGAGGTAGTCTGAGCTCAGACCAGCGCCTAAGAGAGATGCCCTGTGCCAGGACAGGTGTCAGGCTGACCAGGCACAGGTCCCATCCTGGCATGGCACCTAGGGGCTGTGACCCCTTCTCTCAGGGTCACTGCTTGCATCACCCTCCCCTAACTGAGGCTCAGCAGATGTAGCTTGTGGGCTTCCCTGGGTCCTGGGGCTGCAGACCAACATGGGGCCATGCCCATGGGGGAAGACATCACACCAAAACAAACAGGGCACAAGGGGAAGATTTGGGGAGGGACAAAGCTCTGGACAGGCCCAATTAACCTCATTCCTCTACAGGCACCTCCCCACCTTCCCATGATCATGGCAGGGAGGGGATGAGAGATGAAGGGGACCCCTGACCCTCCAGCTGCCATCCTTCGCAGCCTGCAAAGAGAAGGCTTGGCCCAAGCTCCAGAGCATCTGGCACCCTCCAAACCACAGCGGGTGCTGAGCACGCTCACGGGACGCTCCTCTCCCCACAGCCTGCTCCCGAGCAGGGTGCGCCCTGCTTTAGGTTGAGGCCAGTTCCCTCCACATGAAAGGAAACATCTCTGCCCACTCCCTGTCCTGCAACCAGCCACAGAGGAGCAATCATCTCTCTCTGTAGCTATTTTCCCCTTGGCTCTGCTGGCTGACTCATTTCTGGCTCCCTCAGCGCCGCGGTGCTTTCGGGAGGGGAACGAAGGGGCTCTGGAGCTTGGGGAAAGCAGCCAGGCAGTTCCTGTGCTGAAGGAGCCATGCAGCCATGGCACCAGGGACACGCTGGGATCCCAGGCACCGGGGCCAGAGGGCACTGTGGGAGAGGGGGGAGAAGAGGAGGAGGAGGAGGAGGAAGGGGGGGAAGTGGAGGAAAGAGCCAGCTCGTAATTGCAAACGCTGCTAATTCGGTGCAGCTGCAGGGCTGGAGAGGCAGCCCAGAAAGATGCCGTCATTCCTCAGCGGGGTAGGACTGTCCTTGCTGCCAGCGAGCTGGGGATTCAGGAGCCTGCGTGGAGCAGAGCGGGTTGAAGAGAGAAGGGCTTACCTCTGCCAGGGCTCCCTGGAGACGTGGCACCCACAGGACCAGCAGCAGCAGCAGCAGCAGCAGTGGTCTCATTGGGACCGGGGTGGCTGCAGATGACAGAGATGACAAGCTGGGGATGGAGGGGAAGCTTCTCAGCAGCCGCTGTCCCCAGCCGGCCCCTTCTCCCACGGCAGCAAGGGGCTGCCTCCCCGCATGCTCCCCCAGCGCGGGGGACAGAGTGGCATCAGTGGGGACCCTCGCCGCATGCCATGCGCATCAGCCCTGCCAGCTGTCCTTGGGCAGGACCGGAGCTCGCCTGCGGGCTGGGAGAAGGCGAGAGCGTGTCTGTCAGTCTGTCTGGCTGTGTGGCTGGCGCTCTGTGCATGTGCTATTGTCCCTCTGCGGTGGCTCTGTCGCTGTCCTTGGGGGAGCGTGTGAGTGCCGCGGCCGGGGCGCTGCTCGCCGGGGGGGCTGGAGGGGGGGCTCAGGCTCTGGCTGGGGCTCTGCAGGGCTGGAGCCCGGTCTGGCCATCAGAAGGCGGTCTGCGGAGTTGTGGGAGATGGTGCTGAGTGGGGGGAGGAGAAGAGGAGGAGGAGGAGGCAGGACGGGACAGAGGGCGGCTGGGAGCTGGGAGGAGTGCCCAAACCAGCCCCCAGCGAGGGGAGCGGGGTGGATGCTGGGCTGGGATGCTGGAGGGAGGGAGGGAACATCGGTAGGACTGTGGATCCGAGGTGCTGTGCAGCGTGCGGATCTCTCTGTGCACCTTTGAGCTCTGTCTGCATCTGTGTGATGCCCGTGAGAGAGGGGCAGGCAGACCGGAGCTGGGGGAGGATGGGGCTGGGGGTGTACCTATTGGGAGAGGTTCCTTCACAGTGCATCCATCCCTCGGGCATCCCACAGGCATCCCTGCCCGTTTGAGGGGCTGGCTGGGTCTGAGCCGTGCCTTTTCCGTTCCTGGGCTGTAGGGACAATGCTTTGCCATGGGGGAAACACGCTGTGCTCCCCCTCCCCCCCCCCAAGCTGTGTGCAGGGCTGTGTGGGGCTGTGCTGTGCCTGTGCAATGCAGGGCAGGGTGCCAGCTCTGATTCAGAGCCGAGATGCCATTGGTTTCACATCAGCGCTGGAGATCTGGGACAGTGCTGGATGAGGTTCAGTGATGCATCTATCCTGGAAGCCAGCACAGCCTGTGTGGCCGTGGGAGTCTGTCCCAGTAGCCAGCACAGATACCAACAGGGGCTATTCAAGCTCTGCTTATTGCTGGCAGCCACTGGGCTGCCAGGGTGAGTGGGACACATCCTCCAGCTGGCCCCAGGACAGCAGATATCCTCCCCCAAAAACTCAGAAGTCCATCAGGTGGGACCTGTGACAGACAGATCAGCCCCTGGTGCAGACATGGGAAAGCCCCCCACCCCTGCAGGTAATTGAGAAGAGAGGGGGACAGAAGGGCCCCTATCCAGGACCCATTTCCAACCCCAGGTCCATCCCCCAAACCTCTTGACAGCCTGATGGGACCAGCTGAGAAAGGGGACAGGGCACATAAGTCCCTTCCCCTTGGTATGGGGAACAGTCAATTCCCCAGGTCCTGGCCAAGCAGGATGGGTGCCCAGAGTCCTGCTCCATGGTCACAGTCATGTCTTGTGCAGAGGTCTGGGGCCTGGGGTGGGCTGAGGGTAAAGGAGCCCTGCTGAGCCCAGCAGTGAGGGCTTATTTACCACCTTTCTCTCCTCTCTTCCTGACTCCAGGGTGACCCCAGCAGAACGGCACCTCTCAACAACCAGAAGCCCTTCGAGTCACAGACCTGCCCTCCCCCTGCACCCTGGACATGGGGATCAGGGTGGGAGCAGAGGCAATGCCTTGATCCCAGCACAGGCAAACTCTTTTAATCCTTAATCCTGGCAGCTCCAGAGAGGGCTGAAAGTCAAAAATGCAAATGGTGCATTTGCTCCAAGCCCTGGAGGCCTAGGGAAAAACTCTGGGGCTTAGGGGGTCTCCTTAGAACTGAGGTCCCCCAGCACCCAAGGTGATGGGGATCATCAGTGCCACAGACAGCTGGGAACACCCATCACTGCTGCTGGAGTGACTGGGGACACAAGGTGGGTGCTCATGGATCCTCTAGCTGCTTAGATGGGTGGGGAGGGAGTCACCTCCACAAGCCAAGGCAGAGGGAGGTTTGGGGCTGGCTGCTGCTGTCTCCAGTGGGCTGGGGACTGTTTTCAAAGGCTCTTTTCCAGGGCTGGGCAGCTGCAGGCAGCTGGGAGGAGGCTGGAGCTCCCCACCGCAGTGAGGACTTGCCAGGTTTACCGGGGGCCCAGGGCAGGGTCTGGGAGGTTACAGCTGGCTGCTCCCCAAATGCATCTGCAGAAAGGCTCTGGGTGGATGTCCCCATGCAGGTCTGTGGCAGGGTGCAGGCTGTCAGGCAATGCCCCCTGCCATGGCAGTGCAAGGAGTGTGGGGCAGAGGCAGGGGACACTGGGGGGACTGTGTGGTGTCACGGTGCATGACAGGTGACACAAGCTGAACTCCTGGAGGGGAGCCTCTGGCTGGTGAAGCAGGGGTCAGAAATTAGGATGGAGGGCCAGGGGAGGGGGATGGGGCAGGAGGGACCCTGCATTATCAAGGAAAACCATGGGAAGAGATTTTTGCATCACCCAGTGTCTGAGGCAGGTGGCAGGAGGCAGCGTCCCCCGCAGTGACACAGACAGAGGATTTTCCCAGGCTACAGAGTCAAGGTGAGTCTCCTCCTGCTTCAAAGCACATCAAAGAGCAGGTCAGGGCTGGAAAGAGGACAAACCCACTCACTGGAGTCCTGGGAAACTCCACCTGCCCTGCCCAGCTGGGGATCAATCTGAGCCCATGGGTACCTGCTACACCTGCCCGCCCACAGCCCAGTGTCCCTGCCACTGCAAAGCCAGTCATCTCCATCTCCAGCCACTCTGGACCAGTTGGATGGACCTGCAACGGAGTAAGGTGGGATGTGGCATCCCAGGAGCTTGCTGGAAAACTGCTGCCACAGCCCTGCGTGGTGGTATGACTCCATCACCAAAGTAGTTTCTCCAGGCATTGGCTTGCTCAAGGGTAAGAGGGTCTGTCCTGCCCCTCCTGGTCCCTGGGCTGTGGAACTGAGTAAGGATTCCTGGAGCAGTGTCCCTGTTCCCCTGGAGCCTGCTGCCATGCTGTGCTGCTGCCCTGCACATCCCCATCCAGGAGAGGTGACCCCTGCCAAGCATGAGGACACGCTGGGGGTGATGATGCCCCAGCACCGTGCCTTGCTGCTCCCCAGGATAGGACCAACCTCTGGATGTGGCCCTGGAGGTGTCCCTGCAGCTCTCCCAGCCTCTACATGCTGCTGGTGGCCTGTCACAGGGCACACAGAGCTGAGTCCCCACTACCAACGGGCACACATCCATACCCCTCCCACTGATCTACACCTGGGGACCAGGTTGTCCCACCTCAGCTCCAGGAGTTTGGGCTATACCTGTGGTGGGAACAACCCCAAGTGCTGGTGGGAGCCAAAGCCAGGCTCAGCAGCCTCCCATACTGGGCAGAAGAAGCTGCTCATTATGTTCCAGCACTGTCCCCCCCAAACCCCCCCTGGTGACACCGTGTCACCGCTGGTAAGGACAGGGGGAGTGCCTGCTTTCAGTTGGGATGCCAGATCTCCCCTCTGGTTCCCCCAACAGTGAAGCCTTCAGCTGTGCCAGACCCAAAAACAACTGCAGGAGGTTTCTCCACCCAGGAGCTGGAATGAAGCCTGGAAACTCAGGGGCTGCAGAGTCATCACATTTTCCGTGTGGAAGCAAAGGGAAGGAGCAGGGGATGGGGATGCCCGGCTGCCAGGGAGCATCTGAGTGCTGTGCTGGCCAGAGCTGGGGTGGGACCACGGGGTCTGTGCAACCAAGGCACCACCTCCTGCACCGGGGAGAGCCTCAGGCTGGGAGATGGTCCTTGCCCTGGGCTCCAGTGGGATTATTATTGATGAGGGAACAGCACCCACCCTCAGCAAGTACCCAGTGATCCAGAGCTGGGAGGGGTGTCTGACACACAGGACACTGCGCTGCCATCCAGAGAGACCTGGACAGGCTGGAGAGCTGGGCAGGGAGAGACCAGATGGGGTTCAATAAAAGAAAGTGGAGAGTCTGGCACCTGGGGAGGAATAACTGCTGGGATCAGGACAGGCTGGGGGTGAACTGCTGGAGAAGAGCTCTGTGGAGAAGGACCTGGGTGTCCTGGTGGGTGACAGGGTGGCCATGAGCCAGCAGTGTGTCCTGGGGCTGAGAGAGACAATGGGATCCTGGGGGCATCAGGAGGAGTGTGGGCAGCAAGTCACAGGAGGGGATCCTCCCCCTCTGCTCTGCCCTGGTCAGGCCCCACCTGGAGTGTTGTGTCCAGTGCTGGGCTCCCTGGGATCAAACAGACAGGGATCTCCTGGAGAGAGTCCAGAGGAGGCTACGGAGATGCTGAAGGGCCTGGAGCATCTCCCCTGTGAGGAAAGGCTGAGTGAGCTGGGGCTGTTCAGCCTGGAGAGAAGACTAAGGGGGGGACCTAATTAAAGTCTATAATTATCTGAAGCAGGGGATGCAGGGGGAAATGGGCAGCCCCTTTTCAGTGTCTGTGGGGACAGGACAAGGGGCAATGGCTGCAAGTTGGAGCACAGGGAGTTCCACACCAACATGGGGAAGAACTTTTCCCCAGTGAGGGTGACAGAGCCCTGGGACAGGCTGCCCAGGGGGTGTGGAGTCTCCTTCTCTGGAGAGATTCAAGACCCACCTGGATGCCTATCTGAGTGATATGTCCTGGGGAGCTGCTTTGGCAGGGGGGTTGGACCCACTGATCTCTCGAGGTCCCTTCCAACCCCTACAATTCTATGATTCTATGATTCTGTTCAGTTTGGAGCAGAGACAGGAAAGGGGATCTCTGACAGCGTGCCCATCACTGTGGTGTCAGGTCTTGCTATGCTGATGGGCAGTAGCCACAGTGCAGTGGCAAAGGTCCTGTCTGGCCAGGGTTCCTCCTGTGCAGTGCCAATGTCAGACCAGAGCTGAGTCCACCCCCAGTTTGCCTTTGTACTCCATGCACTGGGCACAGAGTGGGTGACACAGGGCTCGTCCCTGCTGAGGCACCTCCCAGACCTGATCATGGCACCCCACACCCATGAAGCAGGGGACCCCCCCTGGGAAGCACCAGCTGGGGTGAGGATGAGCAGGGTGGGCAGCAGAGCCTGTGGCACCCGAGCATCCCCAGTGTCAAGGGGCTGTGTGTGGTGACAGCACAGTGACCTGAGGCTGGGCATGGGCAGAGCCTGGCACAGTCCCTGCACACTGCTACCAGGGACAGCAGGCAGCCAGAATGCTGGCACCCCCCTGAGGGACTCAGCCTGCCCCCCAAAGATGGCACAGCCTGGTGCTGTGCTGTGAGGAGGGGTCTGTCCCCATGTCTGGGTGCAGAGCCCTGCTGTTTCTGAGGGAGCTCTGCCAGCCCTCCCTGTGCAGGACCCCACACATCCAAGCTGATGCCCTGGGGCCTGTGATAAGGGGCACTGGTGCCACTGGGACGGGGCTGGGAGCAGCTCTGGGGCTTCTGCCCTGCCTCAGCCCGGCAGCAACATCCTTCTGGTCCCTGTCCCTCCAGTCCCTGTCCCTTCTTGTGCCTACCAGCACTGTCACCTGCCCCAGGCCACAATTTCTCCACCTGTCAGGTGCCCAGAGCTGCGAGCGAACCAGGGGAGCAGCCAGGACCTGGGGGCAGAACCTGTGGAGGATGCAGGTGCCACTGGGGCCTCTCTCTTTGCAAGGTTCACATACCACTATTCTCTACCCCTAAGCCCTAGATACTGGGCCACCCCCTTCACCCCCATTTCCAGGTGGAGCCTGGCATCCCTGCCTGTCCTGCTCTGTGCTCCTAAGCCTGGGAGCCCCTCTTCTTTTGCAGAGAGGGGAGGAAAGGCAGGCAGTGGGGGACATCACCCCTTCTGTGGGATGGCCAGGAGCTGCAGGGGTGATGCCTGTGCATGAGTGATGCTCTGTGCTCTCTGCCTGAGGGCATGAACCAGGCGCCTGAAGACCTGGGAAGAGCAGGGCTGGGGGTGACTCAGAGCAGCCCAAAGCCTGCTGAGCAGGGCAGACCTGCTCTGCACCCTCCCCCGGGCACGGGTGCAGCTCCTGCTCTGCTCCCGGGGCTGAGCAGGCTCAGGAGTCCCCTTCCCCTGGCCGGGGCAAGAGACACCAGCTGGGGAGGGCTGAGAGCAGCCTGGGGAGTCCCCACCACACACCTCCTGCAAGCAGTGCTAGGACAGAGCTGGATGGTCCCCAAAACGTCCCACCCTGTCACCAACAGGGCTCTGCTCCCACCCTGGCACTCAGTGCCAGCACAGGCTGACAGCAAAGGTGTGTGGTGCCACCAGGATACCATGCTCACGGAGCCAGGAAGCAGCCATGAAGCAGCCCCCAGTGCCCACCCACACTTGAGCATGCTGGGGACCCCAAGCACAAGATGTGCCCTGCAAGGGCACAACAGCACCATGCCAGGCTCTGCTTCTGACCCAGCCATGCAGGGAGGATGCCAAACCCTGACCCCCTCATCCCCTGCCACCCCACCCTGGGGCCATGGGATGGGGTCTGCCCACACCATGGCAGAGCACAGGAGGGTCTGTGCTCCTCCTCCTCCCACACACATCTCAGCTTCCACCCCGTGCCTGGGAAGAGAGAGAGAGGGGCAAAGAGTGGTACCTCTTCTGGTGGCCGTCCTCAGCGGGGTCCACAGCCTGTCCCCAGGAGCCTGGCACGTGTGGTGTCAACGTGGTGTGCTCACACTCCCTCACAGTGTTCCTTTACTCCTGCTTGTGCTCAGCTCTGGTGCTCAAGTCTGGGCTGGTCCTGTGGGGAAGCCCGTCTGGGCTTGCCCAGAGTGGAGGCTGCAGGATGCCAGGGAGGAGCGATCAGGTGGATGGAGGTGCCTCCATGGCCCTGTAACAACACAGGTCTGCACAGCAGGGAGGGCAGGAGACAGGTGCCACGCTGCAGGCTGGGCATGTCTCACCTCCCTGCTCCTTGCCTGGCTTTGCTCCACATGCTGTGGGTGGGGGCAGCCCAGCTCCTGGGGAGCACCCTGTGATGGGACACATCCCTGGGGTTGGTGAGCATCCCTTCAGACTGGAGTGAAGCTGAAGGAGGGAAGGGTTAAATTGGGTATTAGGGGGAAGTTCTTTGCAGAGAGAGTGGTGAGGGGCTGGAACAGGCTGCCCAGAGAGGGGGTGGGTGCCCCATCCCTGGGGGTGTTCAAAGCCAGGTTGGATGGGGCCCTGGGCAACCTTGTGTAGCTCCAGGCCTGGAGGTTGGTGTCCCTGCCTGTGGCAGGGGGTTGGAGCTCTGTGATCCTTGGGGTATCTCCCAACCCAGACCAGTCTGGGATTCTGTGATACTGCTGTAGCAAAGGGCAACAGGGAGGGCCCCAAGGCTGTGATGGACCCAGCACGGACACCACCAAGACCCATGCTCCAGCCCTGAAGGTGTCTGTGGGCTGTGATTGCCAAATGCTTCACTGCTCTGAGACCCATCAGACCAGTCACCATCCTGGAGTGAGAGCATCCTGGTCCCTCTCAGTTCCACATCAAGGGGGAAGTGGAGAGGAGCCAGTGGGTTGGCTCAGGAGGTGCAGAGCATCCCAAGAACTTGTCCACGATGGGGCTTATCCTCATCCAGTGGATAACAGCTGGTCCTTCAGTGCAAGGAAAAGGGTCCTGCTGGTGGGTTTGGAGGAGAGCTGGGACCATGGGAGCAGGTCCCAAGGCATCCCCTCTCCCACCTTGATAAATGCAGCAGGAGGAGGTACAAGAGTCATGACAGTGAGTGTGAGGACTCCTGCAGTCCCAGCTGACACAAGACCTGGAGCTCATGTTTGTGGCCTCCTCACAAGAGGCTGGGAGGATCAGCCTGGATTAGCTCCACTTGAGAGCAGCAGGTTCCTGCATCTGCTGTGAGGTGCATGGGTGGGATACCTCTGCTTCTGACCCTTCCAGTCCCATGGGAGTCACCACATTTCAGTTGCCACCCAAGGAAATCAGCCCTCCCACCATGGGCACCCATCCCTGCTGGTGCCCCCTCCAACCCCCAGCTGGGCAAAGCTCTCTGCAGACAAAAGGAAGAGGGATGCTGGCTCAGTACAAACCAGCCAGGGAGAGAAGGAAGCCCTGGGCATTGCTGCCATGCTCAGCAGCTCTGTGAACACACAGGCTCCAAATTTGGAAAGCAGCTCAGTTACCAAATGCCACCATGAACAGAAAATAAAATCACTTCAAAATGAAACCAGCCCCAGCCCCCTGGTTCAAAGTTTCCTGTCTGAAACCAAACCTGCCAGGCGGCTGCATTTGCACACAAAAGGGTTTGTTTTCAGGAGGAAGGTCTCTGGTTGTTTTTTTTTTTTGAGGAATAAACACAAGGTCTGCCCATCCTCCATGCCCCCAGGCAGGAGGCTTGCCTGGCAGCTCCAGGGGAAGGCAGGGCATTGTCCCATCTTGCTGCCTGGCTGCTTTCCCTCTCCCACGTACCCTGCGAGCAGCAGCACCACCCCTGCACCTTACTGACTTGCTGACCAGGTCCTTGGGAGCACAGGACCCTGGTAGACCCGTAGCTGTGATGCTTGGGAGGGTCCCAGGGAGTGGGGAAGGGTGCAGGATCTCCTGGTACTCAGGGTGCTGTGGCATAGCACCCAGGGGTGCTCCCCTGCCCTTGGCAGCTCCTGCTTCTGCAGCTCCCTGGCTTCTCCCTGGCATCTTCCACCACACCAGGAGCCAAACACAACACGAGGCCACCTCTCTGCTGCCTGCTGGTTTCTCTATCCAGACCCCTACAACGGAGCCTTGGGGGGCCCTCACCCCAGCACTACTCCCCCAGGCTCAGCTGCAGTGACCATCACAGTGGTCACAGAGGGATGTGGGATCAGCCTCCTCTGTTTCCTACTGACAGTTTTGCTCCAGATCCCTGTGCAGTGTCTGTCCTATCAGCTACAACCTCTGCTGCTTGACTTGGGACCGTGGGGACCATTCACAGGGTCCTGCAGTGTGATGGAGCTCAGCCTTGTCTGTCCCAGTGTATCCATGTGGTTGAACATCTTTGCTTGAGGGTTTGGGGGCATGGAGGGTTTGTGGGGCATGAAGACCTTCCCAGATGCCAGACCTGGAGACTGGTCCCTACCCAAAGCAGGGGCAGAAGCTATTTTCTCCTCTGAAGTGGAATATGCCAGCCCTGCCTCAGTTTACCATCCATGCACCAGGAAGCAGAGGTGCTCTGCTGCCAGAGGGGAAGGTGGGTGAGCAGGTGACAGGCTGGTAACGGGGATGCATCAAGCTTTTCTGGGCCTCCTCACCCCTCCCTGTCCTGTCATTAGCAGCAAGTTTGGCATCTGGGCTGTGAAGCCACGAAGCCACGCTGCCCTGCTTCTCATGGGTGGTGCAGCTGGGATGGGCTGCAGGCTCTGGGATGAACTACCCCAAGGCTTGGGGGGATCAGCTGGGCCCACCCTTTCCCAAGATGCCCACACAGCCCAGCAGCCCTTGTTAATAGGACACAACATCTCCTGCAAGCCAGAGGTGAGGTAAAGGGGGAGAAGAGCGGGCTGGTGACAGCTGCAGCGCTGAGCAAGTGACCTGCCCACCAGGCACCACAACTGTGACCTGCTGCTCTTCCATGTGATGGCAGTCCCAGTGCCCTGGTCAGGGTTACTGCAGACACTGCCCTGATGCCAGCCCCATGGCTTCACCCCATGCCCATGCCAGGCAGGAGCAGAGGAAGTGTGTTTGGCATCCCTGGGTGATGGAGAGGTCTGCTGTCTGCCTCTGCAGCTCTTCCAGTGCTGGCAAGGCCAGGCTTTCATGGGCAAAAAGCCTGATTCCTGTGCTGCACCAGGGGCTCTGGTGCCACCAGCTGCTGCCTTGATTTATCTTCCAGCGCTGAAAGCTCCATGGCTCCATCCTCTGCTACCTGCACTTGCTGGCAGGAAAGGTGTCCCCTGCCCCAGAGCATCTGGGGACCCCTCTTGGCCTCAATCTCAGAAGAAAAAAACCCTAAAAAGCTAGCAGCTTCTTAACTTTTCCTTCAGATCTGGGGCATCTGTGGCTTCCAGCACTATGGCTTCCCCCCAGCGAGCCAAGAGGAACACTTCTGATAGCTGGAGCTGGGATAAAACAGACACCACATACTGTGAGCTCCAATGGCCACACAGCTGCAGGGAGACCAAGGGGACTCAGGAGGCACAGAGTCTCAGCAGGAGCAATGCACCAACCAACGTGGCGGCTTCCTGAACCTTCTGGGGCCAGAAAACACTGTGTGAAGCAGCTTTCAAGAGCAGGCAGGCCCACGCACTCACACCCTGGCTGGGTGTCAGGAGCTGCACTGTGCAGGTCCCTGTTGTCTCTGCATTGCTGCCCTCTGCCTGTGTCTGCACATCTATCCCTCCAGCTGAAGGGATGGGACCTGCCATGGGCCTCTGGCTCCTGATAGAGGCCCCACAGCTCAAGAACCTTCCTCTGGGAGCAGAGCTGTGTGCCCTCAGCCAGCGGTGGGTGCTGGCGGCCTAGCGCCAAACCACAGGATCGAAGGCATTTGAGTCTGGAGGGGAAGGTTCAGGAGGAGAGGCTGAAGTGCCTGTGTTTGTTCAGCTTGGAGAAGAAGAGGCTGAGGGGAGAGCTCATCATGGCTTCCTGACAAGGGGGAGTGAAGGGGCTGGCACCGATCTCCTCTGTTCAGTGACCAGGGATGGAACCAGGGAGGGACCAGCATGAAGCTGTGACAGGGGAGGTTCAGGTTGGATGTTAGGAAGAGGTTCTGTAATGAGAGAGTGGTTGGGAACAGGCTCCCCAGGGAAGGGGTCACAGCCCCGAGCTGGGCTGAGGGCAAGAAGCATCTGGACAATGGCCTCAGTGCCACCTCTGACTGGGCTGGGCCTGTGTGGAGCTGGGAGCTGGGAGTTGGACTCAATGGTCCTTTCCAGCTCAGATTCTATGATTCTGTGACTCTCACATGGATCTCACATGGTCCTGGCTGACCAAGTGCAGGTCCTGGCTGTAGGACATGCCCTGCTGCCCTAAGACATGATTGTCTTGGTGAGATGCAGGGCAAGGAGGCTGAACCTGTGGGCTCAAGGGGCACCTTGCAGGGTGCTGTATAACAAGAGATGTGGCAGTAGATTCACATTTGCAGGGGCCAGCAAAGCTTTTCTGTGAGAAAGGAAAGCAAAGCTTTTCTTCTGCCCAGAGAGGGGGTGGGTGCCCCATCCCTGGGGGTGTTCAAGGCCAGGTTGGATGGGGCCCTGGGCAACCTTGTGTAGCTCCAGGCCTGGAGGTTGGTGTCCCTGCCTGTGGCAGGGGGTTGGAGCTCTGTGACCCTTGGGGTCCCTTCCAACCCAGACCAGTCTGGGATTCTATGATTCCTACCTTAAAAAGATACTTCAGTGGAGTGTGGGGAAACAGTGAGGGAAGCTCTGGAAAACAGCTTTTGGTAAAAGATTTGACAGGCCTCAGCTCTGCAGTTTGCCCCAAGAATAGAAGATGAGGCTGCCAAGGTGAGTTACATAAATATCTGGATGGAGAAAAGATGCCTCCTGTCCAGCAGCACCGGTTGGCACACCAGCAGCTGGGAACTGGAGGAGCTGAGCTTTTGAGTCACCTCCACCCTGTACCACTCTTCTTCTAGCTCATCCCACCTCTGAGGCTCCACGCAGGAGCTGCTGGCCCATCCTCCCTGCCCCATGCCATGTAGCAGCAAAGCCCCTCAACCCCAGGTAGCTGCACCCACAGGTCTGTCCTGTGCTAGGGTCAGACAGTACAGTCATCATCCACCACGTGCACAGGCTGATTTCATCGGGGTTAAAGAACCATGGCCCCTGTGGAATCACAAACTCCTCATCTGTTTGACTCACAGCACCTACATCTGCCAGAGACACTGGCTGAGACCGGGCTATTTTTAAGCATCCCTGGTTTACTGTCTTGTTTCTAGCTGTCACCACAGGGTAGGAGATGATCTGAGTGCTCTCTGAACAACTCAGTGCCGATCCCAGACCAGATAAGCCTGCAGAAAGCCAGCGCTGCTTCCCCCAAGCCCAATGGCGCGTGGGCGCGGGCCCTCTCAGCAAAAATGGAAGTGAGCACTTTCTAACCACTTCCTTTTCTTTCTGGGCCTCTCTCTCCCTTTCTGCCCCTCCTGACAAGTTCGTTTCCTGTTATTGATGATGGCCTCTGCACCCAGCCAGAGGTCACTGCTCTCGGTGCCCACACACCAGAAGAAAACGGCCCAGGGATGTGCAAAGCAAAGCCCAAGCAACCTTTGCTGGGACAGGCAGCAAGTCTCAGTCCATGCCACTGGGTGCCAAGGTCCCTGCTGCTATAGGGTGCAGCGTACCCAAAAAAGGACCCAGGATATGACTGATGTGATAGGTCTTCAGGATCTTCAAGCCTTTTTGTGCCTTTTTCTTGGGGAGCTGCTTTATCCTGTATGCTTTAGGGATGGAGAGTAGCTGGGAGGGGCTCTTGGTTTTGGGAGCCTTCTTCCTGCCCACACACCCCACGGTGTTTTTCAAGCAGGCACCGTAGTCTAGAGCCTCCTGAGAAGACATGATGTGTGTGTGTCTCTTGGTCTGGGGCAGGCCACTGTTTGCTGCCATCTCACCAAGCTTCCCATACAAGGTGGACAGCTAGCTCCCCAGAGGAAAGTGAGGCACAGAAAGATTTCCAAGCAGCCTTTCCAAAAGCTCCATGCTCTTGGAAGGAGCCAGGGAAACACAGAACAAGCCTAAGCAACAAGATGCTGCTGCTGGGGCTGGGGCTGTGTCCTCTCAAGGTGCAGCAGTGTGTCCTGGGTGACCAGGTAGCCCCATGGCTCTTGCTACACCCCCGTGGCTTCTCCTCTGGCATTTGTTGGACAGAGTCAAAGTCTCAGCACCTTGGAGGTCTGGCTCCACATTCTGGGACCTCTCCCTTCACCATTCAATTTAGGAGCAATCCTCCATGCATGAAGCTAAACATGAATGGGGGGGAACTTGTTCCCACAAAGGGGAAAGCAATAAACCACACTGATATAAAACATGTTTGTGCCAGGAGAACACCATCCCTGGGAGCTGTTTCTTGTGCCCACACCCCCCTCTTTAGCCCAAGTCTATGGCACTGCCAGCCCCACACAGAGGGGGCTCGTGGTTCACCTGCTTTGCCTCTGCCTTCCTGTTTGCAGATTCGGAGGAAAGCTCAGCTTGCTGGCAAGAGACGTGGGAGAGGATCTGATTCCAGAAAGCAAAAGTGGTTCTGCTCAGCAGTCATTCAGGGAAGAAGAAAAACCACCAGCCCAAAACCAGTTAAACAAGAAATCCAGGTGACAAACCATCCTTAAAGCATCCTTCTGGCTCTCCAGGAGGAGAAGGGAGGGAGCACAGGGGCTGGTGAGATCAGCAGCCTTTTAAAAATGAAACAGCAACTGCCTGATTGTTTGCTGGGCAGCAGCAGGAGCGAACTCTGCATGGATAGTCTCCGGCAGCGGGGAGGATGGTCACACGCTGCTCCCTCCTCCACCCTCCCTCCTCAAGATCGGCTCTATCCCAGCGGGATCCCGAGGGTCCAGGCTCGTGTGGGGTGCTCCTGGCAGCCCCACCACCATGGGCTGTTCCTGGCAGACGTTTTCCAGTCCAGGCAGGGAGTGCAGGCGCCGTCCTTGGGAACGCGCTGAGGCGGAGGACGCTGGAGGAGCGAGACGGTCGTTCTCCTGGAAGAGCGATCTGCAGAGGTGCTTCCCTCAGCTCCCCGGGCCTGGCTGTGCCCAGGTCTGGCTGTCCCTGGGTCTGGCTGTCTCTGGGTCTGGCTGTCCCTGGGCCTGGCTGTCCCTGGGTCTGGCTGTCCCCAGGCTGGCAGGCGCGTGATGCAGAGTCCCCCGCTGCCGAGCGGTAACTGGGCTGTTCGCATCCCCCGTGGCTCTGCAGGATGCTGGGGCTGATTGCAGAGTCCTCCTCACGCCAGCTCCGGGAGCCGTTCAGCTGGCTTTAAAGGAGTCTGCTGAATCCCCAGGCAGCCAGTTAACCTTCAAGCCTCTGAGAGGTGTTTAGGCAGCCGAGGAGATGGGCTGAGCTCCAAAAAAACTGCAAGACATCCTTGAGCTCCTTAGTGGAGGCAGCGGGAGCGAGAGCGGCCCTGGCTGAGCTCTGGACCCGCGAGACGAGGTCATGGTGCGGTAGGCAAGCATGGGGGGAGTGAGACTGTGGGGTACCCCCTGTGTTTTGGGTGGTGGTTCAGTGCCTGCCTGGACTCAGGTGACTCTGAGGCTTCACTGCTGTTTGGAGAGGGTGAGGAGGGGCGCTGGGGTGTGTGGATCAGGGAAGGGTGGCTGGGAGAGCAGGCTGGGGGGGGCAAAAATGGGAGTAGGGACTGGCTTGTTGTTAACGGGGAGAGAAACTCCCAGCCTGAAGCTGGGAGATGCTCTCTGCACAAAGGGAGCTGGCTGTGATGGTATAGTCAGAGGATGCTTGGGGTGCAGGGTCACAGAATTGTTTCGAGTGGTTTGGGTTGGAAGGGACTTCAGAGCCCATCCAGTCCCACCCCCTGCCATGGGCTGGGACACCCTCCCATAGACCAGGTTGCCCAAAGCCCCATCCAGCCTGGCATTGAACCCTGCCAGGGATCCAGGGGCAGCTGCAGGTTTTCTGGGCAACCTGTATCAGGACCTCTCCAGCCTCCCAGGGAAGGATTTCTTCCCAATATCTAATCTAAATCTCCCTTCTTCAGTTTAAAACCATTACCCCTTGTCCTATAACTACAGGACCTTGTGGTAAATAGCTTTCTTGTAGGCCCCTCAAAGGATTGGAAGGGGCTCTGAGGTCTCCCCAGAGCCTTCTCTTTTCCAGGCTGAACCAGCCCAGCTCTCTCAGCCTGTCTCCACAGCTATACAGCCCATTGAAGACCCCAGAGGTTCTGCCACAAGCCTCTCCAGTCCCTGTATCCCAATTCATGACTAATGCATAGGTGTCCCCAGACAGGGGACACATAGGATCCCACGCCACATCTCTGTGCACCTCACATTGGGCCAGGAGGTGGTAATAGCTGGGACCCTTCCCTCAGAATTTGCCATCACCAGTTCTCTGTGGTCTCAACACCACTCTGGGTATCACCATCCCCTCCCAAAGCACAGATGGGAGCCCTTACCCACCCTGTTCACTGTGCTGGACACCATGGACACTGTGTGGGGAGGATGCCTCTGGAGACAGGAGAAGGCTGGTGCTTCTGCAGCGAGGCAGGAGAAGGGTTTGGCAGCAGGGCAGCCGTTCTCCCTGCAGCAGTCCTGCTCTACAGCTGGGCTGTGAGGGCACAAGTGTGAAGGTCACCCTTGAGGGATCCAGGAACTGACACCGTGCTGCCACCAAGGTCAGAGCAGAGAGGAGTGCTGGGGACAAGGGACCTTCCTGTGCTGGGCTGTGACCCTTCCTGGCCTGCCAGGCAAGGGAGGGGAGATGGCAAGGGTCATGGCTGTGGTCCTATGGATCCCACCCCAGAGCCATTTCCTCCAATGTTGCTTCCCCTCATCCCCTCATCCCCTCTGGGCTTTGGACTGCCCAGTTGCTCTATGCCTGTGGCAGCTTGTGATACAGGGGGCTGTATCACAGGTGTCCCTGGGTGGGTGTCTCCCCCCAGAGTGGACACCTTGAGGACAGGCCCTATGGCAGGTCTTCCATGGCCCCAGCCATGGCTCCTCTGTACCCCAGGCCAGCCTGATGCATCCAGTGTAGAGCTGGTGGTGCAGCACTGGCCAAGCAAGCCCCTTGCCTCGTACTGCTGCCCAGAGCAGCTCCTCACTCTTTGCTCACCATTGCACCACTCCATGCCCCTCCAGAGGAGCATTGTCTTCCAAAGGGGGATGCAGAGGTGGCCAGAAGATCTGAGCATCTCTGGCACTTCACTGCTCTGCACAGGCCAGCGAGGTATTTGCATGCCCTGTGCCTGCATGGGTGGACACCAGTGTGTAAACAAGGATGTTCACTTTGCACCTGTGGGGCTGCATCCCACCCATGTGCCCCTGTGGGCACGCAGGCCAGGGGAGCACCTGCCATTCTAGGTGGGCAGCAGCCATGGGGGTGGGTGTAATGAGGTGTGGAGGGGAAGAGCTTGCTGCAGGAGAGGCACTGAGAGAGGAGAAGCAGCTTGGGTCAAGTGGTGTGTTCCTGCTCTGGCTGCTCGTGGTCTCCCTCACGTACAGTCTATGTCCACCCAAGGCTCAGGCCTAATTTTCCACCAGCACCTTGGCTTTTGTGCTCTGGGTCTCCACTGGGATGTGGCCTCCCATGCTTTGTCTTCCCCAAATGCACCTCCCTTGTTATGGCCCAACCTGCTGGTGCTTCAGCAGAGGGAGGAGCAGGAGCTGTGCTGGCCATTGGAAGCACACTGGGGTCCATCCCTGTGCCACCACATGTGTGTAGGGGTCCAGAGGTGTCTGTCCCTCGGAGCCTGGACCATCCCTGCACCTCATCTTTGCCTTCCTCCTGTGTGCTCTCCATCCTGGATGATTACCCATGGCCAGGACAGTCCCTTCAGTCGTCACCAGCGCTTTTTGAATACCAAAAAGCCAAAAGGGGTCAGGTGGGGTTCCCAGGGTCTCTCTCCTGGGTGTCCTTCTTGATCCCAGCCAGCAGAGCTACCCTGTGTAGCCCACACTTCTCCAGCCAGCCCTACATGTCCCAGGGACAGCCCCTTCAATCAGGGAACTGGGCTGGAGTGGGGCAGGGGGCTCCAGAAGCCACTGGGGCAGCAAGGGGAGAAGGTGTTTGGGATGCAGGGCACATGGTGGCTGGTGGAAACACAGTGGGAGCCGCTGCAAGTGCAGCAGGGTGGGGGCAGAAGAGGAAGGAAGTGTGCAGTGTCGCTGTGCAGGGCCCAGGCAATAACAAACAGGAAGAGCTGCCACAGCGGGCATCAGGGGAAGGATGTGCAGTGCCCCAAGGGCAGGCTTGTCCTACCTGAGCCAGGCCTTCCAGGGATCTTCCCTCCCAAATACACCTACTCCCTGACCTGCTGGGCCTGTATCTTCCCTCGAGGTGCCCAGGGTTGGGCCTGGGTACAGAGGGCTGGCAGGTGGCACCCACAGGGACATGGGTTAGGGGGGACAGTGGGATGGCATGTGGACCACGCTGTGCACAAGCAGGCATGGAGGGTGGGAGGTGCCAAGCCCTGGCTTGCCTTGCAGCAGCATGGGGAGCAGCTGATGCACAGCCCGGGCAAGGGGCTACAGCCAGCATGACAGGGATGGGGAGCAGACACCCTGACTCCCTGTGGGTCAGGTGGGGCCTGCTGCCCTAGAGCACGAAATACCCCATCCCAACCCTCCTGCCAGCTCCCCAGCCCCACAGCCTGGTCTTGCCTGTC